>NC_067244.2:179053717-179678717 GCF_019359855.2 Lolium perenne
ACTAGGCATGCTGGCTGCTTGGTGCGCATGACCGCCGTGTCTTCTCCGGGTTAGGTTCGATGCCTCGCTGGAGACGACGTAGCCTAGCAGCTGTCCTGATGGAACCCCGAAGGTGCACTTCAAAGGGTTGAGCTTGATCTTGTACCGCCGTAAGTTGGCGAATGTTTCGGCGAGGTCGCTGACGAGGTCGGTCTGTCGAGTCGATTTGACCACCACGTCGTCGATGTAGACATGCACATTGCGGCCGATCTGGCTTTCCAAGCAGCTGTTCATGCACCGCTGGTACGTTGCTCCGGCGTTCTTGAGGCCGAAGGTCATGGACGTGTAGCAGTAGGCGCCTAGGGGTGTGATGAATGCAGTCTTCTCTTGGTCTTCCTTGGCCATCTTTATTTGATTGTACCCGGAGTATGCATCCAGGAAACATAGCGACTCGGACCCGGCGACCGCGTCGATAATCTGGTCGATTCGCGGTAGGACGAATGGGTCCTTGGGGCACGCGCTGTTGAGGCTTGTGTAATCGATACACATTCGCCACGTCTTGTTCTTCTTTAGCACTAGGACTGGGTTTGCCAGCCATTTCGGGTGCTTGATTTCTATGATGAAGCCGGCAGCGAGTAGCCGGTTTACTTCTTCGGCGATTGCGCGTCGCCGTTCTTCTCCCACAGGGCGCATTGCCTGCCTAACGGGTCGCGCGGTGGGATCGACATGTAATTTGTGCTCAGCAAGTTCTCTCGGGACACCTGGCATGTCAGATGGTTTCCATGCAAAGATATCTCGATTCTCACGGAGAAACTTGATGAGCGCGCTTTCCTATTGGGCGGACAGGCCCGTCCCAATGGTAACTTGCCTACTTGGATCGTTTTCTACAAGATCTACTTGGCGAGTGCCTGCTGCGGCCTTGAAGGTTGCTGCGGACGAGTCGAGCTCGGTTGGCTTCTCCAGGATGGCGGGGTCGTTGCGGTCGACTGGGTACTTGGCGAGCTCGGCGGAGTTGTCTTGTTCGTCGGCGATGACGGCGTCGGCGAGCTTGGCGCTGTCGTCCTCGCATTCCAATGCCATCTCCGGGTCGCCGTGGATGGTGATGACGCCTCGAGGCCCTGGCATCTTCATCATGTTGTACGCGTAGTGTGGGGTCGCCATGAAGCGGGCGAACGCTTGTCGGCCGAGTACGCAATGGTAAGAGCTTCGGAAGTTCACCACCTCGAACGTTATCCGCTCGGTGCGGTAGTTCACGGGCGTGCCGAAGGTGACTGGCAGCGTCACCTTGCCGATCGGGAAGGCCTTCCGCCCGGGGACGATGCCGTGGAACGTGACCTTGGTGTTCTCAAGGCGTGAGTCCGGCAGACCAAGCCGCTGGAAGGTGTCGTAGTACATGATGTTGATGGAGCTTCCCCCGTCCATCAGGGTTTTTGGTAGCCAGTAGTCGGCGACCTTGGGCCTGACGACTAGCGCCACTCGCCCGGGGTACTCGATGCGGGGGGCGTGATCTTCGCGGCTCCAGGTGATGCTTTGCTCGGACCAGTTGAGCCACCGGGGTACGTCGGAAAGTATGACTGCGTGTACCGCCACTGCCCTTGCGAGGACCTTCCTGTCCCGTCGGTCGCCGACCCCGGTGAAGGTGTGGAGCGAGCCGGCGCTGCGACCGAAGCCCTCTCCCTTGTGCTGGTCTTGGTCTTTGGCGCGCTCTTTGTGCTGGTTGCCGCCGTCGTTTTCCTTGGCGCGGCGAGCTCTTTCTATCTGCTTCAGGGAGTAGCAATTTCCCGTCGTGTGGTTGGCGGGCTTGCCCTCCTTGCTGTGATAGATGCATGGTGCATCTAGGAGGCTGCGGGCGTCGAAGCGCTTGGGCTGAGGCCGATCCTCCCGAGGTGCACGAGTGTCGCGCCGAAACGATTTTGGCTCGCGCTGCTCGTAATCGGTGGTAGCGACTAGCTCGTTGTGTCCTCCCTCTCCGCGGCGCTTGCCGTTGTTAGACCGGCCGGCGAACCGGTAGTCGCCACGCCGAGGCTCCGTGTGCGCAGGGCGGCGATTGCGTCGTTGACCGTACTCGTCGTCCGAGTCGACTGTAGGGTCTTCATCGGCGTAGCGGGTGGCGATGTCGAAGAGCTCGGAGATTGAGATATTGTCCCAGCTGACGCGACGGAGCTTGGCGCTTAGCGGTTCATACCGGCAGCAGCGTCGGAAGCAGTAGATTGCCGTGTCCGTGCTGATGCCGCTGGAGGTCGTCCACATGTCCTGCCAGCGCTGCACCCACCGGCGGGTCGACTCGCGCGGGCCTTGGACGCAGCGATCTAGGTCTTCTATGGTTGTGGCACGGGTGTATGCGCTGGCGAAGTGCTGGATGAACGCGGCGCGGGCTTCTTCCCAGGAGTCGATGCTGTTGACGGTGAGGGTATTGAACCAATGGCGATTGACGCCGTCCATCATGAGGGGCAGGTACCGCGCTGCGAGTAACTCGGAGTGGCCCTGGATCCCCAATGCCATGGCGTACGAGTCGATCCGGCATGCAGTGGGGTCAATGCTTGTATCGTACTTTTCGATGTCGCGGGGTCCTTTGAACCCTACAGGATACGGCTCGCCTCTAATCATCGGCCCGAAGCAAGCGGGGCCGATTCGGGTGAACGCGCTCTGGCGCGGAGCTTCATCGGCGTGGCGGTCGTTCAATCGATTGCGCGCCCGCCATTCTTGGTCGTTGACGATGTGGGTTCGGGCGTCAACTGGCTGCCCGTTAGCGGCGACCATCATCCGCGCGGGGCGCGGCTCGACTCGGTTGTTAGACGAGTGGCCGCGCGCGGTGCCGGCGGCGGGCCGTTGTTGGCGTTGACGATTGCGCGGTTTGCCGCGTCTGACGACGCCGCGCGACTGGCGGATGTGCGCGAATAGAGTCGCCCCTGCGAGTCGGCTGCGGCGTGCTGCTGCTCCAATGCCTTGGCTACCAAAGCCTTGGCGTGCTGGACGAGGATCGCGCCGTCTCCCGTTTCGGGGATTCTTGCGAGGACGGCCTGCGCAGCTGCCACGTTATCGGCTGGAGACGAGTGCAGTGGTAGGCCGTTGGCGTCGACCTCTGCCCGAGGAACTTCGGGCGGTGGTGGTGGGGGTGGCGGGGGTGCTCCGCGCGCTGCTCTATCTGCAGCAGCCCGACTTCCTTCCGGGATGTCAGGGTTTTGGACTCGGGCGACCCGGATTTCTCCGTCTGGGTCGTCGAAGTTAAGGCGTGCGCTGGGAAAGTCGTTCGCGCGGGCGCGCTCCATGCGCCGGCGGTTTCGCTGCTGACGATAGTGGGACACGGCCCTTACTTCATCTTGCTCGAGGCGGAATTTCTGCCTTTCGGCGAGCTCCTTTTTCCTCTGCTCCTCGAGGGCCGCCCGGTGCGCCTCGATCTCGGTTGCGGTGGCGGTTGCGGGGAGGGGAGTGGTGAAGGCGTCGACTGGGAGCTCTTCTTCACCCCCTGCCATGAAGACTGCGGTCGGGTAGCGGTAACGCGGGGCCTCGACAGAGTCCGAGTCGTAGTCGCTGCCGAAGAGGGAGAGGATGGAGTCATCCTCGAAGCCACCTTCGAAGTCGCTCGGGTGGGAGACCAGGGAGATAGAGTCCTTGGTTGATGCTGTGGCGATGGAGCGGGCAGTCGGGGACGCAGCGGTGGATCCCGCAACCGACGTTGCAGCGATGATGTCGGTGAAGTCGGCGTCGATCGCAGCGATGACGGAGTCGATGGCCGGGATGGTGTCGGCGGAATCGGCGGCTGGAGCGGTGTCGGCGGTGTCGGCGACTGCCAAGGCAACAGTGGAGTTGGCGGTCGGTGCCACGACCGCCGACTCGGCATCGTCTTCCAGGGCCGCCTCGGCCTCCGCGTATACCTCGCCGGTGACCGGGCGAGTAGCAGTGAGGAGCTGCCCGGGCGCGAAGGGGTCGTGCGAGCGACTGGGGCGAGGCTCAGAGGGGTCGCTGACGCCGGCGAGCCCAACGAAGAGGTTGATGGAGCCGATCGGCACCATCCAGGCGTGCTTGAGAGGCGACGAGGCGGGCCGGTAGGTGCTTGGCTGGATGTGGAAGAAATTGCCGGTGGCGATCATCCTGCCGGAAGCAACCGGCCGCCGTATTGGCGAGTAGGGCCTCGCCGTAGCTCGAAGGCTTGATGTCCCATGCCCCACGGTGGGCGCCACTGTCGTGGATGTAACCACGGCAGATGCTACGGGGGGTAGCACTTCATTGATGCGAGGGGAAGGGAACATTGCCATCTACGGGTCGAGGTGCAAGAGACGCAAGGGTTTTACCCAGGTTCAGCCCCTCCGGAGAGTAAAAGGCCTACGTCCTGCTAGATCTTTATTGCTCAGTGGAGAATTACAATGGGGGGGGCTCAGTCGGCGGCTACGCCGAGAGCTTACAGGGGGAGATTGGATCTCAAGTAAGGTGTCCTCTAGGGTTTAAGCTCGGGGGTTTATATAAGCACCCCCGATCTAGGGTTACATGGAGATAACTCCGAATCATATCAGTTGCTACTAATCCGGGATCCGCTATCCCCCTCTCAAGTAATCTTCTTGTCCAGCCGTGTGGACCTCCTCCTTGGGATCACGGCCCAGTCGCCTTAGGGCCCAGTCGCTTAGGCGACTGGCGATCCACCCGAGCCTCTATCTTCATGGCGACTGGGACTGGCGACCCACCCCCTATGGGCATATCCCCATCAGTGGGTGTGAGACATGATGGGAAACAAATCTTAGTCGGTTGCCAACAAGTTTTTGCTCGGCAGTGAAGCGGTCACCAACATGATGGTTGTGAGCAGACCCCTCAGGGACACCAACGTTGTGGAGGCTTCTGAGCACCTGTCGAACCACATCCACCTCTGTCGTTACGTGGCTTCCAGGATATCTGTCACCTCCTCCACCGCATGTTGCCTACTTAGGTGCAATAGTGGGAGATGAACAACGACGGTGAGATGAGCGTGCAAACAAAAGATATATTATTAAGTACCATGTATTGATCATCGCCCACTCCCTCTGTTCCTATGAACTTGGAAATACGACTGCCACGCGTCATTGCCTCCTCTTATTTGCATATATAGTGTCTCGCCATCATGAAGCTAGCGCTCGCCACAATGTCGGCGGCGGCAGCAGCCAACAACTCAACGTCTTGTGTCGCTCCAACACAACATCTTCAACGAAGGCGAGCAAGCGATCGACGTGGTGGCAACGGGGCTAGCAGCCCCACGTTTGTACTGCACCTGCGGTCCTGCACGACCTCCTCGACAGGCAAGCCAACGATGGCAGCGGGTCTAGCGGATAGTCATCTCCAACACCAGCACGACATCGTGGACGGTGGCATGCATGGTAGCACCGCGCTGGACGGGGAAGTCGATGATGGTAGCGAGGCCAGGGGCCAACGTCTCGTTCTGCACCTACACAACCTCCTCGATGGCGGCATACCAGCCTATGCTAATGCTCGGCGAGGAAGACACATAAAGCGGCACCGCCAGCAGTGGAGTCAGCCTAATCAGAGGTTGCTGCCGTTCGCCGGTAGGGCGAAGCTCGACCTTTGTTTCAGCCTCTCTGGCGACCACTGAGGGAGGAAAGGAGTTGGTGGGATCGGCGGGAGATTGCCGATACATCTTCCCTAGTATCGCCCCGCACTATGTCTCATCCAGCCACAGATACGGTATCAGAACTGTATACAGCTGTGTATTTGGCATCCTTTATTCACCGGAAAGGTACAAGCTAGAAAAAAAACCCGTGGAACCGTTCGATCGAAGCCATGTACCATTAGAGGGGAAAAAACGGGCACACGGATGGACGCATAACCGGCGGCCGGCGCGCAGGCAAGCCGCATTCAAAGAAAAAAAATATGTTGATCATTTTAATTTCTCTGATCGTTGTGGAATTTTTTTTTAATTGTGCTATGTCAGGCCTACCATAAATCCTAACCCACGACTTAAAGGTCATCATTCGTTTAGGAGGCATGCCTATCACAAACCGTTTCTTTTCGAAATCTGATTGAAAAGGAGAGCATTCATGTATGTTACTACCAAATTTGACGTGAAAAAGTAAGGAGAAAAACTTCAACAACTCCCTTCTTTCACGGGACGCGGACAGTTATAATTTAGATGGGTTATTTTGAGATGATGGATGGCTAGGATGATCTCAATGTTTGATGTCAAAGTGATACACCATCCCCAACTCCAATATAATAGTAAATATTTTCTAGAGGTGTTTAGTGAAAAATGAAATAATATGTAAATTTGTCAAAAAATGACACAGAATTACATTATGGGTATATACAGTTTTGATAAATTAGACAAGCCAATGCACTAATTTTAAAAGGCAATCACTTGAAGTTTCTTAACACTAAATGGATCAAGATGTGAAACACCCCAACAAAGTTTTATAAGATTTTGGCCTCCTTTTGAGTTGGTCTCGGAACTAGGCCTTAGTTTAACATTGACAATGAGGAATGTGTATTAAAATAAGCATTGTTATGTGAAAACATTTATTAATCATGTTCTAGTGTTTAATAGGAAAAATAAATAATATGTAAAACTTCTTATAATTTTTTTTGGCATGGAATTCCTAATACAAGTACATAAGCTTGGGATAAAAAAATATGACACAATAAATAGTCCAATTTTAGATGGCAAAGTTTCACAAAATGGACTATCTCCCATGAAGTTTCTTAACACTATGCAAAGCCCTACCTTTAAGTACCAAAACTTCCTCTAAAAAAAAGTACCAAAACTAAGTTAAGTAAGCATTGCACATGACGTTTTTCTCTTCGGTGCATATGCTCATTTTATTTAAAATGCATTTTAAATGTAGTCTAGACGAAAATAATAATACTACAACATTCAGTGCTAAAATAAGGCTTTTTGCGAGACACTATTTGTCTTTTTAAACAAGCCACGAAAAATGTCAGTTTTTTATGAAACTTTAGGCAAGCACGTAGAATATGGAGACGTACAAAACACTATTTTTTTTTAATATTTTGAAGTTTGTTTTTAAGGTAAAGGGAGCATATGCACTTCGGATAAAAGGGCATTTCTGAAGCTTTTGGCCAAGTATTTAGTTGGGATTGTAACTTGACTTTCCCTTTGCATTCATAATAATAATGTGAATTGAAATTACTACTTATTACATAAAAATATTCATTTACCATGTTTTATAAGTGTTTAATAAAATAATGAAATAATATGTGTAACTTGTAAAAAATAGAAAATTTGTGTTAAAATATTTATTTGCCTTTTTAGAACCATTTAATATAAAATGATATAACATGTAAAACTTGCTAGAAAATAGAACCCTTTTTTTTGCATGGAGTCATATTATGGGTATGTACCTTCTTCATTAGGATGATATAGAAAATAAGAGATTATTTCCAAGAAATTTTGCTTTAATGAATTTGTGCTCTTGTAGGCATCGACACACAATCCAGAAGCCGTCATCATTCTCGAACTGTAGAGCCATCTTCAGGTTATAGATACAGGTAGTCCTTGCTTGGCCCATGGGCGGTACAAGCAATGCACAAGATAATGCCACCACCCTCCGCGCATCCATTATCAAGTGTCTACTACCAAGACTACACTGCGCCACACTGTCGAGGCTCGTTGTCACCAACTGGAAAGAAACACATAGCTCCAAATCAGGTCCCTTCCATCCAACACCTGCTCCAAAAAAAAATCTGCAGCAGAGAGAATGACACTGTGCGTCACCATCTTCCAATATGGGAGACCTAGCTCTGGGATTCCCCTGGAGCAGCCGGGGAAAGAAGACGAGAGATGCAAGAGAGATTGCTTCAACAAGTGATGGCGGCTTGACACCGTTGGGAAACACCAAGAGGAAGGTGTGATGAGCACATCAGCAAGTTTTTCCTCAGTAAGAAACCAAGGTTTAATTGACCAGTAGGAGAAAGGCGTGACTTCTGAAGGTGTTGCTAGCTGACTATTGACAGGGCGCACTACCGGCGTCAGCAACAACGTGGAACCTGCACACAACACAACCAAAATACTTTGCCCAACTTACAATGAGGTTGTCAATCTCACTGGTTTTGCTGAACACAAAGGATTAAACGTATTGAGTCTAAAGAGATGTTTGCAGTGGAATTAAAGAGAACAATGTTGCAGAAAGTAAACAGAACATGATTGCAGTAGATGAATTTATCAATGTAAAAGAAAGGACCGGGGTCCACAGTTCACTAGAGCTGTCTCTCCATAAAGATAAATAACATGTGGGTGAATAAATTACAGATGGGTAATTGATAGAATAAAGACCATACATGACAAGATGATTACTATGAGATTCGTTTGGGCATTACAACATAATACATAGACCGTAATCCAACTGCGTCTATGACTAATAATCCACCTTCCGGTTATCGTCAGAACCCCTTTCAGTATTAAGTTGCAAGCAACAGATTATCGCATTAAGCAATGTGTGTAAAGTAAACAATAGAATTACCCTTGAACAAAACATTGTTGTTTTCTCCCTAGTAGCAACAACACATCTACAATCTTAGAAATTATTGTCACTCTTTCAAAAAACTAGAGGCATGAACCTACTATCGAGCATAAATACCCCCTCTTGGAGTCACAAGCATTTACTTGCCAGAGTAACTACTAGCAATAGAGAGCATGCAAGATCACAAATAACATATGACAAACATATAATCGATCTCAACATAGTATTCCGTATTCATCAGATCCCAGCAAACATAACATGTAGCATTACATAAAGATGATCTTGATCATGATAGGCAGCTCACAATATCTAAACCCGAGGCACAAATTGGAGAAGACAACCATCTAGCTACTGCTATGGACCCATAGTCCAGGGATGAACTACTCACGCATCACTTCCGAAGCGGGCATGGCGATGTAGATGCCTCCGGTGATGATCTCCCTCTCCGGCAGGGTGCCGGGAAGAGCTTCAGAACCCTCCCGAGCTAGGTTCTGCAATGGCGGCCACGCCGGAACTTTTCGTGGATGGAGGCTCTGGTATTTAGGATTTTCTCGAGATCATGAATAAATAGGCGGAAGGGCGAGGTCGGTGGAGGCCAGGGTGGCCCACACCACCCCTTGGCACGGGCCTAGGCCAGGCCGCGCCAAGGCATGGTCTGGCCGCCCTGCGCCTGTTCTTCGTCCCCCCTCTGGACTCTGTCTTCGTTAAGGTAAAATATTGACTTCGGCTTTTGTTTCATCCAATTCCGAGAATATTTCCTGTACAACTTTTCTGAAATACAAAACATCAGAAAACAGGGAACTGGCACTATGGCATCTTGTTAATAGGTTAGTGCCGGAAAATGTATAAAAGTACAACGAAATGTGAGCAAAACATATATAATTTGGTGTAAAACTAGCATGGAGCATCAAAAATTATAGATACGTTTGCGACGTATCAACATCCCCAAGCTTAACTCCTGCTCGTCCTCAAGTAGGTAAGTGATAACAAAATAATTTTTGAGGTGACATGAAGCCAACATAATCTTGATCAAATTATTGTAAAAGCATTGTAAGCTGGGATGAAAGTACTCTAAACATAGGTATAATAGACACAATTCTAAATTTCTAACAATAGAACTTAGCAACTATGTTATAACATGGAAGTAACTCAAACAAAGGATCATGAATAATTGTGCATTGGAAGCAACTGTTTGTTTATGAGCATAGAGAAAACATAGCAAAGTGGTACTCAACATGTCCTTTATGAAGCAGCAAAATATAAATGCTAGGACACCTTAAAGTTTAAAGGGTGACTAGATACAAGTAATTTGAGAACAAGCAATAGCATAATCATGAATCAATCAATAATAATTTTGGGACTATGCACATTATACTAAGAATGACAACTATGCTCTCTTAATTGGTGCATAAATAGAAGATGAAGTCTCAACATAAAAGTAAAAGAAAGACTCTTTGTAGAGGAACCAAGATTAACAAGTTTTATAAACCTTCCAAAAAGTATGGTACTCATTAGCTTTGAGCTCTCATTACCCCTATCATAAGCATCTTCAATGGTTAAAGTTAATGTGAGGGCAAATATGAGCTATATGCTTGACAAATCACAATTTGAAAATCTTGTGCCCCTTAAATACGAGTACCTAAACCTCACGATACTCAACTTAAATCCCAAATAAGTTCTTGTCATTGTAAGTATATATATGTATCATCGAGAACGCCAACGGGCTACCTCCTGCCCCATGATATGGAAGTACTCCTGCATAGGAGCAATCCCATACCAAAATGACAAGATAAACAGACAATGAGCATCTCAGCAATCCTTTTATTTACTACGGGTATAGCTTTTTATTGAAGATGCTTGATAGAATGCTCACTATGGTTCGCTGTAAATTTCCACCATGAATGATGCATGACTTAAATTGGCGGCCCAGGCGTTTCTCTAACATATATACAAACTCCATGGACTAACAAGTTTCCATTTTATTTCGCACCGCTAGGCATCCATAAACAAAAGAACTTGACATCGGCCTAATAGGAATAAGTGCAATGTTGAAAGCGTTCCCCATGAAAGCATGGTTGTGCTAACTCCCAACTCGCAATTTGCAAGCATATAAACTTCATAAGATAGTCACAATGTTTCAAGTTTATTTAGTGCAAGAAAGTAAATGTGCCATCAAGTTTGTGAGAGCTTTACTAACTAATTTTATCATGCCAGAATTTAATTTGAAAGATAAATAAAAGCATGATGAAAAAACTTGGAATAACAATAATGCTAGTAGGTAGATATGGTGTACACAATTGGAAAACTTTGGTTTTTAGTGGTTGGATGCAGGAGTAGAGTTCATACTCAGTACAAGCGAAGGCTAGCAAAAGACTGGGAGCGACCAACTAAGAGAGCAATAATGGTCATAATCATGCATACCGACAAAACAATATAAATCAAAGCATAAAGTAATATTACAAGTCAAAAACTAAATGATCATAGAGGCTTTAGTTGAATGGTTGTAGTCATAACATGATGCAAACATGTGCCAAGTCAACCCAATAAAGCATCAAAGGAGAATACCAGAATATTATGCTTTGTATGATGAAAATAACGTACAAATGATTTTTCAATTGCACATTATGCATTATCAGCTATTTGAGACAATTCATGCTACAACAATAAATACTAATCATATGACAAAAATAACATCCAACATGACATGCCAAAGTCTATGCCACAACCTAGACAAGCTTCCTTTTGCATCACTATAAGCATGAAACATTTTACTCGTCTCCAACACCAATCAACTTATTTAAAATAACTCTCAGAGATAAAAATAAATATGTACCAGAGAGATAATCATACATAAATAAAGAATACTAATGATCTCTGAACATAATTCGAGTGAAAGAACAGGAACTAAACGCAGTACTAGCAAACTAGAACACTCGCAGAACAATAAGAGCGAAAACTAGAGTGTTCTATGCAATTAAAACGGAGTGTGTCTTCCCCAAAACAAATATGCCGGGATCTAACCATATGCTATAGAAAAAAACAATACGAAACTAAAAACAAAAATAAAGATGCTCCAAGAACAACACATAGTGTATGAAGTAATAAAAATATAGCGCATTGAAAGATGACATGTTGCTTTGTTGATGAAGAGGGGATGCCTTGGGCATCCCCAAGCTTTGAAGCTTGTACCTCTTGGATATTTCTTGGGGTGACATGGGCATCCCCAAGCTTGAGCTTCATCTCATTGCATCATTCTTCTCTCCCTACATTTGAAAAGTTCCTCCATACAAAACTTCACACATATCTTATTAGCAGCATTAGTATAATCAAAATAACAAATTTACTTGGGTTCAGTTCTAACATATATCAAACATCTATTAAAGCATTAGATACTGTAGCAACCTCTTAAAAAATCCCTTTGCTCAAAAGAACTAAAAAATAAAGAGATTATGAGGCAAATCCAAATAGTGGCAGAAATCTGTCAAAACAGAACAACAGGTAAAGGTTGATTTTTTCGAAAATCTTCTGTTGCTCAAATCGAATAGTATTAAACTAACGAAAGTTAGATAATAACCTGGAGCATATTTATAAAAATTGGCAGCTCAAAATTCCCCTCTGGCTGTGATTACGAATTTTTATGGTGACAGCACATAATCTGTCTTCAGGACAACAACTTCCCCAAATCTTACTTTCTTTCTATTAGATGATATTCTTGGTATAAAAACGAAATAAAAATGATAAAGAGATGTTATTACAGAGGTATTAACTTCAAAGACTCAACAAAAAAAATTACAGAAATAAAACATGGGTTATCTTTAAAGAGTGCTTTTCTTTAACGCCTTTCAGCTAGGCGCAGAAAAAGAGCTAGCATCAAGTATTATCAAGTGAAGAAGCATCAAAGATAAAATATGAAACACATTTAAGTCTAACCCATTTCCTATGCCTAGGAACCTTGTAAGAAAATAAATAAAATAAGCACATAGTAACAAGCATGGGTAGGTGAAACAAGAGCAACTTGAGAACTTTCAATATAAAGAGAGGTGTTTTAGTAACATGGAAATTCTAACCATCATATTTTCCTCTCTCATAATAATTTTCAGTAGCATCATGAACAAACTCAACAATTTACATATCACATAAAAAATTCTTATCCTGAGCCACATGAATAAAATAAATATTACTCTCCACATAAGCATAGTCATTCTTATTAATTGTAGTGGGAGCAAATTCAACAAAATAGCTATCATTGTTATTCTCATCACCATAATAATCACATATAGGAGACATATTGTAATCATAATTAATTTTCTCCTCAATAGTAGGTGGAGTGAAAATATCATATTCATCATTGTAATCATCATAGCAAATTTTCTCCTCTAAAGCTGGTGACGAGGGTGCTCCTCGACAATGCCCTCCGATTGGGGCTTAGGGTTGACGGAATCCTGTAGGCTGACACGAGACATCGGTTTGCAGACAAGCGGGGAGAGCAATTTACCCTGGTTCAGGGCCCTCGATGAGGTAACACCCCTACGTCCTGCTTGTCTGATCTTAATTATGAAAATATCGAGTTACAATGGGGTGCCGAAGGTTTCGGCTATGATCTCGTCGAGAGGCTAAGCGCTACGGCGACCTAGCTCTAGACCTCTGGTGGCTAAAGTTGCTAAGATTGATCGTATCCCTCAGCAGCCCTTCTCCTGGCCTTTATATAGGAGGCCAGGTCTCAAGAGATCTGTCCGGGTACGACCAGGTTTACAAAAGTCCTAGCTCTAAACTTTTCTTGTTTGGCTCCTCTTCGTCTTGTTCTTCAAGGAATCCTCTTCAGCATCGTCCTAGTGGCCCACCTTGCCATCGGGTATCTTCATGGGCCTCCAGTTGGGCCGCACGGGATAGGGCAATGTCGGTTACCCGAAGGGTAATGCCCACGTCAGTTGGGGAACTAAAAAGATCATTTTCATAAAAACTAGCTTCCCCAAGCTTAGACTTTTCCATAGCATTTGCAATAATAGTGTTCAAAGAATTCGTACTAATAACATTGCTATTAGCATGCAAATAAAGTTCCATAAGTTTTTTAATTTTCTCTTCAAACACTTCATGTCCTAGCTCAAGATAAATACTATAAAGCTCTCTAATTTTGTTGTTGCTTTCCATTGGACCTAAGTAGTGAAAAACAAGAAACATCAACATGGGAGGTGAGCATGGAATAAACTAAGCAAAACTATAACAAAGAAAAGAGATTGGAGATGAGAGACTTCCGTTGCAGAAATCCTCTTTCTCCCCGACAACGGCACCAGAAAATCTTGATGGCGGCTTGACACCGTTGGGGAACCCCAAGAGGAAGGTGTGATGAGCACATCAGCAAGTTTTCCCTTAGTAAGAAACCAATGTTTAATCGATCAGTAGGAGAAGATGTTGCTAGCTGATTATTGGCAGGGCGCACTACCAGCGTCAGCAAAAACGTAAAACCTGCACACAACACGACCAAAATACTTTTCCTCAACTTACAGTGAGGTTGTCAATCTCACCGGTTTTGCTGAACACAAAGGATTAAACGTATTGAGTGGAAAGAGATGTTTGCAGTGGAATTAAAGAGAACAATTTTTTGCAGAAAGTAAACACAACAGGATTACAGTAGATGAATTTATCAGTGTAAAAGAAAGGACTAGGGTCCACATTTCACTAGAGGTGTTTCTCCATAAAGATAAATAACATGCTCGGTGAACAAATTACAGCTGGGCAATTGACAGAATAAAGACCATACATAACAAGATGATTACTATGAAATTCATTTGGGAATTACAACATAATACATAGACCGTAATCCAACTGCGTCTATGACTAATAATCCCCCTTCCGGTTATCGTCTGAACCCCTTCCAGTATTAAGTTGCAAGCAACAGATTATCTCATTAAGCAATGTGTGTAAAATAAACAATAGAATTACCCTTGAATAAAACATTGTTGTTTTCTCCCTAGTAGCAACATCATATCTACAATCTTAGAAGTTATTGTCACTCTTTCAGAAAACTAGAGGCATGAACGTACTATCGAGCATAAATACCTCCTCTTGGAGTCACAAGCATTTACTTGGCCAGAGTAACTACTAGCAACGAAGAGCATGCAAGATCACAAATAACATATGACAAACATATAATGGATCTCAACATAGTATTGCATATTCATTGGATCCCAACAAACACAACATGTAGCATTACATAAAGATGATCTTGATCATGATAGGCAGCTCACAAGATCTAAACATGAGGCACGAATTGGAGAAGACAACCATCTAGCTACTGCTATGGACCCATAGTCCCGGGATGAACTACTCACACATCACTTCGGAGGTGGGCATTGCGATGTAGATGCCTCCGGTGATGATCTCCCTCTCTAGCAGGGTGCCGGGAAGAGCTTCAGAACCCTCCCGAGCTAGGGTCTGCAATGGCGGCCGCGACGGAACTTTTCATGGATGGAGGCTCCGGTGTTTTGGTTTTTCCCGATGATGAGGACATCCCTGCTACACTAGTACCTCCGTCATTGCAAGATGAAGACGATGCTGATGTGAAGCTCAAGTCTAATGAAGTCAGGATTGGACCAATGACACGAGCTCGTGCGAAGCTACTCAAACAACAGGTGAACTTGTTCCTAAGTGATACTTTGATCGATGAGAACTTTATACTGCCTAAGTCCTATTACTTATGTATGATCAGGTATGAAGAGGGACTGAGGGAGCAAGCATCGCACGAGGAGGAGAGGAGCATCTGGACAAGAAGCTGGACATGGAGCTGGCCATGAAGCTGGACATGAAGACATCCCATGGAAGCACGAGGGAGGAGAGGGAGGCATGCGCGAGGGGAGAAGAAGAAGTCTAGGCCGGCGCCAGGCCCGGTCAGACCGGCCGCCATGCCGGCCTGCCCGGTCCCAGGCCCGGTCCAACCGGGCGCTCGACCGGCCCAGCCCGGCGCCGACCGGATCCCCAGCTTGTGCCAACCGGGCACTATCCAGTATGACCGGACGCCTAGCCCGGTCACCACCCGGTGCCAGGTCCGGTTTCGACCGGCCTGACCCAGTCCTAGGCCCAGTCAACCGGCCGTATGACCGGCCGACTACGAGTCTATCTCGACCAGATCCGATCTGGGTTGGTTTTCTATGTATCTTTTCGACCTGAGGTCGTCCTGAACCCCTATATAAGTGCCCAGGACGCCCCCAAATTAGGTTCAGACCATGTTTAAGATAAACCCTAGTTCATAGTTGATTTCTTTGTAACTCTATTGAATCTCTACACCATATTGCATTGATTTGGTGTAAACCCCTGAAAGTCTTGTGTGATCTGCTGTTCCATTGGGAATTTGATGGTTGCAACTTACCGCTTCGTGGTCGGCGGCTACGTGCGCAAGTGTGTGGAGTTGCGAATATCTTGCAGGGTTGAGAGCTGTTGCATTGGTGCCAGGGACCAATCGAGAGACTTCGGTGCGTCATACAAGTTATCATCCACTTCATCATCGTGTATCTCCGTTGTGTTCATCCCGTGATCATCCTCACCACCGTTGCTTACTGAGAAGATCGGGCCACCCCTTATCACCTTGGTATCAGATTTCAGTGTTTCGTCGGTAAGCCATCCACAATCCACCCCATAGTTGACTTGTGAGTGTTTCCTATCCAGAAAAAGTCATAAAAAGTTAGGGTTAGGGTTTGCCATAGCCTTAGATTGCACTAATTTCGAGTTTTAGTTGTTTTTGTAGTTGTTTTTGCGTATCTTTTTCTTCCATCTAGTATTGTTAGGGTTTGTGTTTCCGCTATCATCTAAAGTCAATTTTGTTGCTCCGAGTACACATATCAGCTTGCTTGTTCACAACCATAGACACAGCCTTTCGATATAACTGACTAGGAACTTTCCCAGAAGAGACTAGTTTTACCGCTCGACAAGCTGCTCATTAGGGTTTGGTGCTTTGCAATTTCTGTTGGCCGTGTTATCAAGGAGTTGAGTCATAAAAATTTTAAAAAAGTGAAAATCGAAAAGAAGCAAAAAGAGCTACATAGCTGCGTGTTATACAAAAAAATCCAAAAAGAAAAGTAAAGTGCTAGTAGAATCAAGTGAAGGCCTCAGTTTACTTTACTGCACCGGTAGTTGAGCAATCATGTGCCTGTCCCGTTGAGCTTTGCTAGCGTCTCTCGAGTCCATTGCAACTTTACATCTATATAATTGCATTGCCACATTTATCGCCTTGTGTGAGTATCATTGGTTGTCTACGGTCAGTGCTAGAGCTTGTTATTGGTGCAAATAGGTAGCCCACCTACAGCCCCACATATATCCTGCTTTGTCATGTGATTGTTCTTATACCCTTGATATTCGCTTTGCTACATCCGTGCACTACTCGTCACTACAAGTGGTAAGCAATACTAATTAACTTTGGAACAGTAAGATTTCCTTTTCTCATCAGTTTTGAGTGAGTTGTCAGAGTACCATCATATTTTTTTTAGTGCACCAACCTACTAACCATGTATTCTAGTGATGAGAAAATTGTTAACCAGAATAACAAGGATGCCGCTGATGTGATGACATGGAGGGAGTTCGAGGCTCTTCGTAATGAGATGCGACGTGAATTCCGCGTTCAGGACGAAGAACTAAAGGAGACCATTGACGGGGTTTCCAAAAAGTTGGATACTACTAATGAGACCGTCAATGCTATGCAAGATCAAATGACGGATATTCAGCGCAATATTCAAGCTTTGACACTCGTTGTTGAGAATTTGACCCAACAACAACAACACCGTGAAGATGAAGATGTTGAGCTTCAAGATGAAGCACCTGGTGTTGGTCGTGGTGTTGGACGTGGTAACCGTGGTCGTGGCTTTGTTGAAATCGGACGCCATGGTCGTGGGTTTGAGGAAGAAGATGGATTGGGTAAGCCAAAGTTCTCGATACCCAAATTTGAAGGAGGTGCTGATGTTGAAGAATACCTCACTTGGGAGCTGAAGATTGAGAAGTTATGGCGCCTACATAATTATACTGCAGATAGGAAGATCAAGCTGGCTTCTTTCGAATTTGATGGCTATGCATTGCGTTGGTGGGATGAACTTGTTCGTGCTCGAGAAGAAGACGGTGAGCTGCCTATTATCACATAGCGTGCTATGAAGGCGGCAATTCAAGCTCGTTTCGTTCCCACTAATTATTTGCGATCTATATATGATAAGTTGACCCTATTGAGACAAGGTGTGAAGACTGTTGATACTTATTTCATGGAGATGGAGATGCTTATGCAGCTTGGCCGTGTCCGTGAGTCACTTGAGATGACAATGCAACGTTTTCTACATGGTTTGAAGTATGATATCAAAGGCATTGTTCGTCATCACAGTTACACCACTATGAATGAGTTGCTACATCATGCAAGAGAAGCTGAATCACAGTTGGCTGAAGAAGCACAAGTTAAAGGTCGTGCTACGGGAGCTGGACGCTACACGCCTAGGGCGTCCCCCATCTACGGCACCGACGCCATCTTCGCGATCCGCACCTTATTCTACTCCGTCTAGAAAGTCGGTCTCCAATGTGTCCAACATAAAGAAGCCCGAACCTGCTGCAAGTACGAGTGGTTCTAGCATGTCTACTGCGCGCCGTGATATGAATTGTCATACATGTGGTGGCAAGGGTCACTTCAAGAGAGATTGTCCTAACCGCAAAGTTATGATTATCAATGAGGACAATGAGTATGAGACTGGAGATGATGTTGATCCATATGCTCCAGAAGATGATGACTATGACAGTGATGGTGTAGATGCTTATCCGTCTGAAGCTCGCACTATTGTTGTGTCTCAACGTGCTCTTAATGTGTTGCCAAGTGCATCTACTCAGCGCTGCAATTTGTTCCAAACAAAGGCTTTACTTGGTCGTGACAAGGCTTGCAAGGTCATTATTGATGACGGGAGTTGTCGCAATTTAGCAAGGAAAGAGTTGTGTACCAAGCTGAAGTTGAAGTATCTACCGCACCCGTATTCATACTATATTCAGTGGTTGAGCGACAATGGTGAGATGAAGGTAAACCACATGGTGCGTGTTGATTTTGAGATTGGACCGTATACACTACAAGAAAAGTTCTGATAGACAACGTCCCAAAATCGTCCACTAAGGGGTATTTTTTGTCGCCTATGGGCCTAACCCGACGATATGGGTTTTGTTGTCGAAACTGCGTCAGGCAAAGTCCTACGACGATTTTTTCGGTCCGTCGCGCTTGGGCGCCCTTCCGCCACGGAAAATCGGACCGTTGCCCAAGTGTTTCCGGGAGCCCGTTGACTGCTGACGTCATGCAAACTAACACGTGGCAGACGTCGTTAACTGGCAGTTAACGGCGTTAACCGGCTGAAACCCCGTGGTAGATGGTAGGCCCACACGAGGCCTGCCACGTCTTAAGCGGGCCGGGCCAGCTGACATAGTTTGACCGGTCAACTATATAGCTAGGCTGGTCCATTAGTTACGTGGGCCGGGCCTAACCTCTAAGGTTGACTGGTCAAAACTTAAATGGGCCGGCCCATTTAACATGTGGGGTCCATCTTACAGAAACTGGGCCGGCCCAAGAAGCAAGTGGGCCAGACCAAAACACAGGTGGGTCCCACTTTCCTGTTAAAGGGACGGCCCATTTAGTGTGTGGGGTCCACCATATAGCAAGTGGGCCGGGCCAAAAACACAGGTGGGTCCCACTTTCCAGTTAAAGGGTCGGCCCATTTAGTATGTGGGGTCCACCATATGGCAAGTGGGCCGGCCCAACAAGATAGTGGGCCGGGCCAAAAACACAGGTGGGTCCCACTTTCCTGTTAAAGGGCTGGCCCACTTAGTATGTGGGGTCCACCATATAGCAAGTGGGCCGGCCCAACAAGATAGTGGGCCGGGCCAAAAACACAGGTGGGTCCCACTTTCCAGTTAAAAGGCCGGCCCATTTAGTATGTGGGACCACCATATAGCAAATGGGCTGGCCCAACAAGATAGTGGGCCGGCCCAATAAGCATGTGGATCCCACTATCGTGTAACCGGGCCAGCCTACTAAAGAAGTGGGCCAGCCCAAAATGAAAGTGGGTCCCACACTACTGTAAGTGGGCCGGCCCAATCTATTGTAGGGCCCTACTTGTTTGACTAGTCAACTTGCATTAAATTTCATGAGCCTAAAATCTGATATCAATGATACACACAATTACATACACAAATAAAACAAGTAGGAAAATTACAAGGCAATTAATGTGCCCAAATAAAAAAATTACATAGAATCATTGAGGACTTCTATTAGCATCATCAATAACACGTTGACATTTGGCAATCGCCTTGATTGAATCTTGTGTACTCTTTGTCAACATATCAGCTACAGATCTTAAAGCAGCAATACCATGTCTTTTATAAAGTACAGCCTTGAGATATTTACTGTTTGATGAAAGAAATGGTCTAGGTTGACGGCTATGAGAAGATGCATCAGAAGAAATATCAGAACTTTTTGTGGGCCTCACTTCTAATGAAGATTGCTTCATCACAACTGCATTCTGATAATAATGCAAAAAGAGTTAAACGATGAACTATGCAAACATTTATTATGCAATGTAGATATAAGATAATAACAAGTTGCATAATAAGACAATGTATGGAACTTGTACTAAGCACAAACTTACATCATATGTTGCACAGGGTCGCTACAGATCCTTTTTTGGCGACTATCTTCTAATGATGACTGCTTCATTAAAACTGCATTCTGGTAACATTGCAAACATATTTACAACAATTAACTATTCAAACATGTATTACGCAATGTAGTGATCAGATAACAGCATGTAGCAGAAATAAGCACAAGATAAGATAAGATGCATGTACTAAGCACATAATGGCTCGCTGCAGGTCCTTCTTTTACGTGCACTAGTCGTGGTCAACATGCCTGTCATTTTAGGTTCAGCCATCAAGTGAAATGCTAATCCTCCTGCTCCATTGTCCTTAATCTGTGTTTAGATATCACATTTAAGACCAAATCAGCTGGTTTCAAATAACAAAAAACTTGAGCTGCCAAATGAATAAGCCAATATTTACCAGATATCAGATTAAAACCAACTAGATGTTGCTTTGCATGAGATACGAATTTCAGACATTCAGATTTAGAGTAGGGTAATGCCAAGGTTTTCCACATAAAGTAAACTGGCATTAAGAATGACCAAATGTCGAGTTCAAATCACCTTCGCAGCTTTCTCCAAGACAAGCATATCAAATAGGCGAGAAAGATAGTACAGCATGAATGGAATTGCTATGGCAGGGTTCCAAGTGTTAATCTCTTGCATAAGGAACAATGCATATAGGTTATAGATAATAACGGAAGTAAACTGCCAAAATTACCAACCAAGAACTCAGATTCCAACCTTCCCTAGCGTCCCCGTTGTTAATGTTGGATGTTCTAATAAGTGGTTCGCATGATCAATCCCTAGGAAAAATAACATTGACAAGTCAGTCTACGATAATACAAAGACCAGACATGCACGCAGCAATAACTATATAAGCTAAAGACGAGGTATAAGAGCAAGCAGATTGGAAATGCACATAGCATGATTATAAAAGCAGTGTGAGAATAGCAGACACGAGAAAACAGCTAGCAGCTAGCGGTGAGCTAATGACGTGGTATAAGAACAAGCAGATTGGAAATGCCCATAGCATGACTATAAAAGCAGTGCGACAATAGCATGCAGTACAAAAACAGTTGGCAGCAAATGAATGGGTATAAGGCTATAAATATGTGGATGCACACAGGTGTCAGTAGAATGAACAGGATGGTAGCGACCGGATAATGCTTTTGTACTGTACAATATTTAAACAAACTTCATGCGAAGCAACACATCAAGAAACTTACCTGCATATGAGATCTGCAAATAACTACACAAAACATGGCTAAAGAAACACCGCGATCTAACGGGCCAGCGTACTAACCAAGCTGCGGCGGGGTGGACGGGGGCGGCAACTTGCATTCCAGCGGCGGCGAACGCGGGAGACGATGAATCGACCCTGTTTCAGTAGAAGCGGGCGTTAGTGAAGCAGATCTGGTTGGCTGGCAAGGGATTCGGTGAAGTTGATACAGCCGCTGCGCCGAGGTAGTCGGTGGCGAGGTCGGCGGTGAAGCAGATCCGTCGGTGGCGAGGTCGGCGGTGAAGCAGATCCATCGGTGGCGAGGTCGGCGGTGAAGCAGATCCGTCGGTGACGAGGGCGGCGGGGGAGCGGATCAGGTGGGTGGACAGCCAACACGATCAAGGCTACGCCGTGGAGGAGTATGCCGGCGGCGAAGCAGATCTAGTACTGTAGAGAGTCAGAGCTTTGGCGTGTGATAGTATTTTTGAGCTAATGGGGCGAATGGTTGGTGGGTGGGTGTGGGCCTGTGGGGAGGGTTCGGGATCTAGGCAAGATATTTCATTGTTACCAAATGAGCCCTCCATGGTCGGTGGGTTGTAGCTTCCGGACCAGGGTTAAAAGGGTAAAACTGGTCACGGGATTTTCGAATGGATGCGGCGGGATGATTTGGCGCGCGGCCGAAATTTTCAGTTTCAAGCTACGAGCAGAACGACAAAAATAATGTTCTTCCCCAGGGAGCTCTCATTTCTTCCTCTTCTCTTTCTCTCTCGAGTCTCTCCCACTCCCCCGGCTCCTCTCCCCCTTCTCTCCGGCGGCCTCGCCGGCCGGAGACGAGGCCGACTTCTCTCTGTATATTGTACACCCTCCGAACTAAATTAATTGATTCAACTTTCCTTAGACGTGTATGTACCTAGAGTAAAAACATGTGTGGATACATCCATATTTAGATAAGCAAAGTTGAGTCAGCTAATTTGGATCCGAGGGAGTTAGTGTTGTTGTAAGCTTAGATCCAGTGTTTCACATGAGTAGAATGGCGCAATGGAGTCGGGGATCTCGTCATCGGCTTCAGATCTGGCCTATGGTGAATCTGGCGGATCTTGCCGGCCAAACCCCGATCTGGTGCCATCAATGTGATGGCGCTAACGGTGAGGCTTGCTTTGGTCAGTGCTTCAGATCTGGCCAATGGGGAAGTCAAGCTGCTAAAGTTCACAAGCTCGGGGCATACGACGGCGTCATCCGTCTTGCCCGTGCACATCTTGGCCTTTCAGCGGCCCTTCTCAGAGCCAATATGCCGTTGCTGAGGCCCTTCTTCTCCTTCGTCCTGGCGACTACCGGCGACACCGTCCCAAGTGGTGCGTCCCCGGCGACGGAGTTGCTGGAAAGGATGCGGAGCAGAGATCTGATGTGCAGTCGAGAAGGACTTGATTGATTTTCTTCTATATGTTTTGGGGTCCTTTTTGTAAAGTTGCAGGTTCTATTAGTTATTGTCTAGTACTTTTGGTCCTCTATGTAATTTTTTGGACTAGTTTCCATTGGCACTGATAAACTTGAATTTTGACAAGTTCACAGGGAAAAAATTCCTTTGCACATATGGCCTATCATGTATAAACATTCTTGAGATTTAAACTATATGTAATGTGCCATGCATTAACCCTAAACCATATATATGTAACTAACCCTAGCTGATCAAACCCTACTTAATTAAAACAGATAACCCTAAACTATACGCATGCACTTTATGCGCAAAGGCGCGGGTGCCTCTAATAATGTGTGTGCGCACTCGATCGATGATCCCTAAACCTTATACAACCACAAACCCTAATCCCTAATCCCTAAACCCTAAACACCCTAAACACTAAACCCTATACCCTAAACCCTAACCCTAAACCCTAATTAAACCCTATATATAGGCCAACGACACTTAATTGTGCATCAAGCAGGCCAGGGGTGCCTCGCGGTCCTCTAATTAAATTAAATGTGCCATGCATTAACCCTAAACCATATATATGTAACTAACCATAGCTAATCAACCCTACTTAATGAAAACACATAACCCTAAAGTATACTAGCTATAACCCGATCTAATAAAAATATGCTCTATATATAGCAGCTAGCTAGCAAACCGTAGATTAACACCAATTAATATATACATGGCCTATATCGATCATGTTGTATAACATATCCCTGAGATTCATTAATTAATTATATAATTATCGTGATAAATTAATTAACTTTAATTTTGACAAGTTCTCTCGAATGAAAACACATTTGATTAAGTTGCCTCATAATATATATATAATTAGTGTGCATGCATGGCCTACCATGCATTCGTGCATATATTTTAATGTATATTTGAACATATTCTTGGGGATTTCAATCTCTCGCTCTCGATCATCTATATATCGTTGGTGGCCAAAAAACACACATATATATGCATGCAATTTATGCGTAAAGGCGCGGGTGCCTCTAATAATGTGTGTGCGCACCCGATCGATGATCCCTAAACCTTAAACAACCCTAAAACCTTAAATCTCTAATCCCTAATCCCTAATCCCTAAACCTAAACACCCTAAACACTAAACCCTAAACCCTAGACCCTAAACCCTAACCCTAACCCTAACCCTAACCCTAAACCCTAGCTAACCCTAAACCCTAATTAAACCCTATGTATAGGCCAACGACACTTAATTGTGAATCGAGCAGGCCAGGGGTGCCTCGCGGTCCTCTAATTAAATTAAATGTGCCATGCATTAACCCTAAACCATATATATGTAACTAACCCTAGCTAATCAACCCTACTTAATTAAAACACATAACCCTAAACTATACTAGCTAGCTATAACCCGATCTAATAAAAACATGCTCTATATATAGCAGCTAGCTAGCAAACCGTAGATTAACACCAATTAAAATATACATGGCCTATATCGATCATGTTGTATAACATATCCCTGAGATTCATTAATTAATTATATAATTATCGTGATAAATTAATTAACTTGAATTTTGACAAGTTCTCTCGAATGAAAACACATTTGATTAAGTTGCCTCATAATATATATATAATTAGTGTGCATGCATGGCCTACAATGCATTCGTGCATATATTTTAATGTATATTTGAACATATTCTTGGGGATTTCAATCTCTCTCTCGATCATCTATATATCGTTGGTGGCCCAAAAAACACACATATATACGCATGCACTTTATGCGTAAAGGCGCGGGTGCCTCTAATAATGTGTGTGCGCACTCGATCGATGATCCCTAATAAACCTTAAACAACCCTAAATCCCTAATCCCTAAACCCTAAACACCCTAAACACTAAACCCTAAACCCTAGACCCTAAACCCTAACCCTAACCCTAACCCTAACCCTAACCCCAAACCCTAGCTAACCCTAAACCCTAATTAAACCCTATGTATAGGCCAACGACACTTAATTGTGCATCGAGCAGCCCAGGGGTGCCTCGCGGTCCTCTAATTAAATTAAATGCGTCATGCATTAACCCTAAACCATATATATGTAACTAACCCTAGCTAATCAACCCTACTTAATTAAAACACATAACCCTAAACTATACTAGATATAACCCGATCTAATAAAAACATGCTCTATATATAGCAGCTAGCTAGCAAACCGTAGATTAACACCAATTAAAATATACATGGCCTATATCGATCATGTTGTATAACATATCCCTGAGATTCATTAATTAATTATATAATTATCATGATAAATTAATTAACTTGAATTTTGACAAGTTCTCTCGAATGAAAACACATTTGATTAAGTTGCCTCATAATATATATATAATTAGTGTGCATGCATGGCCTACAATGCATTCGTGCATATATTTTAATGTATATTTGAACATATATATTCTTGGGGATTTCAATCTCTCTCTCTCTCTCTCTCTCTCTCTCTCGATCATCTATATATCGTTGGTGGCCCAAAAAACACATATATATACGCATGCACTTTATGCGTAAATTAAGGCGCGGGTGCCTCTAATAATGTGTGTGCGCACTCGATCGATGATCCCTAAACCTTAAACAACCCCTAAAACCTTAAATCCCTAATCCGTAATCCCTAATCCCTAAACCCTAAACACCCTAAACACTAAACCCTAAACCCTAGACCCTAAACCCTAACCCTAACCCTAACCCTAAACCCTAGCTAACCCTAAACCCTAATTAAACCCTATATATAGGCCAATGACACTTAATTGTGCATCGAGCAGGCCAGGGGGTGCCTCGCGGTCCTCTAATTAAATTAAATGTGACATGCATTAATCCTAAACCATATATATGTAACTAACCCTAGCTAATCAACCCTACTTAATTAAAACACATAACCCTAAACTATACTAGCTAGCTATAACCCGATCTAATAAAAACATGCTCTATATATAGCAGCTAGCTAGCAAACCGTAGATTAACACCAATTAAAGTATACATGGCCTATATCGATCATGTTGTATAACATATCCCTCATATTTATTAATTAATTATATAATTATCGTGATAAATTAGTTAACTTGAATTTTGATAAGTTCTCTCGAATGAAAACACATTTGATTAAGTTGCCTCATAATATATATATAATTAGTGTGCATGCATGGCCTACCATGCATTTGTGCATATATTTTAATGTATATTTGAACATATATATTCTTGGGGATTTCAATCTCTCTCTCTCGATCATCTATATATATCGTTGGTGGCCAAAAAAACACACATATATACGCATGCACTTTATGCGTAAAGGCGCGGGTGCCTCTAATAATGTGTGTGCGCACTCGATCGATGATGATCCCTAAACCTTAAACAACCCTAAAACCCTAAATTAATTATCGATCTCCCTATGATTCATTAATTAATTATATATATAATTATCGATGATAAATTAATTAACTTGAATTTTGACAAGTTCTCTCGTATGAAAACACATTTGATCAAAAGTTGCCTCATAATATATATATATAATTAGTGTGCATGCATGGCCTACCATGCATTCGTGCATATATTTTAATATATATTTGAACATATTCTAGGGGATTTCAATCTCTCTCTCTCTCGATCATCTATATATCGTTGTTGGTGGCAAAAAACACACATATATACGCATGCACTTTATGCGCAAAGGCACGGGGTGCCTCTAATAATGTGTGTGCGCACTCGATCGATGATCCCTAAACCTTAAACAACCCTAAAACTACTCCCCTAAACCCTAAACACCCTAAACACTAAACCCTAGACCCTAAACACCCTAAACACTAAACCCTAAACCCTAGACCCTAAACACCGTAAACACTAAACCCTAAACCCTAAACACCCTAAACACTAATTAAACCCTAAACCCTAGACCCTAAACACCCTAAACACACTAGACCCTAAACCCTAGACCCTAAACACCCTAAACACTAAACCCTATACCCTAAACACTGAACCCTAAACGTACCCTAGACCCTAGCTAAACACCCTAAACACTAAACCCTTAACCCTAAACCCTAGCTAGCTAACCCTAAACCCTAATTAAACCCTATATATAGGCCAACGACACTTAATTGTGCATCAAGCAGGCCAGGGGTGCCTCGCGGTCCTCTAGTTAAATTAAATGTGCAATGCATTAACCCTAAACCATATATATATAACTAACCCCTAGCTAATCAAACCCTAGTTAATTAAAACACATAACCCTAAACTATACTAGCTAGCTATAACCCGATCTAATAAAAACATGCTCTATATATAGCAGCTAGCTAGCAAATTAAACGGTAGATTAACACCAATTAATATATACATGGCCTATATCGATCATATGTTGTATAACATCTCCCTGAGATTCATTAATTAATTATATAATTATCGATGATAAATTAATTAACTTGAATTTTGACAAGTTCTCTCGAATGAAAACACATTTGATTAAGTTTCCTCATAATATATATATAATTAGTGTGCATGCATGGCCTACCATGCATGCATTCGTGCATATATTTTAATATATATTTGAACATATTCTTGGGGATTTCAATCTCTCTCTCTCTCGATCATCTATATATCGTTGGTGGCCAAAAAAACACAAACATATACGCATGCACTTTATGCGCAAAGGCGCGTGTGCCTCTAATAATGTGTGTGTGCGCACTCGATCGATGATCCCTAAACCTTAAACCCTAAATAAACCCTAATCCCTAATCCCTAAACACCATAAACATTAAACCCTAAACCCTAGACCCTAAACCCTAACCTCCTAACCCTAAACCCTAATTAAACCCTATATATAGGCCAATGACACTTAATTGTGCATCAAGCAGGCCAGGGGTGCCTTAGCTCGCGGTCCTCTAATTAAATTAAATGTGCCATGCATATATATGTGTTTAATTTGGGGATTTCAATCGCTCTCTCGTATGTAGCTCTCTCTATACCTCTCTCTCTCTGTCTCTCTCTCTCGTTAATTGGTGGCCAACAACACACACATGCACTTTGTGCGCAAAGGCATGCGCCTCTAATAATGTGTGCGCAGTCGATCGATCTAGTTTTGATTAATCATAGCACACAAATAAAGAAGTTGTATTTGAATCCACACAACCTAATCTAAAACACATAACCCCTAACATGGCCTAATTAATTAACCCCTTCTCTCTACCTAATTAGTGGAAATTGCACAAAATCAAAAGGGGTCCCTCACTAATTATGCATATCTGCTAGATTGTGATAAACTTTTGCCCCATATATATTTGGTGGATGGGTGCATCTTGGCATGTAAAACAATTAGTGTTTGCAAATGGCGTTGTCAAAATTTATGTACAAATGATTTCTTTCCATCCAAAGTGCATAAAATGGGAGTTTTAATGAAGAAAGTACAAATAAAACAGCTCAACATGCTTCCACACCCCGATTTTCACACGAAGTAGAGCATATTTAAAGGATAATTCCAGAGTTTTACTATTTTTCAAGCAACTTTGCTAATTTTCCCCCACTCACATGACTTTATGTCGATTTAACGAAAATATGGCGAATTTAAACTACATGGGCGGGATAGTTTGAATTGTGCGCGCGGCAAAGGGAACCGCCTATTCCTCAACCTTGTGCACGGCAAATTACACACGCAACTCCATTAAACGCCACCTACCGACCTTAATTATCACCCCGGCGGCCCGGCCGCATGACCCCCCACCCACCCCTACACAACTTATCCCCGTCCGTGCGAAGAGCTTCCCCTCCCCGCCCCGTCCGTGCGAAGAAGAAGCTTCCCCTCCCCGTCGTTCTTCTCGAGACGCACCGGCGGTCAAGTTGATCCACGGTAGGGCTGCTATCTCTAGCTCAATCATGTATCGGGCAAGACGGCCTAACGATTTATATTTTCTTGATGCAGCTAAAAAAATTCATCAGTATGCTCGAACTAATTGGCACTTTATAGTTTTCCGCTCGATTTGTCATCGATCAATTTGTTCATTTGCATGGGCATATAGAGTCAGTTCTGCACTCGATCCGTTAATTTGCTGAAATGCCATGGCAGAGTTTTGTACACGATCTGTTTGCTAAAATGTCGATGGGCATTTTTTGTTTTGTACTCGACATGATTGCTGAAATGCATAATCATGTAGTATAGTTTTGTACTCGATGGATATACATTTCCTACTTCGCCTTAAATTAATCACCAACCACTGTATCTCATAATTAAACAGATGGACATAACTTGGATACTGCATGGACACTTATGTTCCCCTTCATATATAAATGGTGTTCAACCCTTTATGGGGTTTATTAGAGCTCATGAAGGTCACAACCTGGACGTGTATTGCCCGCGCTGCACATGTATGAATGGTGAGAAGAGGCCTCACCCTGTAGTGGCAGATCATTTACACATTTTTGGGATGGACCGCACATATGTTAGGCGGGTTTAGCATGGTGAACCATATAATGATCCTTTAGCAGGAGAAGCAGATCTTGCTCACACTGTATGTGTGCTGGCATATGTAGTTAATTATTTATATTGATGCTGCCGCTGTTTCAATCAATAGTTTGCATTGCTGTGCAAGGTTCTGTACTCAAATTTAACTTGTTGCAGATGGATGGACGGGAAGGAGAGAAAAAGCGCTTGCTTCAGGAAATAGGTTTCAGCTCTGGGACATGTGTTGTGCCAGATGAGAAGGTAAATATGTAAAACGGCATTTGTTCAGGTTGCATCCCTTAGATGTTTGTCTAATCGGTTGATGTACTAATTGCAGAAGCATAGAGTTGAAGAGGTCTCTCGGTTTGATGGGAGATTTGAAGATGAATCTTAGTTTGATGCACCTGTGGATGGTGCCGATGACGAGCCTTTCATAGACGAAGGTCCTGCACCTGAGATTATCCAGCCTACAGAAGGAGGCCGTGGACCGAGTACACAGCTTTGCGTTGAAGTGGATGCACGCCCGGAGATCATCAGGGGCGTCCGGGTAGTCTCAAGACCACCCAGCCCTGATGCACCTGTGGATGGTACTGATGACGAGCCTCTCATAGACGAAGGTCCTGCACCTGAGATTATCCAGCCTACAGAAGGAGGCCGTGGACCGAGTACACAGCTTTGCGTTGAAGAGGATGCACACCCGGAGATCATCAGGGGCGTCCCGGTAGTCTCAGGACCACCCAGCCCTGATGCAAAATGTTGAGCTACTTTATGATTCGTACTCTTATGTTCTGGTGCTGTAGTATGTTATGATTTGTACGCCTTTGGCGCTAGATTAAGCATTCAGTGGATGATCGCGTTGCAAAATTCGACACCCACACAATCAGTTCATCGTATGAGTAGTAGCACAATTACTTCTACAGCGATTCCTGCCAGCGCATTAGTTGGTAGCATGAAACACTTTCAGGTACTCCCCTCTAATTCATATTAATTGACTCAATTCTGTCTAGATATGGATGTATCTAGATGCATTTGTTAACTAGACTAACAAACTTGAGTCAGTTAATATGAATCCGTGTAAACCGCCCAGTCCTCGAGCAGCTAGTTTATTGACTCTGGACTCCAAGCCTCTCGCGGCAAGCCATCGTCGAAGCTTTGACCAAATCTTGGCCCGCAATTTTTTTTGTGTGGCGAATAAAAAAGCTTTGACCAGTTCCTCTCGGGATACAGCACGCCGGTGAGCTTGCACGGTTGCCATGAGCACTTTCCGGCGGAACTTCCTCTTCAGCGCCCTCAAGCCGCTGCTGCGAGACAGCACGCAGTGCCTCGAGGTGGACGGAATTCTGGATCTCAGGGCGGGGGGTCCGCATCGTCCGGGAACGATCTCCAGCGGGTTAACGAGGACATGCATGGCGGCCAGGGGATTTGTTATTTTTTTTTGGTTTGAGCATGGGATTTGGGGTTTTTCGGATAGGGGAGGAGGAACCGAGGAAGAGGAAGGAACAGCCGCGTGCTTGGCGCGTGGCGGTGTGCTTGAATTTCGAATTTTTGTGAAATGTTTCATTTCCCCGCTACAATTCGGGGGTTTCTTGACGCGCCAATGCGTCCCGCCGGGCAGCTTCAAGTGGATTTGGGGTGCCACACTATGGGCCCTAGTTTCAGTGAGACATGTAATGACTAGTCACATCAGTAAGTTCACTGTGTAATAAAATATGTTACCCCTCCCCTTTATGTAGCACCCCTTCTCTCCCGATCGAGTGCCGATTGCCGACGGATGCAAGCCGCTAGCTCGATCCCCTCCTTTCGCCTCCACCGTCCAGGCATCCAGCTTGGAGGGGCAAGCTGCATCTAGACTAAGCGGATTAGGTAGGACTAGTAATGTTCTTTCCTTTCTCGAGATCGGTTCTTTTTTCCTCTCCTCGATGTCTTGCGCATCTCTTTCCTATTCTGGGCGAAGGGGTATCTTTCTGGTCACCCTCGAGCTGGGAGTGATTGATGGGGGTGGGGGGGGGGCGGGGGCTACCTTTGCTTGGATTGGGGTTATCTTCCTTTATTTGTCGACATTTGCAACCTTTGTAGTTTCTGCTGATCCTCACTGTATCTTTTGTCAGCTTGTACAGGAAAGGTAAGACCTCGGCGGTGGGGGCAATGGAGCGTAAGGCCACCACGCATGTGGGCAGTTGGCTGAGCTTGAGCTGCGTCCCCAGCCCGCGGCTGTACTCCGTTTGCTTATCCACTCTTTACCTTTTAAGTGTCTCTCTGCATCCTCAATCTGTTCCTGTTCTGGAATATGCTTAAAGTAGCACATGTCTTCAGCTGTTTGTGCGTAAAGCCTCTGTGACACCATGCTCTATATTCTCTGTATCAGGTTGGTACCTCCAGGTTCCGTGCTGAGGCTATGGGGAACGAGAATAGCGCCCCACCTGCTGCAGGAGCATGGCCCGATCTGCAGCACAAGAAGCGAAATGCCACTGCCGAGCTGGGCAGGGACCGCCCAGGGGTAATTTTTTTTAACCAACTTACCATGATGTAGTCTGAATCTGATACTCCCTCAGATCTCAAATTAATTGACTCAACTATCTGTAGATACGGATGTATCTAGATGTGTTTTAGCTCTAGATACTACTGCCTCCATCCCAAAGCTTTGGGCTTATATTATTTTTAGAAAGTCAAACTATACCATGTTTGACTAAGCTTTTACCAAAAATCAGTAACATGCAAAATACAAAATTAATATCATTAAATAGATAATAAAATATATTTTCCTACGGTATCTACACAGTATTATATTTGTTGATAGAATGTTCTAAAATTTTGGTCAAACTTTGCTTGTTTTGATTTCTCAAAAATAAATAAGGCTTAAGCTTTTGGATGGTGGTAGTACATTCATATCTAGACAAAGCTGAGTTAACTAGTTTTTTTGTCTGTCCATAGCTAGTGTTCACGCTGCAAAAGGCTAAGAGCATCCACTATATGCATCAGTCTATCTCATACAGTAATTCAATATCACTGCTGAGGTCTGCCTTTTGTTTTGCTATTCATATGCAGACTGAAACTTTAGGGCCTTTACTCAAAAGGAAGATCAAAACTGCGGCTGATCAGGCTGCCAGTATGTTGATGCCGCCCCCATCTTCTAAATGCCTCTACAAGCACAAGGCCACGCGCCAGCTGGGTGGTGATCTTTTAATGAATATGGTATATTTTCTTAATCCACAAAACATGCCTTGATTTTTCTCTGTTTATTGTCGGTTTTTTCTATGCTTGCCAAAAGTTTACAACAACAACAACAACAACCAAGCCTTTCAGTCCCAAACAAGTTGGGGTAGGCTAGAGTTGAAACCCATAAGATCTCGAAGCCAAAAGTTTAGAAACACCAAATTCGTTTGCTTACAATCATCATACAGTAATGTTCATCTACTCCAGTTCCCCTAACCCAACAAAAAATGATGTTAATTATGATTTTATATTAAAAGAGCACCATTAGGCGCTGTTAATTACGACTTTGAGATTAAAATGTCATTTGCAATTGTTAATTACAATTTTGAGACAAATGGTTAGTTTAACCTCGATCTCTTCTGCTCTCCATTTTTCCCAACCGAACAAAAATGTAACCATTCCATTCCTCTGAAATGGAACCATTCCATTCCATTCCATGCTGTTTCAGAACCGAACACACCCTTGCATTGTTGTGAACTGTTGTCCATACACGGCCATACCCTTCCACTTACATCCAGCACTATATGCATCAGTCTGTCTCAGAGTCATTCAATATCACTGCTGAGATCTGTTCCCATTCTTTTGCAGGTTGAAACTGCTGCGCCTTTACTCAAGTGGATGCAAAATGAGGCTAATGAGGCTGCTGTGAGGACGATGGTGCCGGCACCATCTTCCGAAAACCTCTACAAGCACGAGGCCATGGGCCAGCTGGGTGGTGACCTTTTAATGAATCTGGTATATTTTCTTAATCCACATACATGATTTCATTATTATCTGTTTAATTACTATTGCCTTTGTCTAATGCTTACCAAAAGTTCAGAAACACTGCGTTTGCTTACAATCATCATACACTAATTTTTCACTTTTCAGTCTGTCTCATCCAGTATATAAACTGTTGATTTCCATTGGCTTCTTTTGTAATCATTTGCATTGTTGTCAACTGTTCTCTATGCACAATCCTATTCTTCCACTTACACCCCGCACTATTTGCATCAGTCTATCTCATAGATTTATTAAATATCAATGATGAGTTCTGTTGCTATTCATATGCAGGATGAAACTTCTGTGCCTCTACTCAAATGGATAAAAAATGATCATGATGAGGCTGCTGTGAAGACGATGGTGCCGCCACCATCTTCTGAAAACCTCCTCAAGCACAAGGCCACGGGCCAGCTGGGTGGTACCCTTTTCAAGAAGGGTATATTTTCTTAATCCTCATACATGATTTGATTTTTGTCTGTTTATTGCCGGCTTTGTCTAATGCTTACCAATAGTTCAGAAACACACACACCTATTCTTCCACTTACATCCAGCACTATATGCATCAGTGTCTCATAGATTCATTTTATATATCACTACTGATGTCTGTTGCTCTTCAATTTTCATATGCAGACTGAAACTGCTAAGCCTTCATTGGTCAAAAGGATTGCAACTGCTGCTGATGAGGCATCTGCAGAGGCTGCCACCAAGTTACTGTCAGCCCCACCTTCTGGATGCTTATATAAGCTCAAGTCCAAGGACCAGCCGGGCCGTAACCTTCCAAGGGTTCGGGTATATTTTCTTAAGCCACATATACATGCCATGATTTATGTCTGATATTATCACCGGCTCTGTCTAATGCTTTTTGGAATTCGGAAACACCAAATTAGCATGCTTATATTCATCATACACTAATTTTTCACTGTTCAGTTTGTAACATAGTGTTATGCACTCGCTTGTCAACATTTGCATTGCTCTGAACTATGCACTTTACACAACCTAATTCTTCCACTTACATTCAGCGCTACGCACCAGTAGTATCTCCCATGTTTCCTTCACCATCCCGATGCCGAGCTTGCGGGAATATGGCGGGCCCATGTACATACCCCGCATATAACACCTCCTATGGATCTATCTACCTTTCTAGTAGCTCCTTCACAGAGTTACAGGTATGTATTCTCAGTGGTTTAGCATGAATTGGCATATAGTAAAGTCTTGTTTTTAGTCTTCCTGCTTCTTACATTTGTATCAATTTTCACATGCAGACTGTACCTTGTGAACTTCGTCCAATGATTAACCAGATGTGTCCGCATGAAGGGTCTTTCACTATGCATGGCAATGGCAAATTGATGAACACCTACACGGTCCATGAGGTGTATGTCTACAAGACGCAGGCCATCACATATTTGTATGGACATGATTGGAGAAAGTTTGCTTTTGACTACGGTCTGAAGAAGGGCGACGAGCTGAGGATCAGAAACTCAAACGGGCAGATATACGTAACTGCTTACAGAGTTGGAGACAGTTCCAAATATATAATATGTAACTTTTTTCTACTCATATCTTTTGATAATTGCATTCTGAGCAGCTTGTTCTAAACCATTCCCTCTGTTCTAGCTTGCTGGGTTTAACATGATCAAAGCTGCAGATCCCGATGGAACCGGCGCGGATCTCACAAAGGGCAACCACACCAGCTCCCGCTCCGGCTTCCCACTCTCCCGCATCGGCACCGGTTCCCGTACCAGCTCCGTTCATCGCATCTACCCAGCAGTCCCCTACATCAGCATTGGTTCCTGTAGAGGCCCCATATACTACACCTGCCCAGCAGGCTCCTGCATCAGCAGTGGTTCCTCTAGCTGCACCGTTTACTGCACCTGCCCAACAGTCTCCTGCATCAGCACCGGTTCCTCTAGAGGCACCGTTTATCGCACCCGCCCAGCAGTCTCCTCGCATCAGCACCGGCTCGTGTACCAGCCTGTGCTCCTGCACCTGCCCCACCGGATCACCGAGGTCTCAGCTCATTGCTGTGGCCACCCGTGTGGTGACCAGGACGCATCTGAAGGCTATGTTCGTGAGTATATGACAGCATAACTGCTCTTATCTTGATGTCTTCTCTGCTCAAAGTCTCACATGGTTCAGTGCATTGGTGCCATTGACTAATTTTTGGTGGTATCTCTTGCTTTGAATCAGAAATTGCCTAAAAGTATCTCCAAGGATCTCAATGCTGGCCGAAGGGGCAAGATATCCCTCGTCATGGAGAGTGAAGGTCTCACCGTGGAGGGACGGTACTCCGTCAGTCCCACAGATGGCCGCTTGGCTGTTACTTCCAGGTGGAAAAAGTTCATTGACGGTGCCAAACTTCGCATTGGATCAAAGTTGAAGGTCAAGATCTTTCGATGCCGCTGTGACATGCTGGTCATAAAGTTCGCGGTTGTCTAGTTCTGTTGTCCCATGAGCCCTTAGCAAATGCATTTGTAGTTATACTTATATAAGGTTATCTTATCTGAACTGCTAATTAATTGTATGGGTGGTAAAACTCTGGCAAACTTTTGCTCTTAGCAAGTATGTATGTATGATCAGCTATTATGATAACTAATGTTTGTGTTCATCTTAATTTGCATTTCCGTTTAAGAAAAAAACTTAATTTCTATTTTGGCTGACCTGTTAGAGAACTATCAGATTGAACCCACAATATGATTCAAATAGATTCATTACACCGAGCCACATGTCTTGACCTTGCTATACATTACTTCCATTAATCAGTGCAAGAAGGCTTACCTGAGCTGCCTGAACCATGGCAGATTCGAATCCACCTTATCTATCTCGAAATACAACCTTTGCAGAAATAAGCCAAAAATCAGTTGGTAAACAAATTCAAGAAAAGAAACATTTACCTTTCTGAGAGGATGACATGCGAGACCCATGAGGCAGCAGCATCCTCAACTATTTCAAGGTGGCATGGGATCAAAAGAAAAAAGGAAATAGCCAGAAATTAATTAGGGTCAAAAATAAATCCATCAAAGGAAACTTTTATTGTTCATAGAGGATGACATGTGGGACCGACTTGCCAGCTGCGTCGTCATCGTTTCAAAGGGGGCAGGGGATCAAAAGAAAAAGGCAAATAGCCAGAAATTAGGGGAAAAAAATAAATCCAACAAAGGAAACTTTTATTGTTCATAGAGGATGACATGCGGGACCCATGAGCCAGCAGCTTCCTCAACGTTTCAAAGTCGGCATGAGATTGAAAGAAAAAGGCAAGTGACATAATATCAGGAGCCAAAAATAATCCAAGAAAAGAAACTTTATTGTACATAGAGGATGACATGTGGGTCCCATTTTGTAGCAGCGGTCTCAACGCTTCCAAGGCGGCACAGGACCGAAAGAAAAATGACGCAGCCGTAAATCGGGTGTGAAAAAATCCAAGAAAAGAAAGATTTCAATTGGGTGTATCTCGGACATCTGGGCCTTCGAACTATCCGCTGGGCCTTTTGACTCGTACAATTTCAGCCCACTCCGAACAGGAAAGGTCGGATTTTTCTCAAAAAAACAGGAAAGTCCTATGCTTCGCAAAAACAAAAAACAAGGAGATTCAACATATAAGTTTGTTTATGTAGATATAAAGATTTAATTTATCCGTTTGCAATAGCTCGAGCGAAATAAAACGTTGATTGTAAGCAAAACAAAATATGAAAATTTTATTGTTCTTAGAGGATGACATGGGGGACCCATGAGCCAGCAGCGTCGTCAACGTTTCAAAGGCGGCAGGGGATCGAAAATAAAAAAAAGCCAAAAATCAGTTGGTAAAAAAATACAAGAAAAGAAAACATTTATCGTTCTGAGAGGATGACATGCGGGACCCATGAGGCAGCAGCATCCTCAACGTTTCAAAGTCGGCATGAGATCGAAAGAAAAAGCCAAGTGACATAATATCAGGAGCCAAAAATAATCCAAGAAAAGAAACTTTATTGTACATAGAGGATGACATGCGGGTCCCATTTTGTAGCAGCGGTCTCAACGTTTCCAAGGCGGCACAGGACCAAAAGAAAAATGAGGCAGCAGCATTCTCAACAATTCCAAGGCGGCAGGGGATCAAAAGAAAAAAGGAAATAGCCAGAAATTAATTAGGGGTCAAAAATAAATCCACCAAAGGAAACTTTTATTGTTCATAGAGGATGACATGTGGGACCGACCTGCCAACAGCGTCCTCATCGTTTCAAAGGGGGCAGGGGATCAAAAGAAAAAGGCAAATAGCCAGAAATTAGGGGTCAAAAATAACTCCAAGAAAGGAAACTTTTATTGTTCGTAGAGGATGACATGCGGGACCCATGAGCTAGCAGCTTACTCAACGTTTCAAAGGCGGCATGAGATCGAAAGAAAAAGGCAAGTGACCAAATATCAGGAGCCAAAAATAATCCAAGATTTATTGTACATAGAGGATGACATGTGGGTCCCATTTTGCAGCAGCGGTCTCAATGTTTGTAATGCGGCTTGAGATCAAAAGAAAAAAGAAAGTAGCTAGTAATTAGGGGGTGAAAAAAAATCCAAGAAAAGAAAGTTGATGGACATAGAGGATGACATGCGGGTCCCTTGAGCCAACAGCTTACTCAACGTTTCAAAGGGGGCAGGGGATCAAAAGAAAAAGGCAAGCCAAAAATCAGAGGGTGAAAAAAAATCCAACAAAGGAAACTTTTATAGCACATAGAGGATGACATGCGGGTCCCATGAGCCAGCAGGTTCCTCAACGTTTCAAACGTGGCATGAGATCGAAAGAAAAAGGCAAGTGACCAAATATGAGGTGCCAAAAAAAACTCCAAGAAAAGAAAGTTGATTGCTCATAGAGGATGACATGCGGGTCCCATTTAGCAGCAGCGGTATCACCGTTTGAGAGGCGGCAGGGGATCGAAAGAAAAAGGCAAGTGACCAAATATCAGGAGCCAAAAATAATTCAAGAAAAGAAAGTTTTATAGTCCATAGAGGATGACATGCGGGTCCCATTTAGCAGCAGCGGTATCACCGTTTGAGAGGCGGCAGGGGATCGAAAGAAAAAGGCAAGTGACCAAATATGAGGTGCCAAAAAAATCCAAGAAAAGAAAGTTTTATAGTCCATAGAGGATGACATGCGGGTCCCATTTAGCAGCAGCGGTATCACCGTTTGAGAGGCGGCAGGGGATCGAAAGAAAAAGGCAAGTGACCAAATATGAGGTGCCAAAAAAAATCCAAGAAAAGAAAGTTTTATAGTACATAGAGGATGACATGCGGGTCCCATTTAGCAGCAGCGGTATCACCGTTTGAGAGGCGGCAGGGGATCGAAAGAAAAAGGCAAGTGACCAAATATGAGGTGCCAAAAAAAACTCCAAGAAAAGAAAGTTGATTGCTCATAGAGGATGACATGCGGGTCCCATTTAGCTGCAGCGGTCTCACTGTTTGAGAGGCGGCAGGGGATCGAAAGAAAAAGGCAAGTGACCAAATATGAGGTGCCAAAAAAATCCAAGAAAAGAAAGTTTTATAGTACATAGAGGATGACATGCGGGTCCCATTTAGCAGCAGCGGTATCACCGTTTGAGAGGCGGCAGGGGATCGAAAAAAAGGCAAGTGACCAAATATGAGGTGCCAAAAAAAACTCCAAGAAAAGAAAGTTGATTGCTCATAGAGGATGACATGCGGGTCCCATTTAGCTGCAGCGGTCTCAACGTTTCCAAGGCGGCAAGGGATCAAAAGAAAAAGGAAGTAGCCAGAAATCAGGGGGTCAAAAAAAATCCAAGAAAAGAAAGAAATTTGGTTCATAGAGGATGACAAGCGGGACCCATGATCCTGCATCGTAAACGGCTCGATCGGAGAGTGTTGAACGAGATGGCGCGATCGAGAAAAAAACAATGCTAGAGAGGCTGCCATCTGGGCCCTACATCCCTGGGCAGTGCGGATTTGCGTTGACTCGGCCGGCGAACCCGAGAATTCGCGATGCACCACGTCCCGGGCCACCATACGCGACGTTTTGGCCGCTTTCGTCGGGCTAGGTGGCCTCAAAAACGAGAAAAAAAAAGTTTTGACATGCACCACGGAGGGACCAAAAATCGTCGGCCATGGTGCACCAGCAACCACGGCGCGACTTCAACTTCGTCGGCCATGGCAACTTTTCTTGTAGTGATAAGGATTCCATTGATTTTGATGTGGTTCCTATGACGGTGTGTCACCTACTATTGGGTCGGCCTTGGCTCTATGACCGTTCTGTGCAACACAATGGTCGTGCCAATACATATCACTTGGAGTTCAGGGCAAGAAAATCAACTTACAACCTATGTCACCACAACAAATTGTCAATGAATCTCGTCAGAAAGTGAAAGTAAACTTGGAGGATGCACCTATAGATAGGCGAGAGAATTGTAATGCCGTAAGTGATATAACGAAAAGTGAGAGAGTGAATTCCTTAGTCTTATTAGCCACCAAAGAGGGCATTATTGAATTTAGTGAGGATCCTACAGCCATGCCTCTTGTGCTCATGTACAAGGGTGAGGTTTTGGTTTCTAATGACATGACCCCTATTTCTCTTGGTGTTTCTAGTGTTTTGCAGGAATTCCACGACGAGTTTCCGGAGGAGGTGCCCGCAGGATTACCACCATTGCGTGGTATTGAGCATCAAATTGACTTGATCCCCGGTGCCTCGCTGCCCAATAGGGCGCCATATAGGACGAACCCCGAAGAGACGAAGGAGATACAGAAGTAAGTACAAGTGCTACTCAACAAAGGTTATATCCGCATAAGCCTTAGTCCTTGTGTTGTTCCTGTTATTCTAGATCCTAAGAAAGATGGTACATGGCGCATGTGTGTAGATTGTAGAGCGATAAACCACATTACTATTCAATATCATCATCCTATTCCCCGTTTAGAGGATATGCTAGATGAATTGAGTGGTGCTGCTGTTTTCTCTAAAATTGATTTGCGTAGTGGTTATCATCAAATTAGGATGAAAGAGGGGGATGAATGGAAAACAACCTTTAAAACAAAGAGTGGTTAGTAATGCCTTTTGGTTTAACTAATGCACCTAGCACTTTCATGAGACTGATGAACCATATTTTGCGTGATTTTATTGGCAAGTTTGTGGTTGTGTACATTGATGACATATTAATCTACAGCCGCAATTAATCTGATCATACTATACATATTAGACATGTTTTGCAAGTGTTGCGTGATAATAAACTCTATGGTAATCTTGAGAAGTGCACATTTTTCAAAGATAAGGTCATATTTATGGGTTATGTTGTCTCTAAGCATGGAGTAGAAGTAGATGTGTCTAAAATTGAAGCAATTCAAAATTCGCCTACTCCCATGAATGTGGGTCAAGTAATAAGTTTTCATGGTCTAGATGGGTTTTATAGAAGATTTGTGCCCAATTTTAGTACTATTGCTGCACCTTTGAATGAATTGACTAAAAAGGGTGTTGTATTTGAGTGGGGTGCAGCCCAAGATCATGCTTTCGATGAACTGAAGAGATTGTTAACTTCTGCACCATTGCTTGCACTTCCTGATTTCAATAAGCAATTTGAGATTGAATGTGGTGCTAGTGGTATTGGAATTGGTGGTGTGTTGATGCAAGAGGGTCATCCAATTCCATATTTTTCCGAGAAACTTTCTGGTGCTAAGTTGAACTATCCTATATATGATAAAGAATTGTATGCTTTAATTAGAGTTCTTGAGGTTTGGCAACATTACTTGTGGCCAAAAGAATTTATCATACATTCTGATAATGAAGCTTTAAAATATCTGAAAGATCAATCTAACTTGCATAGGCGTCTTGCTAAGTGGGTTGAGTTCATTAATTCTTTTCCATACATTATTAAGCATAAGAAGGGAAAATATAATATTGTTGCTGATGCTTTATCTAGGAAGAATATGCTATTAACTCAACTTGATGTTAAAATTCCTGGATTAGAGATATTATGTGATTTGTATGCTACTGATAATGATTTTGCTGAACCATATCGCTTGTGTGCTATTGGTAAAGCATGAAAAATATCACATACATGATGGGTTCTTGTTTCGATTTAACAAACTATGTGTTCTATAATCGTCTGTGCGTTTGCTCTTATTGCAGGAATCTCATGCTGGAGGTTTGATGGGTCACTTTGGGCGTGAGAAGACGCTACTCATGCTAGCTGACCACTTTTATTGGCCAAAGATGAGGCGGGATGTGGACATATATGTGAAGAGGTGCATTACTTTCAACAAGTCCAAGTCCAAGCTGAAGCCTCACGGTTTGTATACTCCTTTACCGACACCTACTACACCTTGAGAAGACATTAGTATGGATTTTGTGTTGGGTTTGCCGCGTACTAAGAGAGGCCATGATTCTATATTTGTGGTAGTGGACAGATTCTCTAAGATGTCACATTTTATTTCTTGCCACAAGAGCGACGATGCGTCGCATATTGCTAACCTGTTTTTCAGGGAGATTGTACATCTACATGGAGTCCCGAAAACTATTGTTTCTGATCGTGACATGAAGTTTATGAGCTATTTCTGGAAGACGCTTTGGAGAAAGCTGGGGACAAAGCTACTTTTCAGTACTACTTGTCATCCCCAAACTGATGGTCAAACTGAGGTGGTGAATAGAACATTATCACAACTGTTGAGATCCATGATCAAGAAGAACCTGAAGGAGTGGGAAGATTGTTTGCCGCATGTGGAGTTTGCTTATAACAGGGCGGTACATTCTACCACAGAGCTGTGTCCCTTTGAGGTGGTGTATGGTTTCAAACCCATTACTCCGCTTGATTTGTTGCCTCTACCCATACATGAGAGAGTCAATATGGAGGCATCCAAGAGGGCAGATTTTGTGCGAAATATTCATGTGAAGACTAAAGAGTTGATAGAGAAGAAAGGCAAGAGCAATGCTGCAAGGATGAACAAGAAGCGCAAGGAGATGTTGTTCCAGCCTGGTGATATGGTATGGGTACATTTTCGCAAGGATAGGTTTCCGAAGCTACGGAAGTCCAAGTTGCTTCCTCGTGGTGCTGGTCCTTACCAAAGTGCTTGCCAAGATCAATGATAATGCATACTCTATAGATCTTCCAATTGATGAGTTTGGTGTCAGCAATTCTTTCAATGTGACTGATTCGATACCATATGACGGAGAAGACCTTGGAGCATCGAGGTTGACGCCTTTGGAGGGGGGGGGGGGGAGATGATGAGGACATCCCTACTACACTACTAGTTCCGTCATTGCAAGATGAAGACGATGCTACTGTGAAGCTCAAGTCCAATGAAGTCAGGATTGGACCACGAGCTCGTGCGAAGCTACTAAAACAACAGGTGAACTTGTTCCTAAGTGATACTTTGATCGATGAGAACTTTATACTGCCTAACTCCTATTACTTATGTATGATCAGGTATGAAGAGGGAGCAAGCATCGCACGAGGAGGAGAGGAGCAACTGGACAAGAAGCTGGACATGGAGCTGGCCATGAAGCTGGACATGAGGACATCCCATGGAAGCGCGAGGGGGGAGAGGGAGGCATGCGCGAGGGGAGAAGAAGAAGTCCAGGCCGGCGCCAGGCCCGATCAGACCGGCCGCCACGCCGGCGCGACCGGTCCCAGGCCCGGTCCAACCGGGCGCCCGACCGGCCCAGCCCGACGCCGACCGGATCCCCAGCTTGTGCCAACCGTGCACTATCCAGTATGCCCGGACGCCTAGCCCGGTCACCACCCGTTGCCAGGTCCGGTTTCGACCGGCCTGACCCAGTCCCAGGCCCGGTCGACCGATCGTATGACCGGCCGACTCCGAGTCTGTCTCGACCAGATCCGATCTGGGTCGGTTTTCTATGTATCTTTTCGACCTAAGGTCATCCTGAACCCCTATATAAGTGCCCAGGACGCCCCCAAATTAGGTTCAGACCACGTTTAAGATAAACCCTAGTTCATAGTTGATTGCTTTGCAACTCTATTGAATCTCTACACCATATTGCATTGATTTGGTGTAAACCCCTGAAATCTCTACACCTCTTTGCGTCATACAAATTATCATCCACTTCATCATCGTGTATCTCCGATGTGTTAATCCCGTGATCATCCTCACCACCGTTGCTTACTGAGAAGATCGGGCCACCCCTTATCACCCGAGATCGTGAATAAATAGGAGGAAGGGCGAGGTCGGTGGAGGCCAGGGTGGCTCACACCACTCCTTGGCGCAGGCCCAGGCCAGGCCGCGCCAAGGCATGGTCTGGCCGCCCTGCGCACTTCTTGATCCCCCCTCTGGAGTTTGTCTTCGTTACAGTGAAATATTGACTTTGGCTTTTGTTTCGTCCAATTCCGAGAATATTTCATGTACACGTTTTTTGAAATACAAAACAACAGAAAATAGGGAACTGGCACTATGGCATCTTGTTAATAGGTTAGTGCCGGAAAATGTATAAAAGTGCAACAAAGTGTGAGCAAAACATATAGAGTTTGGTGTAAAACAAACATGGAGCATCAAAAATTATGGATACATTTGCGACGTATCAACAAGGTAACGACACATAGACAGTGCCATTGTCCGCCATGCACAAATTTAGCTCCGTTTTTACTGGAAACCTCGCCTTCCCCGAACCCGCCGCCAGTTAGATTGCCACCAACCGCGAGATTGGTGCAACCTTCATCTCCGATATGAGGGTCCTGTAAGGCTACATTTGTCCCACATCTAGCATCATCGATGCCGAAGATAATTTTGTCTGCCACACACCTCAGGCGTTGCAACTGTACAAACATCCCCGGTGGAGGGGACACCTTCGCCTCCATGTCAGGAGCCACTGCTTCAGGGGTCCTTGCGCCACAGATCAATCGACGCCCCTTACCAAGACGCATCACCATGAAGCCGATGGAGCGCTGACAACAACAATTATGTGTGTACCAATGATGGTGCTCCGGTGATGGCGCCAGACAATCTTGGTGGCGGTTGTTGTGGAAGCACTTGGGAAACTCCAAGAGGAAGGTGTGATGAGCACAACATCAAGTTTTTCCTCAGTAAGAAACCAAAGTTTAATCGACCAGTAGGAGAAAATGGTGACTTCTGAAGGTGTTTCTAGCTGACTAGTGGTAGGGCGCACTACCGGCGTCAGCAACAACGTGGAACCTGCACACAACACAACCAAAGTACTTTGCCCCAACTTACAGTGAGGTTGTCAATCTCAGTGGTTTGCTGAACACAAAGGATTAGACGTATCGAGTGGAAAGAGATATTTGCAGTAATTAAAGAGAACAAAGCTTTGTAGTAAGTAAAAGAGAGCAGGATTGCAGTGGTTGAATTTATCAGTGTAAAGGAAAGGACCGGGGTCCACAGTTCACTAGAGGTGTCTCTCCATAAAGATAAATAATATGTTGGGTGAACAAATTACAGCTGGGAATTGACAGAATATCGACCATACATGACAAGATGATTACTATGAGATTCGTTTGGGCATTACAACATAATACATAGACTAATTCAACTGCGTCTATGACTAATAATCCACCTTCTGGTTATCGTCCGAACCACTTTCAGTATTAAGTTGCAAGCAACAGATTATCGCATTAAGCAATGTGTGTAAAGTAAACAATAGAATTACCCTTGGATAAAACATTGTTGTTTTCTCCCTAGTAGCAACAACACATCTACAATCTTAGAAGTTATTGTCACTCTTCCAGAAAACTAGAGGCATGAACCTACTATCGAGCATAAATACCCCCTCTTGGAGTCACACGCATCTACTTGGCCAGAGTATCTACTAGCAACGGAGAGCATGCAAGATCACAAATAACATATGACATGAATATATAATCGACCTCAACAAAGTATTCAATATTCATCGTATCCCAGCAAACACAACATGTAGGGCAGCTCACAAGATCTATACATCAGACACAAACTGGAGAAGACAACCATCCAGCTACTGCTATAGACCCATAGTCCAGGGATGAACTACTGACGCATCACTTCGGAGGCGGGCATGGCGATGTAGATGCCTCCGGCGATGATTTTCCCCTCCGACAGGGTGCCGGGAAGAGCTTCAGAACCCCCCGAGATGGGTTATGCGATGACGGCCACGACGGAACTTTTCGTGGATGGAGGCTCGGGTGTCCATGGTTTTCCCGAGATCGCGAATAAATGGGAGGAGGGGAAATGTCGGTGGAGGCCAGGGTGGCACATACCACCCCTAGGCGCGGGCCAGGGCCAGGCCGCGCCTAGGGCAGGTGTTGCCGCCCTGCTGCCCCCTTCGACTCCCCTTTGGACTCTTTCTTTGTTACGGTAAAATATTGACTTTGGATTTTGTTTCGTCCAATTCTGAGAATATTTCCTGTACAACTTTTCTGAAACACAAAAACATCAGAAAACATGGAACTGGCACTGTGGCATCTTGTTAATAGGTTAGTGCCGGAAAATGTATAAAAGTGCAACGAAGTATGAGCAAAACATATATGAATTGGTGTAAAACAAGCATGGAGCACAAAAAATTATAGATATGTTTGAGACGTATCAAGCATCCCCAAGCTTAACTCCTGCTCGTCCTCGAGTAGGTAAGTGATTACTAAATAATTGTTGAGGTGACATGCAACAGACACAATCTTGATCAAGCATTGTAAAGCATTGTGAGCTGGGATCTAAGTACTCTAAACATATGCATGATAGATATAATTCAATAGAACTTAGCAATTATGTTATAACATGAGAAATAACTCTAACAAAGGATCATGAATAATAGTGCATTGAAAGCAACTGTTTGTTTATGAGCATAGAGTAAACATAACAAAGTGGTACTCAACATGTCCTTTATGAAGTAGCAAAACATAAATGCTAGGACACCTTTAAAGTTCCAAGGGCGACTAGGTACAAGTAATTTAAGAACAAGCAATAGTCATAATCATGAATCAATCAATAATAATTTTGGGACTATGCACATTGAACTAAGAATGACAACTATGCTCTATTAGTTGGTGCATAAAGTAGAAGATGAAGACTCAACATAAAAGTAAAAGAGAGACTCTTTGCAGGGTAAGCAAGATAAACAAGTTTTATAAACCTTCCAAAAAGTATGGTACTTATTAGATTTGAGCTCTCATTGCCCCTATCATAAGCATCTTGAATGGTTAACGTTAATGAATCAAATATGAGCTATATGCTTGCAAATCACAAGTTGAAAATCTCATGCCCCTTGAATACAAGTACCTAAACCTCATGCTACTCAACTTAGGTCCCAAATAAGTTCTTGACATTGTAGGTATACATGTATCATTGAGAACCGCCAACGGGGTACCTCTTGCCCGATGATATGGAGGTACTCTTGTAGGAGCAATCCCATGCCAAAATGACAAGACAAATAGACAATGAGCATCTCAACAATCTTTTTATTTACTATTGGTATAGTTTTTTATTGAAAATGCTTCATAGAGTGCTCACTATGGTTCGCTGTAAATTTCCACCATGAATGAGGCATGGCTTAGATTAGCGGCCTATGTGTTTCCCTAACTCATATACAAGCTCCATGGACTTACAAGTTTTAATTTTATTTCGCACCGCTAGGCATCTAAACAAAAGAACATGGCATTAACTAAATATAAGTGCAATGTCGAAAGTGTTCCCCATGAAAGCATGGTTATACTAACTCGCAACTTTCAATTTGAAAACATATAAACTTCATAAGATAACCACAATGATCAAGTTTATTAAATGCAAGAAAGTAAATGTGCCATCAAGTTTGTGAGAGCTTTACTAACTAATTTTATCATGCTAAAATTTAATTTGGAAGATAAAAAAATATGATGAAAATACTTGGAATAGCAATAATGCTAATAGGTAGATATTGTGGACACAATTGGAAAACTTTGGTTATTGGTGGTTGGATGCATGAGCAGAGTTCATACTCAGTACAGGCGAAGGCTAGCAAAAGACTGGGAGCGACCAACTAAGATAGCAATAATGGCCATAATTATGCAGAGCGACAAAACATTATCAATCAAAGCATAAAGTGATATTACAAGTAAAAAACTAAATGATGATCATAGAGGCTTTAGTTGACTGGTTATAGTCATAACATGGTATAATCATGTGCCAAGTCAACCCAATAAAGCATCAAAGGAGAATACCGCAATATTATGCTTTTATGATGGAAACAACACATGATTATTTCAATGATAGATTATGCACTCTCAGCCATTTGAGACAAGTCATGCTACGACAATAAATACTAAGCATATAACAAGAATAAAATCCAACATGACATGCTAGAGTCTATGCCACAGTCTAGACAATGTTCCTTTTGCATCACTATAGGCATGAAACTTTTTACTCGTATCGAACACCAATCAACTTATTTGAAATAGCTCTCAGAGATGAAGTACATTATGGACCAGAGAGCTAATTAATCATACACAAATAAAGAATACTAACGATCTCTGAAAAAAATTCAAGTGAAAGAACAAGAGCTAAACGCAATACTAGCAAACTAGAACAGTCGCAGAACAATAACATCGAAAACTAGTCTATGCAATTAAAGGGAGCGAGTTGATGTCTACGGGTGCTTCTATTCTTGTAGACAGTGATGGGCCTCCAAGAGCAGAGGTTTGTAGAACAGCAGCAAGTTTCCCTTAAGTGGACCACCCAAGGTTTATCGAACTCAGGGAGGAAGAGGTCAAAGATATCCCTCTCATGCAACCCTGCAACCACAAAGCAAGAAGTCTCTTGTGTCCCCAACACACCTAATAGGTGCACTAGTTCGGCGAAGAGATAGTGAAATACAAGTGGTATGAATGAATATGAGCAGTAGTACGACCTTGAGAAAAGTGCTTGTCGGGCGTGCGATTGATGGTAGTAATATTGCAGCAAGATATAAATGCAAAGAAAACAGTAAACAAGCAGCGATAGCAGTATTTAGGAACAAGGCCTAGGGATCATACTTTCACTAGTGGACACTCTCAACATTGATCACATAACAGAATAAATAGATAGATGCTAGACTCTACACCCTCTTGTTTGATGATGAACACCACTAACTGTGTAGGATTACACGAACCCTCAATGCCGGAGTTAACAAGCTCCACAATATTCAATGTTCATGTTTAAATAACCTTAGAGTGCATAACAGATCAACATAACCAAACCAAGTACTAACATAGCATGCACACTGTCACCTTCACACTACGAAAGGAGGCATAGATCACATCAATACTATCATAGCAATAGTTAAGTTCATAATCTACAAGAGATCACAATCATAGCCTACGCCAAGTACTACACGATGCACACACTGTCACCATTACACCGTGCAGGAGGAATAAACTACTTTAATAACATCACTAGAGTAGCACACAGATAAATTGTGATACAAAACACATTGCAATCATAAAGGGATATAAATAAGCACTTCACTATGCCATTCATAACAGTGAATAAGTATTCTGTGAAATATAGCCTAAGAGACCCACACGGTGCACACACTGTCACCTTTACACACGTGGGACAAGGAGTCTCCGGAGATCACATAAGTAAAATCCACTTGACTAGCACAATGACATCTAGATTACAAGCATCATCATATGAATCTCAATCATGTAAGGCAGCTCGAGATTATTGTATTGAAGTACATAGGAGAGAGATGAACCACATAGCTACCGGTACAGCCCCGAGCCTTGATGGAGAACTACTCCCTCCTCATGGGAGACAACAGCGTTGATGAAGATGGCGGTGGTGTCGATGGAGAAGCCTTCCAGGGGCACTTCCCCATCCCGGCGGCGTGCCGGAACAGAGACTCCTGTCCCCCAGATCTTGGCTTCGCGATGGCGGCGGCTCTGGAAGGTTTTCTCTGGTTTCGTCGAACGTGATAGGGTTTTCGCGACGGAGACCATAAGTAGGCGGAAGGGCGGCGTCAGAAGGGGTCTGGGGCCACCAGACACTAGGGCGGCGCGCCCCCTCCTGGGCCGCGCCGCCACCATGTGTGGGCCCCCTGTGGCCCCTCTCTGGCGGCTCTCGGGTGTTTTGGAAGCTCCCGGGGATTCTAAGATGCTGGGCGTTGATTTCGTCCAATTCCGAGAATATTTCCTTACTAGGATTTCTGAAACCAAAAATAGCAGAAAACAGCAACTGGCCCTTCAGCATCTCGTCAATAGGTTAGTTCCAGAAAACGCTTAATAATGACATAAAGTATGCATAAAACATGTAGATATCATCAATAATGTGGCATGGAACATAAGAAATTATCGATGCGTCGGAGACGTATCAGCATCCCCAAGCTTAGTTCCTGCTCGTCCCGAGCAGGTAAACGATAACAAAGATAATTTCTGGAGTGACATGCCATCATAACCTAGATCATACTATTGTAAGCATATGTAATGAATGCAGCGATCAAAACAATGGTAATGATATGAGTAAACAACTGAATCATAAAGCAAAGACTTTTCATGAATAGTACTTTCAAGACAAGCATCAATAAGTCTTGCATAAGAGTTAACTCATAAAGCAATAAATCAAAGTAAAGGTATTGAAGCAACACAAAGGAAGATTAAGTTTCAGCGGTTGCTTTCAACTTATAACATGTATATCTCATGGATATTGTCAATGTAAAGTAATATAACAGGTGCAATATGCAAGTATGTAGGAATCAATGCACAGTTCACACAAGTGTTTGCTTCTTGAGATGGAGAGAAATAGGTGAACTGACTCAACATAAAAGTAAAAGAAAGGCCCTTCGCAGAGGGAAGCATCGATTGCTATATTTGTGCTAGAGCTTTTATTTTGAAAACATGAAACAATTTTGTCAACGGTAGTAATAAAGCATATGTATCATGTAAATTATATCTTACAAGTTGCAAGCCTCATGCATAGTATACTAGTAGTGCCCGCACCTTGTCCTAATTAGCTTGGGTTAACACGGATTATCATTGCATAACATATGTTTCAACCAAGTGTCACAAAGGGGTACCTCTATGCCGCCTGTACAAGGGTCTAAGGAGAAAGTTCGCATTTGGATTTCTCGCTTTTGATCATTCTTCAACTTAGACACCCATACCGGGAAAACATAGACAACAGATAATGGACTCCTCTTTTAATGCTTAAGCATTCAACAACAGATAATATTCTCATAAGAGATTGAGGTTTTATGTCCAAACTGAAACTTCCACCATGATTCATGGCTTTAGTTAGCGGCCCAATGTTCTTCTCTAACAGTATGCATACTCAAACCATTTGATTGTGAAAACCGCCTTTACTTCAGACAAGACGGACATGCATAGCAACTCACATGATATTCAACAAAGAGTTGATGGCGTCCCCAGGAGCATGGTTATCGCACAACAAGCAACTTAATAAGAGATAAAGTGCATAAGTACATATTCAATACCACAATAGTTTTTAAGGCTATTTTGTCCCATGAGCTATATATTGCAAAGACGAATGATGGAAATTTAAAGGTAGCACTCAAGCAATTTACTTTGGAATGGCGGAGAAATACCATGTAGTAGGTAGGTATGGTGGACACAAATGGCATAGTGGTTGGCTCAAGGATTTTGGATGCATGAGAAGTATTCCCTCTCGATACAAGGTTTAGGCTAGGAAAGTTATTTGAAACAAACACAAGGATGAACCGGTGCAGCAAAACTCACATAAAAGACATATTGTAAACATTATAAGACTCTACACCGTCTTCCTTGTTGTTCAAACTCTTTACTAGAAATTATCTAGACCTTAGAGAGACCAATTATGCAAACCAAATTTTAGCAAGCTCTATGTATTTCTTCATTAATAGGTGCAAAGTATATGATGCAAGAGCTTAAACATGAGCACAACAATTGCCAAGTATCACATTATCCAAGACATTTTACCAATTACTACATGTAGCATTTTCCGTTTCCAACCATATAACAATGAACGAAGCAGTTTCAACCTTCGCCATGAACATTAAAAGCTCAGAACACATGTGTTCATACGAACCAGCGGAGCATGTCTCTCTCCCACACAAGCATTTATTCAAACAAAAACACAAACAAAAGCACACAGACGCTCCAAGTAAAGTACATAAGATGTGACTGAATAAAAATATAGTTTCAAGAAAAGAAACCTGATAAGTTGTCGATGAAGAAGGGGATGCCTTGGGCATCCCCAAGCTTAGACGCTTGAGTCTTCTTGAAATATGCAGGGATGAACCACGGGGGCATCCCCAAGCTTAGACTTTTCACTCTTCTTGATCATAGTATATCATCCTCCTCTCTTGACCCTTGAAAACTTCCTCCACACCAAACTTAAAACAAACTCATTAGAGGGTTAGTGCATAATCAAAAATTCACATGTTCAGAGGTGACACAATCATTCTTAACACTTCTGGACATTGCCCAAAGCTACTGGAAGTTAATGGAACAAAGAAATCCATCCAACATAGCAAAAGAGGCAATGCGAAATAAAAGGCAGAATCTGTCAAAACAGAACAGTCCGTAAAGACGAATTTTAAAGTGGCACCAGACTTGCTCAGATGAAAATGCCCAAATTGAATGAAAGTTGCGTACATATCTGAGGATCACGCACGTAAATTGGCAGATTTTTCTGAGTTACCTACAGAGAACCCTGCCCAAATTCGTGACAGACAGAAATCTGTTTCTGCGCAGAAATCCAAATCTAGTATCAACCTTGCTATCAAAGACTTTACTTGGCACAACAATGCAATAAAATAAGATAAGGAGAGGTTGCTACAGTAGTAACAACTTCCAAGACACAAATATAAAACAAAAGTACTGTAGTAAAATAAACACATGGGTTATCTCCCAAGAAGTTCTTTCTTTATAGCCATTAAGATGGGCTCAGCAATTTTAATGATGCACTCGCAAGAAATAAGAGTTGAAGCAAAAGAGAACATCAAGAAGCAAATTCAAAACACATTTAAGCCTAACATGCTTCCTATGCATAGGAATCTTGTAAATAAACAAGTTCATGAAGAGCAAAGTAACAAGCATAGGAAGATAAAACCAGTGTAACTTCAAAAATTTCAGCATATAGAGAGGTGTTTTAGTAACATGAAAATTTCTACAACCATATTTTCCTCTCTCATAATAATATCCAGTGGCATCATGAGCAAACTTAACAATATAACTATCACATAAAGCATTCTTATCATGAGTCTCATGCATAAAATTATTACTCTCCACATAAGCATAATCAATTTTATTAGTTGTAGTGGGAGCAAATTCAACAAAGTAGCTATCATTATTATTCTCATCAAGTGTAGGAGGCATAGTATAATCATAATCAAATTTATCCTCCATAACAAAGGTACTAAAAGACCAATATCATTATAATCATCATAAATAGGAGGCAAAGTATCATCAAAGTAAATTTTCTCCTCAATGCTTGGGGGACTAAAAATATCATGCTCATCAAAGCCAGCTTCCCCAAGCTTAGAATTTTCCATATCATTAGCAACAATGGTGTTCAAAGCGCTCATACTAATATGTTCCATAGGTTTTTTAATTTTCGCATCAAACCATCCATGTCTTAAATCAGGAAATAGAATAAGAAGCACATTGTTGTCCATTATGCCTAACTAGTGTAAACAAGAAACAAAAAGATGCAATTGCAGGATCTAAAGGAAATAGCTTCGAGCACACACACAACGGCAACAGAAAAGTACTTTACCTGGGATCGGAGTATGAGTGCCTTTTACCTTTCCTCCCCGGCAACGGCGCCAGAAAAGTGCTTCGTTGCCGGGATCCGGTGTGTGAGTGCCGTTTACCTTTCCTCCCCGGCAACGGCGCCAGAAAAGTGCTTGATGTCTACGGGTGCTTCTATTCTTGTAGACAGTGTTGGGCCTCCAAGAGCAGAGGTTTGTAGAACAGCAGCAAGTTTCCCTTAAGTGGATCACCCAAGGTTTATCGAACTCAGGGAGGAAGAGGTCAAAGATATCCCTCTCATGCAACCCTGCAACCACAAAGAAAGAAGTCTCTTGTGTCCCCAACAATCCTAATAGGTGCACTAGTTCGGCGAAGAGATAGTGAAATACAAGTGGTATGAATGAATATGAGCAGTAGTACGGCGCCAGAAAAGTGCTTGCTGGCGTGCAGTTGATGGTAGTAATATTGCAGGCAGTATAAATGTAGTAAAACAGTAAACAAGCAGCGATAGCAGTATTTAGGAACAAGGCCTAGGGATCATACTTTCACTAGTGGACACTCTCAACATTGATCACATAACAGAATAAATAGATAGATGCTAGACTCTACACCCTCTTGTTGGATGATGAACACCACTAACTGTGTAGGATTACACGAACCCTCAATGCCGGAGTTAACAAGCTCCACAATATTCAATGTTCATGTTTAAATAACCTTAGAGTGCATAACAGATCAACATAACCAAACCAAGTACTAACATAGCATGCACACTGTCACCTTCACACTACGAAAGGAGGCATAGATCACATCAATACTATCATAGCAATAGTTAAGTTCATAATCTACAAGAGATCACAATCATAGCGTACGCCAAGTACTACACGATGCACACACTGTCACCATTACACCGTGCAGGAGGAATAAACTACTTTAATAACATCACTAGAGTAGCACACAGATAAATTGTGATACAAAACACATTGCAATCATAAAGGGATATAAATAAGCACTTCACTATGCCATTCATAACAGTGAATAAGTATTCTGTGAAATATAGCCTAAGAGACCCACACGGTGCACACACTGTCACCTTTACACACGTGGGACAAGGAGTCTCCGGAGATCACATAAGTAAAATCCACTTGACTAGCACAATGACATCTAGATTACAAGCATCATCATATGAATCTCAATCATGTAAGGCAGCTCATGAGATTATTGTATTGAAGTACATAGGAGAGAGATGAACCACATAGCTACCGGTACAGCCCCGAGCCTTGATGGAGAACTACTCCCTCCTCATGGGAGACAGCAGCATTGATGAAGATAGCGGTGGTGTCGATGGAGAAGCCTTCCGGGGGCACTTCCCCGTCCCGGCGGCGTGCCGAAACAGAGACTCCTGTCCCCCAGATCTTGGCTTTGCGATGGTGGCGGCTCTGGAAGGTTTTCTCTGGTTTCGTCGAACGTGATAGGGTTTTCGCGGCGGAGACCTTAAGTAGGCGGAAGGGCGGCGTCAGAAGGGGTCTGGGGCCACCAGACACTAGGGCGGCGCGCCCCCCTCCTGGGCCGCGCCGCCACCATGTGTGGGCCCCCTGTGGCCCCTCTCTGGCGGCTCTCGGGTGTTCTGGAAGCTCCCGGGGATTCTAAGATGCTGGGCGTTGATTTCGTCCAATTCCGAGAATATTTCCTTACTAGGATTTCTGAAACCAAAAACAGCAGAAAACAACAACTGGCCCTTCGGCATCTCGTCAATAGGTTAGTTCCGGAAAACGCATAATAATGACATAAAGTATGCATAAAACATGTAGATATCATCAATAATGTGGCATGGAACATAAGAAATTATCGATACGTCGGAGACGTATCACGGGTCTTTCTCCAAAAAAATGTGTCGGGATCCAACATATGCTAGAGCAAACAAAGCAAAACAAAAAGCAAAAATAAAGACGCTCCAAGAACAACACATAGCGTATGAAGCAATAAAAATATAGCGCATTGATACGTCTCCAACGTATCTATAATTTCTTATGTTCCATGCTAGTTTTATGACAATATCTACATGTTTTATTCACACTTTATAATGTTTTTATGCATTTTCTGGGACTAACCTATTAACAAGATGCCACAGTGCCAGTTCCTGTTTTCTGCTGTTTTTGATTTCAGAAAATTTGTTTTACAAACATTCTCGGAATTGGAAGAAACAAAAGCCCACGGCCCTATTTTCCACGGAGTGTTCCAAAAGACCGAAGAAGAGTCGAGGAAGGCCAGCAGGGGGCCCTCCCCGTATGGCGGCGCGGGGGGCCCCACTGCCGCGCCGAGACGTGGGGAGGGAGCCCCCTGGCTCCCCCGACGCTGCCCCTTCGCCTATTCATTCCTTCGTCCCCGAAAACCGTAGTACCGAGAGCCAAAATACCAGAACAGTTCCAGAGACGCCGCCGCCGTCAACCCTAACTTGGTGGATTCAGAAGATCTCCTCCGGCACCCTGCCGGAGAGGGGAATCATCACCGGAGGGTTCTACATCACCATGCCCGCCTCCGGACTGATGCGTGAGTAGTTCATCCTTGGACTACGGGTCCATAGCAGTAGCTAGATGGTTGTCTTCTCTTATTGTGCCATCATGTTTAGATCTTGTGAGCTGCCTATCATGATCAAGATCATCTATTTGTAATGCTACATGTTGTGTTTGTTGGGATCCGATAAATATGGAATACTATGTCAAGTTGATTATTGATCTATCATATATGTGTTGTTTATGATCTTGCATGCTCTCCGTTGCTAGTAGAGGCTCTGGCCAAGTTGATACTTGTGACTCCAAGAGGGAGTATTTATGCTAGATAGTGGGTTCATGTCTTCATTGAATCTGGGGGAGTGACAGCAACCCCTAAGGTTGTGGATGTGCTGTTGCCACTAGGGATAAAACATCAATGCTTTGTCTAAGGATATTTGTATTGTTTACATTACGCACAGTACTTAATGCAATTGTCTGTTGTTTGCAACTTAATACTGGATGGAGTGCGGATGCTAACCCGAAGGTGGACTTTTTAGGCATAGATGCATGCTGGATGGCGGTCTATGTTCTTTGTCGTAATGCCCTAAGTAAATCTCATAGTAGTCATCATGATATGTATGTGCATTGTTATGCCCTCTCTATTTGTCAATTGCCCAACTGTAATTTGTTTACCCAACATGTTATTTATCTTATTGGAGAGACACCACTAGTGAACTGTGGACCCCGGTCCATTCTTTTACATCTAAAATACAACCTACTGCAATCATTGTTCTCTTTTGTTTTCTGCAAGCAAACATCATTTTCCACACCATACGTTTAATCCTTTGTTTTTAGCAAGCAGGTGAGATTGACAACCACACTGTTAAGTTGGGGCAAAGTAGTTTGATTGTGTTGTGCAGGTTCCACGTTGGCACCGGAATCCCTGGTGTTGCGCCGCACTACACTCCTTCACCAACAACCTTCACGTGATCTTCATCTCCTACTGGTTCGATAACCTTGGTTTCTTACTGAGGGAAAACTCGCTGCTGTACTCATCATACCTTACTCTTGGGGTTCCCAACGGACGTGTGCTTAACCGTCACAAGCACGCATAGAGAGATGGCCTGTTGCTTTGTTGATGAAGAGGGGATGCCTTGGGCATCCCCAAGCTTTGAAGTTTGTACCTCTTGAATATTTCTTGGGGTGCAGGGGCATCCTCAAGCTTGATATTTTTTCCATTCTTCATCTCATCACATCATTCTTCCCTCCCTACACTTGAAAACTTCCTTTATACAAAACTTCACACAATTCTCTATTAGCAGCATTAGTACAATCAAAATAAACAAATCCACTTGGGTTCAGTTCTAACATATATCAAATATATATTAAAGCATTAGATACTGTAGTAACCCATTCAAAAATATTATCCGCCTGCTAACATTATATCTTTGAGAACTAGTATTATGAACTTTAAGCAATTGGATAATGAACATGTTGCCCAAGCATGGGAGAGAATGAAATCTTTGGTAAAGAATTGCCCTACCCATGGACTAACTACTTGGGTGAGCATCCAAACCTTTTATGCAGGATTAAATTTTTCTTCAAGGAACCTATTGGATTCAGCTGCTGGAGGTACTTTTATGTCCATCACTTTGGGTGCTGCAACAAAGCTTCTTGATGATATGATGATCAACTACTCTGAATGGCACACTGAAAGGACTCCTCAAGATAAGAAGGTAAATTCTGTTGAAGAAACCTCTTCCTTGAGTGATAAGATTGATGTTATTATGTCTATGCTTATTAATGGTAAATCTCATGTTGATCCCAATAATGTTCCTTTAGCTTCATTGGTTGCTCAAGAAGAGCATGTTGATGTGAACTTCATTAAAAATAATAATTTCAACAACAATGCTTATAGGAATAATTTTGGTGACAACAACTATAGGCCATATCCTTCTAATAGTGGTAATGGTTATGGTAATTCTTACAAAAATAGTAGGAGCGTACCCTCTAATCTTGAAGTCATGCTTAAAGAATTTATTAATACACAAACTGCTTTTAACAAATCTGTTGAGGAAAAGTTTGGTAAAATTGATGTTCTTGCCTCTAAGGTTGATAGTCTTGCTCTTGATGTTGATCTTTTGAAACTGAAATTTATGCCTAATGAAGTTAAAGATACTAAGTCATTTGCTACAGCAAATTCTATCCAAGTTCGAATTAATGACAATATTAGAATGATGGCTAAATTGCATGCTAGGTGGAAAAGAGAAGAAAAACTTGCTAAAGAGAATAATATAGCTAGAGTTTGAACTATTACCACCACTATTAATGTTGATGCTTCACATGTTGCTAAACCTCCTACTATCAATGGTAAAATAATTGGTGTTGGCAATGTTTCTACTTCTACTACAAAGCGTGCAAAATTGCCTGAAACTGCTGAAACTGTTTGTGATAAAAGTGCTGAAATTTTTCAAAGTGTTGGGGACAATGGTCCAATTGCTTTAGATCATAATGGTTTTGATTTTGATAATTGTCATATTTCTGAAGTTATTAAGTTCTTGCAAAAACTTGCTAGAAGTCCTAATGCTAGTGCTATAAACTTGGCCTTTACAAAACATATTACAAATGCTCTCATTAAAGCTAGGGAAGAGGAATTTAAACTTGAAGCTTCTATCCCTAGGAAGTTGGAAGATGGTTGGGAGCCCATCATCTATTATATTATTAAAACAACAAACAACCAACGGTGTGGATTAGCTAGACATAACTACATGCAACATAATAATGGCCAAGATTAATCCGGCCGGCCGGTGGGCATATACAGTGCCCCTTTCTCCCACGTCCACAAGAACAGATAATCCACGGTTTCACTATATCTCAACAACTCTATCTCTTCCCTTTAAAAGAAACAACTCTATCTCTTGCCCGCACATAAGCCGTGATTTGTTTTGCTACACTCCGATCTATTTAATCGTGGCAGCGGGTAACAGCCAACACAAATTGAGGTTTTGCAAAAGCAAAGGGTCCTAGATCTCGAGTCTCTACATTTGATTGATCCCTGCGGCTTTACAACAACAGCAGCATCGGCGAGTCATCTCGATGCAAAAAGGAGCGATCGTGCATGATGTCTACAACGAGCCTTAGCCTAGGATGGTTGTCGATCCATCGCACCGCTGAAGTTCTGAAGAACACAAGGCTCCTGGTCTATGAAATTTTTGATATCAACCAGATGAGAAGCGAAGGTGTCGGCAGATAAGAATAATTATTAGCATCCACATGACGTACTGGATCGCCTGCTGCTTGATCTATTGGAGTTCCGAAAGAGAGTATACATGCTGGATTCAACAGTCAAACTATCAGTTATTTTATAATTGGATTAAACTAGATCAAGAAGACCTGATGAATCTCTTAGCAATTCATACATGAGACGCATAGAAGCTGGACATGATTCTTTGTCTGATCGATTAATTGAAACTCCGGCCGGGATGATGCGCATATACAACCGGAGGGACACACCAATACAAATATCCATTGTCAGTTTGATTTTCATGGTAGATGAATATGCACCGGCAGCAGCCAAGCAGGTTAGCAGTTCAACACGTACATGTACACGCATCAACAGCTGAGCCCTGTGCGGAGCGACGACACGATATCGATACGGTATGAGCCAGACAAACCCCACGCTCCAGATCCATGAAGCAAATGCGCTCAGACGATATCAATATTACCGAACGGATCTTGAGAGAGGTAATATCGCCACCAGATCCATGTGTATTTAGATATCGTCAAAGCTGGATCAATTCTGAACAAGTTACACCCTCATATTACAGAGATACCGGAAATAAAATCTGGGTCGAATTACTTTGATAGGAAATTCAAGATGAACTGCATAGCCAGTAGCCACATGGGTAGTTTTAGGTAGAGGAAGTTGCAGTGGCGTGCTATGTCACGAGCGAGGCAGGAGGCCACCAAGAAATTAACATACGGCAAGGAGCGTCGTTGAACCCACAAGGATTAATTCGAGCAAGCTATGTTGGGTTTAGAAATCCGACGTCGTACAGCTCTTACTTATTGCAGAAGGCCCTTAGTTCATTGACAAGCGCGCTGGCGAGATCTTACCAGCTCATCATGGAAATGCTTCCATAGTCAAATCTCAATTCTGAATTACTAGGAAAACAAAATCTCAATTCTCAATACAATATGGAGCAAAACTAGATACTGAAACCATAGGCCAGTATGTATTCTCTCTTTTCTTGGGCACTATTTTTTCCATATACAGAATCATCATGGTGTAAGAAAATTTGATGTATACAAGTATGTTAACATATTTAATTTGTTACACTATCTTCATATAAATTTCTTTTCTTGACTATTGAATGGATTTCATTTACTGTTGGATCATCTCAATCGATCTTCAGTGATTCACTGCGGAGCATACTGATATATAAAAGCTATGTAAATCTATGAGAGATCAAATAATGTGTATGCTAATTCTACATTACTACAACTCTCTATCACTACCCATAATTTCAAATACAGCTCAAATACAAATATACGGAGCAATGGAAGATTTATTCTGAATCTAGCAGGAGAGATGATATTACAGATGATTAAATCAATTTAGCAGGCAAGTATATGTTGGTTGTGATCGTAAAATTGTGGTGGTAGAAAAAAATGTGTACAGATGGTAGTGGTAGAAGAAATATATTTTAAAAATATCTGAACCAATATGATATCCAGTTACTATATGCCATCGTATAGATAAAAAAGATGCAAGAACATGGGAAGTTTCAGCGTTGCACAAAGCTTCTATACTACCAATTGGATCTTCATCATTTGAGGTAAATTATGTCTGCACTTACGATAATTCTGTATTACATACTCACACAACATGTTCATGGTAGGGTTGCCGGTTCAAATAAAAAAATAGGATTCAGACTCGCAATTGAAATAGTGATATTTATAATACATATTTATTCAAAATAGGATGACACCGACGTAGTCTTATGCCAACTGAATCTGAAATCATTATGGTCAAATTGCGCAGTGTGCCATACTTTATCTCATACCGGAGAAAGCTATTCACACATATGATTGCCACTCACAACTGAATTATATTTTCAACTCCATGAAACTAACAACAAAAAGTTAGTAAACAATGTAGAAGATTGAGTATATACATACTCATATATTACCTTGGATTTTAGTTACTATGGATATTAACATGTTTTAACAACATTGCGGTTCAGATTTTGTAATAAGTAAAAATTAAAAAGTTATGCATTCGGTGAAGACAAATTGATTGCAAAACTAACATTTATCACTGAAAAGGGAAACAAGTCTAGCCGTGCAGAATGCACGGGCCACCCCGCTAGTTAAGATGAAGGTCAATGATTTTGATTGTAATGCTTTATGTGATCTTGGTGCAAGTACTTCTGTTATGCCTAAGAAACTTTATGATATGCTTGACTTGCCACCTTTGGAATGTTGTTATTTGGATGTTAATCTTGCTGATAATTCTATAAAGAAACCTTTGGGGAGAACTGACAATGTTCACATTACAGTTAACAATAACCTTGTCCCCGTTGATTTTGTTGTTTTGGATATTGAATGCTAAGCATCTTGTCCTATTGTTTTGGGAAGACCCTTTCTTCGAACCATTGGTGCTATTATTGATATGAAAGAAGGAAATATTAAATATCAATTCCCTCTTAAGAAATGTATGGAACACTTCCCTAGAAAGAGAATGAAGATGCCTTTTGATTCTATTATTAGAACAAATTATGATGTTGATGATTTTTCTCTTGATGTTACTTGATTTTCACTTTCTGCGCCTAGCTGAAAGGCGTTAAAGAAAAGCGCTTATGAGAGACAACTCATTATTTTATTTCTGTAATTTTTGTTTTATATTTGAGTCAAGGTGCTTATTACTACTGTAGCAATACCTTTGTATCTTTATTTTCTTGCATTGTTGTGCCAAGTAAGTCTTTGATAGAAAGTTGATACTAGCTTTGGATTTCTGCGCAGAAACAGATTTTTAGCTGTCACGAATTTGAGCTTTTCTCTTTGTAGAAAAATTTAAAATTCTGAAAAAATTCATGAGTAATCCTTAGATATGTACGCAACTTTCGTTCAACTGGAGCTTTTCCATCTGAGCATGTTAAGTGCCTCGAAAAAATTCGTCTTTACGGACTGTTCTGTTTTTGACAGATTCTGCCTTTTATTTCGCATTGCCTCTTTTACTGTGTTTGAGTGTATTTCTTTGCTCCATTAAATTTTAGTAGCCTTGGGTAATGTCCAGAAGTGTTGGGAATGATTGTGTCCTTGCTTAACATGTGAATTTTTGATTATGCACTAACCCTCTAATGAGATTGCTTTGAGTTTGGTGTGAAGGAAGTTTTCAATGATCAAGAGAGGAGGATGATATAATATGATCAAGAAGAGTGAAAAGTCTAATCTTGGGGATTCCCCCGTGGTTCATCCCTGCATATTTCAAGAAGACTCAAGCGTCTAAGCTTGGGGATGCCCAAGGCATCCCCTTCTTCATCAAACTTATCAGGTCACCTCTAGTGAAACTATATTTTAATTCTGTCACATCTTATGTGCTTTACTTGGAGCGTCCGTGTGCTTTTATTCTCGTTTGTTATTTTAAGTTTTCTTAATAAATCGGATCCTAACATGCTTGTGTGGGAGAGAGACACGCTCCGCTTTTTCATTTGAACACTTGTGTTCTTCGTTTTATTTTTCATGTTTGTGGCGAAAGCTGAAAGCCGCAGCACTTATTGTTATTTGGTTGGAAACAGAAAATGCTTCATGTGGTAATTGGTATATTGTCTTGAATAATTTGATATTTGGCAATTGTTTTGAGCTCTCAAGTAGATCATGTTTAAGCTCTTGCATCATGTAGTTTAAACCTATTAGTGGAGAACTACCGTAGAGCTTGTTGAAATTTGGTTTGCATGATTGGTCTCTCTAAGGTCTAGATATTTTCTGGTAAAAGTGTTTGAGCAACAAAGAAGATAGTGTAGAGTCTTATAATGCTTGCAATATGTTCTTATGTAAGTTTTGCTATACCGGTTTATACTTGTGTTTGCTTCAAACAACCTTGCTAGCCAAAGCCTTGTACTGAGAGGGAATGCTTCTCGTGCATCCAAAACCTTGAGCCAAAACCTATGCCATTTGTGTCCACCATAACTACCTACTATGTGGTATTTTTCTGCCATTCCAAGTAAATACTTCATGTGCTACCTTTAAACAATTCAAAAATTTATTACTCCTTATTTGTGTCAATGTTTTATAGCTCATGAGGAAGTATGTGGTGTTTTATCTTTCAATCTTGTTGGGCAGACTTTCACCAATGGACTAGTGGCATATATATCCACTTATCCAATAATTTTGCAAAAAGAGCTGGCAACGGGGTGCCCAGCCCCAATTAATTAACTTTCATTAATAATTCTGTTCACATGTTTTGCCCTGATTTATCAGTAAGCAACTTAATTTTGCAATAGACACTCCTCCATGGTATGTGAAATGTTGGAAGGCACCCGAGGATTCGGTTAGCCATGGCTTGTGAAAGCAAAAGGTTGGGAGGAGTGTCATCTATAAATAAAACTAAAATACATGTGTAAACAAAAGAGGAGGGATGATCTACCTTGCTGGTAGAGATAACGTCCTTCATGGGAGCCGCTCTTTGAAAGTCTGTTTGACAAGGGGGTTAGAGTGCCCACTACCATTCGTTGACAACAACAAACACCTCTTAAAACTTTATTTTTATGCTCTCTATATGATTTCAAAACTTGAAAAGCTCTAGCACATGATTTAATCCCTGCTTCCCTCTGCGAAGGGCCTTTCTTTTACTTTATGTTTAGTCAGTTTACCTACTTCTTTCTATCTTAGAAGCAAACACTTGTGTCAACTCTGTGTGCATTGATTCTTACATGCTTGCTTATTGCACTTATTATATTACTTTGTGTTGACAATTATCCATGAGATATGCATGTTGAAAGTTGAAAGTAATTGCTGAAACTTAAATCTTCCTTTGTGTTGCTTCAAAACCTTGTATTAAGAATCTATTGCTTTATGAGTTAACTCTTATGCAAGACTTTTTGATGCTTGTCTTGAAAGTACTATTCATGAAAAGTTTTTGCTATATGATTCAGTTGTTTAGTCATTATCTTTTTGTTAGCAAACTATAGACCATTGCTTTGAGTCACTTCATTCATCTCATATGCTTTACAATAGTATTGATCAAGATTATGTTGGTAGCATGTCACTTTAGAAATTATTCTTTTTATCGTTTACCTACTCGAGGGCGAGTAGGAACTAAGCTTGGGGATGCTTGATACGTCTCCAACGTATCTATAATTTCTTATGCTCCATGCTAGTTTTATGACAATACCTACATGTTTTATTCACACTTTATAATGTTTTTATGCATTTTCTGGGACTAACCTATTAACAAGATGCCACAGTGCCAGTTCCTGTTTTTTGCTGTTTTTGATTTCAGAAAAGTTGTTTTACAAATATTTTCGGAATTGGATGAAACAAAAGCCCACGGCCCTATTTTCCACGGAGTGTTCCAGAAGACCGAAGAAGAGTCGAGGAAGGCCAGCAGGGGGCCCTCCCCATATGGCGGCGCGGGGGGGGGGGGGGCACTGCCGCGCCAAGACGTGGGGAGGGAGCCCCCTGGCTCCCCCGACGCTGCCCCTTCGCCTATTTATTCCTTCGTCCCCGAAAACCCTATTACCGAGAGCCAAAATACCAGAACAGTTCTAGAGACGCCGCCGTCGTCAACCCTAACTCGGGGGGTTCAGAAGATCTCCTACGGCACCCTGCCGGAGAGGGGAATCATCACCGGAGGGCTCTACATCACCATGCCCGCCTCCGGACTGATGCGTGAGTAGTTCATCCTTGGACTACGGGTCCATAGCAGTAGCTAGATGGTTGTCTTCTCCTATTGTGCCATTTTTAGATCTTGTGAGCTGCCTATCATGATCAAGATCATCTATTTGTAATGCTACATGTTGTGTTTGTTGGGATCCAATGAATATGGAATACTATGTCAAGTTGATTATTGATCTATCATATATGCGTTGTTTATGATCTTGCATGCTCTCCGTTGCTAGTAGAGGCTCTGGCCAAGTTGATACTTGTGACTCCAAGAGGGAGTATTTATGCTAGATAGTGGGTTCATGTCTCCATTGAATCTGGGGGAGTGACAGCAACCCCTAAGGTTGTGGATGTGCTGTTGCCACTAGGGATAAAACATCAATGCTTTGTCTAAGGATATTTGTATTGTTTACATTACGCACAATACTTAATGCAATTGTCTGTTGCTTGCAACTTAATACTGGAAGAGGTGCGGATGCTAACCCGAAGGTGGACTTTTTAGGCATAGATGCATGCTAGATGGCGGTCTATGTTCTTTGTCGTAATGCCCTAAGTAAATCTCATAGTAGTCATCATGATATGTATGTGCATTGTTATGCCCTCTCTATTTGTCAATTGCCCAACTGTAATTTGTTTACCCAACATGTTATTTATCTTATTGGAGAGACACCACTAGTGAACTGTGGACCCCGGTCCATTGTTTTACATTTGAAATACAACCTACTGCAATCATTGTTCTCTTTTGTTTTCTGAAAGCAAACATCATTTTCCACACCATACGTTTAATCCTTTATTTTCAGCAAGCCGGTGAGATTGACAACCTCACTGTTAAGTTGGGGCAAAGTAGTTTGATTGTGTTGTGCAGGTTCCACGTTGGCACCGGAATCCCTGGTGTTGTGCCGCACTACACTCCTTCACCAACAACCTTCACGTGATCTTCATCTCCTACTGGTTCAATAACCTTGGTTTCTTACTGAGGGAAAACTCGTTGCTGTACTCATCATACCTTCCTTTTGGGGTTCCCAACGGACGTGTGCTTTACCGTCACAAGCACGCATAGAGAGATGGCCTGTTGCTTTGTTGATGAAGAGGGGATGCCTTGGGCATCCCCAAGCTTTGAAGTTTATACCTCTTGAATATTTCTTGGGGTGCAGGGGCATCCTCAAGCTTGATATTTTTTCCATTCTTCATCTCATCACATCATTCTTTCCTCCCTACACTTGAAAACTTCCTTCATACAAAACTTCACACAATTCTCTATTAGCAACATTAGTACAATCAAAATAAACAAATCCACTTGGGTTCAGTTCTAACATAATCAAATATATATTAAAGCATTAGATACTGTAGCAACCCATTCAAAAAGCTCTTTGATCAAACGAGCTAAAAAAGAAAGAGATTTAAGAGGCAAACGCAAATAGTGCAGAAATCTATCAAAACAGAACAATAGGTAAAGAATGATTTTTCCGAAAATTCTCTGTTGCTCATCTCGAAAAGTGGTCAACTAACAAAAGTTAGATAATAACCCGGAGCATATGGATAAAAAATGGCAGCTCAAAATTCCGCCCTGGATATTTATAAAAAAATTATGGTAACAACACAAAATCTGTTTTCAGGACAACAACTTCCCCAAATCTTACTTTCTTCCAATTAGAGGCTATTCTTAGCACAAAAACGAAATAAAAATGATAAGGAGAGGTTATTACAGAGGTAATAACTTGCAGGACTTAAAAAAAAGAAAAATTACAGTAAATAAACATGGATTATCTCCCAAGAGTGTTTTTCTTTAACACCTTTCAACTAGGCACAGAAAAAGAGTGAGCATCAAGTATTTTCAAGTGAAAAAGCATAAAGAAGCTAATTCAAAACACATTTGAGTTTAACCCACTTCCTATGCATAGGAATCTTGTACAAATAAATTTATAAAGAATAAAATGACAAGCACAAGAAGATAAAACAAGAGTAACTTCAAAACTTTCAGCATATATGGAGGTGTTTTAGTTCCATGAAAACTTCTACAACCATATTTTCCTCTCTCATAATAATTTTCAATAGCATCATGAATAAACTAAACAATATAACTATCACATAAAAAATTCTTATCATGATCCAAATGAATAAAATAATTATTACCCTCACATAAGCATAGTCATTCTTATTAATTGTAGTGGAAGCAAATTGAACAAAATAGCTATCATTATTGTCCTCATCACCATAATCATCAGATACAGGAGACATATTATAATCATAATTAATTTTCTCCTCAATAGTAGGTGGACTGAAAATATCATATTCATCATTGTAATCATCATAACAAAATTTCTCCTCTAAAGTGGGGGAAGTAAAAAATATCATTTTCATGAAAACTAGCTTCCCCAAGATTAGACTTTTCCATAGCATTAGTAATAATGGTGTTCAAAAAATCCGTACTAATAACATTGCCTTTAGCATGCAAATAAAGTTCCATAGGTTTTTTAATTTTTTCTTCGAACACTTCATGTCCTAACACAAGATACTATAAAGTTCTCTAAATTTTTTTTTTCCCATTAAGTCTAACTAGTGAAAATGAAAACAAGAAACATCAACATGGAAAGTGAGCATGGAATAAACTAAGCAAAACTATAACAAAGTAAAGAGATTGGAGTTGAGAGACTCCCCTAGCAGAAATCCTCTTTCTCCCCGGCAACGGCGCCAGAAAATCTTGATGGCGCTCCGATGATGGCGCCAGACAATCTTGGTGGCGGTTGTTGTGGAAGAGGGTTGGGAAACCCCAACAGGAAGGTGTGATGAACACAGTAGCAAGTTTTCCCTCAGTAAGAAACCAAGGTTTAATCGACTAGTAGGAGAAAGGCATGACTTCTGAAGGTGTTGCTAGCTGACTAGTGGCAGGGCGCACTACCGGCGTCAGCAACAATGTGGAACCTACACACAACACAACTAAAGTACTTTGCCCCAACTTATAGTGAGGTTGTCAATCTCACCAGTTTGCTGAACACAAAGGATTAGACGTATCGGGTGGAAAGAGATGTTTGCAGTAATTAAAGAGAATAGAGCTTTGCAGTAAGTAAAAGAGAGCAGTATTGCAGTGGTTGAATTTATCAGTGTAAAGGAAAGGACCGGGGTCCACAGTTCACTAGAGGTGTCTCTTCATAAAGATAAATAACATGTTGGGTGAACAAACTACAGTTGAGAAATTGACAGAATATCGACCATACATGACAAGATGATTACTATGAGATTCGTTTGGGCATTACAACATAATACATAGACCGTAATCCAACTACGTGTATGACTAATAATCCATCTTCTGGTTATCGTCCGAACCCCTTTCAGTATTAAGTTGCAAGCAACAGATTATCGCATTAAAACAATAGAATTACCCTTGGATAAAACATTGTTTTTTTCTCCCTAGTAGCAACAACACATCTACAACCTTAGAAGTTATTGTTACTCTTCCAGAAAACTAGAGGCATGAACCTACTATTGAGCATAAATTCCCCCTCTTGGAGTCACAAGCATCTACTTGGCCAGAGTATCTACTAGCAACACAGAGCATGCAAGATCACAAATAACATATTACATGGATATATAATCGACATCAACATAGCATTCAATATTCATCGAACCCCAGCAAACACAACATGTAGGATTACATAAAGATGATCTTGATCATATAGGGCAACTCAGAAGATCTATACATGAGGCACAAATTGGAGAAGACAACCATCTAGCTACTGCTATAGACACATAGTTCAGGGTTCTGCGATGGCGACCGCGACGAAACTTTTCGTGGATGGAGGCTCGGGTGTCGAGGGTTTTCCCGATATCGTGAATAAATAGGTGGAGGGGCGATGTCGGTGGAGGCCAGGGTGGCCCACACCACCCCTAGGCGTGGGCCAGGGCCAGGCCGCGCCTAGGGCAGGTGTGGCCGCCCTGCTGCCCCCCTTCGACTCCCCTCTGGACTCTATCTTCGTTACAATAAAATATTGACTTCGGCTTTTATTTTGTCCAATTCCGAGAATATTTCCTGTACAACTTTTCTGAAATACAAAAACAGCAGAAAATATGAAACTGACACTCTGGCATCTTGTTAATAGGTTAGTGTCGGAAAATGTATAAAAGTGCAACGAAGTATGAGCAAAAAATATATGAATTGGTGTAAAACAAGCATGGAGCATCAAAAATTATAGACACGTTTGAGACGTATCAACCAACTCGTTGGAACTTCAAGTGCAAAGTGATGTAGCAAGCGTATTTTTCGCACAAGGGTGACTCAAATGTTTATATCAAACTCTCAGGGATCTAAGCAAAACAATATTCTTCCAACTTCTTCTAGCAACGTACAAAACAAATGTAATGTCTTGTGTGTCCAACTCCACCTTTTAGTTGTCAAGCACAATGCTTCATATTAGTAAAACTTAAATAAAATAGTAAATTATTATATAACTAAAACATGTAAGTAAAAAAAAGTAAAGTTCTTTCTGGGTTTCTGTTAATGCTTGTAGGAAGTAAAAGTTTTTTTTGTATGTTAAGATTTAATTCTTGCAGAAAATTTAAAGGACAATAAAATAAGTAAAAGTCATTTCTTATAATAAAAAGTGGAACAGGGTTCATGATTTCACTTGTCTACCCTCTCATAAAATATGGTGGACATAAAACAACTCACATATAATATAATATTTCTAAAACTTTATTATGTGTTTGATTAGATTCATATGTGCATCACATCGTAATATGGCTTGTGCTTCCATGGGTCCCCAAATTTTAAAACTAGATGATACCCCGCGCTTTGCTGCGGGATATCTGGTAACATAGATTGTAGAATATGGAGAAAAATATCAATATATGTTTAATTTAATCTCCAACGAATATGGAGTATACACATCAGTTGGAAGTATCAAGGATATGCTACACTGGAGTGTACATAGTGTGAATTTCATCACGATGATACCAAAGGTAGAAGATTTCTTCTTCTGTTTCAAGAACATTTATGGGAGGAAAACAGTAGAGGTGACGGGAGTAGTACCCTTGTACGTGTAGGGTGGGAGTAAATAAGCAAGTAGTGGAGGAAGAAATTATTGGGCAACGTGTGTTTTTTAGTTGAAAGGAATTAAACTGGAGCCTCGTCGACGCTTTGCATGCCCACAATCAGCTCTTAATTACACGTGAGTGGGGTAATGTTGGTATTTATAAGGCAGAAACGTCTGATCGTATGCATTTATCATTTTTTGCGTTTTTATTTCTCGCGAGAGATCGTGGAGGAGATGAAGAGGTTCTGGAGACATACAGTAGAGAGAGATAATTTTTCACGCTGCAAATTAAGGAGGAGGGCTAGCAGGATTAGGAATTAAGGCCTCAAATTTGTAACCTTTTTCAACATTAATTAGGAAGGATTCAATAGGAAAACCAATCCTCCCTTGCCTCAACGCTAAGTTTTTTCTTGCATGGTTTGGAAGGGGAAATGACGGTAGTAGTACATGGCTACATGGGTCATGTACATGATGACGTGGAAGAATTGCTTAGGTGGCAGGTTATGATTGCTCAGTGATGCTTGATGAGGTGGATACCTTGCATGTGCAGGAAAATGGGATCACCTATTAAGAATAGAAAGATAGTGTAAACCCCTGAAAAAGGTATCTTCATGAGTGAAACAGAAGGATGGCTTAGATTTGACGGTACATATTCAGGATTAGGGGCAGGATGGCAAGATTAAATGATACCACGATACCTCTTCGAAAGTTTACACTGTTTTGAGATTTGGAGGTCTATGGAAGCACAAGCCTCATAATATAAAGATGATGCAAGGCATCTCACTTATACTCCTCTAGAAAGGGAAACTTTATGCAATCTAGAATTAAGAATAAACATAGTATACCTTATGTACTTTGACAAGATATTTGAATAACAAATGTTCTACCTTAAGCAAACAAGATCATCTTTGTTCTCACTAGATGATTATAACACATGCATTCAATTTATCCCTAGTAAGGTAACAAAAGAAAGGGGAAAATCATAATGTATCTCAAGTTCTCTGTCACTATCCAATCACTACCACCATATTACTCCATCAAATGCACACATTCCCCCCCCCCCCCATGCCCTTGCATACAAGTTTGACCAAAAAAACACTAAGAACATGGTACATAATATGCATCTATTAATACATCTCAAACATAATACAATTCCAATCTCAAATATCTTCTCATAAAACAAAGAGCCACCACATAGGAATTATATATATGACCACAATCATGTACAAAGTTCATATTTGTATTTTGCTCATATGGTTCTAAAGAATGATAACACAAGAGAGAGATAGACCAAGCTACTACCACAAACCCATAGTATAGAAGTGGACGAATCCCTCATGGAGACGGTGATGATGATGTTAGAGAGGGTGGAGATCCAACCGGGGATGGATCTGGTGGCTTTTCCCCCTCCAATCTTCATTGGTTCTGGATATGTTTTGGTGTTTCTGTCTTTCCACTCCATCTCTTCTGAGATCGCGTCGGTAGACCTTTTTATAGGCGGTTTTAGGTCAAGACTCCTTCCGAGCTCTACACGTGAGGTTCCAGTGCTCCAGGTGTCTATATTCATGAACAAATAATCCTCGAAAAATTTCGGGTCCACTTGACTCAATTTAGGTCCCTAAAAGTTAAAAATACGCAAAACAGAGTTTGTTTTTCCTGTCATGCAGAGTTATAAACTAAACAAAGATGATCATTGGTAAATCCCCAAAAATCAATGTTAAACATGGATATCACATTGTATAATATACTAATATATTGAAATATGTGACAACAATCAAGTACAAATTTCATATTTGTATTTTACATGCATCAAGCGCCACCATGCCGCTGGGAGAAGCAGCCACGAAAGGTTGTGTCGACACTCCAACCGCCGCCAAGTGCTGCCCTCCCAACCACGCCACTGCCATGATGGACCAGGGTTTTTTCCCCTGGTCGCGAGGGACGAGGTTACGTGAGGGAGGAAGTGTGCAACCAGATGATACATAAAAAACAACGTATAAAGATCGATTAGTTTCTTCTTACAAAAACTTTGTTACTGAAAGTTCTGAAAAACAGTGCCAGGAGGTGAAACTCTAAAAATTCCACATGTCTATCGTTTCTTATCTAATGAGCAAGTCAGTCTATGTTTCCATATTTATTATAAACACAAATGGGTGAGCACACCATCTCTCGCTCCATCCGATCGAGCGACCACGCTAGGTTGGTTTCGGTCGGTACGTCTCCTGTGCGCAATGTTTTGATAGTCTGTCGGTATATGTACCGGGTAAAGTTATCAGACGCAAGTATCATAACAAGTACAAGAAAATCGGGTTTACCTCAGCTGGCTGATGAGTAAGTTCATACAGATCTTGGAGGGCCACTAGGAGGATAGAATCCTCTTGGCTGAAATAGCAAACTTGGGATTTTTGGAAAGATAAGAACAAGATATAACTAATAGAGACTGTAAAACCAAAGAAGGAGCAAGAGATTGAATACCAAAATTGGGGAGGTTTGAAATCTCCCAAAACAAAGAACCCGTAAAACCTCCAAAGTTTTGAAACGTCATAGAGTTGCATACGAATTTTGTTTTCAATGAACTTGGCTTGTTGAAAATCTAGCAACAAGCAAAAGAACCTAACACAGAGAAACACTAAGAAGCCACTAAATAAGGAGATGAAAACTATTCAAAGGATTGAGCTCCTTGTGACGATGCGATCAAGTTACCCAGCAAAAAGTCCCTCTTAATAGCGCGTCTACTATCCTATAACCCATTCTCTCAACAAATACCTCAAGACCGGTAAAAGGAAAAACTAGCAAGGACATAAATTTTCCTTCATCACCCTGCTTAATCTTGATGACTATGCTTCAATCAACCCGCAATGCTTCACTTAATCATTGTTGCTTCATGAAGATCATAACCTGCCGCTCCATACACCACTATGTGATAGTATCATTAAGGCACATCTTCACATGTCCATTATCACAAAATGGACGGAAAGATTCAAGCATACAATCATGAGTCTATTATGACACCAACTTTGAGTCATATCTTGAATTCTTATTTTGAAATCAAACTCTAAATATTTGATCATCCATGTCTTAAAACATAAGCTAGAGCATGACTTACTTTAGTTCCACACAAGATATCCATCTTCATTTTTTTATTCTCGATCATATAATATTGATCTGTTCAAATTGATGATCTTGGTGCCAATACTTAAGGTATATATTTATTTTCAAGGCATCCAACCTTGAATCTAACACATGAGCATTACCAATGGAATATTCCTTCATATAAACTCAAATAAACATTAGTCCATAGGGCTTGTCATTAATTATCAAAACCACACATAGGGCCATATGAATAAAGCTTTGTGATCAGATGGGAATGTGAATCCACTAGGGCATATACCCTTACAATATCTCCTATTTCGGTAATTGATGACAATCTCAACAAGACGGTTTACACAATAAATAATAGTAATACGTATGCAACTCGTCCGAGAATAAATTTTATACAAGAGGTTGTATTTGATATGGTCAAGTAAGATAAAGCTACTAGCCCATATAAAAACCAAATTTACTCACATAAACAACAATAAATTCAATACATGTGAGTAGAACCAACATATATAGAGCACCCCATACACACAATATGTGCACGCCTGGTGAAATTTAATTTCATTGCATACATTGTTGAGCATAACCTTTGGGAGAGTTTGAACTATATATTCTACCATTAAATTCATCAAACATAGAAGGAATGCATGAGAGGAAAATACTTAAGAACAAAACAATCTTAAGTATAAAACCATTCTCCTTAAACCCTCTAAACTCCCCCCGTTGGAAAAAATGCTAAAATTGAAATTTAGAAGGCCAACATAGTTTGAGTTCCTTTATAATATGTGCATTTCTCATAACTTAAGTGGAATTAAATGCACGTATAGAATGATTAATAATTGGATTAGATCAAACTATATTGAGGATCAAAGACTGAGAAAAGGTAGCGCGGTGAAGAAAGCTTCAACGAATGAAGCAAGCAATCAAAAGACCTAAAGAATCAATTGGACAAAAGAAAATATCATCAAAAGAGTAAAATAGTGCTCTAAATGAAATAAGGAAGCTCCCCGAGGTTTGTGAATAAATTAGATTTTTTGCACTTTTATACAATATACACAAACATGGAATATTCACTCCCTCTATATCATTTAGAACACAAACAAGATAAAAAAGAGTATAGATAAGTATAATTACACTTATCAAGACAAACTTGAGTCAAAAATGCATTCAAGAGATATGAGTGCATGGAGATGCAATTAAAATAAACTAAGCACTCATAAATAAAGTTCATACCAACACCACCAAAAAAACAAATGGATAAGAAAGATGGTCTTCAAAGAACGGTGATATCAAGGTGATATATTAACACTCTCGTGTATATAAGTTTCTAAGTGGAAAAAATGGTGGTCAACAATCTACAAATAAACATGCACACAAAAGGATAGTTGGAATAATTAAGATATGATATCAAATAGGAAGTCATAAAATATACAAAAAAGATTTATCCTTAAAAGCATATCTAGCCCATGGCTCCATTTTCTCTTATGGTATATAAATGGAACTTCAACCAAGAAAATCTCACAATCATCACAACTAACAATAAGGGAACAATAAGTTGTTGGGATACTTTGAGAAAGACAATAGCTATCACAAAGAATAATTCAGAAAGCAATTTCAACAATATTGTACATGAGAAGATTCTTAGAAATTGATATGTAATAAATTATTAAAATGAATATTTGGGTTGGTGAATCATGAACATGATTTTATGTACTCCCCATTATGTGCAATCATTTCTTCTTACTCACACATGCAATAAACAAATTTCCTTATAAGACCCTTGCAAGAACCACAAACATTTCAAAACAAATATTTCATGCCAATATGTAACCTACAAGAGCTTGGATGCTATAGGAGTATGCATGAATAAGATACTTGTTATCGAGATAGAAATGGTATGATATTTGTAGATAACAGTTCGTCAATTGATCATTATAGCTTGGATCCAATAATCATATGGTGACATACCTTATTTATAAATGATAGAAGCATTCATTGCATCACCAATGTACCTAAAATAACATCCAAGTACATCATGGGCCCCAAACTTATTAGGTCTGAAGTGGTTAGGCTGACCACAATGCAAAGGACACACTTCATAATAAATAAGTACGTGCATATTTAGAGATGAAACTTGAATGTCATGCACTTCTTAGCCATTTAGGATTTGAGTGAGTCTACCCTATATATTAGATCAAATAAAGCAAGACATAAAAGTAAACATATTAAAAATATGCATGCACAAGGCTTTCAAGATCCAAACAAGATACAATTTTGACAAAACAACAATAAATTCACACATGTAACTAACATTAAAGGCAATAATGAATGGGTTTCAATTTTTTCCCTCTGAATATGTAGATAGTTGCATCCATTATGAAGGTAGTTGCTTAGAGTCCTCAGGAAGTTCTGCAACTTTTTTGGGAGGCAGTATTTTACACTTTTTTGCGTATTGTCCACAGGGTGGTGTACCACTATTGGGTAGGTAGTTGTTGTGAAGGCAATGATGGATGGGTTTCATCCATTTTTTTTATGTGACGGTGCACGTTCCCCCCTAGATCGTGCATGTAGTTTTGCTTAGAGTCAACATGAAGTTGTACCACTTTTTGGGGCTAGATAGTTGCTTCATATTCTTTTGACGCCGGTAGGTCCATATAATCTACAAAGTTTTTTTTGGGCTAGATAGTTTCTTACTATCTACATAAAGTTGCATCACTTTATGTAGATAGATGATTACATTATTTCTATGAAGTTGCATGCATGTAGCTAACAAGTTCCCTATTTTTTAAAGTACACACAGTTGACCCTGTATTTAGCTAATTTTGTTGTTGCTAGTTTTAGCATCTGTACAAATTAAGTTCGAAAATGTTCCATCATTTATCACAACAATTGCATGTTTTTTTCAAGGTTGTAAGCTGAGACTTTTTCCCTAAATTAGATGAATAGTTTTACTGAGAAGTTGCTTCACACGTGTTCCATCAAAGTTGCCCACGTGGACGTGTGGAGATGCTTGCATGCCCTGATATGGTTGGCAGCATGATACTGCCAGGTTTTGGTCAAAAAAACATTCCTTTTTTACACTAGAAAGTTGCACATACTTGATGCTAAGTTGCCTAGATTATCCAAAAAAGTATAGCAGTTAAGTAACAAGTTGCATGTAATAGTTAATAAGTTTCATGGAACCAAAAGGTTTTCCCTGAAATAGCTACCTTTTTTACTGGATTATGTGAGAAGAATTTTCTGAAAAGTTGCCCCACAAGAACTGGGGCGTACCCTCAGATAATTAATTGCAGGGGTACTACCCGTTTTTGGACCAGACATTCCCCACCTCTATATATTGGCTTGCCTAAATTATATCATAACTTGCATGAATAACTCATAAGTTGCATGTTAGAATGTCTGGCCGCTAAGTTGCACAAATTACCTAAATAGTTGCATGAGTTAAATGCCAAGTTAGAATGTGTTGCGGTCAGAAACCCACCGGTGAGCAGCGACGGGCAACACAGTAGAGCCGGGAGGCTCCCAGGACTGCGGCTGGCCCTGGTCCCTCCGAGCGACGGCCCGCAAAGACTCGGCACGCACGTCCGATGCTGGTGCAAGGGCGTGCCACCTGACCTATACCTGGTCAGGAAGGTGATGGATGTGCCTCGCTTAGTTTCCTGCATGGCATACACGTAAACATTAAATACGAGCCTCGATCGGCTCTCAGGTTGTCCTTTGAATCGGCTCGAAGAGCCGATCCACCCATGATCCGTACGGGGTGTACGAATATATGGTGGTCCTGCTTGATCAGAATAAAGCTGAAACGACCTACTACGATTTAGGGTTTTCACCACATAATCGGAACATCCTACTCGTGATTGAGCCTGGCGGCCACGCACGGTGATCGTAAACCGACCCTAGACAAGGCCTAAAAACCAACACAAAGTTGATCCCCGGAACATCCTGTCTAGGACTAGCAAACTACACCCTACGCGCCACTGGATCCTTCAACCCGTTTGTAAGGCCTAACTATGCAGATATTAAACTAATCCTTGACGAACAAGGAGCAATCATGACGGATCAGATCTACTAAATAATGATCAAGCGGGGTGCCGCCCTTACACCTAGGATAGGCGTAAGGGCGGCTAGACGTCTCAGGGTTGCACGACGACAACATATGACACGATGAACAATGCTAACCCTAACACATCTAAGATAACTACGTTGCTCGCCATCAAAAAGGCTTCAGTACGAGCAACGCATGGACAGCGAATAAACACGTACTGCCTAGATCGCAAGATGCGATCTAGGCAGCATGACGCTTACCCGGAAGAAACCCTCGAGACAAGGGAGTTGGCGATGCGCCTAGATTGGTTTGTGATGAACGTGATTGTTGTTTATTTCATAAACCCTAGATACATATTTATAGTCCGTAGACTTTCTAACGTGGAAATAATCCCAACCGGGCACGAGCCAAACTCTATCTAACCGACACGTATCCTACTATATTACAGATACACGGGCAAACTAGCCCAAACTTTGCATATAAGGCCGATTCATGTATTTCTTCCATGTATATTCTTCAAGCCCATCTTGGTCGCGGCCCACCTCTGATCCAGTCAAATTCTGGTGATAACACATGCCCCCCTGGTTTTGGAATTGATAATTCCAAAATCACTCTGCTTTTTTTTCGTCGGGTCATGTCGTGGCAGAGCAAAACCGTCGCAATATCCTTCATAATGATGCCTTGCCTCTTCCACTTCTCCGCGTGATCTGGCAAATTTTTCTGTTGGGCACCATCTCCTCGGAAACTGCTGTGGCATTGAATCTCCACTAAACCCCCTTTATTTAACTGTGCCGAACGGTTCGCCACTTCATCCCCTCGCTCTGTTCCGGCCATCGGCATCTAAAAAACCCTCTTTCCCTGTAGCAATGTCTTCCTCTTCCTCCATCTCCTCAGGCCTCTCTCTCCAATCTTCCTCCTCGAGCGAGCAGGAGTGGAATTTTGATCACGTGCCAGATGGCCCACCCGAAGCACTCGTCGGGTCAGATGGTGACTTACCTCTGACCGATGGGGAGGACGACCTCGAGTTCCTCCTCGAAGGGGAACTGAAGAGCGAGAGCGAAGACGACCTCCACTCTTGGGCGAACTCCACCTCCTCCGACGAGGAGGAGGAAGAAGAAGAAGCAGAGGAAGAAGAGGAAGAGGAGAAGGATGATTCCTCCTCCTCCGCTGGGTATCCGCCGGCGAAGCGCTTCCGCGCTTGGGCGGACAGCGAGGATGATGATGATGACGAGGAAGAAGAGGCTCCGGCCGAGGGCTGGGGCAGCAGCGACGAGGAACTCTCTGGAAGCAGCGCCGACGGCAGCCACGATGCCAACGACGAGGCCAGCGAGGATTACTAATGTAGGACTAGTAGTCCCTGAGCAATCGGCTCTTCTTTTGTTCTTCTTTTCTTGAGCAATCGGCTCTTCATTGTAAAAAACCCCTCTTATTAATGGAGAAGAAATTCCTCAGCTGATTCTGTCCTTTTACCGAATTTGCCGATTGCTAAAATAAGTCAACAAATTAAGAGCCGATGGCAGCGCACCGGACCCTGCCATGAAACGCGAACAAAGCCAACTCTATTGTCCATCCAAGTGGTAATATGTGACTTGTCCGCAAGAGCAAAACCCAAATCCCCAAAACGCCGCTTGAACGGATCCAACCCACGGCCATATGAACCTCAGATGTCAACCGTGCAGGTTCGCAACTGCAATGGATCCATGGGCAACACCACCCAATGCCCATGCTATAGTTTCCAGCCTGAAGGTGATCCTTAACTGCCCCTTGCTGTCCGAACATAGCGCCTTGCTCTATCTTTTCGCAGCAACAGAAACGGCCCTGACCCTGTAGATGATGATGACGGCTTCCCTTTCAGGCTCCTTTCCGCCGCTCTAGTAGTCTTCTTCTGCAACAACTCACCGCTTTCGAAGAAGGTTATGATGCAGGGTCAGCCGATGACACCCCAATCGGCTTCTAAAATCAGAGCATCTACCAGGCCAGCTGCCCCCCGAGCCTCAGTCTAGGCGAGAATAGCGGTGATGATGCACAGATCAGACAAAGGGCTTTGAACTCAGGTGATTCTGAGACAGCCACCGTGCAGAGCCAGCCAAACTTGCCCTCATCAATCGCCTTTTCTTCCGTTGCAAGCCGATATTGTAGACAAAACACCAACGGCTTAATGAACAAAAGGCTGCCTTGCATGCCAAAACTGACGCTTCTGACAGTACTGCTGAACTGGCGCAAAGGGTTGGAAGTCCTCGAAGAGACAGTTCGGGCACCAAAATCAGCTCATTGCAGCTGAGGAAGCTCTCATTGTTCACTCCCTCAAGGAAGCAGAAGGCCTCAAAGCTGAATTGAAGACCGACTTGGTGAAAATCCGCGTCTTGAACACGCAACGGGTCGATCCTGTGTAATTGTACTAGAGTCGATGGCTGTGCATCGGCTTTGTTTCTTAGCTCTAAAGCCGATGTCTGTGCATCGGCTGTATACCGTGAGATTTTTTTTTACTGGCCGATTTTTCTATCGGCCCCCAATATTTCACTGCACATGTATCGCACATGTTCATCTGATTAGGTGCCCCCCGAGCCGAATCTGTCAGGTAACTGCAGATATCGGCTCTGTAGTTAGCCAAGGCACTGTATTCGAACGTCGGCTCTGTTAGGACTAATGTTGACTCTCATCAGCCGACGTTAAACCGCTGCCCATTAGATCGACGTTGAACACAGGCAGAATGTGTGGTGAGGATAATTTTGGCTGATTGCTGGAATCAGCCTCCATGTCGATTGAATCGCTCAATGAAGGTTTTGTAATGTTCCGCCATAGATCTTTGGGGCCGATCTCAAGGATTGGCCTCGCCACGTTTGTCCATAGGTTTGTTCTTGCTATACGGTCAGGCCGGTGGATAAGACCAGCCTAACCCCGTCCTTCGTCACGTCGATGCGCTCGCAGTCGTCCAAATTGATGCCTGAGAGTGGCTCTTGGCCTGTTGTCTCCCAAGCGTTCATGCCAGCCGTTGAAATCTCGGCTGAGTCATCTGCATGGACGACCTCTACTTCATCTCCATCCCACTGTATTACGCATTGGTGCATCGTGGATGGAATGCAACAGTTGGCGTGGATCCAATCTCTTCCTAGCAGGACAGCATAGGTGCTCTTGCTATCGACAATAAAGAACGTCGTAGGGATGGTTTTCCTTCCTACGGTCAGATCCACGTTCAGAACACCTTGTGCGTCAGACGCTTGGCCGTTGAAATCGCTCAATGTCACGTTGGTCTTGATCAGATCCGAGCTAGAGCGTCCCAACCGACGTAGCATGGAGTATGGCATAATGTTGACTGCCGCTCCGGTGTCCACCAGCATCTTGTTGACAGGCTGCCCATCGATATAACCTCGCAAGTACAGGGCCTTCAGATGTCTGTAGCTTCTTTCTCGTGTCTTCTCAAAGATAACTGGCCGTGGGCCGCAGTCAAGTTGTGCCACAGGTGCTTCGTCTAATCCTGGAGCACTAAACTCCGTCGGAAGGATGAACACCATGTTTGTGCCAGCCGATGTTTCACCATCGGCCTTCTTTTGTCTGGGGCGCCACTCTTTCCTTTGTGGCCGACCTTCTTCATCCAGGGTTCGCTGAATTTTAGCGGCCAGATCAGGCTGCGCCTTCCTCAACGTGTGCAGGTATAACCTTTCGGCTTCCTCCAAACCACGTAGTCGCTGAACCCTACGCTTTTGGGAACGGCTGAGTCCGTTAGGGCACCACCTTGGCCGGTGGTACTTATCTTCTTCTTCATCATTGTCTTCCAATTCCTCGAGATCTTCCACCCGAGAGGACTCAGCGTGCTTGTTCCGAGGCGGGAGAGGCCCTAGACGTTTGAACACGGACACGTTAGCTGCATCCTTCTTCTTCTGTCTACATTCTGGGCAGTTGCCGATTGTAGGCAATCGGCTCATTCCTGAATCCCAGCAGTGTCTGAAGAAGGGACAGTCCCAGTGCCTATCCTCGTCGTCTTGCTCTCTTGACCTTTCCTTGGCGTGGCGCTCATATCTCTCCTCGTCGCGATCATGCCGACGATGTCTCCTGGCGTCCCTAGCCAGACGATTTCTTTCATCATCGTCGTTGGGCCGTCGGCGTTGGTCATATTGACTCACATACTTGTTGCGGTCAGAAACCCACCGGCGAGCAGCGACGGGCAACACAGTAGAGCCGGGAGGCTCCCAGGACTGCGGCTGGCCCTGGTCCCTCCGAGCGACGGCCCGCAAAGACTCGGCACACACGTCCGATGCTGGTGCAAGGGTGTGCCACCTGACCTATACCTGGTCAGGAAGGTGATGGATGTGCCTCGCTTAGTTTCCTGCATGGCATACACGTAAACATTAAATACGAGCCTCGATCGGCTCTCAGGTTGTCCTGTGAATCGGCTCAAAGAGCCAATCCACCCATGATCCGTACGAGGTGTACGAATATATGGTGGTCCTGCTTGATCAGAATAAAGCTAAAACGACCTACTACGATTTAGGGTTTTCACCACATAATCGGAACATCCTACTCGCGATTGAGCCTGGCGGCCACGCACGGTGATCGTAAACCGACCCTAGACAAGGCCTAAAAACCAACACGAGGTTGATCCCCGGAACATCCTGTCTAGGGCTAGCAAACTACACCCTACGCGCCACTGGATCCTTCAACCCGTTTGTAAGGCCTAACTATGCAGATATTAAACTAATCCTTGGAGAGCAAGGAGCAACCATAACGGATCGGATCTACTAAATAATGATCAAGCGGGGTGCCGCCCTTACACCTAAGATAGGTGTAAGGGCGGCTAGATGTCTCAGGATTGCACGACGACAGCATATGATACGATGAACAATGCTAACCCTAACACATCTAAGATAACTACGTTGCTCGCCATCAAAAAGGCTTAAGTACGAGCAACGCATGAACAGCGAATAAACGTGTACTGCCTAGATCGCAAGATGCGATCTAGGTAGCATGATGCTTACCCGGAAGAAACCCTCGAGACAAGGGAGTTGGCGATGCGCCTAGATTGGTTTGTGGTGAACGTGATTGTTGTTTATTTCATAAACCCTAGATACATATTTATAGTCCGTAGACTTTCCAACGTGGGAATAATCCCAACCGGGCACGAGCCAAACTCTATCTAATCGACACGTATCCTACTATATTACAGATACACGGGCAAACTAGCCCAAACTTTGCATATAAGGCCGATTCATGTATTCCTTCCATGTATATTCTTCAAGCCCATCTCCAATCGCGGCCCACCTCTGATCCGGTCAAATTCTGGTGATAACACATGCCCCCTGGTTTTGGAATTGATAATTCCAAAATCACTCTGCTTTTTCTTCGTCGGGTCATGTCGTGGCAGAACCGTCGCAGTATCCTTCATCATGATGCCTTGCCTTCTCAACTTCTCCGCGTGACTTGGCAAAATTGTTTTTTCTTTTCTTTGGGCACCACCTCCTCGGAAACTGCTGTGGCATTGAATCTCCACTATATCCCCTTTTATTTAACCGCTCCAAACAGTTTGCTTCTTCATCCCCTTCGCATTAGCACTCCAAAAGCCCTCCTGCGCCACCATGTCTTCTTCCTCCTCTGCCTCATCGGGTCTTTCCACCCAATCCTCCTCCTCCCGCGAGCCGACGCCGGAGTGGAACCCGGAGGAGGCCCATGCGGCCAACATCCGCCGTGCCATCGAAGCCGGGGAGGAGTCCAGTCACGATTTCTCCGTCTGGTCTGAGGACGACAAGTCCTCGACCGACGGGGAAAGTGACCTCCGCTTCCTCACCGACGGGGAAACGGAGGAGGAGAGCGATGACGATCGCTTCTCCTGTGATGACTTCACCTCCCCCGAGGAGGAGGAGGAGGAGAAGGAGGAGGAGGACGACACCTCCTCCGACGAACCGCCGGCCAAGCGCTTCTGCCCCTGGCCGGGGAACCTCAGCGACTTCGACAGCGGCGATGACGACGCTGACGAGGAGGATGAGGACAACGAGGGCCCTGCCGGCGGCCGCTGCAGCAGCGACGACGAGCCCGCCGGGAGTAGCGCCGACAGCGGCGACGACGGCGACGACGAGGGCAGTGACGGCCCGTAGATAGGACCCTTAGCATAGGATCAGCAGTAGTAGATGGGGCAATGTACCCCCTAGTATTTCCTTTTGAGAGCAAACAGCCCTTTATGTAAGAAATCCTATTTATCAATGAAGAATTTCCCCAGTTTGATTTTGCCAATTTCCTTTAAGCTAATTTAGCCGATTTCCCCTCATACTGACTTTGCCGATTGTTCACTTAGCCAATGCTCAATGAGCTGATAGCAACGCATCGGTTCTTCACAATCTATCCTTCAACTCTTCGACTGATGACTTTGAGATCTGGTGGATAATGTGGAAGACCCTTGCCTTCAAGAGAGCCCTTAAATTCCTCCCACCAGCTCCAGTGATCCTCTTCTGCAAGAACTCACCATTTTTTGAAGAAGGTTGCGACGAAGGGCCAGCCGATGACACCCCAATCGGCTTCTAAAAACAAAGCATCTACCAGGCCAGCTACCCCCCGAGCCTCAGTCAAGGCGAGAATAGCGGTGAGGATGCACAGATCAGACAAAGGGCTTTGAACTCAGGTAATTCTGAGATAGCCACCATGCCGAGCCAGCCAAACTTGCCCCCTGTCGATCGCCTCTTCTTCCGTTGAAAGCCGATATCGTAGACGAAACACCAACGGCTTAATGAGCAAAAGGCTGTCTTGCATGCCAAAACTGACGCTTCTGACAGTACTGCTGAACTGGCGCAAAGGGTTGGAAGTCTTCGAAGAGAAAGTTCGGGCACCAAAATCGGCTGATTGCAGCTGAGGAAGCTCTCATTGTTCACTCCCTCAAAGAAGCAGAAGGCCTTGAAGCTGAACTGAAGACCGACTTGGTGAAAATCCGCGTAGATCTTGTGTAATTTGTACAAGAGTCGATGTCCGTGCATCGGCTGTATACCATGAGATTTTTTTTACTGGCCGATTTTTCTATCGGCCCCCAATATTTCACTACACATGTATCGCACATGTTCATCTGATTAGGTGCCCCCCGAGCCGAATCTGTCAAGTAACTGCAGATATCGGCTCTGTAATTAGCCAAGGCACTGTATTCGAACGTCGGCTCCGTTAGGACTAATGTTGACTCTAATCAGCCGACGTAAAAACCGCTGCCCATTAGATCGATGATACGTCTCCGACGTATCGATAATTTCTTATGTTCCATGCCACATTATTGATGTTATCTACATGTTTTATGCACACTTTATGTCATATTCGTGCATTTTCTGGAACTAACCTATTAACAAGATGCCGAAGTGCCGATTCTTTGTTTCTGCTGTTTTTGGTTTCAGAAATCCTAGTAACGAAATATTCTCGGAATTGGACGAAATCAACGCCCAGGGTCCTATTTTGCCACGAAGCTTCCAGAAGTCCGAAGAGGAGACGAGGTGGGGCCACGAGGCGCCCAAACCATAGGGCGGCGCGGCCCCCCCTTGGCCGCGCGGCCCTGTGGTGTGGGGCCCTCGTGCCGCCTCCTGACCTGCCCTTCCGCCTACTTAAAGCCTCCGTTGCGAAACCCCCAGTACCGAGAGCCACGATACGGAAAACCTTCCAGAGACGCCGCCGCCGCCGATCCCATCTCGGGGGATCCAGGAGATCGCCTCCGGCACCCTGCCGGAGAGGGGAATCATCTCCCGGAGGACTCTACGCCGCCATGGTCGCCTCCTGAGTGATGTGTGAGTAGTCTACCCCTGGACTATGGGTCCATAGCAGTAGCTAGATGGTTGTCTTCTCCCCATTGTGCTATCATTGTCGGATCTTGTGAGCTGCCTAACATGATCAAGATCATCTATCTTTAATTCTATATGTTGCGTTTGTTGGGATCCGATGAATAGAGAATACTTGTTATGTTGATTATCAAAGTTATATCTATGTGTTGTTTATGATCTTGCATGCTCTCCGTTACTAGTAGATGCTCTGGCCAAGTAGATGCTTGTAACTCCAAGAGGGAGTATTTATGCTCGATAGTGGGTTCATGCCTCGCATTGACACCGGGACAAAGGATGTAGAAAGTTCTAAGGTTGTGTTGTGCTGTTGCCACTAGGGATAAAACATTGATGCTATGTCTAAGGATGTAGTTGTTGATTACATTACGCACCATACTTAATGCAATTGTCTGTTGCTTTGCAACTTAATACTGGAGGGGGTTCGGATGATAACCTGAAGGTGGACTTTTTAGGCATAGATGCAGTTGGATGGCGGTCTATGTACTTTGTCGTAATGCCCAATTAAATCTCACTATACTCATCATGATATGTATGTGCATGGTCATGCCCTCTTTATTTGTCAATTGCCCAACTGTAATTTGTTCACCCAACATGCTGTTTATCTTATGGGAGAGACACCTCTAGTGAACTGTGGACCCCGGTCCAATTCTCTATACTGAAATACAATCTACTGCAATACTTGTTCTACTGTTTTCTGCAAACAATCATCTTCCACACAATACGGTTAATCCTTTGTTACAGCAAGCTGGTGAGATTGACAACCTCACTGTTTCGTTGGGGCAAAGTACTTTGGTTGTGTTGTGCAGGTTCCACGTTGGCGCCGGAATCCCTGGTGTTGCGCCGCACTACATCCCGCCGCCATCAACCTTCAACGTGCTTCTTGGCTCCTCCTGGTTCGATAAACCTTGGTTTCTTTCTGAGGGAAAACTTGCTGCTGTGCGCATCATACCTTCCTCTTGGGGTTCCCAACGAACGTGTGAGTTACACGCCATCAATCGACGTTGAACACAGGCAGAATGTGTGGTGAGGATAATTTTGGCCGATTGCTGGAATCGGCCTCCATGTCGATTGAATCGCTCAATGAAGGTTTTGTAATGTTCCTCCATAGATCTTTGGGGCCGATCTCAAGGATTGGCCTCGCCACGTTTGTCCATAGGTTTGTTCTTGCTATACGGTTAGGCCGGTGGATAAGACCAGCCTAACCCCATCCTTTGTCACGTCGATGCGCTCGCAGTCGTCCAAATTGATGCCTGAGAGTGGCTCTTGGCCTGTTGTCTCCCAAGCGTTCATGCCAGCCATTGAAATCTCGGCTGAGTCATCTGCATGGACGACCTCTACCTCATCTCCATCCCACTGTATTACGCATTGGTGCATCGTGGATGGAATGCAACAGTTGGCGTGGATACAATCTCTTCCTAGCAGGACAGCATAGGTGCTCTTGCTATCGACAATAAAGAACGTCGTAGGGATGGTTTTCCTTCCTACGGTCAGATCCACGTTCAGAACACCTTGTGCGTCAGACGCTTGGCAGTTGAAATCGTTCAATGTCACGTTGGTCTTGATCAGATCCGAGCTAGAGCGTCCCAATCGACGTAGCATGGAGTATGGCATAATGTTGACTGCCGCTCCGGTGTCCACCAACATCTTGTTGACAGGCTGCCCATCGATATAACCTTGCAAGTACAGGGCCTTCAGATGTCTGTAGCTTCTTTCTCGTGGCTTCTCAAAGATAACTGGCCGTGGGCCGCAGTCAAGTTGTGCCACAGGTGCTTCGTCTAATCCTGGAGCACTAAACTCTGTCGGAAGGATGAACACCATGTTTGTGCCAGCCGATGTTTCATCATCGGCTTTCTTTTGTCTGGGGCGCCACTCTTTCCTTTGTGGCCGACCTTCTTCGTCCAGGGTTCGCTGAATTTTAGCGGCCAGATCAGGCCGCGCCTTCCTCAACGTGTGCAGGTATAACCTTTCGGCTTCCTCCAAACCACGTAGTCGCTGAACCCTACGCTTTTGGGAACGGCTGAGTCCATCAGGGCACCACCTTGGCCGGTGGTACTTATCTTCTTCTTCATCATCGTCTCCCAAATCCTCGAGATCTTCCACCCGAGAGGACTCAGCGTGCTTGTTCCGAGGCGGGAGAGGCCCTAGACGTTTGAACACGGACACGTTAGCTGCATCCTTCCTCTTCTGTCTACATTCTGGGCAGTTGCCGATTGTAAGCAATCGGCTCATTCCTGAATCCCAGCAGTGTCTGAAGAAGGGATAGTCCCAGTGCCTATCCTCGTCGTCTTGCTCTCTTGACTTTTCCTTGGCATGGCGCTCATATCTCTCCTCGTCGCGATCATGCCGACGATGTCTCCTGGCATCCCTAGCCAGACGATCTCTTTCCTCATCGTCGTTGGGCCGTCGGCGTTGGTCATATTGACTCACATACTTGTTGAGGAGGTGATCAGAGAGAGGTCGCTGATATCTCACATTCCTCACTTCTCCCTCTGTGATGTAGCGCTTGCCATCGTGACGGAGCCGATCGCGTGGAACGACTTCCTCTGTGTCCTTGCTACGAGAGCAGCTGCCCTCGTCTCCGTCCTTACCAGAGTGGTGTCCAGGTCCTACCATGTTGATATTGAACGAGAATCCTGGCTGGCACCCTCCAGGGTAAGTGCACTCCACCATGTTAACGGCGGGGAAGGGGTGTGTGTCGACTTTCATGGCGTACTGGCTGAAAATTAGACGCCCTTGTTCTATCGCCATTTGGACCTGCTGCCGCCACACCCTGCAGTCGTTGGTGGCATGGGTGAACGTGTTATGCCACTTGCAGTATGGCTTTCCATTCAGCTCCTGCGCCGTGGGGATCTTGTGGCCTTCGGGTACCTTTAGCTGCTTCTCCTTAAGTAAGAGGTCGAAAATCTGCTCAGCTTTGGTAACGTCGAAGTCAAACCCTCTTGGGGGACCTTGTGGCTTAACCCACTTGCAGGACACGGGGCTTCCCCCCCCCGAGTCCATTCAGCCACTGCTACCTCTTGATCTCTCGCAGAGCCTTCGTCTTCATCTGCCTCAACCAGGACCACCGCACGCTTGAATTTATCCTGGTATACATCTGGGTGGCGATGTTCATATACTGACAGCTTCTGCACCATATGCGCCAGTGAAGGGTAGTCTGCTTGGGAGGCCACGTCCTTGATCGGTGATGCGAGACCCACCACCGCCAACTCGACTGCTTCTTTTTCAGTCACACGAGCCGAATAGCATCGGTTCCTAACGGTCCTGAAGCGCTGGACGTATTCTGACACTGTTTTTCCGCGCTTCTGACGTACTTGTGCTAAATCGGCAATGCCAGCCTCGGAAGCCTCTGAGTGATACTGCATGTGGAACTGCTCTTCCAACTGCTTCCAAGTCCGGATTGAGTCTGGTGGCAGCGATGTGTACCATCCGAAAGCCGATCCTGTGAGGGACTGTGCGAAGAACCTCACACGCAGCTCATCTCACGCTGAGATCGTGCCCAGATGTGCCAAATATCGGCTCACATGCTCGATGGAGCTGGAACCATCTGATCCATTAAACATGGAGACATCAGGGAGCCGATATTTGGGTGGTAACGGGATCAACTCGTACTCGTTGGGGTACGGCTTGGAATAGCCGATTGTCCTCCTTTTCGGCACCATGCCGAACTGGTCTCTCAGGATTGTACTGATCTGATCCGCGGTGCTGGCTGCAGGAGTCGAACTCTGAAGATTCGCCGGAGTGGCATACTTAGCCAGCCATGCTTGCTTTTCCAGCTCTGAGCCAACTGCAAGAGCTGAGCTCTGGAGGTTTATCGGAGTGGCATACTTAGCTAGCCACGTCTGCTTCTCAAGATCTGTTCCCGAAGTTCCTCCTGCTGTTCCAGAAGTCCCCGCTGTTGCGATCTGGTTTGTGAGTGCCCGATTCGCAGCCCGGCACGTATGTGCACGTGTATCCGTGAGGGATCTCCTTAGGCGCCTCATGCAAGAACTGGTAGTCGCTAGGGTCACCACTGATCTTGTAGACGACGTATGCCGGTGAATTCGGCACTTCTGGTGCTGCCAACGTGAATGGCAGCGGTGGACGGGACTGGAGTGGCATCTCTCCTTGGTAAGTCCCGAGAGCTGGTCCTGACGGAGAGTACTGATGCCTCATGATTTCCTGGATCACCCGAAGAGCGACACGCTCCAAAGTGTTCACCAGGCTCTCAGAATGGCGGTGCAGCGAGTGAGCTACCATGAAGTTAATCTCCTGACGCAGGGACCTGGTGCGTTCTTCGACGGGGCGGACAGGTCCACTCCATCGAGCGCGCCTTCGGTGAGAACCCTTTCCACCTCGATGCCATGTGAGCGGGTTACGTGAAAAGAGCCGATGAGGTCGGCTTCGAGGATTGCTTTGACCTCGTCATACTTCTTCCCCGAGCTCCTCGGCCGGATCCTCGTACGTGGATCGGAGTGCCTTCCGCTATCTCAGATGTAGATGGCGATGCGGTTGATGTCGAAGATGGTCCCACCGGCGTGCCGTAATGTGTTGCGGTCGTAAACCCACCGGCGAGCAGCGACGGGCAACACAAAGAGAGCCGGGAGGCTCCCAGGATCGCGGCCGGCCCTGGTCCCTCCGAGCGACGGCCCGCAAAGACTCGGCACGCACGTCCGATGCCGGTGCAAGGGCGTGCCACCCGACCTATACCCGGTCGGGAAGGTGATGGATGTGCCTCGCTTAGTTTCCTGCATGGCATACACGTAAACATTAAATACGAGCCTCGATCGGCTCTCAAAGTTGTCCCGTGAATCGGCTCAAAGAGCCGATCCACCCATGATCCGTACGAGGTGTACGAATATATGGTGGTCCTGCTTGATCAGAATAAAGCTAAAACGACCTACTACGATTTAGGGTTTTCACCACATAATCGGAACATCCTACTCGTGATTGAGCCTGGCGGCCATGCACGGTGATCGTAAACCGACCCTAGACAAGGCCTAAAAACCAACACGAGGTTGATCCCCGGAACATCCTGTCTAGGGCTAGCAAACTACACCCTACGCGCCACTGGATCCTTCAACCCGTTTGTAAGGCCTAACTATGCAGATATTAAACTAATCCTTGGAGAGCAAGGAGCAACCATAACGGATCGGATCTACTAAATAATGATCAAGCGGGGTGCCGCCCTTACACCTAAGATAGGTGTAAGGGCGGCTAGACGTCTCAGGGTTGCACGACGACAGCATATGATACGATGAACAATGCTAACCCTAACACATCTAAGATAACTACGTTGCTCGCCATCAAAAAGGCTTCAGTACGAGCAACGCATGAACAACGAATAAACGTGTACTGCCTAGATCGCAAGATGCGATCTAGGCAGCATGATGCTTACCCGGAAGAAACCCTCGAGACAAGGGAGTTAGCGATGCGCCTAGATTGGTTTGTGGTGAACGTGATTGTTGTTTATTTCATAAACCCTAGATACATATTTATAGTCCGTAGACTTTCCAACGTGGGAATAATCCCAACCGGGCACGAGCCAAACTCTATCTAATCGACACGTATCCTACTATATTACAGATACACGGGCAAACTAGCCCAAACTTTGCATATAAGGCCGATTCATGTATTCCTTCCATGTATATTCTTCAAGCCCATCTCCAATCGCGGCCCACCTCTGATCCGGTCAAATTCTGGTGATAACAATGGCTTAGTTCATAAGTTGCATGGAACAGTCCACAAAGTTGCCCATACAATAGCTATTTTTTATACTCCCTCCGTCATAAAAAAAGGATGGATCAACTTTGTCTAATTTTACATGTATCTAGACACATTTTAGATGTAGATAGATATAAATCTAGATAAAGTTGAGACATTCTTTTGGGGATGGGGAGAATATTAAAACTTGCATGGATAACTCATAAGTTGCATATTACTACCTATTTTACATATACTGGCTTTCCTAATTTACATTAAAAGTTGGATGGATATATCACAAGCTGCACTGGTTAGACCACGTAGTTTCCCTAGAGTACCTCACTTTTTTTGATTGGGTTAGGAGATGAATTTGCACTTCTTGACACTGAAATTTGCATGTATTAACTGGATGGACTACCTGATAGGGAGCAAGAAGGTAGGCTTCATGGGAGAGTAGAATATCCAGGGAGGAATGGGGAGGTTCTACCTGTTGTCCAGTTGATGTAGCATGTCCTGATGCAGATATATTCCAAGACCAATTTGCCTCGGGTAGCTTGGCGATGTGCAACATGTCCCCCCCCCCCCCGAGTTGCTCCAGGAGAAGTAGCCATGGTGGCTGGCCTATGGCCTATGGGGAGGGTCTGGTTGGAGATTACGGTTTGGAGAGGGAGGAGTGGGGTACGTTGGGGCAGGTAATAAACAACACCCCAGGATTTCCACGAGGGGGCACGCGCTGAGTGTTAGTACGCGAGAGTTTTCCCGTGATTTTCTCCTAGAATCACGTGCGTGGTGTGTGACATGAATTGAGGAACATGCACCCCCGTGAAGAGTCAAATACGTTGTTGTGGGATTGGTTTTCGTTTCTACCAAGTCAATAGTTGGAACGATATGAACATATGATGTACGAAAAATTCACTCGATGCTACCATCAGACTCGAGGCACATGCTAGAGGCGCCCTATTATATACTCCATCTGTTTCATTCTATAGTGCCCATAGTTTTTTGGCACGGAAATTAGCGCAAGAGTATTTTTCACAAGACCCCCTAGCTGAACGATTTGAGATCAACGTAAAATTTGGGAAATCCATATCTTCCTAAATTATCATAACAAATTCCACAAATCTCTCTTGTTGATTCTCCATATATGTGCAACCAAGTTCAATTAAGGAAAGTAAAATATTCCTGCCTAATTTTAAGGAATCGTTGGGCCATGCATTAGGAATCCCAATTAATTGTTTCCAATTTTGTATGGATTTTTTCTCATGCATGTTGTGTGGGAGCTGAACGGGGGAGGGGCTAATTGATAAAAAGCCAAGGTACAACCTTATATTCTGAAACAAATTCCAAAAATCTATAGGCACTATAGAAAGGAACGGAGGGAGTAACTGTTTTCTCAAGAAGAGGAGAACATCCTAGCATTTCCGCGAGGGGGCGCGTGTTGTGTCTTAGTACGCGGGAGTTTTCCCGTGATTTTCTCCTAGGATCACGTGCATGGTGCGTGACATGAATTGAGAAACATGCACACCCATGAAGAGTCAACTACGTTTTTGTCGGGTTGGTTTCAGTTTCTACCAAGTCAATAGTTGGAACGATAGAAACATACGACGTACGAAAAATGCACTCGATGCTACCATCAGACGCCGAGGCGCATGTTAGAGGCGCCTATTATATAATTGTTTTCTCAAGAAGAGGAGAACATCCCGGGAATTTCGCGAGGGACGCGCGCTGGGTGTTAGTACGCGGGAGTTTTCCCATGATTTTCCCATGGGATCACGTGCGTGGTGTGTGTGACATGAATTGAGAAACATGCACACCCATAAAGAGTTAACTACGTCGTTGTCGGGTTGGTTTCCGTTTTTACCAAGTCAATAGTTGGAATGATAGGAACATATGACGTACGAAAATGCACTCGATGCTACCATCAGACATCGAGGCGCACGCTAGAGGCACCCTATTATATAACTGTTTTCTCAAGAAGAGGAGAACATCTTGGGATTTCCGCGAGGGGCGCGCTCTGGGTGTTAGTACGCGGGAGTTTTCCCATGATTTTCTCATGGGATCGGCGTGCGTGGTGTGTGTGACATGAATCGAGGTAAATGCACACCCGTAAAGAGTCAACTATGTTGTTGTCGGGTTGGTTTCCGTTTCTACCAAGTCAACAACTGGAACATAGGAACATACGATGTACGAAAAATGCACTCGATGCTACCATCAGACGCCGAGGCGCACCCTAGAGGCGCCCTATATGTTTTTGCGAAAATAGTGACCTGGCCTAAGAATAAAAAATGTGTAAATCAAGTCTTACCTGTTTATAAACAATTTCAATTATTTATGCTTTTTTGCATAAGTTATTTGATCCCTTTTCCTATTATTATTATAGCATTGTTTTCTGAAGAAGGGGAGAATATCCATGAATTCCGGTTCCCCTTTCCTGTTTTTTCAATCTTTTCATAATTGATACTTCCAGTGTTAGCTCCTACGAATATCTCCCATTATCCTCTCGTGATACTTTGTCGAGCTGGCCCAATGGGATGCTGGATAAGTAGGGTACCCATTTCGCTCTCTCCCCCGAGATTGCTCGAGCTGCCTGCCCTCTCGGTGCAGCGACGAACAAAAAAGCGAGCACCCAAGATCGGACACGGTCGAATGAATACTAGCCACACGCCGGGCAATGGCCTCGGTGGTCACCCGCACAGCCTATCGCCATCCGGCCTCACCCCCTCCATCACCCGCCCACACCACTATAGAACACGCGCACACCCCTAATCCTGAGCACGGAGCACCTCGTCACTCTCCCGCTCCACTTCCCAGATCCCCACCCATATTCTTGTACTCCGTATAGTGTCACCTTGCCAGTTGCCACTTGCTGTAAGCGCTTGGACGCACTGGGACACTCATTTTTTGGATCGACTTGTTTCCAAGGAGAGGATAGGACGATAGTTAAGGTGTTGCAATCTTGAGGAGAAGAAGAAACAATGGCGCTCTCGTCGACCTTCTCCCTCGCACGAGGCTTTCTCGGCGTGCTGCCTCAGGAACACCATTCCCCTTCCGCCGTCGAGCTCCATGCCCGGCCTCTCAAGGTAAGCACACGCCTCCTCTGCGCTAGCCTTGTCCACGGTTGATTCGTATATGTTCCTATCGATTCAATTCCTTCTTCTTCGATCTAAATTGCAATCGCTTGTGCTGGTTGTCAATCAATCGCCTGCAGCCGAGGAGGAGGTCCTGCATTTCTGCGTCGCTCTCGGAGAGGGAGGCAGAGTACCACTCGCAGCGGCCGCCCACACCGCTGCTGGACACGGTGAACTACCCCATCCACATGAAGAACCTGTCCCTCAAGGAGCTGCAGCAGCTCTCCGACGAGCTCCGCTCCGACGTGATCTTCCACGTCTCAAAGACCGGCGGCCACCTCGGGTCCAGCCTCGGCGTCGTCGAGCTCACCGTCGCGCTGCACTACGTCTTCAACACCCCGCAGGACAAGCTCCTCTGGGACGTCGGACACCAGGTAAACCAAACTCAGCAATGCACAATTGACTTCCAGATATCGGTGTGCCACGGATTGGGATAACGTGCCCGCGCCATGTGAGGAGGGATGTGAAGCTCAGCTCCCGTTTAATCATCCCCTTTTGTTTATTCATGTGCTGCAGTCGTATCCCCACAAGATCCTCACGGGGCGCCGTGACAAGATGCCGACGATGCGGCAGACCGACGGATTGTCCGGCTTCATCAAGCGCTCGGAGAGCGAGTACGACAGCTTCGGCACCGGACACAGCTCCACCACCATCTCCGCCGCTCTCGGTAAGTACCAATTATCTATTCGTCTCTGCATCAGATTGTGTACGTAGTTAATTGATTCAGTGACAGTACATGGCAATTGATTAACTGTGTCCGCGTGTGATTTGTTGGCAGGGATGGCCGTCGGGAGGGACCTCAAGGGCGGCAAGAACAACGTGGTGGCGGTGATCGGCGACGGGGCCATGACGGCCGGGCAGGCCTACGAGGCCATGAACAACGCCGGGTACCTCGACTCAGACATGATCGTGATACTGAACGACAACAAGCAGGTGTCGCTGCCCACGGCGACGCTCGACGGGCCGGCGCCTCCCGTGGGCGCGCTCAGCGGCGCCCTCAGCAAGCTGCAGTCCAGCCGGCCGCTCAGGGAGCTCCGGGAGGTGGCCAAGGTATGGCCTCACAAATGTTTCCACACTGACACTGGATAGATAGTACGGGCCGGGATGGAACGTTGAATTGAAGTACTGGTGTAGAGTCAAATTAAAACTAGCTACATAGTAATAGAGTTTTGCTACACCTACGGGATTCCCCTACGGGATCAGCCTTACGGGATTACGTGGGCTTAAGGTGGGGGCTCACGATCCGAAAATCACGGCAGCTGATTTGTTTTGGACCAACGGAGTGTCTCCACCTCAGCCCGTAACATTTGCCCGTAAGGAAACTCCCCGTAAGTCTAGCATTTTCGATAGTAATAAGGGTTTTTTTCAACAATCATTTTTCCGTGCATGGGACCTCCCGTGCACTGTTTTATTCGGTTTCATTACATTCTAGTTTCAATTTGTCGGGATCAAACCGAAACACAATGAAACTCGATGGCAGATGAAACGGCGTGGCACGAATCTTAAAGCAGAAAATCGACGATATCAACATACACATACATGGACCGACCTCGACCTCCCGTCGCACGCGGAAGGAAATCATTTATCTTTCTGTAACAACACTTGAGATGACATAGCAGTAGGTTTATATAGAAAGGAACTCTAGCAAGTCGTCTGCACATGATGCAACTTGAGACTTACTTGAAAATAGATAAACTTATAATTTAATTTGGGAAATGACAAGGAAATCAGCATCTATCATCAACCGTTTTAAAATGGAAGCAAACGTGTCAGTGTCGCTGTGGCGTATCTTACGAAATTTGTATTCATTAAATTTTTGTATGCTTCCGGGTACAATGCCAAAACTAGCTGTTCCTCCGGATACAATGCACGTACGTATACTCCATCTATGCCAGGTGTGCATGGCATAGCTATATCAGCCAAAAAATGGCGATGAAACCCAGAGAGTAGCATGTCCAGTACTGCCCACTAGCATTTTGTTTTCAACAAAACAGCCCGAGCGAGCATCTTGGCAAGTGACGTGGCTTAATTCTACAAGAAAATGAGACGTACTCCAGCTTAAGTCTAATATCAAATCCAGGATAGAAGAGTGAATCCTTTTCTATTAACTAGATTTGACTCAAATGATAATTTATCTTCACTCATATGTGATCCATATAGTTCCAAACATACCAAAACAATACTACACGATAATTTGGAGAACCAAAACAGAGCACATGATGACAGTTCAAATTGATACTACTAGGATAATGGGCCGGGCCGTCCAGATTTAACTAAACTAGGGTCTAACCGGTGTTCTTTCAAGGTTGGGCCAGGAAGAACATACGAGGCCCACATATTCAACTCTGACTTGCATGTATTGACCCCCGTGTTTTGTTCATCAGGGAGTGACGAAGCAAATCGGCGGGTCCGTGCACGAGATTGCGGCAAAGGTGGACGAGTACGCCCGTGGCATGATCAGCGGCTCCGGTTCGTCGCTCTTCGAGGAGCTCGGGCTCTACTACATTGGCCCCGTCGACGGCCACAACATCGACGACCTCATCACCATCCTCCGGGAGGTCAAGGGCACCAAGACCACCGGCCCCGTGCTCATCCACGTCATCACTGAGAAAGGCCGCGGCTACCCCTACGCCGAGCGTGCCTCCGACAAGTATCACGGTAACATATAAGATTGAACACCACATCTTGCATTGAACGGAGTGGATCATATACGCAGGATTTAGTCGTTAATGGTGTGATCGATTCGGCGGTGCAGGTGTGGCCAAGTTCGATCCGGCGACGGGAAAGCAGTTCAAGACCCCAGCCAAGACGCTGTCCTACACCAACTACTTCGCGGAGGCGCTGATCGCCGAGGCGGAGCAGGACAGCAAGATCGTGGCCATCCACGCGGCCATGGGGGGCGGCACGGGGCTCAACTACTTCCTCCGCCGCTTCCCGAACCGGTGCTTCGACGTCGGGATCGCGGAGCAGCACGCCGTCACCTTCGCCGCCGGCCTGGCCTGCGAGGGGCTCAAGCCCTTCTGCGCCATCTACTCATCGTTCCTCCAGAGAGGCTACGACCAGGTCGTGCACGACGTGGACCTCCAGAAGCTTCCCGTGAGGTTCGCCATGGACAGGGCGGGGCTTGTCGGCGCCGACGGGCCGACCCACTGCGGGGCCTTCGACGTGACTTTCATGGCTTGCCTGCCCAACATGGTCGTCATGGCTCCCTCCGACGAGGCCGAGCTGCTGAACATGGTCGCCACCGCCGCGGCCATCGACGACCGCCCCTCGTGCTTCCGATATCCGAGAGGCAACGGCATCGGTGTACCGTTGCCCGAGAACTACAAAGGCATTCCCATCGAGGTGCGTTTTGATTTCAATTTTCATGACTCAAAGAACAAACTGAAGATCGTGTGCTCGACTGACGACTGATCCATGCTAATCTGTTTCGCAGGTGGGCAAAGGGAGGATTATGATTGAGGGTGAGAGGGTGGCGCTGCTGGGGTACGGTTCCGCGGTGCAGTACTGCATGGCGGCGGCGTCCATCGTGGAGGAGCACGGCCTCAGGGTCACCGTCGCCGACGGCAGGTTCTGCAAGCCATTGGACCACGCCCTCATCAGGAGGCTCGCCAAGTCCCACGAGGTGATCATCACAGTCGAGGAAGGATCCATTGGAGGGTTCGGCTCCCACGTGGCTCAGTTCATGGCCCTGGATGGCCTTCTCGACGGCAAGCTTAAGGTACTACTCAATTAAGCACCATTGATAAGTCACCCGCCGGTCACGAACCCCTGCGATGCTTATGACAGAAGTAACTTTTTTTTTTTGGGTTGTGCAGTGGCGGCCGGTGGTGCTTCCCGACAGGTACATCGATCACGGATCACCGGCCGATCAGCTGGCGGAGGCGGGGCTGACGCCGTCGCACATCGCCGCGACGGTGTTCAACATCATTGGGCAGGCGAGGGAGGCCCTCGCCATCATGACGGTGCAGAATGTCTAGAGCTCAGTGTCCTGCCGCCTATAGAGAACCTTGTACATTTTGGTCGTTAGATGATTCAGTCGGCGTCTGGGAATTAAATGGTCCTATTCGGGGGAAATATGACTAGTTTTCGTTCTTTTCTCTGACGTTGAAGTACATGGTCAATTGTTCGTGTAGTGAACTAATGTTTTGTGTTTGTACCTGTGAAATGAATGTATGTTGATAGATTCCTGAAGATTAAGGATGCTCTCTATATACGGGAAGAATGATTCGCTGTTGTTTGTTTCGTGATACCTTCTAGTAGGTACGTACTTCCATAGTCTTGCCAATGGCAGACATAGGAAAAAAGTATTCGTTGCTATTTCGAGAGAAGGGTACAATTGAGAGCCATGAGCACCTAAAGTCCTACATCACGAATTATTGTAAGGGTTTATTTGGTGCCCCATAGAAAGGATTTTTTTTTTAGGATATCAACAACTTGATCGACAGTTGTTATCGTGCCCAGGTTGTCAAAATAGAAAGAGAGAGCAACAATGCAGCCCATGTTTTAGCTGTTGTAGCTAGATTAAGTGGTCAGAATTACTTCTGAATGAGGCATGTCCCAACAGCAGTAGCTGACATTGTGGAATCTGAGGCTGTAAAATTTGATGTAGAATTAATATAAAGCTCTCTTTCCCCGTAAAGAAAAGAGAAAGGAAATTTTTCATTGGATGAATCTAGAACCAATGATATCCCCCAAATATCCCAGGTGAAAAATAGCTTACTTATTGTACCTTACACCAAGGATGAAATACGTAAATTGGTTTTCCAAATGGAGCACAATAAGGCTCCGGGTCAGATGGCTTCACAGCTGAGTCCTACCAGTCTTTCTGGGATGTTGTTAAGCCTGATCTGCTTGTTTTATTTGGTGACCTCCATAACGGAAAATAGAGTTATTCCGCCTAAACTTTGGTGAAATCATTCTATTGCCCAAAATTAATGAAGCTGAAAGGATCCAACAATACTGACCTACTTGTCTCGTTAATGTTAGCTTAATTTTTTTACAAAAGTTTCTACGATTAGGCTGAACATTGTGGGTGACCATGTGGTTTTCTTCACAAACTGTTTTTATGCAAGGGTCTAACATCCTGGATGTGGTGATTATCCTTCATGAATCAGTTCATGAATTGCATCGGAAAAAAATGGGGTGATTTTAAAGATTGACTTTGAAAAGACCTATGATAAGGTGAACTGGCCTTTCCTCCAGTAGACCCACAAAATGAAAGGATTTTCGTATCGAGAGGAAGTGTTGCTATTAAACTCAATGATGATGTTGGCAAGTACTTCTAAACAAAGAAGGGGCTTAGATATGGTGATCAATTATTGTTAATGATATTTAACGTAGTGGCTGATATTCTCGCTGTCATGATTAAGCGCGCGAAATCTGATGGCCAAATTGAAGGTGTGATTCCTCATCTAGTTAATGGTGGACTATATATTCTTCAGTATGCTTATGATACAATTCTTTTTATGGAATATGACATCTAAAAAGCAAAGAACCTCAAGTTAATACTTTCAGTGTTTGAGCAATTACCGGATCTAAAGATAAACTTCCATAAAATTGAGTTATTTTTGTTTCGGCAAAGCTAAGGATCATGCTGACCTGTATGCTGATTTATTTGGTTGCGGCCAAGGCTAGTATCTAATAGGTATTTTGGAATCCTGATTCATTATCGAAGACTCGCCATAGCCGAATGGAAAATGGTGGATGAACAATTACAAATTCGATTAAGTAGCTAGAAAGGAAAATTACTATCCATGTGAGAAAGATTAGTCCTTATCAATCCAGTACTAAGTAATATAGTGATGTACATGATATCTTTCTTCCAACTTCCTAGAGAAGTGTTAAAACGATTGGATTATTTCCGGTCAAGATTCTTCTAGCAAGGGGGTTGTGAGAAGCGGAAATATCGACTGGCAATGGTTTGCCGCCCTAACGATCAAGGAGGTCTTGGTATTCAAGACCTCGAGATCAAAAACAGGCCCTGCTAGGTAAGTGGTTATTCAGACTACTTACTGAGGTAGGAATATGGCAAACCCTCCTTAGGATGACTCAAATGCATTGTCTCAGGTTACATGGAAACCCGGGGATTCACACTTTTGGGCGGGTCTTATGGCGAAGAAGAAGTTCTTCTTTCCATACGGATCTTTCTCCATTAAGGATGGATCGGAGACTAAGTTCTGGGAGGATGAATGGTTGGGAAACTCCATGCTGCGAGAACATTATCCCACATTACACAATATTGTGTGGCATAATAATGATACACTCGCTAAGGTGTTGGAAACATCCCCACCCGAATGTTTCGTTCCGACGAAGCATCATTGGACTGAGACAAGCATTATGGGATGACTTGTTACGCCGTCTAGATTCCGTCCAGTTGGTGCAGTGGTCCGATATTTTCAATTGGAACCTTACTGGGAACGCTGTATTCTCACTGACATCTATATACAATCCTTTAAGTCAACTAGATATACCAGTCGATAATAATTTGAAATTTTGGAAGATGAAGATACCGCATAAAACTAAGATTTTTGTGTGGTATCTTCGCCGTGGGGTGATCCTCACCGAAGATAACCTTGCAAATCGCAATTGGCAAGGAAGCAACAAATGTGTTTTTTTAACCATGACGAGACTATAAAACATCTTTTCTTCCAATGTTCATTTGCTAGATCTATATGGTTAGCCATCCAAATAAGATCTACCTTATATCCACCTCCTAGTGTTGCAAATATTTTCGGCAACTAGCTCAATGGTGTGGATTCTAGATTTAAGTTACTTATTAGAATGGGAGCAATTATCGTTATTTGGTATCTATGCCTATGTAGAAATGATAAGGTTTTTCATAATAATTGTACTTCTTTTTTACAGGTCATATACCGATGCACAGCTATGCTCCGTTTGTGGTCGCCTCTACAACGTGTGCAGCATCGAAAACTCTTTTTGGAGAAGTCTACACGGTTGGAGGATACGGGTGAGGGATATTGTTTTCCAACATGGTTGGCAGCGTGATATGCGCATTGACTCTACTTCGTCTTAGTTTTTTTTACATTGTTGAACTTTTGTTGAGAATTTTCTTCTTTAGTTGGTTTGTAACAACTGGGTCTTTACGGATGTGTACATCTTAGCTATGCAGAGGCCGAGTGTAATGCTTCTTATGAGTAATAAAGCGTCCATTATCGAAGAAAACTTCTCTGCTTCTACCCATAGGCCAGGGGAATCTGTAGGTGTTATGCCAATGTAATTCCATGCTGGGCTATTGCATTTCGAAGACTTTAACGGATATCCGTTTTGAAGATTTCATAGCCATCCACGCTAGGTTAAAAAAATGAGCTTTTTTTCTCTCGAAATGTGAGCATCGCTCTATCCTCTGCATCGAAACCTATCATAAGGCCTTAATTTTATTGCAATGTGGAAGTACTGAGTTTTGCTTCTTAGGATCACATAAAGTGAATATGAGGTCATATGGGACACACAATTTTGGCGGGAGGCTCAATCATTACAAAATGCCCAAGTGCAGAGGAAGCTGAAGCCACCGCCCTATTGGACGGATGCCGTCTGGCGATGAACTGGACAAAACAACCGATCAGTTTTGAATCGGATTGCCTGACGCTAGTGAATTCTATCCATCAGAAGAATGATTGCCAGTCCAAGCTGAGGAGTTTTGTCTTTGATTTTCTTCATAATAGTTCCAACTTCCCAGGATGGAAATGTATATTTGTTAAAAGAGATCGAAATGCTGCAGCATATGCTTGTGCTGATTATGTTAGGAGATTAGGATCTGGAACCCTTTGGAACAATATGTTTCCAGAACAATCAATAGAGCTCTGAACAATGATTGTAATCGGGATCTTGTTTTTAATGAATGAATGAGATACCTTAACCTAAAAAACAATTTAAACAAGCAATTAGCAACCAAATTAGTAACACTAGCTGGAGGTGGGATTTTTTAAAAACGAATACGGTAAGGAAGCCCTTATAGTGTTTTTTCAAATAATAAGAACTCAAACTTGCTTCCCTAGAAACTTGAACCTAGGTGGATAGGTTGTACATACACTTCCCTAACCAAGTGAGGTAGGCTCTCTTCTTTTGGAGGTGGGATATTATAAGTAAAGTGAACTACTCTCTGAAACAAGACGAGAGAATGAACAGGAAATAAAAAAAATGATCACTCATTTCTTTAGATCCAGAAAACACACAATCTGTGCACCCGTTCCACCGGCTTTTGGCTAGGTTATCTTTGGTTATTAGCATATTTTTATAAAGAAACCACATGAATATCGGGAAATACACTTTTGCTCCAAGGTACATATGCTCCTACAACTCGAAAAAAATATTTCAAAATGTTTTAAAAATCGAATATGATTTTTGTGCATACATGTTGGCATTTTAGGTGAGCATGCCAATTTTCGTAAAAAACCAACACTTTTTTATGTACTGTGTAAAAAAGATAAAGAAATTTCTTAATAATAGCAGTCTTTTAGCACTGAATTTTTTCTTCTTACACACGACATAAAGAATATCGGTTTTTTGTGAAACGAATTTGCCGACATATAGAACGTTGAGATGTACATGCGATATTTTTATCATATTTTTTGTCATTTTAAACTATGTTTAAAACTTATTTTGAAAAACGGGAGCAGCTATTCCCAGGTGCAAAATTGCCATGTTCGATGAATACCTTAATATTTAGTGTTACTTTAATTCTCCAATTTTTTTAAGAAAATCAGTCTGTCTATTCAAATAATCAACATACATAGACTTTACCGAAAAAACCCCATTTGAAGCCAGGCGCCATTTTAAAACATCTGGTTCATCATTTGAACAAAACCAATCCAAGTCTCCCATTTTTCACATGGGAGTCCTCTTGTGAATCCTATAATCAAAGGAGAAAGACATCCTCCCAAAAACAAGTATTCTTGCCATCCCCTATGACAAAAAATTCTCGATCAAAGAAGTCATCCTTCACCCCCATAATACCAAATTAATTAGGTATGCACTTCATCACTCTGGAGTATTTTGAATTATGGGGCTTGATCGAGCTACAGGCATGGTAAGTACCATTGGAATATCAAATCGTGTGTGGCGTGATTATAGTTACCCAATACTAAATCAAATCAGTATCTATAAAATGGTAGGAAAATGACAAGCAATTCAATGAAAGTGTATAACCAGTGACCGAATACATTTAGTATTCAAATTTTGACACATTCATTTTGAAAAGTAACATGAAATTTGACATGATAATTCACTATTTTGTCACTAGTTTGACCCATTCAAAGAAATTGGCATGAAATAAAGATTGGTTTGCATATTTGAAAGAACAAGATCTATATCCCGTGTTTTGTATGTTTGATGACAACACTTGAATGAATTTAACCGTGCGCAAAGATTGTCTTTGATAGATTTGCAAGTGCACGTTGCTCTCGATGAACACGTCATGATTGGATGACTGAAGCGTAGCTTGTAGGTTTTCTGGTTTTGCGTGTGTGTCGCGAGGTAACATGGTTGGAGAGGAAAAGAGGAAAAATCAGTTTCTGCCAAAGCGGTACTACCGGTACCAGTAGCGGTAGTACCGCTACCTTACTGGTACCGCTCTGAAGTACCGCTCTAGAGGTTTTACACTGAAAAGTTCCACAGAACAAGTTACGGTACCTCTACGGTACCTTGTGCAGTAGTACCGCTTGAGAGCGGTAGTACCGCCTCGGTACCACTTAGGTACCGTAACATAAGTTACTGCACTACCGCTGTGGTACCGCTTAGGTACCGCTTGGGATCCAGTACTCGCAGAGGCCATTGCGGTACCTCAAGCGGTAGTACCGCTGTGTGTCCACGTGGATAAGTTCTGTGGGGGATTTCGAATCCAGAGCGGTAGTACCGCTTACCAAAGCGGTAGTACCGCTTAGGCAGAAACTGAACATAACGGTTGGATTTGAGGGTCCCTATAAAAAGGCCCCTTCTTCTCCAGCTCGTTTTTATCTCTTCTCTTTCTCTCTCCTCCATTGTTCCTGAGCTCAAACTTAGTGGATCTCCCCACCTACCCAATCAATCTTGCCCATACTTTGAGGAGTGGTGGAGGAGGATCCGATCTATCGATCTACCAAGAGAGTTTTCATCAATTCGTGCTAGTCCTTAGTGGATCTTGTTGTTAGGGTTCCTATGGTGGGATCTTGGAAGAAGTGCACCTATGGAGGCTAGCTTGGTGTTGTGGTAGCCCCATAGGTTGTTGGGAGCCTCCTAGTGTTGTGGAGCTCGCTCCAACCTTGTGAAGGAACCACCGCCTCGACCGGTGCCTTAGTGGAGAAGGGGGAGCCCCTTTGTGGAGCTCTCTCGAGGAAGAAGGTGAGGCCTTCCTTCGTGGTGTGGCCGCCTAGCCTCTTGTGTGAGGCCAGCACCTCCTCAACGCAGACGTACTCCCTTTTGTGGGAGGAACTGCGGGAAACAAACCTCGCCTCGTCTCTGCGCCCTCCGGTTGTCCCGCTCCTTACTCTTACTATCATGTTTGGTTCCTTTACTTGTTGCACTTGTCTAGGATCATACTAGGATCACCTTGAGCATCAAAGCTATCACCTTTACTTCCGTTGCACTAAAAATTGAAAAAGGCTAAAACTTTGCGTAGCGTCCATTCACCCCCTCCTCTTGTTCGCTACGATCCATTCAATTGGTATCAGAGCAAGGTTTTCTTGCTCGGGCTTTACCGCCTAAGAAATGGCCAAACAAGGGACGGTTGTGAACGGATCCCTTCCCGGTGAGCAATCACCTCCACCATCAATCGCCGATAGCACTCCGGCTACTTAGGATGACCTCAAGAAATTGGAGTCATCCATTGTATCTCAAATGAAGGCTATGATGATGGAGTTGATTGCTCAAAAACCAACCCCCATCATAGATCCTAAGGCAAGTGTCGATGTTCCTCCACAACAAGTCAACACCCTTCCTCTTGTTGGTTTTGTCGCGCAATCGACAAAACCACCTCGAGAAGGGGAACTTGAGGATGTTGGCACTTCATCAAAAGGGAAGGATGAACCTCCGGTTGCGGGACAATTAGAAAGTAATCATGCGGTGCCTCCACCAAGTGATTACACCGTGAATGTCCCAATACCTATGCTTCATATTTTGACTCATGGTTCACCACCACTACTTGAATCTAACAGCTTTGAAAATTGGCAATTCTTAATGCGTTCTCATGTGCGCAGCGCTTCTACCGAGCTTTGGCGCATCATCGAAGAGGGTTATTCACCACGGGACCCAAAGAACTTGACAAGAAGAGAGGTGGTGGATGACCAACTCAACGCCACCGCTATCAACATGATTCACATGGCCGTCATGCCCAAGGACCGCGCTCATATTCGCTCGCTCAAGACCGCCAAAGAAGCATGGAATAAACTCGACAAGCTCTTCCTCAGAAATGAGAGCATTCAAAGCTCTCGTTTCGATGAAGTGAACAACATGGCCAACAACTTCGTCACGAATGAGGGAGAATAGCCGAAGAGATGTACCGGCGTCTTATCGCTCTCGCCGTACAAATGCAAGATCTTGGAGCAACACTTGTGGATGACCCTTGGATCAAGCGAAAGTTCTACAATGCTCTCCTTCCTTACGAGGAAGTAAAGTTGACGGTCATCCGCCAAAACGCCTCCTTCCACGCTATGACATCCGATGAAGTTCTTAGCGAAGTCATCGCTTTGGACATATCCAAGAAGAATGCGGAAGATCTTGTTGCTCGTGCCCACAACACCCGCAAGCCCAACCTTGCGTTGAAGATGAAGGAGCATGAAGCTAGTGAGAGCGATGAGGATCCCATTGAGTGGGGTCCGGATGATCTCAAGGCCAACTATCATGAACACATGGCTCTTGCTGCCAAGAGTTTTTGGAGTGGGAACAAGACACGAAGCTCATGGTCAAGGAGATACTTACCTCATGATTCTACAAGACACTCCTCCAAGAGTCCAAGGGAGGATCAAAAGAGGAGAACATGCTACAATTGCGGCGACAAAATTCATTTTGTTGCGGATTGTATCTTTGAGAGAAGGGAAGACAATGGTGGAAGGATCGTCCGAAAGAGCAAGTTCAAATCCCTCTCCAAAGGTTTCTCCAAGTTCTCCTCCAACTCCGATGACACCAAGGTCTCCTTCACCAAAAAGCCTAGAGCCTTCATTATCCGTGAGGATTACTCCTCCAATGAAGGTGATGAGCGTGAAGACAAAGGGTTGAACAAGAAGGAAGAGGGAGTGGCCACCATCGCCATTTCCACTCCCTCCATCTCCCTCTTCGACTCTCCAAATGAGAACCTCGTCACCAACAACTCTCGTTGCCTAGTGGCAAAGGTATTGTTGGAGGTAGAACCCCTTTCCGAACCTACAGCTTCTTCTAATGCTATATCTGTTGTGGGTTTGGATGCTCCTCTCACTAACATGCTAGGGGATCAAGACCGTATGGTGGAAAAGGAGAGGCTTGAGAAGGAGGCGGAATTAGAGCTTATCTCTCTCACTCAAGCTCATGAGTAAGAGTTGTGCATGCGCATGTCTCTTGAAGCTAGTGCTATTGTTTTCGAAGACTCCAACAAATCCTTCATCTACCAACTCATCAAGGACCGAGATTATGCTCTTGGTTGGGTGGATGAGCTCAAGACGAAGAAGCGCTATCTTGAAGAAAGCCATGAATGGTTGCTTGAGGATGTTGAAACCCTCACCAAGAAATTCAAATCCTTGGAGAGTAAGTTTGTGCTTCTATCCGAGATGAGGAGGCATCCTCAAGAAGAAGTGCACAAGAAAGAAGAATAAGATGAAGGCCCCAATCCATGTTGTGATAAGCTCCTTGATGAAGTTTGCTCTTTGAGAAGACATAACACAAGACTCTTGGAAATCAATTCTCTCCAAGAGGAAGCCTTGGATGAGTACTATCGCTTGAGTAAAGATAAGTGCCATGTTGCGATCATGAAGAAGAAATTGCCGCTCTAAAGAGACACAAGGCCAAGCTCAAGGAAGTGAATGATATGCAAAATGAGTCTTTGATGGAGTGGATCCTCTTGAGCAAGGAAAAGGTTACTTGTTGTAACAATTAGGAAGAAATTGCCTCTCTAAAGAGGAGCAAGGCCAACCATATGGTGATCAAGTCCATGCAAGATGAAGCATTGAAAGAGTACCATCTCGCAAGCAAGGATCACATTTGTTGCAACCATCAAGACGACATTGCCACCTTAGAAGGACACAGGCATTTGCTCTTGAAAAGGAATTCTCTTCTAGAAGAAGCATTATCGGAACAATTCCGGGTGAATAAGGAGAAAGAGGTTCAAGTTTTTGACATCACTCACCCTTACCCGGATCATGAAGATGAAGTCAACCGTTTGAAGTCCAAAATTGAAAGTCTCCAAATCCAAGCCCAATTCTTGGAAGGAGTCATTGAAGCTAGAGTCGAAGCCAATGAGGGCCCTTGCAATGAAGGAGAAATGGCTATCAAGTCAAAGAAGAAGAGAGGAAGAAGGATCAAGATAAAGAGGAACATCATGATAGGACCCATTGAAAAATGGGTTCCTATTTCCAATTCTTGATCCATGAAGGACCTTGCTTTCGGTGGTGCTTATTGGGTGGTTGATGTTGAAGCCACAGGTCTTATGACCGGAAGCAAGGAATTTGTTGTCGACTTCGAGCCATCTCTTTCTACCATCTCTCATGGCGACAACACAAGCAAGCTTAAAGGTATTGGGTCATGATGACAAGGGATTAACTTGTCAATGCCTACGGATTGTAGACTAGGGTTTCGTTGGATGTAGAGGGCAAGTAGATCTCGAAGGTTTCAGCCGAAAAGTGCTCGACAATGTAAAAACTAGGGTTTGAGAGACAATGATTCGGTTTTTCTCCCCTTTCTTTGTCCCTCGACTCCCCCTTATATAGGAGGCGGAGCCGACGGATTCGTGATACACAAGTTTACAGAGTCCGGGAGGGTTTCTAACTCATCCCGCAAGATTACAAACGATGACTCCTATTACAACTCTAGCTTTCCTTAACAGTATCTTGGGCTTCCGAATCTTCTTATTCTTCGGGTCGTGGGCCTTCAGTAAACCCCGGGTACCCTCTTCGGCAGGCCCATTGGGTATGCCTATGTCAGTAGCCCCCGAGATTTTACTTGAATCGCAGAGTCAGGGAAAATCTCCACCTTTATATTTATTCAACAACTCTGAATTTTCTCACATATCTTTGCTTATAAATTTCTATATTGTACAGGGATAATGGTAGTTGGGGCTAGTTCATCTGACGGATCAGGTACTAGTTAACTGCTCTAGTGGCAATCCGCAAAAACCTACTTCAAAATCACGTCCCTGGACATGATTTCGGGATACTGGTGTAAACTTCGACATGTGCCGCTTAAGGTCTTACCATTCTGTCGAGTCCCAGTCATATTTATCGGGTACCTAACGCGTCCATTAGGATTTTTCTTCGTATCTGTTGATACGGAAAAAATAGCAAACTGACGTCAGAGACGGCGCCACGCCGCACAGAACGGATCTGGGGTCTTACCTTCGCAAATTTTGCGGCATTCAGAGATTTATTCGCAACTTCGGCTCTCTGAGGATATATTGTCGAGTGCTTATTCGGCTGTTGGAATAGCACATTTTATTGAGTCAACGGATGACTTATATTGCTCTCCCGATGGGAGTATATGTAGAGTTATTTTAACTCGAAATATACTCTTTTGTACTTCTATCTTTCTTTTTTATAATTTCATCGGGCACGCGACCAGCGTTCCCGATGGGAGTAGCCCCCGAGGCTACAACCAAGGACTTGTGCTTGGGTGTAGGCTCCACATTTTATGCCGCTATATTTTTCCTCTCCCGAAATCTTCAAATCTCTCGGGTGCGCGAACAGCGCTCCCGATGGAAGTAGCCCGCGAGGCTATGAACAAATGCAGGCTCTCGCCATTTCTATTTTGTCATACCCGAAATTTTCTCTTTTTCTAAAGTAGCCCCCGAGCATTTGGGCAAAAACTTGTATTTGATCAAAAGCTCTCGAAATAATCTTGTGTTGTCGATATTTTCACCAGGCTCTTTAGTCGAGTTTTTCTTTTGCCTTAAGGACATCACTGCTGATAATAGCCACGATTTATTGTATTGGAAACATACGAAAACCGCTCCTCTCACTGCCTCGTGGGTCCAAATCCCCTCTCCGATGGACACGTCGTGCAAGTGGGGGACACACGTCTCCCGCTTTTACTGACACATGTACTGCATGTCCTGTAATTTCTCATCATAATGAAATTACCTTTTACCCCTTGACTACGTGTACAGCATCTGGTCCACAATTTCTTCATCCAACGGTGCGTCGTTTCACCGCACCTGCATATAAGGTCATCGTCTTCCTCAATCAATACTTCCACTCGCGCCGCACTTCTGTTCCTCTGCAAAAAATCCTCCAGTGCTCTCATCGCTTTGTGTGCTCCTCCGAGCCCGTTCTGTTCTGCTCCATTCTAGTATAAATCATCACCCTCGCGACGCACCCATCACAGCGCTCCAAAAATCCCCAATGGCCACCGAAGATTTGGAGTGGGAGAGATCCAAGATCTCCAGCCAAGATATGAACCTGCTGAAGAAGCTGGGGTTCGCCAAGAAGAAGGACGCGCTACGCTTCCCCCACGAGGAGAGCTACCCATCTCCTCCAATGGAGTACTGGGTTAGTTTCGTCGATCATCTCATCCGCGGTCTTTCCCCTCCTATCCATGAGTTTCTTCGCGGTCTTCTCTTTGTTTATGGGCTTCAGCTTCACCAGCTGACGCCCAATTCTATCTTGCACGTGTCGATTTTTATCACATTGTGCAAATGCTTCCTTGGAGTCCAACCTAATTGGGCTTTGTGGAAACGCATCTTCTGCCTCCGCCGCAATGGCTCCCATGGCGTCGCCTATAATATTGGCGGTGTCGTTATCTGTGTTCGCTCTGACGTTGATTACTTCGACGTCAAGTTCCCTGATTCCGTCCAAGGGTGGCGAAAGAAGTGGCTGTATGTGCATGAAGAAAGCTCTGATTCAGTAGAGTACAACATCGCCCCCTTTGACGGAAAAACCAAAATTCTTCGCCGCCGCTCCTGGGATGCTGAAGCTACCGAAGAAGAGAAATTGGCGACAGAGGCGCTGATGACTCGCATCCGTGAGCTGCAAAGTACCCGTGGCAAAGAGCTGTCGGGTATCCAAATCACAGCCTATTTCCTTAGGATTAGAATGCAGCCTCTGCAAGCTCGAAAAAATCCCCTTTGGATGTATGCTGGTGATGAAGACGTCGAGAGGCTCTCCGCAGATCTTCCTGCAAAAGACTTGGAGAAGCTAATTCGAAGAATTTCCAAGCTTAACAAGAAGGACACCATTCCATCTTGTTGCAAAGTTAAGCCATTTTGTGGTGCCAATCCTCTTCCCGAGGTAATTGTTCTTCTCAGCTATCGTGCCATCTTCCCAAATTACTTCTATTGAGCACTTTATTGGTAGCGAAATATAACTGTCTTGTCGATATTCTTTATATTCCACAGGGTCACCTTACTTTAACTTCTCTTCCTCCCCTTCCCGAAGGCGGGGAAGTCGAAGAAATGGCTGTTGTCACCGACGACAACCAGGGTCCTTCTCGCCCTGAAAGTGGAGTCGGGGGTTCCCAAAAATCCGCGGCTTCTCTTGAAAAAGAGAATGAAACGGAGGTTACTTCATCGACACGCTCGTCTATTCCTGGTGCTTCTCCGAAAGGCAAGAGGAAAAGAGATGAAACTATTGACTCTGGCGCCTCCAAAGCCAATACTTCCCGTGCCGAAAAGATTGTGCCCGATGCCGGGGAGAAGGCTTTGGGTCTTTATGACGCTGCCCTCATTAGCTCGTAAGTTTTTTCTCTTCTTCTCTTTTTTTTTATGCACTGCATTTGTCCCTTGTCGATATTTTTCCGAACTGTTTTCTCATCTTGTCGCTGAATTTATTATATTAGCGATGAAGAGGAAGATGTGCCCATTGATGCGACTGCTCGAACGAGCACGTCCCATGCTTTGGTTGTCTCAGAAGCTCATCCTGATGGTGATGAAACTTCACCTCCCCAACAAGACCTGGAACATCCAACTCCAGCTGTGAGCCCCCGGGCCCCTTCTCCGAAGAAAGCCAGGTTGGAATCATCCAAGGAACCAACCATGCTATCTGGTTGTTCCTCGACTCCTTTGATGGAAGAGGTAAGCTATTTTTTTTTGTTCTGTATTGATTTTACTACTTTGAACTTCCCTCCCTTTTCGCTTCTTGATGTCGAGTTTTTCTTCTTCTTATATTGATCTTTCGACATGATGATTTCTTCAGCCTTTTATGAAAGAGCTCATCCGCTTCGGTACCCAATTTATCGGGTACCGCGATTATGCTGCCCAGCTCGAAGGTGCCTTCTTTTTCCTTGTCAAATATATTCTGTCACTATTTTTGCTGCAGTTCTTTTACTACTTTGTTTTACATTGGCAGAGAAATTTGCGGAAACCAGCAAACGTGTCGACGCTCTTGCTGCTAAATTGGAGCAAAGTGAATCGGCACGCATGAAAGCCGAAGCCGATGTCGCTGCCGTTGAGGATCTTCAAAAGAAACTTGACGACGCAAAAAAGGCTCTAGAAGAAAATGTAGCCCAGCACGCTGCTCGCGAGGAAGAAATCCTTCGTCGACTAGAATCACAGAGTCGACGTTTTGTTAGTAAGTGTCCACATCCTTGATGCTTTCTTGCGTCGTCTTTGTTCCTTCTTCTTGCTTGACCAACTATCTTTTTATTTTACTTAGGGAGAACAAACCAAGAGTATGAGCTGGAGAGCCCTGAGGGTGATCAACTCCTTGACGCTCTTTCGCTTCTTGAAATTCATGGCGATGAGGCTCGCGATGGCCTTTCTGAAGCTAAGATTGGCTTGTCGCGGCTTTTCCCATATTTTTTCAAGAAAACAGAGGAACCTGCAACTTTTGTTGCTCTCGCCAAGTGCTTCACTTCCCCGGAAGACCTTGGACTCCAACTTCGTCAAGAGGGACTAAAAGTTGGTGTCGAGGGTACGATGGCCTTAATTGCGGAGAGCCAACAACAAGTCGACTGGTCGAAAGTTGGCAACACGGGGGAGATCGAGACGAAGAAGTGGCAGTCGCTGATTAAAGCGGCGAAGCCCAGTTCGAAGAAGATCCTCGCCACTCTTGGATATAAGCCCACGCCTGCTCCAAGTTCTTCAAAGCCGGAGGTCAAGTAGACCACTTTTGCTTTTTTCTCTGTAATTCCTCTCCCCTTTTGGCACTGTCGCCATAGTGTTCTTTGGTGGTGGCTGCTTCAGTAGTTGTCCATAGGTCCTTCTTTTGTAATAGACATGTACATACTTTCCGAATGAATGGAAATCTGTCTTTCCTTAATGATTGATGTTGAAAATTTTGTTTTCAGTTGATTTTTGACAACTATACTGCAACACCTGGTCCTTCCGGGGTTTTTCCTTCGTCCCTTTTGAAGAAAAAACCTGTTGCTGTCGAATTTGGTGAGGATTCGTCGAGCAAAGATTCAGCGCAAGATTTGGAAGAGCTTCGGCAGCAACTCCAATTTATAAAGAAACAATCGCTTATGCTCATGGAACAGTCTCGGAAATCCTCCGAGGAGAGAAAGGTTGCACTCCAACAGGCTCAAGATGCCATAGCCGAAAGGGACTCCGCGGTTGCGGATGCTGCTGCAGCTACGTCTCGAGAGAATTTTATGCTTCAACTGCTGACAGATGCTAGCTTGGATATGGCAGGTGTGCGTCAGTATCTTTGTTATGCTTTATCTTTCTTTTTTCCTTGTCTTCTTGCTGCCCGCTGATTCTGTCAAAATAGGTGCCTTCTTAAATGCTGCTACTGAAGATGAACGTGTTGAAGCTCGTTCCAATGCTCTTCTTAGGCTTGCACGTGATCATGGTTCAAATTTTTGGGGCACGCCTGAACGGACTCGCCAAATCGTCAGGTTTCAAGATCGTGCGCTTCAGGTCCGCGATTTTCTCGACTTCTGCACGAGGACCTTGTCTTTAGTTTACGGGACCATGTTTCCGCGTAATAAGATGCCAGAGACCCTTCCCACTCTGATGGAACAATTTCGAGATGCCCCTCGAATCCATGGATTTGTGCGAGCCCAATTAGCTGCTGGCGCTAGGTTTGCCATGATCATGATAAAAATCTGCTGCCCGAAATTAGACATGAGTCAAATTGTTCCGAAGTGCCTGGCGAAGATGGCGAAGAGAAAGAGGAACTTCGGCAGATATGACGACATTGTCACCCCTGTTGTTGAGGATATGATGGATGAACTTCTTCGACTGGACGCCGAATTCTTCGTGAAAGGCAGTTATGCGGAACATAGCACTCGCGCGATAAATAATGAACGGCTAACGATAGATAATATACTGGGTAACCCTTGAAGTTTTGTTACTCCAAGGATTGTATCTTGTGTGTAGTAGACATAATCTATGTTGTAAAGTCACTATATTTCTGTTTTTCAGTGCCAAGCCCCCGGGCGTTTTGATGGCGATGTTTTTCTTTTTCTTTTTATAATGCGAGGTTGTCCCAAGGCAAGATAAATTATATTTGTGCACTATTTTTGCGGGTGCGAACCCTGAGCTTTCTGTTGATCGCTATTTTGCGACATATTTTTATTTGGCGAGGTACTTTATACCAAAGCGAGATATATATATTGTATCTTCTGGGTAAAAGCCCCCGAGCCTGTCGAAAAGATATATAATTCCACTATCTTTATTATATTGCAGCACCGCGAGCCCGCCTCATTAAAAACCTTTCCCGGCCCCACTCGGTGCCCCGAAAAAGGAAAAGAGTGCGTCTGAAAACTCGCGGGCATTTCAGTACATTGTATATTTACAGAGGAGACTATATTTCGGCATCTAAGCGTAGAAACGCCTGAGCTGCGCCACGTTCCAAGGATTTGGCTCAGCGATCCCCGTCTTCTTGTCCTTGATTCTATATGCTCCTCCTTCGATTACCTCTGTGACGATGTAAGGTCCAAGCCATGGTGACTCAAGTTTTTCATGGCTTTTTTGATTGAGTCGTAAAACCAAGTCCCCAACTTGAAAGGATCTTGGTCGCAATCGTCGACTGTGGTAGTTTTTCAGGTCCTGTTGGTATTTGGCGACTCGTGACAGCACTTCGTCTCGAGCCTCATCGAGTGCGTCGACATCGTCCTCTAGAGCTCTTCTCGAAGTTTCTTCATCATATTCTGTTACTCTTGGAGAGTCATGTTCTATTTCTATCGGTAGTACTGCTTCAGCTCCATGGACCAGAAAGAACGGCGTCTCCTGTGTTGCTGTATTTGGTGTTGTTTGGATGCTCCACAACACGCTTGGCAACTCTTCTGGCCAGGTATGCCGAGCTTTTTCCAGTGGACCCAGCAAGCGCTTCTTGATACCATTGCAGATGATACCATTGGCTTTTTCGACTTGACCATTGGTCTGCGGATGTGCGACAGACGCAAAACTTAGTTTGATGCCCACTTCGGCGCAGTATGCTTTGAACTCCTTGGATGTGAAATTGCTGCCATTGTCTGTGACGATGCTATGAGGGACCCCAAATCGAAAACAATGCTTTTCACAAACTTGATTGCCGACGCGCCGTCCGGTGAATTTATCGGCTTTGCTTCTATCCACTTGGTGAATTTATCGACAGCAACAAGCATATTCTCATATCCTCCTGGCGAAGCTTTGTGTAGTTTTCCCACCATATCGAGACCCCATTGAGCAAAGGGCCAAGACAATGGGATTGGCATTAATTCTGCTGCCGGAGAGTGAGGTTTGGCGGCGAATCTCTGGCACGCGTCGCAAGTTCGCACTATTTCCTTCGCGTCCTCAATTGCTGTTAGCCAGTAGAATCCAGCTCGAAAAACCTTAGCCGCAATAGCTCGACTACTTGCGTGATGGCCGCATACTCCTTCGTGTACTTCCTTCAGAATTACTCTTCCTTCTTCGGGTGTCACACATCTCTGTAGCACACCCGAGATACTTCGCTTGTACAACTCTCCTTTGACCACAGTAAAAGCTTTAGAACGTCTAATTATCCGCCTTGCTTCAACTGGATCGTCGGGTATTGTTTTCCTTAGGATATATGATATGTACGCTTGCATCCATGGAATTTGCACCATCATGACTAGCTCTTGTTCCTCTTCTTCTTCGTCCCGTGATTCTTTTGCAGCAACCGAGGGTTTTGCATCCTTCTCCTTCTTTTTTGATTTTAACGGCTTGGTGGATCTCTCGCTTATTTCTTCCCAAAACACACCTGGAGGAATCGCCAAACATTGCGACCCAATATTTGCAAGGGTGTCGGCTTCATCATTGCTCAATCTGCTGATATGATTTACCTCACATCCATCAAACAGCTTTTCTAGCTCATTATATATCTCCTTGTATGCTATCATACTTTCGTTGACTGCGTCACATTGATTCATGACCTGCTGTGCCACCAATTGTGAGTCGCCAAAGATTTTCAGTCGGGTTGCACCGCAAGCTTTCGCCATCTTCATCCCATGTATAAGAGCTTCGTACTCTGCTTCGTTGTTGGACGCGTTTGGAAACGTCATCCGTAAGATATACTTTAATTTGTCACCTTCAGGTGATACCAGAATTACGCCTGCTCCAGCGCCTTCTAACCTTTTGGACCCATCAAAGTTCATAGTCCAGGTTCTCGACAAGTCTGGAGGTCCTGTATTTTGTAACTCCATCCACTCTGCGATGAAGTCTGGTAAAATTTGCGACTTTATGGCCTTTCTTTTCTCATACGTGATGTCCCGAGGGGAAAGCTCTATTCCCCAAAGGGAGACACGACCCGTAGCTTCTGGGTTGTTTAGTATATTTGATAGAGGAGCTTCATTAACTACTATTATCGGGTGTGCCGAAAAATAGTGTCGTAGTTTTCTTGCTGTTGTGAAAACTCCATATGCCAACTTCTGGTATTGCGGGTACCGTTGTTTTGAGGGTGATAATACTTCACTGATGAAATATACTGGCCTCTGCACTCCATGGAGTTTTCCTTCTTCCTCTCTTTCGACAACTAGCGCTGTGCTAACCACTTGGGGTGTAGCCGCAATGTACAGCAGGAGAGGTTCCTTCTCTTTTGGCGCCACCAAGATTGGTGGTATCGAAATTGTTCGTTTAAGATCCTCGAAAGCCCTGTCTGCCTCTTCGTTCCATTGAAACTTTTCGCCTTGCTTGATTAGGGCGTAGAACGGTAGCGCCTTTTCTCCCAGCCTGGCGACGAATCTGCTTAAAGCTGTGACTCGCCCAGTTAATTGTTGTATTTCCTTCAACTTTGTTGGCTTCCGCATTGTTACGATAGCTTGGATTTTTTCGGGGTTTGCTTCAATTCCTCTTGCTGAGACTAGGAACCTGAGGAGTTCTCCCGCCGGAACGCCGAAGGAACATTTCGTCGGATTCAGCTTGAGACAAAACTTGTCGAGGTTGGCAAAAGTTTCTTTCAGATCCTCGATCAATGTTTCCCCCTTTTTTTGAAGTTATAACGACATCGTCGATGTAGACTTGTACGTTTTTTCCAATCTGTGTTGCTAGGCATTTCTGCATCATACGCTGATATGTTGCTCCCGCGTTTTTCAAACCAAAAGGCATTGTTTTGTAACAGAACACGCCATATGGTGTGATGAACGCTGTTTTGGCTTCATCGTCTTCCTTTAACCGGATCTGATTATAGCCAGAATATGCGTCCAAGAAGGAAAGACGTTCGCATCCTGCTGTGGAGTCGATAATTTGATCGATCCTTGGTAGGGGAAAGTGATCCTTTGGACAATGTTTATTGAGGCACGTAAAGTCGACACACATGCGAAGGACTTTCGTGTTTTTCTTTGGCACCATCACGGGGTTAGCTACCCACGTGGCTTCTGTAGATATTTCTTTAATAAAACCAGCATCTTTGAGTCGATCGATTTCTGACAGCATAGCTTTGCGGTTTGGTTCCGAAAAACGCCGCAATGGTTGTTTGATTGGTCTCGCAATAGGATCCAAATTTAGGTGGTGCTCGGCAAGTTCCCTGGGTACTCCTGGCATGTCAGCTGGACACCATGCGAAGATTTTCCAGTGCTCACGGAGGAACTCGACGAGCGCGCTTTCCTATGCGAGGTCCATATTTGTTGCAATGGACGTTGTTTTCTTCGGGTCCGTCGGGTGGATCTGCACCTCTTTTGAGTCCTTCACCGTGTTAAAGGTTGGTTCCCTGAGCGGCCTCCCTGTGTCTGGCAAAACATCGTAATCAGTGAGCCTTGGCGCCATATATTCTGCTTGCATCCCGAAGGTTTCTGACAGTTGATGAAAATCTCTGTCGCACTTGTCAGCTAACGCAAAGCTCCCTTTGACTGTGATTGGCCCTCTGGGTCCAGGCAACCTCCACAGTAAGTACGTGTAATGAGGTACCGCCATAAACCTGGCATACGCTGGTCATCCCAACAAAGCATGATATTGCGACGGGAAATCCACGACTTCAAACTCCAATTTCTCTATCCTGTAATTTTCTCGGGTCCCAAACTGAACGTCGAGATTAATCTTGCCCAACGGATAACTTGGTTTCTCTGGCGTGATCCCGTGAAAGCGTGTATCAGTTGGTGCTAAATTTGCCAGGGATATGTTCATCTTCCTTAATGTATCTGCGTACATAAGGTTTAAGCTGCTGCCGCCATCTATGAAGACTCTCGACACGTCGAACCCAAAGAATTATCGCGGGTAAGATAAGTGCGGATTGCCCTGGTCGAGGAACCTGCTGCGGGTGATCCGCAATTGTGAAGCCAATATCCTGTCCCGACCAATTTAGGTACTCGACTGTTGGTGGAGGCATCTTTTCTGCCATGAATACTTGCCGCGAAATTACTTTCTGCGCCCTGTTAGATGGCTTAGCTTTCTGAATCATCAAGACTGCACCATTAGAATTAGGGTCGACATATGGAGGTGGTTGTGGTGCTGCCGCTATTCTGAGCTGGTGCCGATTCTCGTCCGTAATTGCGGGAGGAGGTGGGAGATGTATCTCGCTCCTTGGCCCCTGGGGGTTTCTATTCATCGCTTGAGCGTTGGCCATTCCTGCGACTCGCAGCATTGCTTGAAAATTTCGACAATCTTTCTGCAGATGTCCTGACTGTCTCTTCCCATTATTATCAAGGTAGAAATGCATCTGACATGGTCCATTCATCATTTCCTCGGGAGATACAAATGGTCTCTGAAACCTTGGTCCACTATTTTGCCTATTACCGCGGTAGTCGCTTCTGTTGTCGCCTTGTTGCTCGTTACTTCTTTGGTAATTATCTTGATTGCTTCCTCCGGAGTTTCCTCGGAACCCAGCCGATATGTGGTCAGGAGCATCATTGTTGTAAAACTGGCAAAAAAATCGCCTTCTATTTTGAAAATTTCGACTACGGTCCTCCTCTGGCGACCTGTGTCGCTTGTTATGTATAGCATCTTCTCCATTTGCCCACTTGTTTACTATTTCCATTAATGCTGATATTGCTTTTGGGTTGGTTCTTCCTAGGTCTTCGACAAAATCTGCTCGTCGAATTCCTGCTACGAACGCATCTATTGCCCTCTCGTCAGATATATCTTCTGCCGAGTTTTTGATGATGTTCCACCTCTGTATATATTTTCTCATGGGTTCGTCGTGTTTCTGTCTACACGCCCTCAACTCTTCCAATGATGCTGGTTTCTTGCAAGTGGACCGAAAATTTCTCACGAAGACGTCCTCGAAACTATCCCAGTTGTCGATGGAACCTGGGGGAAGTTTCTTTATCCAAGAGCGTGCGGCTCCACTTAGATGTACCTGGATGCTTTGCATGGCTGTTGCCCTGGTTCCTCCTATCAACTTCACCATCTCGAGGTAGTCAACGAGCCAATCTTCAGGATCTTGTAGACCGTCGAATTTTTTGAAGTTCTCGGGTAGCTTGAATCCTGACGGTACTCGAGTTTTTCGGACTCGTCTCATAAAGCACGGGAGCCCGCACAGATCTTCATCGGCGACTTCTGGTGAATGCCGATGTTCTCTTCTTTCTTGTCGCGCTCTGTCTACCCTTGCTTGAGCCGCCGTATCTCTTGCCCCACTTGTTCTTGGTGGATCTTGCACTGCTGCGGTGGGTCGTGGACTATTTTGCCTTGCAGTTCCTTCGGGAGGTGTAGCTGTGAATGCTGTTCCCATAACTCCAACTCCTGCCATTGCCATGTTGAATAGCGCTTCTCTCGGATCCCTAGGGGGTGGTCTGGACGCGAGGATATAAGCTTGCGTGGCCATGTACCTAGCTTCTGGTGTTTTAGGGATAATATTTCCCCTGGTGTCGATCGTCATGAAAGACATGTCGAGATTTTGGACCAGATGCTCCCTCTCTGCTTCGGGTATATTTTGCAGTCGAGATCTTGCTCTCCTTCGAGCCTCTCTATGACTGTCTCCCGTCGTTCCTGATTGTCGGCTTAGTTCTGCTCTTCGCCTACTTGACGCAGAAGCTGCCTCCTTTCTTCTGTTCAGGGAAGCTGTTTGTTTTTCCAATTCCCTACTCACCCGAGCAAGTCTATATTGATAGGCCTGTAATTCTTCGACAGTAGCGGTTGTAGTCATTGGTTCTGTACCGTTCATGGCTCTTGCGGCTCTGTCCCACGCTGCTTGCGGGAGTTGAACTCTTTCGCGAGGTGAAGACCCGACGTATTTAGTGCCTAGTCCTCTTGTGAGATCAGCGGGATCGACGTATGGGTTTCCCAAGTCATCGAAAGCTTCTGACGTCTCTGGTTCTGCTCGACTTGCCTCCTCGATTGCATAGACTTGATGATATTTTGGGTGTTGGTTTTTATCAGGATTGGTGACACCATCGTTAAGATTGGTGAAGACCTTTCCAATGGCAGCAGATTTGTCGATGAAGTTGAAGCTGTCGACGCTGTCGGAGTCGCTGCTTATAAAGGAGTCCGCAGACGACCCGAAGGATGTGTCGCTGAAGATCTTGGCGAGCTTTCTGTCTGCCTTGGTGTTGATGAAACGTGGCGACGAAAACTCTTCATCGCTTGACGAAAAGTTAGAATCGATCGCTGAAAATTCCGACGAGATCGGAACTTCGAGACGATAAGATCCTTCCTTGTTGACGCTAAATCGGAATTCTCCGAACGTCATGACGATGGGCTCCTCCAGATACGCACATGCATCCAAACGGGAGGGCGGGTGAGGAATAAAATTGACTAAATCAGTTTTTTCCCGTTTACCTCGATCCATCGCATTGCTTGCTACCGACGAAGTCGACGATTCTGGACGTGCCATCGAGATCAGCTCCTTGCAACCACTAGTTCCCACAGACGGCGCCAATTGACAAGGGATTAACTTGTCAATGCCTACGGATTGTAGACTAGGGTTTCGTTGGATGTAGAGGGCAAGTAGATCTCGAAGGTTTCAGCCGAAAAGTGCTCGACAATGTAAAAACTAGGGTTTGAGAGACAATGATTCGGTTTTTCTCCCCTTTCTTTGTCCCTCGACTCCCCCTTATATAGGAGGCGGAGCCAAGGGATTCGTGATACACAAGTTTACAGAGTCCGGGAGGGTTTCTAACTCATCCCGCAAGATTACAAACGATGACTCCTATTACAACTCTAGCTTTCCTTAACAGTATCTTGGGCTTCCGAATCTTCTTATTCTTCGGGTCGTGGGCCTTCAGTAAACCCCGGGTACCCTCTTCGGCAGGCCCATTGGGTATGCCTATGTCACTTGACTAATAGAAAATGCTTCCTTGTTAGAGATCGTGTTTGTAGGGTTTGCGTTGAAGGAAAATGCATGGGGATCCTCACAAGGCCAAGACAACCATATCTATCACAAGTTCAAGAGTGAGTCTCAATGGACCATGATGAAGTTTGTCAATCAAGTTCAACGTAAGTTCTACACCATGATCCTCGCAATAAGGAGCAACAATGGAATGGAGTTCAAGTTCTACATCTTGGATGTCTTCCTTGGCAAAGAAGGAATCCAACATATACTCCTAGCCATATTCTTTCTCCAACACCATGGGGTTGCCGGAAGAGATAGCCAAACCTTAACTGAAGCCACTCAAACATGATGATGAAGTACAAGTCCATTGGATTGGTTGTGGAAGTTTGTGATGTGACTTTTGATGAAGATGATAGTTCTTTGGAAGAGTGAAGTGCTTCTTGTGAGAAAGGATATGCAATTCCCCCGGTTACCGTAGGAAGGATGGGTGTTGGCACTCGCCGACCTCAAATGCTACATTCTACGAGTGCCGGGGAAGGACCAAGTTCCACCTATGTGGAGCCATCTACACCACAAGGCCAAGCTTCTTCCGTTGAACAACCAAGTGAGAGTCAACTTCTACCACAACCTCAAGTTCGGCATCAACAATAATGAGAGTCAAGGCGGGGACCTAAACCATGATGAAGATCAAGGGACCTCACAAGAATCTATCCCTATGGTCCATTCTCGTCGGTGTGCAAAAGCGTCAAGGCTCCTTCATAACTCAAGCAAAGTACGTCAAGACATACTCAAGAGCAAGATATGAAGGGGTCCAACGGTATAGGAACCCCAAGCACCTAAAATATCAACACTCCCTTAATGATCGAGACCGACAAGACAATGGACTCATACTCTACCGGTCAACGTCAAGGTTCGCTTCCCTACCTTTGTGCTTCTCATCCGGACATTGTGTCGAGAGTGGGTATTCTCATACCACTTTTGTGCTATATGTCTAGATGTAAAGCACGCATGATCATAGGGGGAGTGCGGTTTAAACTTATTGAGCTATCCCTCCCCCCATAATGCATAAAGAAATTCAAAACATATGCTATTTGTCAACTAAGTGACTAATGAGCTTCATGTTGAGTTGTAGCCGTGAGTCCTAGATACATCTACGCGACCTCACACTACTATACTCTTACACGGTGGCTTCGGCTACCAACCTCCTCTTTGAGGAGCTTTTGATTCCTTTGGTTTCTTTTCTCTTTTTTTGCTTTTGGTTTTTCTTACACGGTGGCTTCGGCTACCTCACACTACTATACTCTTACACGGTGGCTTCGGCTACCAACCTCCTCTTTGAGGAGCTTTTGATTCCTTTGGTTTCTTTTCTCTTTTTGCTTTTGCTTTTTCTTTTCTCCATGTTCTTTGTGGGAGATTCACCCAAACTTGGCTTTTCGTGTTTTGATTCTTGCAAGCTTGGTTGAGTAGTACCTTAACAGTTCCGACATATAATCCTAAGCCAATACCTACCTCTTGAGCCAATTCAGTCTAAAAGCACAAGTCTACACCAAAATCTGAGTGTTTTTGAGCTTTGGAGACCGGTACTACCGGTCCTCAGGACGGTACTACCGCTTCGGTGCAGTAACCTGATGATTGTCAGGAGTTTGCCCCAGAGCGGTACTACTGCTCGAGGTACCGGGCAAGTACCGGTAAGCGGTACTACCGCTCTTACAAGCGGTACTACCGCTTGCACCTTTGACTTAAGGTACCGGGTGGGACGGGTTCTTCCCCAAATCACCACTCACCCCCACCCACCACGAGTCAAAGGCGTCCCCAAGCTCCAAGACCTCGAGGAGACCGGCCCCGATCTCCTCCTCCGGCCATCCCCGGTCAAATCTCCTCCGTGGAGAAGCTTCCCCACCCTCTTCTCCACCATGTCCTCCGGTATGGGCTCTAATCTCTCTGTCTAGGGTGTGTTGAACTCCCTAGATGCATAGTTTAGGGTTTGATTGGGTTTTATGGTGGAGAAACTTTCTTGGAAGCTCTTCATGTACGGGGACACTAGCTAGCAACATTGTATGAGACTATGAACTTCATTGCCATGAACCGCAACCTAGATCTAGATGTGCTGAGCTTGAGCGGTAGTACCGCTTGTTCACGAGCGGTACTACCGGTCCAAGCGGTACTACCGGACTTTGTTGCGGTACTACCGCTATGACTGGTTTCATCTCTGTTGCTTGCTAGTGTCCTCTTTGATCTTTAACTTCAAGGCTTGTGCACTTATCCCCTATTCCCTCCCAAAACTATGTTGTTCACAGGTCCATCCAAGCCCCGTGGTGGCGCCAAGGTCAAGCATCCTTCTCGTCATCACCGAGAGGAAGAAGAGCAAGAAGAGATTGTACCAACAAGGACCACCAAGCGCCAAAGGGATGCAGCAGCGGCAGCTAGCAAAAAGACTTCCTCGGGTCCTCAAAAGTCTTTGGCTTCTCTCAAGAAAGACCAATTCTTGCGAGTACGAGGAGCCAATCCGTACTTGTTGCCAAGGAACGCTCGTCAATGTCCCAACAACTTCTTCTACCACGCCGATCAAGAAAGGATCTACAACGATGTCTATGGGTCAAAGGAGTTCAACTGTTGCTCTCAATACTCCATCAACATAGAAAAGCTCCAATCCAAGCCTGAATACTTTGGGGAAGCACTCGAGATATGCAAAGAGCAAGGGCTTATTCCTTTGATGACCTTCTCCCACAACTTCTCCAAGGAAGTGATATGCCAGTTCTATGCCACCGTGGTGTTTCTTGAGGATGAAGGTGGCTTCCGCACATTGAAGTGGATGACCAAGGAGTTCGTGATGGAGGCCACGTGGCAGGAATTTGCTAGGGGCATTGGCTATGATCTCCCCGACAATGAAACCAACTTCTCCCGGATTCACCTTCAACCCAAGCCAATGGCCAAGGAGAAGATGGCCAACCTCTACATCCCCGGAAGGATGTTGTGTGGAAGTGCCTACCATCTTCTATCCGTCTACGACATCATGAACCGCATCTACCGCTGCACCATCAACCCCAAGCACACCAACCATGATGAGGTGCATGGGTTTCTTGTGAACCTCCTTGTGCGCACCGATGAGATGAGGGGTAGCTGCAAGCAGTTGGATGTCATGGACTACATTTGGCATGAGATGCGTGACTGTGCCTTCCTCCGCAAGCTTCCTCAATATGCGCCCTACATCATGAGGCTCATTTGCCTCAAATGGGATCAAGATGGCCGTTGGGATCTCATGGAGCAATGTTGCCCCCTCACTATTCACAAGGAGAACAACCTTCTCGTCAAGAAGCATGATCCTCCGAGGTATGGTAAGAATGCACCCAAGGACACCGAGGAGGAGGAAGCCGATAGTGATGACTCTGACTTCGTGCCCAACTCCATCAAGACCAAAGGCCTCTTCGCCAAGCCCACCGCTCGCCTCAAGAAGTCCTTTTGCTTCAAGAAGGACCTCCAAGACAGGATGTACCAAGCCCACCATGACAACAAGAAGATCCGCCAACGCCAAAAGGCGATGATGAAGCACATGGGCCTTCCCGTCTCCGAGGGCTCCGAGGACAACATCACTCCTCCCGGAGAATGGAAGTCCAAGTACACTTGGTCAAGTTCCGAGGACTCCATCCCCGAGCGTGTTGTTCGTCCCTGTCCACCACCTCATGGCAAGGGCCAAGTTGAAGATGAAGACGAAGATGAAGAGGACGAGGATGAGGATATGGAGGATGATGATGAGGAGGACGACGAGGAAGGCGAGGACGATGATGATGACGAGTGATCCCCTTGGGACGTTAGTATGCTTCTTCTCCCTTTTTGGTGTTACGATGCCAAAGGGGGAGAAGTTGGTCTATTAGGACGGGAATTTGCATGGGGATGCCAAGGGCTTGGTGCTTCATTTTGGTTTTTCGGCCTTGTCATCATAATTTATCCCTAGTTATTCGGAACTTATTCGTATGCTTGCTACTCTATTTGTGGATCTCCCGATCCCCCTGGTTTGTATTAAGACTTATTCGTGGTAGCCTATATTGGTTTTCATTATTTATCTCATGTTGGCTACACCAATTCTATGGAGGCACTTATTGTGAGTTTGGATTTTCTCAAGGCAAAGGTATGACAAATCTACCCAAAGCTCTTTGCATGATCATGTGGTGCCTCCATTATGTGCATATGCTTTATAAACTTGTCAAATATCCTTGTTGCATATGTACATGGTTTGTAGAATCTAGGGGGAGTTGTTCCTCTAGGATGTGTGCATTTGTATACAAATGCATATTCCAAATATGCACACATCTAGGGGGAGCTCCGTCTACTTTTTGCAAATCGAGAACTTTATCATAATATCTCATGCTATGTTGCAAATTCTTGTGTTGTCATCAAACACCAAAAAGGGGGAGATTGAAAGAACAAGATATATATCCCGTGTTTTGTGTGTTTGATGACAACACTTGAATGAATTTAACCGTGCACAAAGATTGTATGTCATAGATTTGCAAGTGCACGGTGCCCTCGCTGAACACGTCATGATCGTAGGACTGAAGCGTAGCTTATAGGTTTTCTGGTTTTGCGTGTGTATCGCGAGGTAACATAGTTGGAGAGGAAAAGAGGAAAAATCAGTTTCTGCCAAAGCGGTACTACCGGTACCAGTAGCGGTAGTACCGCTACCCTACTGGTACCGCTCTGAAGTACCGCTCTGGAGGTTTTACACTGAAAAGTCCCACAGAACAAGTTACGGTACCTCCACGGTTCCTTGTGCGGTAGTACCGCTTGAGAGCGGTAGTACCGCCTCAGTACCGCTTAGGTACCGTAACATAAGTTACGGCACTACCGTTGTGGTACCGCTTAGGTACCGCTTGGGATCCAGTACTCCCAGAGGCCATTGCGGTACCTCAAGCGGTACCGCAAGCTGTAGTACCGATGTGTGTCCACGTGGATAAGTTCTGTGGGGGATTTCGAATCCAGAGCGGTAGTACCGCTTACCAAAGCAGTAGTACAGCTTAGGCAGAAACTGAACATAACGGTTGGATTTGAGGGGCACTATAAAAAGGCCCCTTCTTCTCCAGCTCGTTTTTATCTCTTCTCTTTCTCTCTCCTCCATTGTTCCTGAGCTCAAACTTAGTGGATCTCCCCACCTACCCAATCAATCTTGCCCATACTTTGAGGAGTGGTGGAGGAGGCCCCGATCTATCGATCTACCAAGAGAGTTTTCACCAATTCGTGCTAGTCCTTAGTGGATCTTGTTGTTAGGGTTCCTATGGTGGGATCTTGGAAGAAGTGCACCTATGGAGGCTAGCTTGGTGTTGTGCTAGCCCCATAGGTTGTTGGGAGCCTCCTAGTGTTGTGGAGCTCGCCCCAACCTTGTGAAGGAACCACCGCCTCGACCGGTGCCTTAGTGGAGAAGGGGGAGCCCCTTTGTGGAGCTCTCTCGAGGAAGAAGGTGAGGCCTTCCTTCGTGGTGTGGCCGCCTAGCCTCTTGTGTGAGGCTAGCACCTCCTCAACGCAGACGTACTCCCTTTTATGGGAGGAACTGCGGAAACAAACCTCGCCTCGTCTCCGCGCCCTCCGGTTGTCCCGCTCCTTACTCTTACTATCATGCTTGGTTCCTTTACTTGTTGCACTTGTGTAGGATCATACTAGGATCACCTTGAGCATCAAAGCTATCACCTTTATTTCCGTTGCACTAAAAATTGAAAAAGGCTAAAACTTTGCGTAGCGTCCATTCACCCCTCCCCCTCTTGTTCGCTACGATCCATTCAATACTAACGACAATTGATCGCAAATTGTCAGCAAATGCACACCAGAAACTAGCCACATAGTTGCGAATTTCAGGATTAGATGTATTCCAAAAGATGACAATATAACTTAACAGGTTTGGTGCTAACATTCAGAGTTGCATAAGCTGCAATCAACTGGATATTCCCATCTGGCTTTTGTGAATTAGAGTTTTCTTCTCGAGCTCGCGCCTTCTCCAACGGCGGCTCTACTGGGACGTGGCGTTGTCGCTTTCGGTGAGGCGAGGGTGGACCCGGAAACAGTCGATTCGGCAGTTCTTCTCGGGTCTGGCCCAGAGCTGCTTTAAGAACTGTGTTAGCTACAACGTGGAGGAAGCACAAGCTTTTAATCAGGTTGTTTTTGTCTCTTCAGAGCCTGGCTAGAAGGCATGCAACCCACCAAACGCGTCGCCCATACATCAGCTCCAGATGTTGCATGTACATGCAGAGGCACAACTAGAAGGACAAGATATAGGGAGGGCCAGGAAGTTCTCATCACCTTTTGCTTGGTGATGATGAGCTTCAAAGAGGACATCAAGCTCAAAATACCATTCCAGATTTGAATGCAACAATTGCACTTTCGCATTATGTGTTTTGCACATTTTTTTCAAAATGGGGTACCCCTGCCTCTGCATCAATTGATGCATAAACTATAAGTCACACCAAAACAGTAGTAGCAGTACAAACAGAAGACATGCACTAGATAGGCCTCAATATATTTGGAACCTTATGCTGTATATGTTAGCTTCATGGTTTGCTGACTCCAATCTGTTTCAATAATAACTACATGTATATGATATCAGGTTTCAAAGAAGCATATGTCTGGAAAGATGGACCAATTCAAGTAGATTGTAGTTTAGATGAAAGCCACAGGAAAAGAGGATTGGATCTTCCTCGTTTATCTATTGTTTTCATGATTTTGTATGTTTCGAGGGAGACTGATACAAAATAATTTCGTACCCGTGGAGATCTAAGAGCCTTTTAGGAGGAAATACAATCATGTCATTGTGTACCTTGCACTCTGGTAGTTTCCACCGGAGACGAACAAATAGAGATGCACTTGGCAGACCAGAGAACAAGTTAGTTAACCACATCCCCCTCTTTAATTCAGACTCTGAATTTTCCAACAAAATGGTAAGAGTATGATAACTGCATCTCAGTGTCAGTAGAGTAGCTTTGCCAGTTTCTCAACCGAGTTGCGCAGGTTAGTAGTAGCGTATCAGAAGTGGAATGCAGCAAGGGTGTGGCGAGCTCGCTGCTCCAATGTCTTCCAGGAGATGCCTCTAAGAGCATCTCTAACCGAAGGACGAAAAATTAGAGGACACAACGGCAGATTAAAATAGATGAGAATAAATTTAGTCCTCTAAACGGTGGCCGGCAGAACTGATCCCAAAAACTAGCACATGATTTGGACAAATTTCACAGGATTTCATACGTTTTCGACATAGTTTATAGGATTTAACTAAAACATAAACGAAAATTAACCTAAACGTACTTCAAACTAAAACTTAAACTTAAACTAAGCTAAACTATCCTCTAAATTCCCGGCGTCGTCGCCATTTGTGTCGAGGTTGGCGCCGTCGTTGTCCATCCTTCGCGGCGCCTCTTATATATCGGCTGTCTAGTCGTCGAAGTCGTCAGAGCCGCCTCCTCCACTACGCATTCGGGGTTGAGCTGCCGGAGATTGGTCCTGTACTCCTCACCGGTGTGCTCGGCCTCCAGGTGCTCCCACGCCTCACGGTCCTCCCTCGTGAGCTTGACTCTTTGCAGCCGAGTGGGAAGTTGAGCTCCCCGCAGTCGCTGCTGTGGAGGCGAACGTTCTCAACGTCGTGCCTCGGGCCGCCTGCGCCGCCGACTCAAAGGTGTCGAGCCAGATGAGCCGGTGTTCCGGTCGGTGATCTCGACGGGAGGTCTGCATGGGTGGCAGATCGGCGACGCGGACCGCCCCGACTGCGGCTGGCGTTGCGGATGGTCGGTGGGGGGCGGTGGCGGGAAGATCCGGCCATCTCCAACGCGGATGCGGTGGCGGTGGCAGATTTGGCGGTGGGTGGAGCTGATGCGGTGGGCGGCGGGGCGATGGAGAAAGTTTTATCACCGGTCGGCGGCCACTCAAATATAGGAGAGGTGGGGAAAATTTTTGTCACCAGTCTCTTATGTTCCGGCTCGAGGCAGTTTTAGTGTTAGAGGTGAAAAAAACCTCTTCTATGTCTTTTTAGGGGTTCGGTCAGAGATGCTCTAACCACTCCAGAGTTTACTGTGTAGAAACATGGAGCATAAAAAAGAAATGTGATTTTTCTCCTAAGAATGTGCACCTTGGAATCGTGAATGCTCCACCACTCAAATTTCTGATCAGGACGTGCGAGTGTGTCACGGCATCAGTTGCAGACAACGGGGACTTGCACCATCTACGAACAGCAAGAAAGTGGGCACATCCATTCAATCAAACAACTAAACAAAGCGCGAGGACGGGCGGTGCGATCGATCACGCCCATTTCACAAAAAAGGCAGAATCCAAAGAAAGCGTGTAGCAATAATTTGATTCCAGACTAGCATCTGAAATGACCAGACACCATTTGGGCGATGGTTGTAATTTGCCCCGAGAAATGGCCAGACCTCACTTGGGCAATCGAATTATTGCGGCCGCCCACTACCGTAGAGAAGCTTGATCGGCCGGTTGTCCTGGACCTGGTTCACGGAGGCATGGTAGCAATTGGTGCCGTTAAACACCACTAGCCAACCATCTCAGATCCGCCTATAAAATCCCCCACCAGCTTCCATCCTGCAAGACCATCAACGTAGCAGAAATTAGCAAGCGAAAGCAGTGAGCTCGATCGGTTAGTGATCTTCCACTCCCACTCCCAGTCTCCATCGGCCCAAACAGAGATGGCACTTTCTTCTCGCCGTGTGGCCGCGTCCGCCGCCCTCCTCCTTCTCCTCCTCCTCGCCACAGGTTCGTTGGTTCTTGGTGCTCTGTTGTTGTGATTTTGTTTCTTTGGTTCTTGGCTCTGTCACCCACAAGCCATTTGATATGAACTGTGACTTTTCTTGGATTTACAGAGCTGGGGACGACGACGGTGGCGGAGGCGAGGACCTGCATCTCGCAGAGCCACAACTTCAAGGGCGCCTGCCTGAGCAGCACGAACTGCGCCAGCGTCTGCAGGACGGAGAACTTCCCCGACGGCGACTGCAAGACTCGGCGCTTCCAACGCAAGTGCTTTTGCATAAAGAACTGCTGATGGGCTAGCGCTCTGCCGGCCGGCCGCCGACGGCGACCTCCGCTTCTGCTCCCGTTGATCGGCTACTAGTAGTTCGTCCGTCGTGTCATCGATCGTTATGTTGTACGCGCGTCTGTCTGCTAGATGTTTCCTCCGTGCGCGCATAGAATAAAGTAGAATCCGTAGTTGTGTGTTTCTCGGATATGCATTCGTTTGTGTGTGAAGCTTCTTGCGAGTGATTTGATTTTTCGCGAGCAAAATCTAGACCTCGCAGTATTGTTGTTGTGTGTCGTCGTGTCTGTGCAAGATGCTGCTGCTGCCATGTAATTAAGGTCGTTAAATGGATATATGTATGTCTGTTTCTGTGTGATCGTTTCGTGGTGATTCAGTGATCATCTTCAAGGATGCCTGCTCTTACCGGACTACTCGCTGTCGTCTTTTGCTAGACATAATATAAATATATTAAGTTTTAACCAGCAAGACACATATACACAAATACCTCAAAAAAAGACACATACAAAAACAATTGATCACTTGTTTGGGGTGAAATACCAAAATGCCCTGAATAATATATACCACAACACCACCAAATATGCCGCGGAGTACGAAGCAAGGGGTGACGAGCAAATAGAAACATAAATATTGAGAATGGACTTTTGTAGCCTGAGCTACATGTAGGCCGGTTTTTGAACCTATGAAAATTTCATTTCAAAAATGTTAAAAAAATTCGAAAAAATACTGTGATGTAGACAATATTGTAATCTACAAGTGTGTAAATTTTCAGAATTAAATATGTTGTATTTTAGGCTCAGCAGAGATAACAAATCTTGAATTCATCATTGATGAACAGTAATAAACAGTACACTAGAATCTCGATTTCGTGATTTTGTCATTTTTGCTGAGAGCAAAATATAATGTATTTCAATCTGAAAATTTGCACTGATAAATTACAACATTCTCTACGTCAGAATTCACAGAGCCACCAGATGACCCATCAGAGGCTGTGGCATCAGAATTCAAAGTTGAGTAATGGAACAGTCACCAGGCTGAGCAATATCTAGCTCCATATCCACTTCATTGTCCACAATGGTAGGCTGAACAACAGGCAGAGCTTGTCATCACCATTAGGTATGTTATTTAGATCAAATCCCAAATTTGGATGGAAGAGGAAGTTCATGTGATGCTCCACATTATTAGCAGGGCCATTGTTATTCTGAACAACATTTGGAAAATTTTGCTGCCAGAGAAGCCAATCCATACCCATGGGCTGATTAGGAGCAAAATGTACAGGGGCATAAATGGCTGCACTGTCATAGGGTGAGGAGTAGAACCATCAGCCGGTGGATCTTCTTTATCAGCAGGCAAATTTTCCTTGAGTCTCTGGCTGAGGATAAAAATGGGAGCTGGCCATGATTCTCCAAAGAAACTATTGCCATCAGAAACCACGCAACTGTGTGGAAAGTGCTCTAGAGGATCCACACGAACTTTGATTACAATGGCACGATAAAAGCATGTCTAACAGACCTTCTAAAAGGACCAAACCCATAAAATAACCGCCGAAATACGGGATAGGGCTCTACCGGCCGTCTAGCAGACCCCGTAAAACAGGCCCCGCTTCGGGTTTTTTTCACTTTCGGCTAAGGGGTGGCTTCTGGCCCCCTACTTGTGCGGGGCGGGAGAGGAAATACAGGGCAAACCCACCATCCCATTTCAGCTAGGGCGCGCGGACATTTCAGATTTCGTACCCGTTTTGCCCCGCGCCGCCGCCGTAGCCACCCGCGCGCCGCCGCCAGAAACCTTCAGATCCGGCCTCCTCCGCCGCCCGCTGAGCCACGCTGCGTCCACGCCCGCCGCACCCCCGCCAGAGATCCTCTCCCCTCCGCGCGCGCCACCGCACTCCCACCACGGTCTCCTCCGCCATCAAACCCACGGTGAGTACTCCCGCCGCGTTCCTCTTCGTTTTCGTCGGTACAATCGACATGTTTAGAGGTTGATCTATGCTTCACGATGGTAGATGACTTCGGAGTATGTTGTAATATCCCAGGTTTAGAGGCAACAAAAGGCGAGAACACCAAAGTGTGCATTGCATTCATGCATAGAAAATCCGGGGAATTTTCGCGCTTTCAAATAAAACTTACCACAGTCACTGAAGTTTCACTTGACTTGCTGGAATTGAAGTAGATCATCAAGTCAAGCGCTATAAACTTCACTGTGATCTTTGCTAAAACCTTGTTTGGGTAGAGATGATTTGATCTATGGATTAGATCAAATGGAATTAGATTTACAACAACACATTTTTTAAGAATCAAACCCTAACTTATTAACACTTAAAAGTTAGCAACTACTTTTGTGTGTAATTTAATTCACTTCTAAACTTATTACCAAATAAGGTAAACCACAGGGTCTAAAGTGCATAAAAGCCACACATTCTTATGTAAATCATAACTTATTAAATACATGGAATATCATCAAACTAAATCCATTTACATTACGAATTATAGTCCAAACTATTTGAATAAAACTAACTATTAGTATTTTGAAACTCATATGATCGTGCCTTGGTGAAATCAAACACCAACTATCCAAAATGGAGGAATAACCTTCAACCTTAACCTTTTTACCAATATTATAATGTAAATCCAATCAAAGATGGTATGATGACTCATCCACAATAATAAAACCATCCACAAGATATTTAGTAGCAAATGCCACTTGGCTATCCAAAAATAAATCATATGAGAGGATAATCTCTATGCCACATGGGATGAAAATATCTACATGACTTGCTTTCCTAGCTATGCCACCTCATGCTCAAAGGATTGCTATGGATGAGGGCATGACAACCAAGCACCTTACTCATCAAACCAACACAAGAGTCACCACTTATGTGTCATGATACTAGAGCTTGCCCAAGCCTATAAATAGAGCCACACCCTCCATCCATTTGGTCATCTTGTAGCATGATACAAGGAAACACACACATAGAGCCACTCCATACATTAGCTAGGATCAAGATGAAGAATCTAGGAGGTGGAGGCATACCACAAGATGCAAGTTTATCAAATTTCCTGAAGAACAAGCTACAGAAGATACCAAGGTAGAATTCCTAGGCAGACCATATATTTAGAGGATCATATCATCATCTCTTAAGTAGGACCTTATGATATTCCAAGACATTGAGAAGTGAGAGAAGTTATAATACTAACCATAGCCATGTTCATACAAGAATATTAGAAAAGTACTAATCCTAGTTGTTCAAGTCAATATTTGATCTTGGAGGTGAGAACCCTATTCCAATAGCAATACCTTAGGAAACCAATTCCATAATCATCACAACTGGATTTTAAGTATAAACCCTAAGAATCTAGGATGAGTGTGATGAGAGGAATATTAAAGAGGGATTAGTGAGGAATGAGTGGATCTTGTCTAATGCATGAGTATACCTTGTAGATATAGATGATAAGTTAAACCCATATGATTAATAGATATCATCTATCACATAAAATAATAAGTATATCATTAGTAGTCAGGGATTTCTATTTTCGTTCCCCTGGTTCGTTAGTTGTACTCAGTTTTCCCCAGCCCCTTAGTTTTTCCTCAGTTTTCCCCTCCCTCTAGTTTGAAACCCATCGCAGACGCTCAGACGGGAGGGTTGCCGTCTGGTCAGAGGCCTTCACCGTTACCGGTGATGGCTAGGGAGCCACGTTGGTGTTGAATTGACCGTTTCTTTCGAACTTTGTTGACTGTTGACTGGAGGAGCTCACCCAAAGCTTTCCACTCCGCCCAAGACTGGAGGAGCTCACACACCGCCCCTCCGCCGCCACGCCGTCCTGCCCTCCTACCTTATGGCGTCGTCCGCCGTCGAGCCGCCCCCGCCCCCACCACCACCCCCGGGAGGCGGAGAGGGCTCCGCCTCCACCGGATCTAGATCTACCCCTTTCGCGGAGTTTGTATGTCCATCTGGTGTGCCAACTGTTCGCATCAGCCGCGGAGAAGATTGGGAATCGGAGGGATCTAACGGATGGATTCCATCTGGGTAAGCATCGTCTGCCTATGTGAATTAACAGTAGGCAGTTTTTGAGCGCCAATCGTTGTTGCTCAACTAACTGCGTTGCTTTTCGAATAGGATTGATCCAGCGCTGGCTTTTCGACTAGTGGTTAGGTTGGATTCTAGCTTTACGCGTGATTCTAAATGCTATAAGAATGGGTTTTACTTCCCTGCGGTGGTTGCAACCACCATCTCGTTGAGGAATTTGAAAGCTAACATCTGCGCTCAGTACAGCTGGAGCTCTGACGACGCAGTTCATTTCGAATATTTGCACAACAAGGAGGGAAGATTTGTTCCACTAATTTCCGACGACGATCTGGGAATTCTTTTTGCTTTGAATGCTTCTTGCCGGTTCGGTAAAATTGGTATCCATGTGGACAGGGGCCGGGCATCATCTCTCTCTGGTGCTGGGGCATCATCAGGTGGTCGAGCATCATGTCTCTCTACTGCTGCTGCCTATTCTAACAGTGTGCGCAGCGGCGCTCCTTGTAGGTCCACAGCAGCACCATCTGTCCCCAGTGCTAGTGGTAGCCAGATCGTTCGTACGGTCGATGTGGAGGACGATGCAGACATTGAGGATCAGTCTCCTCAAGATGATGAGGATGAGTTGATGTTTCCTGAATTGGTAGATCGATGCAAAGAAGCGTGCAATGGAGGATCAATACATGGAAGATATTGCTTTTGGTGCCAGATTTGATGACACTGATGATGAAGAGAAGAATGAGAATGATGACAGCCTCGTTTTAGCCGATTACGAAGGTGAAGACTTGCCAACAATTGAGTGGAACAGGGAGGATCCCCAGCTTGCAGAAGGCACCGTGTTTCAAACGATGATGGACTGCCGTAATGCAATTACTACATATCACATTCTCACTAAGAATAATTATGAGGTTATTAAAAGTGAGCCAGGTAGGTTCACAATTAAATGCCCATAGCTAAGGTGTAGGTTTAGGCTGCATGCATCCACAATGCGCAGAAGCAGCTTGGTTCAGGTACTACGCCAACCAGTTATGTATTTAGATCACGGTGTAAAATTTGTTATCTATTACTGACATCCCTTATCATTATGTTTCAGATAAAGAAGAATAAGGAGATCCATAGGTGTCCACCTCTAGGGGGAGAGCCGGAGCTGAAAACAAAGCTAGCGAAGACTAGGTGGTTGGCAGATATAATCCTAGATTGGCTGAGAGAAAATCCTTCACTTGGTCCAACAGCACTCGTAAAAAAGGTGGTTGAGAAGTATAAAATGAAAGTACCTTACATGAGGATGTTCTATGCAAAGGAAATGGCTCTTGACAAGATCAATGGTCCATGGAATGAATGCTTTCAGTTGCTTTACACTTTCAAAGCTGAAGTGGAGATGGCTAGTCCAGGCAGTGTTGTAGCGATAGACAAGCATACAGTTCCCTACAAATTGAAAAGCGGGAAGGTAATGCACAAGGAATGTTTTAGAAGGGCTTTTGTTTGTTTCAAAGCTTGCTGGAAAGGATTTTTGGACGGTTACAGGCCTTATTTGGCCGTGGATGCATCAGCTCTTCATGGCAGGTTTAAAGGACAACTAGTTGCTGCTACTGCAGTTGATGGACATAATTGGATGTTCCCTGTTGCTTATGGGGTTTTGGAGGTTGAGTCACAGGAAAGTTGGACTTGGTTTCTGCAGAATTTGCGCGACCTTATAGGTCATCACCAGGACTTGTTATCCACACAGACGCTTGCAAAGGTTTGGAGACTGCAGTAGAAGCAGTATTCCCTGGAGTGGAGCATAGGGAATGTATGCGACACTTGGTACAGAATTTTACAAAGAAATTCAAGGGTAAAGTTTTTACTGACAACCTATGGCCAGCTTCATACACATGCAGCTCTAGGAAGCATCTGTTTCATTTGGATGTGTTGTATAAACATCATGGTAGGGTGTGGTCAAGAAGCCAATTCAATGAAATTTGCAAGGTAGACTATGTAACAAGTAACCTTGCGGAGAGTTTCAATTCAAAGGTCAAGTCATTGAAAGGGCTTATGCTGTGGCAAATATTTGATAAGATTAGGCAGATGATCATGATAAAGATCGATCTGCGTCAAAGAATTGCATCCACAAATTATGCTGGCCATCTCATGCTCCCATCTTTGATTAAGTCTTTGCATGACAGGGCAAAACAATTGAGGATGCAATGCGTCAGAAAAGGAATGGAGGATGAGGTAACCTACACTGACAGTAAAAACAGGCAGTGGAGGTATCCAGTGAGTTTGGTTGATAGGACATGCCATTGTAGGGGATGGCAGATCCGTGGGATACCCTGCATACACGCATTGTTTTTCATGAGTGTTATAGGGGGTGAAGATGGTGAAGTTGATCAGTATGTGTCAGAGTATTTCTCTGTTGCCAAATTTAGGGCTGCATATGCTATGAATATTTCTACCTTGTTGGGAAAAGACCAATGGATGAAAGTTGATCCAGGCTTCAAACTGTACTCTCCAGTATTGACTAGACCGGCAGGTAGGCCGAGGAAGAATAGGATCAGAGCTAGTGCAGAGGGTGGTGCACCGATTCGAAAACGTAAGTGCAAACGTTGTGGAATCCCTGGACACATTGCTAGGCTTTGTAAAAATGCAGTTGACCCAACTTTTGGAATGGAAGATCAGGCGGGAGCAGCAAATGCAGAGGAGAATGAAGCAGCAATTCAACTTGAGATTGAAGCAGCAGTTCAACATGAGGAGATTGAAGCAGCAAATGCAGAGGAGATTGAAGCAGCAATTGAACATGAGGAGATTGAACCGATGGATCGAGAGCAGAGGGAACAGATGGATGTAGAGCTGCTTGAACCGATGGATCAAGAGCAGAGGGAACAGATAGATGTAGAATGGCTTTGTGTTGAACAATTTGAATTTCTATGAACAATTTGAATTTGTATGAACAATTTGTATTGGGGTTCCCTTTTTATTGGGGATCCCTTTGTGTTGAACAATTTGTATTGGGGTTCCCTTTGTGTTGGGGATGCCTTTGTGTTGAACAATTTGAATTTGTATGAACAATTTGAATTTGTTTGAACAATTTGTATTGGGGATGCCTTTGTGTTCAACAATTTGAATTTGTATGAACAATTTGTATGCCACATTTAAGCCACATTTATCATTTTCTCTAGGGTTTAGGGTTTTAGGGTTCAATTCAAAATAATTCAAAACATGGTGGAACCTTCCCATGGAGCCTTGTTATGTTACCTACAACCTAGAGAAATAATAATGGAAAAGGAAATATAGAGATATGAAGTTTTTATGCCAAAAGCTTCAAAACCACTTCCTAGTCCATGAGCTACTAGATATGAAGATGCAGGGCTTTCTGCTCAATACACCTCCCAAATACCCACTATGCTTACAAACTTTGTCCAAATGAGTCCAAATTCGTCACACTTGTGTATCTTTGAATTGCAAACAATATCTAGTCGGCCAAAATGTAATATATTGTTCAAATAACACAATTTTACAATTTTTACGCCAAAAGCTTCAATTTCCCTTAGTCCCTTTATTATTTGGGTGCCCCTGTTTTACTTAGTGTTACTCAGTTTTCCCCCTCCGGGCCCACTTGTTTTACTCAGTCCTACTCAGTTTTGCCCTTCCGATAAACATTTCCTCACTTTTCCCCCTCTTAGTTCTACTCAGTTTTCCTAACTTGTACTCACTGGCTGATCTCTGATTGGTCGAGATGTATGTCACACGGATCTTGGTTGGTTGAAAGCTCAACGAACGCTTGCACCGTTCGATCATTTATGATCGGACGGCCTGTATATCTCTCTCTACCACGATGGACGCATACGGAGACAAGAGCAGAGCACATACCTACCAACCCTGGCAGTCGCATATTCCAGTCGCATCTTCCTCTCTCATATTTCCTCTCTTACTCCGGCGGTCGCGGCGGCGCGGATCTAACCGTGTGTGCGGCGGCGCGGATCTAACCTTGCGTGCGGTGGCGCGGATCTAACCGTGCATGCGGCAGCGTGCGGCGGCGCGGATCTAACCGTGCGTGCGGCGGCGCGGACCTAACCGTGCGTGCGCCGTGGATCTAAGAGTGCCGATGAGGATCTAACCGTCAGAAATAGTTGAAATGTTTCTCTCTGTCTCACTTTCGTTTCTCTTCTCATATCTGTTGAATGATGAAGAACACCAAGACGGCGGCCGTGCCGACAGTGGTTATCGATGCCACGAACATTGAAGCCATCGCCTACAACATCGCTTCGACGGCGCAGACCCAGCCTTCAATGTCGGAGCCTGTTGATGTCTCACTTCCGGTGCCGAGAGTGCGAATCGATGCCAAGACGATTGAAGCCATCGTCTACAACCGCGCTGCAAAGCCGCCGATCCAGCCCTCCGCAGATCCGTCGCTGATGAAGTACACCAAGACAGCGGCGGTTCCGACACTGGTCATCGATGCCACGAACATTGAAGCCATCGCCGATAACATCGCTTCAACGGCGGATGGCGCAGATGACCACCCCTCAGCCGCCCGTCGTCCCGGCCTTTCTTGCCCATCGCTGCGCGGCCGTGTTCGACGCCGCAAATTGGGATAAATTATGATAAATTTGTATTTTTCAATTTCCAATTGGGATAAAATTGTTCGAACTACTACCTCCGTCTCAAAAAAAGCTTCTCCACGTTCTTGATGTGTCCATGTACATCCGTATGTATGATTTGAATTCTATCCCAACTTGATTGGGAAGATATTGATATGTATTTGATCCGGAGGCTGGTAAATGCTTTCATTTTTGGGATCCCTTCACTCCCTTTATAAAATGTTCATGCATGCTAAAATTATCGTGCGCATTACTTAGCACAAGTAGGAAATTGTATGCCAAAATATAGTGCCTAGAGCCACAACAAAATACACTGGTTAGAGCCATCTACTGAATAACAATTCTATACTAAATCGTCTACCAGAACCACATAACTGCTAGGACAGGGATGACACCTAATAAACCGCATGATGAATCTACTTTTCTCCTCTCCCATCACTTTAAGTTCATGTTCTAGATTTTCTACCACTTGATCAAATACAGCAAGATCTGTCTCAACTCTCAACTTCTCCTTACGAATAAGCTCTGAATTCTTCTTTTCTTCCTCCACAATACGCTTCAGCTCGAATATCATCAGGTTTTTACGGGCCAATTCATCACCTAAATTGGCCACCTTCTCCTCCAAATCCATCCTCTGGCTACACCACTGGGTTGATTCATCTTGGTATGCAATGTACCATGGATCATCGGCTTGCCTGGCTAACTGTAACAATAATGGAAAAAAGAACAACTGAAATCACTCCAACAGGCCATGGCGGAACTTCAAATTCAACGGTACTACAGAGAGCTGAAGCTAGATACCTGCACTTCCGACGAGGTAGGAGAAGTAGAACGTGGCCACGACATGATCGAATCCCCACCCTCGCCGGTGTACCCGCTACGACCAGACATTGAGGACTATTTCGTACCTGCAAACTCCAATAAATTACGGGAACCGAATCGATTAGGGGGCGGGGGAGGCAGAAGCGGAGGTCTTACCAAGCTATACCAATTGGTGCGCGGAACAAATCCCGGTCGTCGTGGGCGGCGGATCTGCTTGCGGCGGACTTTCCTGCGGTGGGTACAATGCGTGCGGACGAAACAAGTGCTGGAGCCGTGGTTGACGTGCAGCGCCGCAGTCCGTCCGACGCCGCCGGGGGACAGAGCCGGCGGCACGACGAGGCGCCGGCGATGGCTGCTCCGTCCGACGGTGGGGAACGAGCTGCCAGCGGTTGTCCGGTCTAGCTTAAGAATAATTAATTAGCGAACTTGTTGCTTCTCTCTATGATATTCTCTAAAGACATATATCAGAGCGGCAATATGTGAGTTTTCCTGAAAAATAGACGACCCCACTGGTCATTGGCTGCGCAGGCCCCACAGAGTGGCAATATATGATTTTTTCTCTCTAAATAAATAGACGACCCCACTGGTCATTGGCTGCGGAGGCCCCACAGAGCGGTAATATATGATTTTCTTAGACGACCCCACTGGTCATTGGCTGCGGCAGCCCCACAGAGCGGCAATATATGTCTTTTCCTGAAAAATATACGACCCCACAGGTCATTGGCTGCGGAGGCCCCACCGAGCGGCAATATATGAGTTTCTCTAAATAAATAGACGACCCCACTGGTCATTGGCTGCGGCAGCCCCACAGAGCGGCAATATATGTCTTTTCCTGAAAAATATACGACCCCACTGGTCATTGGCTGCGGCAGCCCTATAGAGCGGCCCCATTTGTCATTGGCAGCACCGCGTATAAAATCATGAAATAAAACGGCCCACACGTCAGCGATAGATGGATGGCCGCTCCGACGTGTCTCCTGACCCTACCCGTCAGCACGAGACGGTCAGGGAGGAGCTGCCCCTGTGCGGCCCCACCCGGTCAGACTAACGGTCAATGCCTCTCGACCCGATCTGCGTCGGCCGTTCCAGCACTTGTGCGTGTTTCAAACTAGAGGAGGGGAAAACTGAGGAAAAACTAAGAGACTGGGGAAAACTGAGTACAACTAACGAACCAGGGGCACGAAAATAGAAATCCCTAGTAGTTAACCCCAAACCAATCCTCATGCCTTGTATGGAGGAGTAATATCATTAAACCTAAACCTTGTTTATCCAAACACTAGAGTAATCCTAGCTAGCCAATAAAACATAATCAAAGCTTATGTTCATATCCTAATTCTTGGTTGTGTATCAATTGGGTGATCACAACTAAAACCCTAGATCACCTTTGCATTTCAATCCAAGTATCACTTTGGATTCTAAGTAAAACCTTGCCATGCCTCATGCCTATTTTATACTTCAATTAATGAAGCATCATCAAATTCTTAAACCTTAAGAACTATAATTCACATAAAATCATGAACCAATTCTATTTCCTTTACCATTTGTTAAACTCTAGCCATAATTCAACTATATGTGAGTAATCACTATGGTTAAGCAATAGAAAAATATAATATGTTCACCATGCACATGTTCTAAATTTAAAAGCAATTGAGATGAACTCTAAAATAATATCTATTTGAATTTTAACTTGTACCTCATAAGAACCAAAATTAATCGATTATAAATGGTTGTTTAAAAAAACAAAACAAGACAGTGAGTATCATTATCAAATTGGTATGATATTCAAATAATTTAGAACCTGCAAAACAAAACAAAATTCAAATTTGAATTCAAACAACAAAATAGAAAACATAAAATATAAAACAAAAGAAATTTGAAAAGGAAAAGAGAGGGAAACTTACCTGGCTTACCTGGACCGCAGCAGCCCGAAGCCAACCCAGCAGCAGCCCAAGACTTGGCCCAGCCCACCAAAGAAGCGGTCCATACCGTTTCGGTAATAAACAGAAGGTCATCGTCGTCGTCTTCCTCTCCGGGGATGACAGCGCACGGGAGCAGCCTGGCCACATCCTCGTCGACGATAAGCTCGTCTCGGACATCGTCAGTAGTCTCAGAACCTCGCTCAATCATTCTCGCGTCTGAGCCTATCCTAAATCATCACGATTCGCGCCCGAAACCCTAATGCGCATGACCACCACATCCTGGCCGCTGGTCGTCGATGCTCGCCGTCGATATATACCTTGCCGGGAGCTATAAATAGGAGAGGAGAACCGCCGTGGAAGCCCTAATCTTCGCCACTTCACCCCATCCTCTCCAACCCTTCCTAGTCCCCATATTTCTCCATTATCTGTCGCCGGCGTCGAGGAAGAATACAGCTATAGGAGCCACCTCAGCCTCCGGCGCATGGTCGAGGAGAAGCGCCTCAGCGCGTAGGTCATCTGGGAGAAAGCAGGCATCAAGGGGGAGCTCGGAGCTGGGCGAATTTCATCGTTCCTTTCCTTAGTTCCTCGCCGGTATTGGCGAAATCACGCTCGTCTCCGTCGACAATCAACTCCGGCGACCACACCATCGTTCACAGGGTAAGCTTGCGCGTCTGTAGAGCCTACTCTCGCATCCTAGAAGCATCTGTAGCTCCAGATTGATAGTTGGCCAGAGTGCACCGCCGTGGGACATGATTTCCGACGAAGCTCCGGTGACCTATATCTTGTTCCACCACCACCATAGTGTTCCCCATCCTCTTCTCGTTCGAATGCAACTAACGGTAGGTCTGGGGATGCCCTATAGCGGCGGCGCCGTCGTCTCCTGGTCGCCGGCGTCAAGCCGTCGTCGCATCTGACGTGGCGTGTGGGGCCACTGGTCGTTGTTGACTGGTCGTTGCCATCGTGGCAGCTGACCCAGTCAACGACCCCACATGTCTGTGTCTGTGGGTGTATAACGTTTGGGCACATTTAGTTTTTAGTTTAGTTTTAAAAAAATCAGAAAATAGCTGAAACTTTGCAGAAATAGAAAATTTTCATTTTAGCTCAGAAAAATATAAATAATATACCAAAATGCTCAGAAAAATAAACTCTATTCAAATAAAATATAAAATAAAAATGTGTGTCAAAATAATAATTCACTTATTTTTAACTCTATTAATTATGCCTTTTCAATTGTTTTAAATCCAATTTAAATTCAATAATTAGTGAAGTTTCAAAATTAAATATTATCTATTCAGTAAGTAAATAAAATGTTAAGATTAATTTTCTTGATCATATTTTCATCAATTAAAATATTAGTGGTAATTCATAAACCCTAATTTGCAAATTGCCATTTATTATTTCTTTAAATATTAATAAAGCAAGAAAATACCAACAACTAATATTATTTTGATAATTCAAACTTTGTAACTTAAACATTCTTTAGTTAACAAGTTAAGTATTTTAAAATGTAATGACAATTGTTAAGCCCTAGTTTTTAATTAAACCTAAATAGGAGTTACTCTAATTATTAATTCTTGTGAAGATTAATAAAATGTTAAAACCATTATTAATTTTGCTTCAAAGTAATTAGTAACCACACCTCTATTGCCAATTATCATTTTAAGAGTTATACCATAATTTAGAAACCCTAGTTTTAATTTAAGTAAGACCTTGATCCCATTATTTTATGTGTTCCTCCTTAATAGTTACAATCCTAAAAACCTAGGGGTTTAGCCCATGTGATCATATAAGCTTCACCTATACATATAAAACCCTAGTAAGAAACAAATGAATCCATGCTTATGATCTACTAGCATTAAACCAAGTCACATGAGATTATCATTTCATGTCCCTATTCTTAATTAAAAACTATATGATCCACTAGTGCCACCTAGATGCAAACCCTAGCTTGTTAATTAGAGTACTGCCATTGATCACCACTCATATATACCACACCATTAGAATCAACCTCAACCATTAAACCCTAGTAGAATCCTAGTGATCAATCCTAATACCAACCTTGTGTAGCAATTCACAACACATGCTCATATTCAACTAAACCCTATTTAGGAAATAATAAACCACCTAGTATAGAACCTATTATTTAGTACTTAGTGAAGCAAATGTGAAACCATAGTAATAAACCTACTAATACTTGCTACATATAGGTCAATCCTACTTAAGAACCCAACTAGTACCTATTAGTGAACTAAATGAATCCAATAGTACACCCTAGAAAGCCATAGCTCCTATGTATAGTAATTCATATTCTTATTTAACCTGTTCTTCAAAAGTTATTCTTTTGAAGAACAAATGTCAATCAAACCTTAGAAGTCCTAATTCTTCTTTGAAATACTAATTATTTCTTAATCAGCATGTTCTTCAAAAGTTATTCTTTTGAAGTATAATACAAGTAATCATCAACCATGTCATGTAGAACTTAAAATTGACAACTGCTCTTTACATATTGTTCAACTACAAGTCCTTTATGTGTGTGCTTGTTATGATGTCTTATATCACTTGGTTATGATGCTAATATAACCAAACCCTAATAAGAACCTTGTTTGAGAACCATCCTAAAAGTGCAACACACCCTAAAGAAATCTTTACAACTTATCAATCCTAAATCATCGAGATTAGGTTACGCTTGGGACGCTTGCATCTCATATTATGCATTATAGCATCTTTGCCAATTCTTTAAACATTGTTCTTACCGAACAATGATGGTATTTCAGAATTTGGAGTTCTCACATATCGAAGCTTTTGCCTGCATAATCTTGCAGTCAAGAAAGGCAAGTTCATCGCTTGCTCATGTCATTTGATTATTTTTATCAAATTATATGAAAAGTACTATACTTATCACTCTTGCATTGAAAAGCAAATATTATTTCACAATTATGAATATGACTATGTGGTGGGCAATGGAACCATGGTATGTGTTGATTGGTGGAGGTTCCATTGCACGGGTACTATTCATCTAGGATTAAGTACCAATGTCGTCCAGTGATTCTAGCGCCGTACATATCGCGTTAACCATAAGATCTATAATGGCTCTGGGGAAGCCAGCTGTATCTTTTCCCTCCTGCACGCCAACGGATTGGTTAGAGCTGCGGGGTGCTGGAGGCACTGCCGTAGGTTGGGATGGCCTTTTAAATCCCCATCCGTGTGGATGACTGGCTCTACCGTCTATGATGGATTGTCCAAAGTACACCGTGGGTAAAGCCGTATGATCGGAGACGTCTACCGGGGGTGTACGGGTGGACAAAAGGGTGGGTTTGCAGGGCCGCGGAGAAGGCGGTGTGGGCTTAGATCTTACACCTGGCCTCACACCAAAGGAAGTGTGGACGGGAAAGCTGACGCCTGGTTGGCAACAAGGATAAGGTCTCTTATGGGAAAAGTAATGCACCTCTGCAGAGTGTATCAAATTGTGGTTGTCACTCCCTGTTCCGGGAAGGGAACTGCGAACGCGGCAGGAAAGGAACTCCATGAAGTTCTGGTCAACCTGTGAAGACTTACGGGCATAGTTTTCAGAATAAAATAAACCTTTTGAAGAAATGTTTATGAAAACTTGCATTGGCCTATGACTTTCTGGTCTATGGCTGTAGCTAGTGCATGATACACCTATTTCCTAATATGAACTTGCTGAGTACGCTCGTACTCATTCCCTCCCATTTGAACCCCCTTCTTAGATCAAAGCACCGAAGGAGAAACTACCATGGAACTCGAAGACGAAGGAGTCAACTGCAACAAGATGAAGAATCCAGTCAATGGAGTCAAGTTCTGCATCAGTTAGAGTGGAAACTTAGACTAGTAATAGAAGGGAACATTTCCCTAATCCTAGCACCTAAGTAGCTAGATTCTATAGCAAGCCTAGTATCTCTAGAGATAGTGATAGCAATAAGATAGATTACGAGTTGTTCTTCTGGAGCTTTATTTGAAGTTTTACCTCACTGTAAAGTAGGAGGCTGTGTTGATCTTATGTAAACAGTTCGTGTGTACTTCTATAGACATACCTTGGACTCGCATATGTTTCTGTTGTACCACTCTGAGGGATGTAATATGAGTGGAACGGTGTTTCACTTGTGTTATATCAACGACTTGTGTACTACACCATGCAGTGGTACGCTGGGTCACCACATATGTGCATATGGAGGATTTGGTGGATTCGTCGACCGATTGGTCCTCAACGGATTCCGACGATTCGGACCTTGACGAGCTGCTGAACAACGACGACACGGAGATGCTGCTGCTCCTGTTCGGCATGAAGCAAATTGAGGACCGCGCCAAGTTGCTGGGTCAGAGAAAAGGATCCACTATGGGGCGTATGTGCATTCCGCGGAACCGCGCACTCGGCCATGAACAGCTCATGCAAGATTATTTTGCCGAGGTACCGACCTATCCTTCCCGCCTCTTCCGTAGAAGGTATCGAATCCGTAGGAGTTTGTTCGAGAGAATCATCAGAAATTGCGAGGCAAATTGCAATTACTTCAAGCAAAGGAGGAACGATGCCCAAGTCATGGGATTTAGCCCATTTCAGAAAATATCAGCCACCATGAGGGTGATTGCATACGGTATCCCAACAGACTATACCGATGAGTACCTTCGCATTGGTGTACAAACAACCACGGATTGCGTGCGTATGTTTGCCAAGATGGTGATCAAGTTGTATGGTGAGGCGTATCTCCAAGCTCCAGATGAGCAAGATACGAAAAACATTATTGTAATAATTATGCCGATTATTGTGTAATTTAAAACTTTTATTCAATGTGAATGTTGTATTGGTTCTAATATTCAATTGGTTAAAAACCCTGTTTTGAGGGGTTGGTTCTAGCAGACCTCGTATCCCCACCCCGTAAAACAGAATATCCGAGTAGATGACGCAGAAGGGCTTGAGCCCCTCACAGGCGAGGCCGATGGCGATGGTGACGGTGTGCTGCTCGACGATCCCAACGTTGAAGCACCGGTTCGGGAAGCGGCGGAGGAAGTAGTTGAGCCCTGTGCCGCCCCCCATGGCCGCGTGGATAGCCACGATCTTGCGGTCCTGCTCCGCCTCGGCGATCAGCGCCTCCGCAAAGTAGTTTGTGTAGGAAAACGTCTTGGTCGGGGACTTGAACTGCTTCCCCGTCGCCGGGCCGAACTTCGCCACACCTGCATCATCGATTACATCAATTAACTTCTAAATTCCCGCATATATGATCATCCAATGCAATATGTAAAGCTAAATTATAGCAGTATATGTTACCGTGGTTTTCAACCCCTCAAAATAGGGTTTTTGACCAATTGGATATTAGAACCAATACAACATTCACATTGAATAAAAGTTTTAAATCACACAATAATCGACATAATTATTACGATAATGTTTTTCGGATTTTGCTCATCTGGAGCTCGGAGATACGTCTCACCATACAACTTGATCACCATCTTGGCAAACATACGCACGCAATCTGTGGTTGTTTTTACACCAATGCGAAGGTACTCATCGGTATAGTCTGCTGGGATACCGTATGCAATCACCCTCATGGCGGCTGATATTTTCTGAAATGAGCTAAATTCCATGACATGGGCAGCGTTCCTCCTTTGCTTGAAGTAATCACAATTTGCCTCACAATTTCTGACGATTCTCTCGAACAAACTCCTACGCATTCAATACCTTCTACGGAAGAGGCGGGGAGGATAGGTCGGTACCTCGGCAAAATAATCTTGCATCAGCTGTTCGTGGCTGAGTGCGCGGTTTCGCGGAATGCACATACGCCCCATAGTGGATCCTTTTCTCTGATCCTGTAGCTTGGCGCGGTCCTCCATTTGCTTCATGCTGAACAGGATCAACATCATCTCTGTGTCATCGTCGTTCAGCAGCTCGTCGAGGTCCGAATCGTCGGAATCCGACGAGGACCAATTGGTCGACGAATCCACCAAATCCTCCATATGCACATCCTCTGAAGTCATCTACCACCGTGAAGCATAGATCAACCTCCAAACATGTCGATTGTACAAGCGAAAACGAAGAGGAACGCGGCGGGAGTACTCATTGTGGGTTTGACGACGGAGGAGACCGCGGTGGGGGTGCGGCAGCGCGCGCGGAGGGGCGCAGGTCTCCGGCGGGGGTGCGGCGGGCGTGGACGCAGCGCGGCGCGGCTGGGCGGGCGGCGGAGGGGGTCGAATTTGAAGGTTTCTGGCAGCGGCCCGCGGGTGGCCGGCGGCGGCGCGGGGGAAAACGAGTGCGAAATCTGAAATGTTTGCGCGCCCTAGCTGAAATGGGATGGTGGGTTTGCCCTGTATTTCCTCTCCCTCCCCGCACAAGTAGGGGTCCAGAAGCCACCCCCTAGCCAAAAGTGGAAAAAAACCGACGCACCTGTTTTACGGGGTCTGCTAGACGGCCGGGTAGAGCTCTACCCCGTATTTCGGCGGTTATTTTACGGGTTTGGCCCTTTTAGGGGGTCTGTTAGACATGCTCTTAGAGGTGGTCCGATAGCGGCGGCCATGCTCAGCGGCAGCTCCTCCGACAACATCGGCAAAAACAAAGACGAGTCTGGGCTTTTGCTTCAGTGTCCTCCTCCTCTTCAAACTTTAACCCATGTGAATTTTCAAGATCTCTTGATGCCCTTTCAAGGGCTCACTTAGGGCATCTCCAACGCGGCGACCTATCCCGCGCCCGCGCGTCCGGATGGGTCGAAACGGATAAAAATGCGGCCCAACGCAGCCACGCATCGCAAATGCGAATGGCCGCGTTGTCTGGGACGACCCAAACCCAGCCCAAATCTGGGCCAGGTTTGCGTGGCCGCGGATGGCACGCGGCGTCCTCGCGTGGCCGTCTGGTCGCTTGGTCGTCTCCCTGGGCCCAGCTGTCGGCCGGGGGCGCGCGTCCTATTAAATGTGGACTGGGAGGGATCTGTCCGTGTCCACTCCACTTCCCCACTATACTCCACAACTCCCCACGCACGCGCAACCGCCGCCATGGCCCCGAAGAGGGCTTTTGCTCCCGGCGCCAACAACGGCGAGGCCAGCAGCAGCCGCCATCCTCCGCCGGCGTTGAGGGCTGGGGGACACCGCGGCGGTCTCTACATCGGAGAGGCCGCCCGCGTCGGTGCTGCATTGGCGCAACCCGCACCGCTGGTGCCGAAGCCGGATGATGATGATGACCCGGACATGCGCGCCGCTCTGGCGTTGTCCGCGGCGGAGGAGGAGGCCAAGTGGCCGCATCTCGCGGCAGTCATCCGCACCTCCGCGATGGAGGAGGAGGCCCGGCAGGCGGTCGAGGACGCCGAGGCCTGGGCGTTGCTCGACCAGGCCCGCCGGGAGGAGGAAGCGAGGCGGCAGCGCGAGGAGGCCAGGATCCGGCGCGAGGAGGAGAGGCGCCATGAGGCTAGGCGCCTGGCGGAGCAGGAGAGGCGCCAAGAGGCCAAGAGCCTCGCGTGGAGGAGAGGCAGCTCCGCCTCAGGGAGGAGGCGGAGCTGTGGGCTGTTGCGGCGGAGCTGCGGGCGGATCTAGACCCCCACTCGGCCTGGGAAGAGGCCCAGTGGTCGCCATGGCCGGACTCCCCGGCGCGGTCGAGCCACAACAGCGCATCGCCGCCCAGGGACGTCGTCGACGCCCACGGCGAAGAGGCCCACAGGGACTAGGCGACGCACCGGCGGCCACCTGGTCCTCCTCAAACCCTAGGATAGGATTTTTTTCTTAAAGTTTAAAGCCCATATAGAGGACTTTCTTTTGTAGTTTAAATTTGCCCAAAATAGGGCATATGTTTAATGAATATGGTTTAGGTTTAATTGTTTTCATTTTTTCTTTTTTTTGTACTTCACTTTTAGGGTGCGTTCGCGCGTTAGACGCACTGCGCGACCTAAGTGGACAGACGGTCAGATACAAATATCCGCACGATTATCCTAACGGTTAAAAAAAAGATCTAACGCGTCCATTTGGATCAACTTCTTTTCTTACCCACACAAGGACGGCACATTTCAGACTCTCTCGTGCGAATAGCGCTCGAGCACCACCCCATTCGAAGACCGCGTTGAAGATGCCCTTGCCTCTTCAACTTTGATGATAAAGGGAACACCGAAGCATGCCTCGTCGGCCTGGTGGTGAGTAGGAAAGAAATAGGAGAGAACACAATGGTGATGAGTAGGTAAGGGATAAGATGTGGTGTGTGGGGCCCACCATAACGTGGCATCCAAAAGAGTACGATCCCACTGGACACGTCGACGTAGGAGGCGGAGGATCGAGCACGTGGTATCCCCCGCTTTCAGGATGGGAATGGGCCGGGTCGACCCGCCGGGTCGCTGACCCGACCCAAAATTTCGAGGCCAACGGGCCATGTGGGTCGGCCCCAAACGAGATTTGGGTCAATAGGGCCGGCACCGAGTAACCCGTTGGGTCAGTAGGGCCGGCCCATCTCGTAACATCTACCAGCAGTTGCAGGTTACCCGTAACCCTGCCGATCTTAGAGCATCTCTAACAGAGCCCGTAAAAAGTGGAACCGAAAAACACGAGTTCGGTGCACCGAACTCGTGTTTACGGGCCGGAAAATGGCAGGCGCAGAACAGAGCCCGTAACGAAAACTGAATAACAAAATATTCTGTTTTACGGTTTGGGTTTACGGGCTCTGTTCTGCGCCTGCGGCTTCCGAACCCGTAAAAACAAGGTTTATGAAATTGATTTGCATATGGTCGATCAAAGCTGAACGTTAAAACACAAACAAATCATGCATAGTTCATAGTGCAGACATCAAATGACACAACCAAATGACACAGTTCATAGTTCACCATCAGATCTAACCGCCGACATCAAACAGAGGCAGTACCGCCATCAGCACCATCGGCAGTACCTCCTAGAGTCACATCGGCACCACCTCCTGGAGGCATATCGGCAGCAGCAGTTGCCTCTTGACGAGCAGCTCTTCGCCTCGCCGTGATCTCCGTTGAGGTCTCCTTCCACCACTCCAGCTGAACCTCATTCATTTCCTTCGTGTTCATCATCAAGATTTCCCTCTCTTCGGTCAATAGTAGCTTCGTTGTTTTGGCCTTCTTCACATTGATCCTCATCTCCTCCAACTTGGCTTTGGTCTTTGCTTCCTCTCGGCTGGCTTCAAGCTTTGCAAGGCTCACCTCCTTCTTCGTCTCGATGATGACACGTTTGGTCTCCAAAGTCTTGGTCGCTATCACCTCCTTCGACTTCATCATTTGATCAAACTTGTCCCTCAACAATGCAGCCTCCCCCTCGGGCTTTATCCTTTCTTTCGCTTTCTTGTTCCCCCCCGGCTTGTCGGCGTTCCTGCCATCCTTCTCGTCCTCGGTGTCGTCGAACGCAACCATCGCAGCCTTCTTCGGAGCGACCTCTTCATCCCTCAACTTCCACTTGGGGGGGTGTTAGAGCACATCAAAGCAATGACGCATGGTGAAGCTCTTGCCCTTGCTGCCGGTCATGTCTCTGTACCTAGCTAATTTGACATGTTGATCAATCCTAGCTAGCTAGCTGAACTCACATAACGTCTAGAGATGCTAATAGGCTACAGGCCCTCATTAATCTTTCTAACTGCATCAACGCTAGTGTTCCTCCAATCTGTACCGGAAATAGCTGCACGTCCATTAGACTAGCATTACTATGCATAAGAAAAAGAGAAATCAACACAGGTTAATAAATTGGGCAGGTCTAGCGGGCGCACGGCCGCTCGTTGGTAGTCTCTGGCTAACCCCCCGTAAAAGGAAAAGGATTCCCCCGATTCTCACAGATAGCCCACACCTCACCGCCGCGCATCCATGGCATGCCCCGACGTCCTCCCGACCCCCTGCGGGCAAGCCACCCCGTCGACCCGCCGTGAGCGAGCCGCCCTCCCATGCTCCTCCTGGAAGGCGTAGCCGCCACGGTCCACCTCGTGCGCGCCGCGTTCGCTTTCTCCTCCTCGCGCGGGGAGCTACCACCATACCTGGCGCACGCAGCCGCCGGCGTCTTCACCAGCTCGATCTCTGGACTCGAGGTCCCCCACCCACGGCGTGAAGTCACACCGGGCCTCGGCCGGGAGCAGCAGCCTCGAGGGTAGCAGCACAAGGTGCGGAACGGCGCGCGTCTCGTGACGGGGAATTGGGGGAGAGGGATCGACGGGGCTGCGACGGCTACCATCAGCGGCAGAGGATCCAGATGCAACTTAGCGAGCATAATATGCAATTTGAATGCATATGTGCGCAACTTGACAGCGTCAGTTTGTTGCTAAAAATCTCACAATAGTTGCTTAAAAATGCAAGAGGCCCGTTGTTTGCATAAAAATGCCGACAATGCAAGAGGCCCGTTGTTTCAAAGTTGCTCCGTCGAGTTTTAAAGTTGTTTTATCGAACCCAAAGTTGCTCCGTCGAGTTTTAAAGGATTCTTTGTTTCCCAAAATTGCTTTGTCGGACCCAAAGTTGTTGTTCGTGCATTGAAAACACCTTCACAATAGGAGTGCAACTTTACAACTAGCGATAGGCACTTCACATTGACTAAAAGCAACTTGACAACGACTAAAACAACTTGATAACACTAACGACTAGTAGTGCATCGAAAACAACTACACATGTAGCTACAGGTCATCGGCCTCGTCCATGATCCGATTTAGAAGGTTTGGTTTACTGTGGCTGCCTCCATGCCCCTCAAACGCGGCCGTCGCTTTGGCGCGAGTCACCAAAATTCTTTGGCGCGGGGCACATAAGGAGCTGTGTAGGGATTGCTCATTGGTGAAGAAAGAGGCATGAGAAGAAACAAAGACAGAGAAAAAAAAAGGAAAAATACTCGGGTGTGAGAATTGCACCATTGGACATCAAAGTTGCTTTATCGCGTACCAGGTTCTGTGTTGGCACAAAAGTTGCTTTGTCATGAACCAAAGTTGCTCAGCTGAGCATCAAAATTGATTCGATGGACACCAAAATTGGGCCATCATGTACCAAAGTTGCGTCGTCGGGCACCAAAATTGCTTTGTCGGGTGCCAAAGTTGCTCTGCATAGTTCAAAAATTACATCGTCTGATGGCGCGAATTACGCAAGGGGCATAGTGGAGAGGTTGGCCAGATCTATTCCTCATTTTTTCTGATATGGATTACTTGTTAGGAAAGAAAGGGACGGGAGAACAAAATAAGGACAAAGGACAAGAGGGAAAAAACTATTGGTTCGTGCCCATGATTTGTCGGCTACAAAGTTGTGCACCAGAACTGCACCGTCGGGCACCAAAGTTGCAATGTTGCGCACCATAGTTGGTCTATTGGCACCAAAATTGCTCCACCGGCACAAAATTTGCTCCACCAAGAAGCAACTTTGATGCGCGAAGAATAAACTAGATTCAGAACAGCGGAAGCAACTTCGCAACAAAATATAGGAAATTTCATAACAACAGTAGATAACTTTAGAATAACTAAAAGCAATTTAGCAACCGTTGGGAAGGAAGAAACAACTTTGGTGCCCCAAGAAACGACTTTGATTTTCATGAAGTAAATTTGGCAACAAAAAAGTAACTTTGGTGCAGGACGAAGCAACTTTGATCCCAAGGAAGCAAATTTCAGACAGATTATCTCAACACATAGTAATTGCTCGATTATCTCATTTTTTTCATCAATAACTCTGAGTGTCATCCTTGGCCAAGTCATCATCTGGTAAGTAACTTGATAACATTGGTAGACAACTTTGTACCACCGGACACCAAAGTTGGGCCGTCGGACATCAAACTTGCTCTTTTACGCAGTGAAGTTGCGTCTTCGGGCACCAAAGTTGCGCCGTCAGATATCAAACTTGCACCGTCTAACACCAAATTTGCTCTTTTAGGCACCAAAGTTGCGCCGTTTGATATCAAAGTTGCGGCATCACACAATAAATTTGCTCTTTTCGACATCAAAATTGCGCTTTTGAGCACCAAAGTTGTGTCGTCCGGCATCAAAAATATGTAGCTAGCAGTTGATTTGTCGAGCACCAAAATTACGTTATGACTTATGAGGCACTAAAATTCCATTTCTGCATTGGAGCTAGGCATAAAATTCACTTTCTGCTTTGGAGCTTGCCCACTATGGAGCAGTAAGCTACAGCCTGGATCTCGCGAGATCTAGTCTCGCATCTAAGCCAGGAACCAACAAACTGAAGCGATGCATAAACTGAACAGGGATTCTGTAGCTTTAGGAGTGAAACTCATCGGCAAAATTCAGTCAACCAGCCTGCATCCCTTGAAGCGAGAGGCCGGCGGCGCGATTCAAAGAATGTACATAGAGGGGATTCTGTTGGAGCGAGAGGTCGGGGTAGGTGCAGGTGGCGCGCTGAGTTGGTCAGCCGGCGCAGGCAGCCAAGGCGCCGGTCCGCCGGTGAAGGGAACCGGGTGGTGTGTTGGGGAGCTGGCGCGGGGCGTGTTGCAGTGTTCCCTGCCGGCGCATGGACCGAGTGCAGCACGCTTGGGTGGTCCGCCGGCGAAGGGAGTCGGGGGTGGTGAGGCGAGCCTGAAACTGGCGATAATTAAACGGTGGCGGAGTGCGATGTCGCCGCTCGCCGGAGCAGCATGACGACGCGGGAGCACCAAAAATCGAAGGAGACCGGGGGAGAAGCAGCGCCGAAGGAGAACGGTGGAGGGTTTGGCGGCGGCGGGAGACATGCGCTGGTGGGGGAAGATGGATGGTTAATTAGGCGGCGAGCATCCGTGGCAGAAGGTTGCCGAAGGGATACGGAGAGAAGTTTGCTGCTACGCGCGTGTGCTCGACTCGTCCAACGAGAGATACTTCCCGCGCTGGCTCAGCTCGTTTTGTCGTATAGCGTGTATGCTCAGGACGTTCATCTAGCACGCGCCCGCTCGGAAGAATTCGGGTAATAAATTTTGGGTCGACCCAAAATATCCATCGAGCCAACAAGGCCACTGACTATTTTTATATTGGTCGACCCGTGGCCTCACAAATTGGCCCCGAGGCCATAAGGGCCAGGTCCAAGGCCAGGTCCGGGTCGGCCCATTCCCTTCCTGACCCCGCTTGTTCGTTAGCATTTTCCTGACTCGTTTCGGGCCAGTCCTATACACCGACCAGGTCGGTGCCGATGCGGGTTGCCGCACACCCCTGGTCGGGTATTGGGCCTGGCCCATTTAACTTTTTCGCTTTCGTTTTCTCTTTTTTTTTCCTTTTTTCTTTTTCCGTTTTCTGTTTTATTTTTCTTTTTCTTTCTGTATATTTTTTCTTTTGTTCAAATTAGAAAAGTTTTTATTCAAAAAACGTCAAATTTGAGAATTACGAAAATTCAAAAACTGTTCAAATATGAAAACTGTTTAAATTCAAAATTTGTTCAAATATGAAAATCGTTCATATTCGAAATTTGTTCAAATTTGAATTTTGTTCAAATTTGAAAATTGTTCTAATATGAAAATCGTTCAAATTCGAAAATTGTTCAAATATAAATTTTGTTCAAATTTAGAAATGTTCAAATTCGGAAATTGTTCATAGAAAAAAAATACATTTTTTGTTCAAATTAAAAAATGTTCAAATCTGAAAATGTTCAGATTTTTTAAAAAGTAATTTATTTTTAATTTGATTTTTTAATTTTTTTTACAAATGTTCAGATTTTTAAAAAAGATTCTTTTAAAAAAGAAAACAAACAACAGAAAAAAAAAGAAACGAAAAAGAAAAAACCAGCTTACCTGATGTTGGGCTGCGGCCCAGTTTAGTAATCCGGGCGCGGGGTGTGCGGCAACCGGCTTCCGCGCCGACCAGCTCGGCATACAGCAGCACCCCTCGTTTCGCAGCTCCGCTGTCCAGAACTCCAGATCTCAGCTGCGAAATTCACATACCAAAGCAAAAAATGGCAGCGGCAAGAAGGGTGGTCGTCATCCCCGGCCAGAGCATAAGCCACCTCATCCCCATGCTGGAGTTCGCCGCGACCTGCCTCGGTCGCGGTCTCGCCGTCACCGTCGTCATCCCGGACCCAACCCTCAACGCACCAGCATTCCGCTCCACAATCTGCCGGTACGTCTCCCGGCTCCCCTCCCTCTCTGTCCACTCCCTTCCTCTCCCTTCTGCCGACCCCCACACCGTCGATGCTGCCGCCCACCCGCTCATCCGCATTCAAGCCGCCACCCGCTCCCAGGCACCTGCCCTGCGAGACTTCCTCCGTAGCCTTCCCGCCGTCCACGCGCTCGTCGCCGACATGCTCGACGTGGTATATGCCGTCGACGTCGCAGCGGAGGTGGGCGTTCCGGGATACCTCTTCTTTTCCACAGGCGCGGCCACCCTCTCTTTCTTCCTCGGTTTGCCTCTGTTCTGCTCCCGGCACGGCAGTGACTTGGAGGATCTCGGCGACGCGCCCGTGTCACTCGTTCCCCGGCGTGCCCCCGATGCTGGCGTCCCACTTGATCGATGCGGTGCTCGACCGCGGGACGGACCTGTACGCGACTGCGCTGGACGTGTTCGGTAAGATGGCGGCGGCGCACGGCATTCTGGTGAACACCATCGAAGCGCTGGAGGGCTCGGCGGTGGCGGCTATGAAAGACGGGCGTTGCCTCCTCGACCGCGCCACCCCACCGGTCTACTGCGTCGGGCCATTGACCGTGGAGGAGGAGAAGAAGGAGGAGATGCACCCATGTCTCCCGTGGCTGGACGCGCAGCCCGAGCACAGCGTCCTATTCATCTGCTTCGGCAGCCAGGGCACGGTCTCGCCGGAGCAGATCAGGGGGATGGCCGAGGGCCTCGAGAAGTCCGGGCACAGGTTCCTTTGGGTGCTACATGCGCCTCCCGCCTTGGCCACAGCAGCAAGCGAACCGGACGCGGCGCTGTCTCTTCTTCCCGAGGGATTCTTGGCACGGACTGCAGACAGGGGCTTCGTGGTGACCGCGTCCTGGGTGCCTCAGTTGGACGTGCTGCGTCATGCGTCAACAGGCGCCTTCTTAACACACTGTGGATGGAACTCGACTTTGGAGGCGGTGGCCTGTGGAATGCCTATGGTTTGCTGGCCGCTGGAAGTCGATCAGTGGATGAACAAGGTGATCATGGTGGAGGAGATGAAGATTGGTGTGGAGGTCAGAGGGCATAAACCTGGGGGGCTTGTCATGGCGGACGATGTGGATTGGACAATTAGGCGGATCATGGACATGGAGTCCGAGGGACGGCGGGCAGTCGTTGAACGGGCATTGGCGGTGAAGGAGAGTGCTGCGGCAGCGTGGAAGGAAGGTGGGCCCTCTTGCGCCGCATTCACTGAGTTTGTGAAGCAAATGGAGTGAAGGGGACGTTAGCAGCAACTGATCATATGTGTGTACACTATGTCTGTGTGCACATGTAAATCACACATTCGGTATTGTGTTGTGAACTTGAATAATGTGAGTAGAAATGGCTATCTGTGCACTAGGATTCTACTCTGATCTTTGTCTAAAATGAATGTTATGTTAGTTTTCCCTTTTCAAGTCCATGATTGAATGCAGAAATTTGATCAGAAATTACTCAATTTCTGCACCTTGATTCCTTTATTTTACAGAATTAGTTGCTATTGAAGTATTATATACTAGTATCATGCATATGATACTAGTATGATACCACATCTACAATGCATATAGTATTATAATGTGGTATCATAGTTTATTCATATTTAATATTTTGTAGAATCTGTTGACTGCCAAAACCCACCGGCGGGCAGCGACGGTCAACACTGTAGAGCCGGGAACAACCTAGAGCTGGGGCTGGCTGAGGTCCCTCCGAGCGACGGCCCGCAAAGCACTTCTGGTCACACGTCCGATGCTGAGTGCAAGGGCGTGCCACCTGACCTATACCTGGTCAGGAAGGTGATGGAGATGCCTCGCTTAGTTTCCTGCGTGGCATACACGTAAACATTAAATAAGAGCCTCGATCGGCTCTCAGGTCATCCTGTGAATCGGCTCAAGGAGCCGATCCACCCATGATTCGTTCGGGGTGAACGAATATATGGTGGTCCTGCTTGATCAAGATAAAGCTAATACGATCTACGACGATCTGGGGTTTTCACCGCATAATCGGATCATCCTACTCACGATTGGGCCTCGCGGCCACGCACGGTGATCGTAAGCCGATCCTAGATAGGGCCTAAAAACCAACACGAGGTTGATCCCCGGAACATCCTGTCTAGGACTAGCGAACGACACCCTACGTGCCGCTGGATCCTCCAACCCTTTGTAAGGCCTAACTATTGCAGATATTAAACTAATCCTTGTAGAACAAGGAGCAACCGTAACGGATCGGATCTACTAAATAATGATCAAGCGGGGTGCCGCCCCCACACCTAAGATAGGTGTGAGGGCGGCTAGACATGCAAGGGTTGCACTACGATAGCATGTTACGCGAAGAACTATGCTAACCCTAACACATCTATGATAACTACGTTGCTCGCCATCAACAAGGCTTCAGTACGAGCAACGCATGAACAACGTGGAGCTTGTGCTGCCTAGATCGCAAGATGCGATCTAGGCAGCATGTCGCCACGGATAGAAACCCTCGAGACGAAGGAGTTGGCGATGCGCCGAGATTGGTTTGTTTGGTTGAACGTGTGTTGTTGTTTATTCCATAAACCCTAGATACATATTTATAGTCCAAGGGACTTTCTAATTCAGGCGTGCACCTAATCGTGCACGGGTAAAACTCTAACTTCTAAACCGACACGTAATCTAATATGTTACAGATACAAGGGCAAACTAGCCCAAACTCAGCATAACAGGCCGATTCACGTAATTCTTCCATGTACATTTCTTTAAGTCCATCTTGATCGCGGCCCACCTCTGACTCGGTCAAATTCCGGTGATAACACATGCCCCCCTGGTTTTGGAATTGGTAATTCCAAAATCACTGCTTTTCCTTCGCCGGGTCATGTCGTGGCAGAACCGTTGCAGTATCCGTCATCATGATGCCTTGCCTTCTCAACTTCCCCGCGTGACCTGGCAGTTTTTTTTTTCTTTTTCTCTTAGGCACCACTTCCTCGGAAACTGCAGTGGCATTGAATTTCCACTATATCCCCTTTTATTTAACCGCTATGAACAGTTCTCCTCTGCATCTCCTTCGCATTAGCACTCCATCAGCCCTCCTGCGCCACCATGTCTTCCTCCTCCTCTGCCTCATCGGATCTTTCCAGCCAGTCCTCCCCTTCCCGTGAGCCGACGCCGGAGCCGACCCAGGAGGAAGTCCACGCGGCGAACACCCGCCGCGCCATTGAAGCTGAGGAGGAGTCCAGCCACGACTTCTCCGTCTAGTCTGAGGACGATAAGTCCTTGACCGATGGGGAAAGCGACCTCCGCTTCCTCGCTAACGGGGAAACGGAGGAGGAGGAGGAGAGCGATGACGATCGCTTCTCCTGCGACTTCACCTCTTCCGAGGAGGAGGGGGAACCGGAAGAGGAGGAGGATGACACCTCCTCTGACGAGCCGCCGGCCAAGCGGTGCCCCCGGCCGGGCAACCTCGGCCGACTTCGACGGCGACGATGACGCTGATGAAGAGGACGAGGACAATGAGGGCCCGGTCGGCGGCCATTGGAGCGACGACGAGCCCGCCGGAAGCAGCGCCGACAGCGGCGACGATGGCGACGACGAGGGCAGTGACAGCCCGTAGATAGGACCTCTAGAACAGGGCCAGTAGTAGTAGATGGGGCAATGTATCCCCTAGTACCTCCTTTTGAGAGCAATCAGCTCTTTATGTAAGAAATCTATCAATGAAAAACTTTTCCCCAATTTGATTTTGCCGATTTCCTTTGAATTTAATTTAGCCGATTCCCTCTTCCACTGACCTTGCCGATTCGTCCCCTTTGCCAATGCGTAATAAGCCGATAACAACGCATCGGTCCTTCGAAATTCGCCCTTCCCTTCTTCAACTGATGATTTTTTAAGTCTGGCGGATAATATAGAATCTTCAGGAAAACCTTTGAATTCTTCCAACCAAGCCCAATGGTCCTCTTTAATACTCATCATTTGCGAAGAAGGTTGCAACGAAAGATCAGCCGATGGTATCCCAATCGGCTCCTTGAACAGAGCAAAACAGAGCATCCACCAGGCCTGCTGCCCCCCGAGCCTTACTCGAGGCGAGAATGTCAGAGAAGACGCGCCAAAGCCGATCCCCTTTCTTCTTTAAACAGCCGATAACCCCTTCTGTCAACACGGCTGAACTAGCACCAAAGATTGGAAATCCTCGACAAAAAGGTTCAGAAACCCGGATTGGCTCGAAGCACCACAGTTGGCCTGGATTTGGTGGAGATTCGGTAAACCTCGCATAATTCTACTAGAGTCGATGGCTGCGCATCGGCTGCTTCTCAATTCTAATTTTTTTTTTTTTTACTGGCCGATTTTCTCCTATCGGCCCCCAATATTTCATTGCACACATGTCCTCCTGCATCTGTTCCCACGTTCATCGTATTTAGGTGCCCCCCGAGCCGAATCTGTCAGGGAATGGCAGATATCGGCTCTGTAATTCATACGTCGGCTCCGGTAGGAACAAGGACGAACACAAGCAGAACATGTGGTGAGGATAAATTTTGGCCGATTGCTGGGATCGGCCTCCATGATGCTTGAAGCATTGACTGAAGGTTTTGTGATGTCCCTTCAAAGATTTTTGGGGCCGGTCACAGGGATCAGCCTCGCCATGCTTGATCATCGCTTCGCTTCAACTACATGGTCAAGCCAGTGGATAAAACCAGCTTAACCCTTCCCTTCGTTACGTCGATGCGCTCGCAGTCGTCCAAATTGATACCTGAGAGGGGTTCTTGGCCTGCTGCTTCCCATGCGTTCATGCCAGCCGTTGAAATTTCGGCTGAGTCATCGGCCTGGACGACCTCTACCTCATCTCCATCCCACTGTATTATGCATTGGTGCATCGTGGAGGGAATGCAGCAATTGGCGTGGATCCAATCTCTTCCTAGCAGAACAGCATAAGTGCTCGTGCTATCGACGATGAAGAACGTTGTAGGGATAGTCTTCCTTCCTACGGTCAGATCGACGTTCAGAACACCTTGTGCCTCAGACGCTTGGCCATTGAAATCGCTCAATGTCACGTTGGTCTTGATTAGATCTGAGCTAGAGCGTCCCAGCCGACGTAGCATAGAGTACGGCATGATGTTGACTGCCGCTCCGGTGTCCACCAGCATCTTATTTACAGGCCTCCCATCGATATAACCTCGCAAGTACAGGGCCTTCAGATGTCTGTAGCTCTTTTCTCGTGGCTTCTCAAAGATAACCGGCCGTGGGCCGCAGTCAAGTTGTGCCACGGGTACCTCGTCTAAACCTGGAGCACTGAACTCCGAAGGGAGGATGAACACCATGTTTGTACCAGCCGATGTTTCATCATCGGCTTTCTTTTGCTTGGGACGCCACTCCATTTTCCGTGGACGACCCTCTTCATCCAGGGTCCGCTGAACTTTCGCAGCCAGATCAGGCCGTGCCTTCCTTAACGTATGCAAGTACAACCTTTCGGCTTCCTCCAGGCCGCGCAACCGCTGAACCCTGCGCTTTTGGGAACGGCTGAGTCCGTCTTGGGACCACCTTGGACGGTGGTACTGTCTTCTTCTTCTTCCTGTCCCTCGTCTTCGGAATCCTCGAGATCTGCCCACCGAGGGACTCAACACGTTCGCTTTGTGGCGGGAGAGGCCCTAAGCGCTTGAACACAGACACGTTGGCTGCCTCCTTCTTCTTGGTTGCATTACGGGCAATTGCCGATTGTGGGCAATCGGCTCATTCCCGAATCCCAGCGGTGTACGAAGAAGGGGCAGTCCCGATGCTCGGCGTTGCCATCTTGCTCCCTTGATTGTTCCGTGGCACGACGCTCGTGCTCCTCCTCATCGTGATCGTGCCGACGATGTCTTCTGGCTTCTCTAGCCAGACGATCTCTTTCATCATCATCGCTGGATCGTCGGCGTCGGTCGTACTGACTCACATACTTGTTGAGGAGGTGATCAGAGAGGGGTCGCTGATATCTTATGTTTTTCACCTCTCCTCTCGTGACGTAGCGCTTGCCATCATGACGGAGCCGATCGCGTGGAGCGGCCTCCTCTGTGTCCTTGCTACGAGAGCAGCTGCCCTCGTCTCCGTCTTTGCCAGAGTGGTTCCCAGGTCCTACCATGTTGATGCTGAACGAGGATCCTGGCTGGCAACCTTCAGGGTAAGTGCACTCCACCATATTAACGGCGGGAAAGGGCTGGGTGTCGACCTTCATGGCGTACTGGTTGAAAATTAGACGCCCTTTTTCTATCGCCGCTTGGATGTGCTGACGCCATACCCTGCAGTCGTTGGTGGCATGGGAGAGCGAGTTGTGCCATTTACAGTATGGCTTTCCGTTCAGCTCTTGCACCGTGGGGAATTTGAGACCTTCAGGAATCGTCAACTGTTTCTCCTTGAGGAGGAGGTCGAAGATTTGCTCAGTCTTGGTCACGTCAAAATCAAATCCCCTGGGTGGGCCTGGTGGCTTTACCCATTTGCAGGGCACGGGGGTTCCTCCCCGAGTCCATTCAGCCATCGCTACCTCTTGGTCTCCCGCAGAACTTCGTCTTCCTCTCGCATCGACCAAGACTATCGCACGCTTGAACTTATCTTGGTACAGTCCGGGTGTCGCTGTTCATATGCCGACGCTTCGAACCATGTGCGCCAATGAGGGATAATCGCTTGGGAGGCCATGTCCTTGAGCTGTGTTGCAAGGCCTGCTACGCCAACTCGATCGCTTCTTTTTCAGTTATACGAACCGAATAACATCGGTTCCTAAGATTCCTGAAACGCTGGATGTACTCTGTCACAGTTTCTCCGCGCTTCTGACGTAGTTGTGCTAGATCGGCAATGCCAGACTCGGAAGCCTCTGAATGGTACTGCATATGGAACTGCTCTTCCAACTGCTTCCAAGTCCGTATGGAGTCTGGTGGCAAAGAGGTATACCATCCGAAAGCCGATCCCGTGAGGGACTGTGAGAAGAGCCTCACGCGTAGCTGATCCGACACTGAAGCCGGTCCTAGTTGCGCCAAATATCGGCCGACGTGCTCGATGGAGCTGGAGCCATCTGATCCACTGAATTTGGAGAAATCAGGGAGCCGATATTTAGGTGGCAGCGGGATCATCTCGTAGTCGTCGGGGTACGGCTTGGAATAGCCGATTGCCCTCCTTTTCGGCACCATGCCGAACTGGTCTCTCAGTATGGTACTGATCCGATCCGCTGTGCTGGCTGCAGGAGTTGAACTCTGAAGATTTGCCGGGGTGGCGTACTTAGCCAGCCATGCTTGCTTTTCCAGCTCTGAGCCAACTGCAGGAGCTGAGCTCTGGAGGTTCGTCGGGGTGGCGTACTTAGTTAGCCACGTCCGCTTCTCAGGCTCTGTCGCTGACGTTCCTCCTGTTTTCCCAGAATTCTCTGACGTTGTGGCCTGGTTTGTGAGTGCCCAGTTGCCACAGTCTGGCACATACGTGCACGCGTACCCTTGAGGGATCTCCTTGGGCGCCTCGGGCAAGAACTGGTAGTCACTAGGGTCACCACCAATCTTGTAGACGACGAATGCCGGTGTAGCCGGCACTTCTGGTGCTGCCAATGCATATGGCAGCGGTGGACGGGACTGGAGTGGCAACTCCCCTTGATGTGTCCCGAGGGCTGGTCCTGACGGCGAGTACTGGTGCCTCATGATCTCCTGGATCACGCGAATAGCGACACGCTCCAACGTGTTGACCAGGTTCTCAGAGTGACGGTGTAGCGAGTGAGCCACCAAGTAGTTGATCTCCTGCCGCAGGGACCTGGTACGTTCCTCCGACGGGGCAGAGAGGTCTATCCCATCGAGTGCACCTTGCGGTGAGAACCCCTTCCATCTGATGCCATGGGAACGGGTTCTCTGAAAAGAGCCGATGAGGTCGGCTTCGAGGGTGACTTTGATCTCGTCATACCTCTTCTTGAGCTCGTCGGGTAGCTCCTCGTAGGTGACTGGCGTGCCGTCCGCCATCTCAGATGTAGACGGCGATGTGGTTGATGTAGAAGCCGTCCCACCGGGCGTGCCAGAATGTGTTGACTGCCAAAACCCACCGGCGGGCAGCGACGGTCAACACTGTAGAGCCGGGAACAACCTAGAGCTGCGGCTGGCTGAGGTCCCTCCGAGCGACGGCCCGCAAAGCACTTCTGGTCACACGTCCGATGCTGAGTGCAAGGGCGTGCCACCTGACCTATACCTGGTCAGGAAGGTGATGGAGATGCCTCGCTTAGTTTCCTGCGTGGCATACACGTAAACATTAAATAAGAGCCTCGATCGGCTCTCAGGTCATCCTGTGAATCAGCTCAAGGAGCCGATCCACCCATGATTCGTTCGGGGTGAACGAATATATGGTGGTCCTGCTTGATCAAGATAAAGCTAATACGATCTACGACGATCTGGGGTTTTCACCGCATAATCGGATCATCCTACTCACGATTGGGCCTCGCGGACACGCACGGTGATCGTAAGCCGATCCTAGATAGGGCCTAAAAACCAACACGAGGTTGATCCCCGGAACATCCTGTCTAGGACTAGCGAACGACACCCTACGTGCCGCTGGATCCTCCAACCCTTTGTAAGGCCTAACTATTGCAGATATTAAACTAATCCTTGTAGAACAAGGAGCAACCGTAACGGATCGGATCTACTAAATAATGATCAAGCGGGGTGCCGCCCCCACACCTAAGATAGGTGTGAGGGCGGCTAGACATGCAAGGGTTGCACTACGATAGTATGTTACGCGAAGAACTATGCTAACCCTAACACATCTATGATAACTACGTTGCTCGCCATCAACAAGGCTTCAGTACGAGCAACGCATGAACAACGTGGAGCTTGTGCTGCCTAGATCGCAAGATGCGATCTAGGCAGCATGTCGCTTACCGGATAGAAACCCTCGAGACGAAGGAGTTGGCGATGCGCCGAGATTGGTTTGTTTGGTTGAACGTGTGTTGTTGTTTATTCCATAAACCCTAGATACATATTTATAGTCCAAGGGACTTTCTAATTCAGGCGTGCACCTAATCGTGCACGGGTAAAACTCTAACTTCTAAACCGACACGTAATCTAATATGTTACAGATACAAGGGCAAACTAGCCCAAACTCAGCATAACAGGCCGATTCACGTAATTCTTCCATGTACATTTCTTTAAGTCCATCTTGATCGCGGCCCACCTCTGACTCGGTCAAATTCCGGTGATAACAGAATCTCAATGCAAATTTGGGTAAATGATATATTTGTCATTAAATTTTCTATTTTTACGTGCTATGATATACGTATCTCACCTCATTAATTTTAGTGTCATATCAGATTTTGGCCAATATGACATGCATGATACTCCCATTATTCTAGTCTAAGGCATAGTTTTTCTCTCCTTGAAATTATTTATTGTAATCTCAAAAAAATAATTATTTATTGCATATCTCTTTCATTGGACGGGATTATTATTTATTTGTGTGTCCTTCACAGGATTACAGTCTTTACTATGGGTTTTTAGGATATTCTGGATACGTTTTAGGCCAATTTCAATGTATCAAATCTGTGAAACGGTGACCTATTATGCTGAAAGTTTTCTTTTCTGAGAACGCTATTTTGCTGAAGCTTTCTTAGGAATGTTCTACGGTAGTGAGGTTCCAACATAGCACATCATGTGTTAGACCCATATATCCTAAACACTAGTACCAGTTGATCCTCAGTTCTAATAGCATAGCAAACAACCTTAATCAGTTGGTATCTTGTTTGAGGGACTCGTGGCTATCTCTCATCAAAGGATCGTTTGGCACACTAAATCAGCCTAACACCAATGTGCTTTTGATTCATGTCTTGTTTTTTTGCTGTTATAACTTGGCGCACTTATTGTATTTTCTTTGTTGTTTCTGGACTGTTCTGTAAGAACCGCGGTTTAATATGATCAGGGTTTTCTCGCAAAAAAAAAAAAAAAACTTGGCGCATAGAATTGTGTAGGGCAAATGATGTTAACTGTCCATGTATTTGTGAATTGTGAGGCCGCTGTTTGACAACAGGGAAGCTAGAGACTGGCACTGAGCTTGTGAAATTTGCTCACATGATTTGCTGGCTCTAGATGTTCTTGTACAACCTGGGGCACTTCGCCTACAGTATGTTTCACAATGAGTAATTCCGCGCTCCCGGCGATGGAGCTTTTTGCTCGGCAGTCTGCTGTGATTTTTGCTCTATTAAGCTGGTTATATCTACCGACGCTGCTTTACAGTATGAATGAGAGGATGGTGCAAGTGTGCGCGCTTCACCCTATGTGTGCAAAAGTAGTTTTTTTAGGGGTTTGTGCAAAAATAGTTGGAAAACTATGTGAAATTGGCCTAAAATTTGCCTGCCGCGGACCAAACCGGCAAACCGGACGCCCTTGAGTGCACTGCCACCTGCAAACGAACATGGGGGCCATCGGTCGCGGACTGCTAATGGACTGAAACGGACAATTTCAATGTCTAAGGGCATCTCCATCGGCGCGACGCATTTCGGACGTCCCGAAATGCGTCGCGGCGGACGCTCGACAGACTGTTTTTGTCCGCGCGTCCGTTTGCACCTAGGGGTGGCTCCAGCGGGCCGACGCATTTTCGCGTTTGCATCAATTTATGAAGTTTCCAAACAACAAAATAAGAAAATCAACAAAGTCATAGTTATTACATTTAAAAGTCGACATGAAAATAAGATAGTATTTCTCTAGGCATGATCTTCATGGCCAGCCAATGTCCACTGATGCTCAATCAGATCCGTTCGCAGCTGTTTGGAGACGTTCTCGTTAGTTCTCGTTAGTAACTTCTACATTCCTAATTAGATAGTCCTGCCAAGATGAAGCTCCAGGAAGTGGCGCAACCAGCTCACCTTGGAAATCCCATTGGTTCTCATTGCGGCCATCAGGACGCTCGTTCTCAACGATCATGTTGTGCATGATCACGCAGCATGTCATCACCTCATGCATGGTCTTCAGCGACCATATTCTTGCCGGGTGACGGACAATTGCCCACCGAGTTTGGAGCACACCAAATCCACGCTCCACATCTTTCTTGCAAGCCTCTTGCATCTTGGCAAACCTCCTCGTCTTCTCGGAGTTTGGATTACGGACAGTCTTCACCAATGTGGCCCAGTCAGGGTAGATACCATCAGCAAGATAATATGGCTTGTCATATGCATTTTCATTGATCTCATAGCTCACCCGGGGAGCTTTGCCTTGCGTGAGCCAGTTGAAAACCGGTGATCGGTGCAACACATTGATGTCATTGTTGGAACCGGCCATGCCAAAGAATGAATGCCAAATCCATAAATCTTGAGATATGACAGCTTCAAGAATGACAGTTTTTCCCTCCTCATGCCCGCTGTACGCACCCTGCCATCCAAATGGACAGTTTTTCCACTGACAGTGCATGCAATCTATGCTGTCAATCATTCCTGGGAAGCCTCTAGACTCGTTGATAGATAGGAGGCGCCTTGTATCTTCAACAGTTGGCTCTCTACAGTAATACTCTCCGAACACGGCAATCACGGCTCGGCAAAACTTGTACATGGCCTCAAGACAGGTGCTCTCACCCATTCGAAGATACTCATCGAATATATCTGCAACCATTCCATATGAGAGCATGTGAATAGCCGCAGAGCATTTTTGGTAGGAGGTGAAGCCTAACGCACCTGTTGCATCGCGCCTGCATTGGAAGTAGGGGTCGTAGTTTCTGACGCCCTGTAGAATGACCAAGAACAGGTCCCTTGACATCTTGTATCGGCGCCGGAACATTTTTTCCGGGAAGATCGGATCAGTGAGGTGGAAGTAGTCCTTGTGGAGGCGGGCCTTCCCTTCCACTCTGTTGCGCGGCAGGTTTTTGGCGCGGCCCTTCACAGAGCCCCGGTGTTGCGGCCCCGGGTTAGAGGTGAACTCGTGGATCATGGAGGCCGCAGTTGTTGCCAAAGTCTGCGTCGACTCATCAGACTCCTCGTCGGAAGAGGAGTCGACGACCTCCGCGCGGAACTTGTCCAACGTCTGCCACATGTCCATCTGCGTGGGTACAAACTATGGATCAATGGCCGCGCACGATAGCGCCGAAAACACGAGTAAGAAACCTACCGACGCAATTGACCGAACAGGTCGTGGGCGGTGCGGAAGGGCGGCGCAACCGAGAGCGTTTCGCCCGAAAATAGCAGGCAGGTACGCGGCGGAGCACGCTCCTGCTCTCCCGCGCGGCAAGAACGGAGCCGACGACGACTACTGCAGCACTACGGCCGGACGGCGGCGCTAGGGGTGGGGGTGGTGGTGTCGCACTAGGGCAGGAAAGAAGGGGAACAAGAAGCAAATCGAAGCGATCGATTTCGTTGTCCCTGACATGCGGGACCGGGTAAGAAATGGAGGACGCTCCAAGCGACCGCCGAGTGGGCGCATATTTGGGCCAGGTTTGCATCTCGGCGGACTCGGTCACTTTGCGTCGCGCCGCTGGAGCAGGTCCCAGACGCATTTCCGATCACGGCTGACGAAAACGGTCGCTCAGCGTCCGTTTGCGTCGCGCCGCTGGAGATGCCCTAAAATGCGGGCATCCGTACATTGGAATGGCCTTAGTTCCGCAGAGAGGAGTAGAATGTCTCCTTTTTCTGCTTCCTTTTTTTTTCATGTTGTAAATAACTTTTATGTGGTCGGGGGGTTTTAATAAATTGTTGTGGGGGTTTTGCTCCACATTTTCTGGTAAAAAAAAAGAATGTGGCAAACTTTGCCTCCATTTTTTATTCTTATCCTCTGGTCCATCCGTCCATGCAACAACACGAATCTTGAAAACATTATCGAGGGACACGGCCACAGACTGAGACATACTCCCTTTATTCCAATATATGTCGTGCATATAAGCTTTTTTAAAGTCAAATCATGCAAACGTTGATCAAGTTTATGAAAATATCAACATTGAGAATATTAAATCAAAGCTTTTGCTTCCATAGACCCCAAGAGCGAAGCGTTTTTCTAAGTGAAACACAAAGACGGCTGGGCTGAGATGTTTTGGTATTTAGGGGTCTATAGAAGCACAAGGTTTAAAAAATCAATACCCTTAGATTTAGCATGAAGTATACTCCACAAGTTCTTGGTGGACTGATCTTTGGAGCATCCCAGCCAGGTCCCGAAACCAACCTCCAAATGAAAATGGGGGGCGCGTCCAGCAGCCCACCCCAAATGTGTTTTGTGTTCGGGACAGCCCAATTTCCTGTTCGGCATCTCCAGGCCGTCCCTGACCCACAGGGCACGCCCTCAGCGGACCGGACACGACCTGCACCGCGTGCCACATTGGATACAGACAATCGGGCTCCACATGCCAGTGACCCAGTTACCATTCGAACCGCCATGTCGTCTCCTCCTAGGCCGCTCACACCCCTCGAAATCGCCACATCCGCTGATGCAATTTCTGACACATCCCGTCGAGAAAACCGGCTCGCCGACGTAGGCCTCTTTGTGTGTTTGTTTCTCTTTCGTCTTGCCAACCATTTCTCGTCGTGGTAGGTGTGTCAATCTCACGCGTCGCGCTTGCTAGCAAGGTGTTCGGACGAATGGCTGAGCTAGCGTTTGCACCGTCGCACGGCGTTTGATGACTCATATACTTCTTAATTTGCATACTATGGATAGCGAGGATCAGATGATGATGCATTTGTTAATGGCAGAGGAAGCCAATGCTGCCATCGATGAACAAGAGCATTTAATGATTCTCGTCGGTCTTCTTCAACTTGAAGAGGAGGAGAAGGAGGCCCTTCCCAAACGTGGAGGGTCAGAGTGCGGGGAGAAAGAAATCGAAGCCAATGCAACGACTAGAAGGCCATGTCATGGTATACACCAAGTATTTCGCCGATGATCCTACATACACGCCGAAGGATTTTCGCCAACGGTTTAGGATACACAAGGAGTGGTTCAAGAACATTGTGCATGGTGTGAGAGAGTTTGGTACATATTTAGAAATTAAGAGAGATGCAGTCGGAGTTCCAAGCTTCTCATGACTGCAGAAGTGCACTACGGCAATTAGGATGCTAGCGTATGGAGTTCCTGGAGATCTGAAGGATGAGTGCGGATATCTAAATCCACTTCTCAGGAATCCATGTACACATTTTTCAAGGCCGTGGTTGGGAAGTTTAGGCCACATTATCTTAGAGGACCAAGAGGAGATAACTCTTATCATGGCACAAAATAGAGCTATGGAATTTCCTAGGATGCTCTGCAGCATTGGTCATGAAATAATTATCCATTTGCCTGGTAAGGTTTATACAAAGGGAAGCATAGGTATTGCAGTGTGGTACTTGAAGCAATGGCCGACTATGACCTCTGGATTTGGTATGTTTTTTTTTCATCATGGCTGATTCACACAATTATATCTATGTGTTACAACGCTTACCGGTATTTGTAAGACCAATTGAAGGGCATGTTCCACCCTGCAACTATAAGATTAATAGCCACCATACAACAAAGGCTACTTTTAGCCCATGAGATCTATCCAAAATGACTGAAATTTGTGAACCCAATCAAGCCGCCTGCTGGTTACAAGAAGTCTCACTTTTCTTCGAGGAAATAGAGTTGCATAAAGGATGTCGAGCGGGATTATGGTGTGCTCCAAACTCGATTTGTGATTGCTAGGTATTCTGCTCTTACCTGGTCTCAGGAGGCAATGTTGGAGATGATGAACCGTTGTGTGATTTTGTACAACATGACCAACAAGAGTGAGCGCAAGAATCCACCAATAGATGATCATCTATATGATGTCTAGGATCCTCTTGCCCAGCTTGATAATAGGCTGCCTCCAGATTTTGCAGATTTTCTCACATACGAAAATCCGTGATACATGTACTCATGCGCAACTAGAAAATGCTCCTGTAGAGCATTTGTGGAGGGCGAAAGAAAACGACTAAAACTAGTTATTTGTATGCTACAAGTACTCCTTATTTCCAAAACAATTTATTTACGTGCCAGACTAGACTATTTATTTATGCGGTAAACTATTTGGTTGAAATTTCAAAAGAAAAATATCAATAAACCCTTCCGATTGGCCAGTTTTGAGGACGCCACTAGGCACAACCATTCTCCAAAAGCGGCAGCCCACATAAGCGTGCCCTAAGAGCATCTCCAGCCGGCGTCCCTCAAACGGCGCTGAATCGAACATTTGGGGACGTGTTTCCTTCGTGACGCGTTTAAGGGGTGTGTTTTCTTCGTGCCGCGCTCTCCTGCCGCGTCCCCCAAACGTGACCCTAATTTTTATTTATTAATGCAATATTTAAAAACACAACCATTTTATTAAATATAGCATATAAATATATAAATAAATATGTTTGCTAAAATTATTTTCAAATTACAATACAACAAATAATAAAATAACTAAACAAATATAATTAGTTGGGCTAGATCAAAGCGCCGCGGCATTTGCTGATAATCTTTTAACCCTCCACATATGCTCAACGAGATCATTTTGAAGTTGCTCATGGACATTGCTGTCACGGATCTCTACGTGCATGGCGAGAAAATCAGCAAAATCTGCAGGCACCTCATGATCAACCTCCGCAAGAGGGTCCTGACACTCATAGGGACCAACATGTCTCCTGACCCGATTCTTGCGGTGATCCTCGATGATCATGTTGTGCATAATCACACAAGCCTGCATCACCTCCCACATTTGATCGTGAGACCAGCTTAGAGCAGGGTACCGAACAATAGCAAATTAAGCTTGAAGCACGCCAAATGCCCGCTCGACATCCTTCTTGCAAGCCTCCTGTCGCGAAGCAAAGTGGCAATTCTTCTGACCTGATGGAGCTGGGATTGTTTTAACAAAAGTCGCCCATTTTGGATATATACCATCGTCTAGATAATAGCTTTTACTATATTGGTGGCCACTGATATCATAGTTGCATGGTGGAGCATGATCTTCCACTAGTTTGCTGAACACCGGAGATCGCTCCAACACGTTGATGTCATTGTGTGATCCCGCCAGAAAGAATGTCAAATCAAAATGTCATAATCTGCCACAACTTTAAGCACCACACTGCAATATCCATGACGCCCTTTGTATATACCTTGTCAAGAAAACGAGCAATTCTTCCATGACCAGTGCATGCAATCGATGCTTTCAAATATCTCAGGGAATCCTCTCGCGACATTTTGTGCCATGATCCTTGCAGTCTCTTCTTCAGTTGGCCCTCTCAAGTAGTATTGCCAAATGATACGTCTCAAACGTATCTATAATTTCTTATGTTTCATGCTACTTTTATGATGATACTCACATGTTTTATACACATTATATGTTATTATTATGCATTTTTCGGCACTAACCTATTGACGAGATGCCGAAGAGCCAGTTGCTGTTTTCTGCTGTTTTTGGTTTCAGAAATCCTAGTAAGGAAATATTCTCGGAATTGGACGAAATTAACGCCCAGGGTCCTATTTTTCCACGAAGCTTCCAGAAGTCCGAAGAGGAAACGAAGTGGGGCCACGAGGTGGCCACACGCCAGGGCGGCGCGGCCCAAGCCCTGGCCGCGCCGGCCTGTTGTGTGGGCCCCTCGTGACGCCCCTTGACCTGCCCTTCCGCCTACTTAAAGCCTTCGTCGCGAAAACCCCAGTACCGAGAGCCACGATACGGAAAACCTTCCAGAGATGCCGCCGCCGCCAATCCCATCTCGGGGGATTCAGGAGATCGCCTCCGGCACCCTGCCGGAGAGGGGAATCATCTACCGGAGGTCTCTTCATCACCATGATCGCCTCCGGATCGATGTGTGAGTAGCCCACCCCTGGGCTATGGGTCCATAGCAGTAGCTAGATGGTTGTCTTCTCCTCATTGTGCTATCATGTTAGATCTTGTGAGCTGCCTATCATGATCAAGATCATCTATTTGTAATGTTACATGTTGTGTTTGTTGGGATCCGATGAATATTGAATACTATGTCAAGTTGATTATCAATCTATCATATATGTTATTTATGTTCTTGCATGCTCTCCGTTGCTAGTAGAGGCTCTGGCCAAGTTGATACTTGTGACTCCAAGAGGGAGTATTTATGCTCGATAGTGGGTTCATGCCTCCATTAAATCTGGGACAGTGACAGAAAGTTCTAAGGTTGTGGATGTGGTGTTGCTACTAGGGATAAAACATCGATGCTTTGTTTAAGGATATTTGTGTTGATTACATTACGCATCATACTTAATGCAATTGTCTGTTGTTTACAACTTAATACTGGAGGGGGTTCGGATGATAACCTGAAGGTGGACTTTTTAGGCATAGATGCATGCTGGATAGCGGTCTATGTACTTTGTCGTAATGCCCTGATTAAATCTCATAGTACTCATCATGATATATGTATGTGCATTGTTATGCCTTCTTTATTTGTCAATTGCCCAACTGTAATTTGTTCACCCAACATCTGTTTATCTTATGGGAGAGACACCACTAGTGAACTGTGGACCCCGGTCCTATTCTTTACATCTGAAATACAATCTACTGCAATTGTTCTTGACTGTTCTTCGCAAACAATCATCATCATCCACACTATACATCTAATCCTTTGTTTACAGCAAGCCGGTGAGATTGACAACCTCACTGTTACGTTGGGGCAAAGTACTGTGATTGTGTTGTGCAGGTTCCACGTTGGCGCCGGAATCCCTGGTGTTGCGCCGCACTACACTCCGCCACCATCAACCTTCAACGTGCTTCTTGGCTCCTACTAGTTCGATAAACCTTGGTTTCTAACTGAGGGAAACTTGCTGCTGTACGCATCACACCTTCCACTTGGGGTTCCCAACGGGCGTGTGCTTTACGCGTCATCAAGCTTTTTTTCTAGCGCCGTTGCCGGGGATCTGAAGAAAAAAGTTACACCACGGAGATTGCTAACTCCCACGGCAACAGCTCTTTTTCTGGCGCCGTTGCCGGGGAGATCAAGACACGCTGCAAGGGGAGTCTCCCACATCCAATCTCTTTACTTTTTTTTTGTCTTGCTTTACTTTATTTTATTTACTGCTTTGTTTGCTCTTATATCAAAAACACAAAAAAATTAGTTGCTAGATTTACTTTATTTACTGTCTTGTTTGCATTCTCTATATTGAAAACACAAAAAAATTAGTTACTTGCATTTACTTTATTTAGTTTGCTTTACTTGTCTTTATTACTGTTAAAATGAATACCCCTGAGAATACTAAGTTGTGTGATTTCACTAGTTAGGCTTAATGGAAAACAACAAAAATATTAGAGATCTTTATAGTATTTATCTTGAGTTAGGACATGAGGTGTTTGAAGAGAAAATTAAAAAACCGATGGAACTTTGTTTGCAAAATAGTTGTAGCAATGTTATTAGCATGAACTCTTTGAACACTATTGTTGCTAATGCTATCGAAGAATTTAAGCTTGGGGAAGCTGGTTTTGATGAGCATGATATTTTTAGTCTCCCAAGCATGGAGGAGAGAATTTACTTTGATGACACTTTTCCTCCCATTTATGATGATAGTGGTATTTTGGTGCCACCTACTATCGAGGATAAAGTTTATTATGATTATACTATGCCTCCTACATTTGATGATTATGGTGATGAGAATAATAATGATAGCTACTTTGTTGAATTTGCTCCCGCTACAATTAATAAGAATGACTATGCTTATGTTGGGAGTAGTAATTATTTTATGCATGAGACTCATGATAAGAATGCTTTATGTGATAGTTATATTGTTGAGTTTGTTCATGATGCTACTGGAAATTATTATGAGAGAGGAAAATATGGTTGTAGAAATTTTCATGTTACTAAAACACCTCTCCATATGCTGAAATTTTTGAAGTTACACTTGTTTTGTCTTCCTATGCTATTCACTTTGTTCTTCATTGACTTGTTTATTTACAAGATTCCTTTTCATAGGAAGTGGGTTAGGCTTAAATTTGTTTCATACTTGCTTTTTGATGCTCTCTTTGCTTCAACCCTCATCCTTATGCGAGTGCATCATTAAATTTACTGAGCACATCTTAATGGCTATAAAGAAAACACTTCTTGGGAGATAACCCATGTTTTTATTTTGCTTTTGTTTAATATTTGAGTCTTGGAAGTTGTTACTACTATAGCAACCTCTCCTTATCTTTATTTTATTGCATTGTTGTGCCAAGTAAAGTCTTTGATAGTAAAGTCAATACTAGATTTGGATTACTGCGCAGAAACAGATTTCTTGCTGTCACGAATTTCGATCTGCCTCTCTGTAGGTAACTCAGAAAAATCTGCCAATTTACGTGCGTGATCCTCAGATATGCACGCAACTTTCATTCAATTTGGGCATTTTCATTTGAGCAAGTCTGGTGCCTCAAAAAAATTCGTCTTTACGGACTGTTCTGCTTTGACAGATTCTGCCTTTTATTTCGCATTGCCTATTTTGCTGTGTTGGATGGATTTCTTTGTTCCATTAACGTCCAGTAGCTTTGTGCAATGTCCAGAAGTATTAAGAATGATTGTGTCACCTCTGAACATGTGAATTTTTGATTATGCACTAACCCTCTAATGAGTTTGTTTTGAGTTTGGTGTGGAGGAAGTTTTCAAGGATCAAGAGAGGAGGATGATACAATATGATCAAGAAGAGTGAAAAGTCAAAGCTTGGGGATGCCCCCGTGGTTCATCCCTGCATATTTTAAGAAAACCCAAGCGTCTAAGCTTGGGGATGCCCAAGGCATCCCTTCTTCATCGACAACTTATCAGGTCACCTCTAGTGAAACTATATTTTTATTCCGTCACATCTTATGTGCTTTACTTGGAGCGTCTGTTTGCTTTTGTTTTTGTTTTTGTTTTTGTTTGAATAAGATCGGATCCTAGCATTCTTTGTGTGGGAGAGAGACACGCTCTGCTGTTTCGTATGAACACATGTGTTCTTAGCTTTATCTTTAATGTTCATTGCGAAAGTTGGACTATTTCATTCATTGTTATATGGTTGGAAACGGAAAATGCCGCATGTGGTAAATGGTTTAATGTCTTGAATAATGTGATACTTGGCAATTGTTGTGCTCATATAGATCATGTTTATGCTCTTGCATCATGTACCTTGTACCTATTAATGAATAACTACATAGAGCTTGTTAAAATTTGGTTTGCATGATTGATCTCTAGAGTCTAGATATTTTCTGGTTAAGGTATTTGAACAACAAGGAGACAATGTAAAGTCTTATAATAGTTACAATATGTTCATATGTGAGCTTTGCTGCACCTTTCATACTTGAGTTTGCTTCAAACAACCTTGCTAGCCTAGCCTTGTATTGAGAGGAATTCTTCTCGTGCATCCAAATCCTTGAGCCAACTACTATGCCATTTGTGTCCACCATACCTACCTACTACATGGTATTTCTCCGCCATTCCAAAGTACATTACTTGAGTGCTACCTTTAAAATTCTATTCTTTGTCTTTGCAATATATAGCTCATGGGACAAATAGTCTTAAAAACTATTGTGGTGAAGAATATGTACTTATGTGTCTTATTTCTTAATAAGTTGCTTGTTGAGCGGTAACCATGTTTCTGGGGACGCCATCAACTTTTACCTTTGTTGAATATCATGTGAGTTGCTATGCATGTTCGTCTTTTCTGAAGTAAGGGAGATTTTCATGATCAAATGGTTTGAGTATGCATAATGTTAGAGAAGAACATTGGGCCGCTAACTAAAGCCATGATTCATGGTGGAAGTTTCAGTTTGGACAACTAATCCTCAATCTCTTATGAGAAAATTAACTGTTGTTGAATGCTTATGCATTAAAGAGGAGTCCATTATCTGTTGTCTATGTTGTCCCGGTATGGATGTCTAAGTTGAGAATAATCAAAAGCGAGAAATCCAATGCGAGCTTTCTCCTTAGACCTTTGTACAGGCGGCATAGAGGTACCCCTTTGTGACACTTGGTTGAAACATATGCTATGCAATGATAATCCGTGTTAATCCAAGCTAATTAGGACAAGGTGCGAGCACTATTGGTATACTATGCATGAGGCTTGCAACTTATAAGATATCTTATACATAACACATATGCTTTATTACTACCGTTGACAAAATTGTTTCTTGTTTTCAAAATGAAAAGCTCTAGCACAAATATAGTAATCAATGCTTCCCTCTGCGAAGGTGACATGGGTATACCCTTCGGGTACCCATTATTGGTATACCTGGATCGGCTCGGCCCAATATGAAGAAGACCCAACAAGGCAACCCGAAGAAGTAGTCGACTAGGACTCTTGTAAAACCCTAGGCTGGTTGCATATATAAAGCTAGCCAGGGCACCCGAAATAAGGAGGACAAGAGATAGACAGAATATAGACAACACATCTCCGCCTACGGCGGCACCCTGTAAACATACATATGATCATATAGTGGATTGCTAGCAGCACGTAGGGATCCTCCACCGAGGGGACCCGAAGCTGGGTACGTCATTTGCTTAATCTCGCTCCCGGAATCTCCATCGTCGCTCTCTCCCGAAACCCAAGTCTACAATACGTAGGCATTGACGAGGTGATCCCTCGTCAATTGGCGCCGTCTGTGGAATTGCGGCGACTGGATTTTGTTATCCGGGCGGGATGCTTCTTCTTCGACAGCTTCATCCAAATCGCATCTACCAGCCTATTAGCTTCAACATGTTCAAGTTCATCATTGTCACGGAAGTTTCATTACAGCACAACAACTGAGTCATCAGCTTTGCGGCGTTTTGTCAGCAACATCAGCGCGCCGGGATCAGATCTAGCTATCTCACAATAAGTTGTTTCGGCTGAATTTACCGTCCAAGATTTTCCACGGCCGGTTCCGTCTCCGTCGTGGTTTGCCCGCGAAGCTGCGTGATCAACTTTACGTATACGTACACAGACACGCGACAACAGGAATTTTAGGATCTGTCACAAATCCATGGTAGCGTCACGGGAAGCGAATATCTGCATGAATCAATCATAGGGAATCATCACGTGGCCTTGTCCTTTGACTGATCTCAAGGGAATCGCGTCTCGGCGAATACACGCGTTGGCTGGACTTTCCATCAGGGAAAAGAAATTCCAATGCAAACGTAACCAAGTACTACTTGTTTTCTCATGGTTAAAATTCAATTGGAGGAAGCAGGAACGACAAATAAGGAAGAAAAAACAATTCTGCGCAAACCTGAAGCAGGAGTATTGGTTTGTTTCATGACCGGCCAAGAAATAAAAGGTTGCTGAATATTGACTAGCTCAAGTACGAGTGACTACAGCCTATCTTCAACCGAAGACAGCCTGGACAGTCTGGGGAAGCAGATTCCTCTCGACTTGGGCGAGTATACTACATCAACTGCGTCCATCTTATTGACCGTTACTCGTCTACATCCGATACAACAATAATCAGGTGCTATATTTCCAATTTATTTCTACTTATAAAATTTATTTCGCCATATATATTTTCGGCTCGTACTATTATTTGCGCGTAGGCTTTTTGCGCCATAATATAATTACAGATCAGAGACAAACTTCGACTACTTTGCCGTGTTGACCTCGTTTGCCATCACACGTCCGCCGTCGTGCACCCGACATCGTGCCCTTGTCACGCTCGGGGGCTCACCCGCCGTTAACCCGACAACACGCACTCGCCTCGCCCGGGGTTTCACCCGCTGCGAACTCGATGATTCTCTCCTCCATGCCGACTACTTCCACCGTGTCAAAAAAATTCGGCTAAACGCCGCACGGCTCCGCTGCTCAAGCACATCCGCTTCATCGACTTCAGCTTCCGGACGGCCTACTTCCACCTCGACATTGCCGCATCCAACAATAAAGCTAAGTGTTCCTTTCCCAAGAGTCAATTATTATTCATTTTCGCCACACCCGAATACTTAGGGGCTGCAACATTGTATCTTTACAGCAAAATTATCTGACATCCGGAGCTGCGCCATTAATTCGTTACCGCAAATATACTCGGTTACGTGGAGAATTTCTTTTCGTCGGCTCGGTGGAATTAGCTTTTCCGGCTCAGTGGAATTATTTTCTTTGGCTTAGTGGATTTATTTTTTTCGGCTCAGTGGATTCATCTTCTTCGGCTTACTGGATTTTGTCGTCGACGGATTCATGTTATATGGTGATCATTGATTTCTTATATAATACTACCCGATGCACTTCCGGGTCAATGGATTTATCATCTATGATTATTACTGGATTTAATTTCTTCGGGTTAGTGAATTTTTTTTTCCGGATTCATCTATATGGATACTACTAAGTTTACTCTTATACAATACTACCCGATGAGCTTCCGGGTCAATGGATTCATCTTCTATGGCCATTACTGGATTTATTTTCTTCGGGTCAATGGATTCATCTTTTATGGCCATTACTGGATTTATTTTCTTCGGGTCAATGGATTCATCTTCTATGATATCAGCGGATTCATCTTCTATGATTATTACTGGATTCTTCGAGCCAATGAATTCATCCTCTATGATATCGACGGATTTATCTTCAATATATGCTCTATATTTAATGGCATCTTCAATATGGATTCAACTAAAATACTTCATCTGGGATTCATCTTCGTATATTATTGTCTATGGCTTCATCTTAAATGGCTTCACCAAATATGACACCGCGACTCCATCAACTTATTTTGACGTCACGCCTAACGCTCGGGGGCTCGACAACGATTTCGCCTCGGGTCACGACTGCGACACAAAAATCATGACATCACCTCAGCAACGCTTGGGGGCTCGGCTATTTCTTCATCAAACAATTTGGCGGCATTTATTTTCGCTATTTGGTGGTTTCTACTTCGGCTCGACTTCTTCTTCGCACTCGAAGACTTCATCGCGCCGACTCCGTCGTGCCCAACAAGCTAAGTGTTCCTTTGATTTGCATAAAGTTGATTATCATTTACTTTCGCCGCACCCGACACTCGGGGGCTGCGCGGCATATATTCACTTTACATATCATCGAATCTGAGCATCTGACATCGCATGCGAAAAGGAGAGTCAAGGGAAAGATAGAAAATTTTTGTTTATTTGTGCAGGAGAAAGCAAAATTCAAAGTATATAAGAGAGAACCCGACGAAATCTTTTTCAGGGAGGAACCCGATGAAATCAAAAGAGAACCCGACGAAATCTTATTCAGGGAGAACCCGAAGAATTATCTTCAAGGAGGTCCCGAAGAATTATCCTCAAGGAGGTCCCGAAGAATTATCTTGAAGGAGGTCCCGAAGAATTATCTTCAAGGAGGTCCCGAAAAATTATCTTCAAGGAGGTCCCGAAGAATTATCCTCAAGGAGGTCTCGAAGAATTGTCTTCAAAAGAGAACACGACGAAATCTTATCCTCAAGGAGGACCCGAAGAATTATCCTCATGAAGGACCCGAAGAATTATCCTCAAGGAGGACCCGAAGAATTATCCTCAGGAAGGACCCGAAGAATTATCCTCAAGGAAGACCCAAAGAATTATCCTCAAGGAAGACCCGAAGAATTGTCCTCAGGGAGGACCCGAAGAATTGTCCTGAAGGAGGAACTCGACGAAATTTTCATCATGGAGGAACCCAAAAAAAAAAGGTGGACAAATCTTCGGGTTCATTGACTCGTCATATTGTTCCAAGCAAGAGCATCGGTGATGTACCCGACAATATAGAATAATCAATATATTCAGCTGTCTCATCAAGCCCGAGAGAAAAATAGAAGAACCCGTAAAATGGGTCATTGCATCAGCCGAACAAGGCACTTGACAAAATATTCTCAGAGCGCCAAAGTCGCGAATAATCTCTGAATGCCGCAAAACTCTACGAAGGTAAGACCCCGGGTCCGTCCTGTGTGGCGTGGCATCAACAGATGTGAAGAAATATCCCAGCGGACGCGCTGTGGACCCGATAAAACATGACTGGGGCTCGACAGATGGTAAGACCTTAAGCGGCACCTGTCGAGTTAGCACCAGTATCCCGAGATCATGTCCAGGGACGTGATCTTGAAGTAGGTTTTTGCGGATTTCCACTAGAGCAGTTAACTAGTACCTGATCCGTCAGATGAACTAGCCCCAATTACCATTATCCCTGTACAATATAGATATGGATGTCAAATAAAAATAGCAACGGCCTAAAGTCGATAAAAAGAGGGGCTGCGCCAAGTTCTTTATCGAGTAGTACAACTCGAGCCTATGCCTAGGTGCAAGCACCTGCCCATAGGCTCGGGGGCTACTCTTATCGAGAGTATTGTTCACCCTCCCGATAATATACAAGAAAGAGGAAAAATTGTGGTATCGATTAAAAGCAAGTTGAGCCTACACCCAAGTGCAAACACTTGGCTATAGCCTCGGGGGCTACTCCCATCGGGAGCGCTGGCCGCGCACCCGATAGAAAAATAACTTCGACAGCATCTGTGACAATCAAGGTTTGTAGACTCAACTCGATTCTACGATTCGAGTGGAGCCTACTCCCATCGGGAGCACATGGATTTCATCAAGTCTTCCAGAAATATAGTTAAGTTCATCATCGAGTAGTACAACTTGAGTCTATGCCTAAGTGCAAGCACTTACCCATAGACTCGGGGGCTACTCCCATCGGGAGCGCTGTCGCGCACCCGATAGAAAATTAACTTCGAGAATCATCGACATCATTTATGCTACACATGATCTACGATATGGACCTCGCCTTTGGAGATGATTATGCTTGGAGTCTCTACGCAAGTCTTCGACTTCCCTAGACACTCGGGGGCTACTGACATGGGTATACCCTTCGGGTACCCATTATTGGTATACCTGGATCGGCTCGGCCCAATATGGAGAAGACCCAACAAGGCAACCCGAAGAAGTAGTCGACTAGGACTCTTGTAAAACCCTAGGCTGGTTGCATATATAAAGCTAGCCAGGGCACCCGAAATAAGGAGGACAAGAGATAGACAGGATATAGACAACACATCTCCGCCTACGGCGGCACCCTGTAAACATACATATGATCATATAGTGGATTGCTAGCAGCACGTAGGGATCCTCCACCGAGGGGACCCGAAGCTGGGTACGTCGTGTGCTTAATCTCGCTCCCGGAATCTCCATCGTCGCTCTCTCCCGAAACCCAAGTCTACAATACGTAGGCATTGGCGAGGTGATCCCTCGTCAGAAGGGCCTATCTTCTACTTTATTGTTGAGTCAGTTTACCTATTCTTTCTGTCCCAGAAGCAAACACTTGTGTCAACTGTGTGCATTGATTCTTACATGTTTACCTATTGCACTTGTTATATTGCTTTGTGTTGACAATTATCCATGAGATATACATGTTGAAGTTGAAAGCAACCGCTGAAACTTATATCTTCCTTTGTGTTGCTTCAATGCCTTTACTTTGAACTTATTGCTTTATGAGTAACTCATATGCAAGTCTTATTGATGCTTGTCTTGAAAGTATTATTCATGAAAAGTCTTTGCTATATGATTCATTTGTTTACTTATTATCTTCATCATTGCTTCGAATCGCTGCATTCATCTCATATGCTTTACAATAGTATGATCAAGATTATGATAGCATGTCACTTCAGAAATTATCTTTGTTATCGTTTACCTACTCGAGGGCGAGTAGGAACTAAGCTTGGGGATGCTTGATACGTCTCAAACGTATCTATAATTTCTTATGTTCCATGCTACTTTTATGATGATACTCACATGTTTTATACACATTATATGTTATTATTATGCATTTTCCGGCACTAACCTATTGACGAGATGCCGAAGAGCCAGTTGTTGTTTTCTGCTGTTTTTGGTTTTAGAAATCCTAGTAAGGAAATATTCTCGGAATTGGACGAAATCAACGCCCAGGGTCCTATTTTTCCACGAAGCTTCCAGAAGTCCGAAGAGGAAACGAAGTGGGGCCACGAGGTGGCCACACGCCAGGGCGGCGCGGCCCAAGCCCTGGCCGCGCCGGCCTGTTGTGTGGGCCCCTCGTGACGCCCCTTGACCTGCCCTTCCGCCTACTTAAAGCCTTCGTCGCGAAAACCCCAGTACCGAGAGCCACGATATGGAAAACCTTCCAGAGACGCCGCCGCCAATCCCATCTCGGGGGATTCAGGAGATCGCCTCCGGCACCCTGCCGGAGAGGGGAATCATCTCCCGGAGGTCTCTTCATCGCCATGATCGCCTCCGGATCGATGTGTGAGTAGTCCACCCCTGGGCTATGGGTCCATAGCAGTAGCTAGATGGTTGTCTTCTCCTCATTGTGCTATCATGTTAGATCTTGTGAGCTGCCTATCATGATCAAGATCATCTATTTGTAATGCTACATGTTGTGTTTGTTGGGATCCGATGAATATTGAATACTATGTCAAGTTGATTATCAATCTATCATATATGTTATTTATGTTCTTGCATGCTCCATTAAATCTGGGACAGTGACAGAAAGTTCTAAGGTTGTGGATGTGCTGTTGCTACTAGGGATAAAACATCGATGCTTTGTCTAAGGATATTTGTGTTGATTACATTACGCACCATACTTAATGCAATTGTCTATTGTTTACAACTTAATACTGGAGGGGGTTCGGATGATAACCTGAAGGTGGACTTTTTAGGCATAGATGCATGCTGGATAGCGGTCTATGTACTTTGTCGTAATGCCCTGATTAAATCTCATAGTACTCATCATGATATATGTATGTGCATTGTTATGCCTTCTTTATTTGTCAATTGCCCAACTGTAATTTATTCACCCAACATATGTTTATCTTATGCGAGAGACACCACTAGTGAACTGTGGACCCCGGTCCTATTCTTTACATCTGAAATACAATCTACTGCAATTGTTCTTTACTGTTCTTCGCAAACAATCATCATCATCCACACTATACATCTAATCCTTTGTTTACAGCAAGCCGGTGAGATTGACAACCTCACTGTTACGTTGGGGCAAAGTACTGTGATTGTGTTGTGCAGGTTCCACGTTGGCGCCGGAATCCCTGGTGTTGCGCCGCACTACACTCCGCCACCATCAACCTTCAACGTGCTTCTTGGCTCCTACTGGTTTGATAAACCTTGGTTTCTTACTGAGGGAAACTTGCTGCTATACGCATCACACCTTCCACTTGGGGTTCCCAACGGGCATGTGCTTTACGCGTCATCACCAAACTTTTGCACCACAACTCGGAAAACTTGTACATGCACTCAATGGCAGTATACTCACTCATGCGAAGGTAGTCGTCATGTGTATTGGCAGGTGCTCCGTATGCAAGCATCCTCATGGTGGCGGTGCACTTCTGAATCAACGAGAACCCAGCAATGCCAACAACATCGTGCTTAACCTTGAAGTAGGGGTCAAACGATAGAACGTCGTGGAGGATATTCATGAAGAAATCCTTGCTCATCCTATACCGACGTTGAAAATTGTCGGCATGTGTTGCTTCATCTGCGAAGTAATCAGTGTGCTGCATGGTATGCCCCTCCATCCTCTGTCGGGGAGTCGAGTTCTTTCTTCCCACCTTTGAACCTCCGTGGTGCGGCCTCTTCCGCTTCTCCGCCTCGGCGTCAAGCATGTTCTGGAGGGACGCGATAATCGACAAATGCTCCCGAATGTCGTCGTCGAAGGCTTGCTCTTCCTCCAACAGTCGGACAATCATATCGTCGTCGCTATCTATGTCTGAAGCAAAACAAATGGTTAAAATTCAGCCGTGGCAGAGGAGGCAATGAACAGCGACCTAGCGCGCCTACCAGACAAGGCGTTGAACACCTTCTGTGCGCGGAGGTGGGGAGGATTTGCCGGCGTGTTTTGGGAGGCGTTGGCGAAGCGGCAGCGGCAAAAAGGACGGCGAGGGAGCCAGCCGCCACGACGTTGCCCGACTCACAAGAGATTTGCAGTCGAGAAGACCGACAAATCGAGCGGCGGCGGGCAGCGGAAGGGTGGGAAGCGCGGGAGGGGAGACACAACGAGAAATAAAAGGCGGGAACCAACCGTTCTGGATGTGGTCGCCGACAGGTGGAAGCCCGCCTCGCTTCTCGCTCTCTCCGGCGTGCCCGAAGCGTCCCCTGTGGAACGGGGACGGGTTCGGGACGCCGGACACCGTATTGGGTCGCACCGGACGGAAAGGGCCTTTGGGACGCGCGACTGGAAACGAAAAAATATTCGGCGCGTCCTAAAAATCTTTGGGGAATGCTTTGAGGGACGCGGCTGGAGATGCTCTAAATGGTTTATCCGATGCTTTCATCGGAGGCTCTTTGGGAACTCCGGCTAGGATGCTCTAACAACATCTGTAGCAGATAGCCCATCTCCCCGAACCACAAAATGTGGATGGAGTTAAATGAATCCGCAATTTTCATCACGGAAAGTTAAACAGCAGAACAGGTCCCCTGTAGTCATACTGCAAAAGGAATATTTTTAAAAATATTCTTTTCTTTTTCCCTTTCAGTCTTCTTCCAGCCGCAAAAGAGCCCTCCACGTCTGCCCCGCCCCCTACTCGCGCCGTCGGCCGCCCGCGCTCGCCGCTGCCTCCACCGGCCAGCCCGACTGGCCACCACTCACCGCGCTGCCTCACACACCTAGGCTGCCGCCCCTCGCCCAGACAGTCGCGCCGTGCATCCCGCCCCCGCCCTAGTGGCGCGCATGTGTTCCTTTTTTTGTTGCCGGGTAGTCTTCCGCCGTACCTGCAAATACGTCAGAATTTCAGCGAAATATCTCAAAAAATTGATGTGTTGCTGCGCGGCGGCGGTGAGTGACTCTCTCTGCGCGATGGCAGGGTTGAAGATGGCCGGAATCGACCTTTGGCGGTGGCAGCGGCGGCATGAGGACTAGAGTCTTCTGAGCTGAATATTCCTTCCCGCCAAATGTTTTGGAGAGATGTTGCGAACTGGGAATTGGGGCCTCAAATCCGTGCAACATTTCACGGGGCCATGGGTATTGTTGTAAACAAAATTAGCCTCACGCATTTTTTTTGATATCTCTTAGGGACGCGATTTATGCGCTATACCACATGCTGACTGTTATTTTTGGGTTTCGAGCCAAATGCACTATCTGCAAAGGTTGCAGCAGGTAGACTCTTAGACTAGTCATAGTGGAAAAGTATCATACATTGATATTTGCTTATGATACCACTCCAAACATAGTACTCATATTGAGGTAGACTAGTTCATAGTGGAACTGCCACCTCACTCTTTTTCTTCATTTATTGTCATACCATGTCACCAAAATGCCTTGAGATGTGTGATGTTACCATCTATGTTACCCCCACTATGAGCAGTCTAAGGCTAGCAATAGTGGTACTACCTTAGTTAGTACCTGATACGTCTCAAACGTATCTATAATTTCTTATGTTCCATGCTACTTTTATGACAATACTCACATGTTTTATACACACTTTATATCATTTATATGCATTTTCCGGCACTAACCTATTAATGAGATGCCGAAGCGCTAGTTCCTGTTTTGTGCTGTTTTTTGCTTCAGAAATCCTACACAGGAAATATTCTCGGAATTGGACGAAATTAACGGCCAGGGTCTTATTTTTCCACGGAGCTTCCAGAAGACCGAAGGAGATACGAAGTGGGGCCACGAGGTGGCGAGACACTAAGGCGGCGCGGCCAAGGAGGGGCCCGCGCCGCCCTAGTGTGTGGGCCCCTTGTGAGCCCCCCGACTCTGCCCTTCCGCCTACTTAAACTCTCCGTCGCGAAAACCCTATTACCGAGAGCCACGATACGAGAAAACATACTGAGACGCCGCCGCCGCCAATCCCATCTAGGGGGATTCTGGAGATCGCCTCCGGCACCCTGCCGGAGAGGGGAATCATCTCCCTGAGGACTCTACATCACCATGATCGCCTCCGGACTGATGTGTGAGTAGTTCATCTTTGGACTATGGGTCCATAGCAGTAGCTAGATGGTTGTCTTCTCCTCTTGTGCTATCATGTTAGATCTTGTGAGCTGCCTATCATGATCAAGATCGTCTATCTGTAATGCTATATGTTGTTGATGACCCACAAGTATAGGGGGTGTATCATAGTACTTTCGATAAATAAGAGTGTCGAACCCAACGAGGAGCAGAAGGTGTTGACAAGCAGTTTCGATGAAGGATTCACTGTAAATGCTCACAGACAAGTGTTCAGGGGGTTTTAATATAGCAGATGAATAAAGTACAAGTAAGTAAAATGCGAGAGTAATAATTGCAGCGAGTGGCCCAATCCTTTTTAGCACAAAGGACAAGCCGGTTTGTTTACTTATAATGACCAAACGTTCTCGAGGACACACGGGATTTTAGTCTAGTGCTTTCGCTACATACGGCTGATTAATCTTCATTGTTTTGATAAGTGTTGTGTGGGTGAACCTATGCTAATGCACCGCCCTTCCTAGGACTAATACATACTTGTGATTATACCCCTTGCAAGCATCCGCAAATACAAGAAAGTAATTAAGATAAATCTAACCACAGCCTTAAACTCTGAGATCCTGCTATCCCTCCTGCATCGATATACCAACGGGGGTTCAGGTTTCTGTCACTCTGGCAACCCCTCAATTAGCAAACGAATACAAGATGTATTCCCCTAGGCCCATAAAGGTGAAGTATCATGTAGTTGACGTTCACATGACACCACTAGAAGAATAACACCACAACTTAAATATCATAACATTGAATATTAACCAACATAATTCACTACTAACATTTAGACTTCACCCATGTCCTCAAGAACTAAACGAACTACTCACGAGACATCATATGGAACACGATCAGAGGTGATATGATGATGAATAACAATCTAAAAATAAACCTTGGTTCAATGGTTTCACTCAATAGCATCAATAACAAGTAGGAATCAATACCGGGAGAGTTTCCCCTATCAAACAATCAAGATCCAACCCTAATTGTTACAGCGGTGACAAGGTGCAGCGGTGGAGATGGCGGTGATGATGATGGAGATGATGGTGATGATGATCCCAATGATGTCCAGCTCGATGACGGTGACGATGGCGTCGATTTCCCCCTCCGGGAGGGAATTTCCCCGGCAGATTTCAGCCTGCCGGAGAGCTCTTTTCTCTCTGGTGTTTTCCGCCCCACAGAGGCGGCTGTGACTCTTCGTGATTATCCCCCGGAGCTTAGGTTTTCGGGACGAAGAAGTACGCGAAGGAGAGGAGGCCAGAGGGGGCTGTGGGCCCCCTCCCCACAAGGCGGCGTGGCCAGGGCAGGGCCCGCGCCGGCCTATGGGGGGGCCATGGCGGCCCTCCTCGGCTCCTCCTTTTGGCTATCTCCGTCCTATGGAAAAATAAGATTTTCCGTGTAATTTCTGTCAATTGCTGATCTTCCGAAACATTGCATTCTGACGGTGCTTTTTCCAGCAGAATCCTGACTCCGGTGCGCGGTTCTCCAATAATCATGAAACATGCAAAATAGATGAAATAACATAAGTATCATTTCTAAATATGAAATATATCAATGAATAACAGTAAATTATGATACAAAATAGTGATGCAAAATGGACGTATCAACTCCCCCCAAGCTTAGACTTCGCTTGTCCCCAAGCGAAACTGAACTCAGTAAACAAGACCACATGTTTATGGAGTGAAGAGTCGATAAATAAAATACGGACAAGAAGCATCATATTAATTCACACAAGACATTCTAGTGAACAACTTCCTCATATAATTCAACTTGAAATAAGTAGAAGGAAATCACAAATAAAGGTGCATAGGAAATCATAATTGGTGATGGCAAACTTCGTCCTTGGTCAGAGAACAGTTAACAGATTGTACTTATTTATCGAGCAGCGCTCTTATATTAAAGCTTATATGGCAAAACTTGCATACTCAATCATAATAATCTCCTCATAATCATTGATAACCTTCAAAGCTATATTCATTCAGATAAACTTGTATTGAACAAGGAAGAATAAAAGGCATGATTAAGTAGATCACAGTATAAATGGTTTGATCACAACAACTCAATTGATTGCTTAAGATGGAGGGAAATAGGTTTACTGACTCAACATGAAAGTAAAAGAAGGGCCCTTCGTAGAGGGAAGCAGGGATTAAATCATGTGCTAGAGCTTTTTAAGTTTTGAAATCATATAGAGAGCATAAAAGTAAAGTTTTGAGAGGTGTTTGTTGTTGTCAACGAATGGTAGTGGGTACTCTAACCCCCTTGCCAAACAGACCTCCAAAGAGCGGCTCCCATGAAGGACGTTATCTCTACCAGCAAGGTAGATCACCCCCCTTCTCTTTTGTTTACACATGTACTTCAGTTTATTTAAGGATGACACTCCTCCCAACCTTTGCTTTCTCAAGCCATGGCTAACCGAATCCTCGGGTGCCTTCCAACATTTCACATACCATGGAGGAGTGTCTATTGCAAAATTAAGTTCCTTACTGATGAATCAGAGCAAAACATGTGAAGAAGATTATTAATGAGAGTTAATTAATTGGGACTGGGAACCCCGTTGCCAGCTCTTTTTGCAAAATTATAGGATAAGTGGATGAAGCCACTAGTCCATTAGTGAAAGCTGCCCAACAAGTTTGAAAGATAAAACACCACATACTTCCTCATGAGCTATAAAACATTGACACAAATAAGGGATGATAACTTTTGAATTGTTTAAAGGTAGAACATGAAGTATTTACTTGGAATGGCAGGGAAATACCACATAGTAGGTAGTTATGGTGGACACTGATGGCATAGGTTTGGTTTAAGAGTTTGGATGCACGAGAAGCATTCCCTCTCAGTACAGGTCTTTGGCTAGCAAGGTTGATTAGCAAGCATAAGAGTTGAGGGAAACAAACAAATATACATGTGATAGAAACAATCATGCATCTTCCTTGTAGCACAAACAATTTTAACTTCAGAATACTAAGCTAGGAACTAGCAAGAGAGATAATAACATATCGACATGTATTTCCTCTTTTCTACTTAAACTCAAAGTGTTGTTGCTATTGACCAATGCTAAGTTTGCCAAAACCGAATAGATTTACTCAATGCTCCCAAAGTGATACCAATACTTAACAACAAGATCAATCATATAATAGAGATTGCAAACTGAAATAAGATGTGCAATATGTAAATGATAAAACTTCTCATTAATATTCCATAACGATAACTCACACCAAGGGATACATAGATAACCAACTAAGAGAGATACTTCCACACTGCAACACATCTTATATGATAACTTCCCTACTCATGATATGACACTACTTGATAATAAAAAGATAAAAGATAGTGATGATGTGATACCGCGGCACTCCCCCAAGCTTGGAACAAACCAAGGGGGTGCCAATACCGATGATGAATTACTCCTTCGGTGGTGGTGAATTCTTCCCATCATCAGACTTCCAAGGAAGAGGCTCTCCATCAATAAACGACATCTTGGTCTCAGGAATCCTGAAACTAGCAGCATAGCTTATGTGTTTAAACCTGTTTTCATACTCACAGTTTTGATTTTGAACATCATAGAGTTGAGCTTGGAGTTTGTTGGTGGTGTCGTGAAGTGAGAGGATATCGTTCCACAGCTTTGCAGTCTCCTTCTCGTGTTCATCAATAAGTTCAGACACGATCTTGTGGAAGATGTCCACTTCACGCTCAGCCATCTTCTTGTAGTTAAAGACCTCTTGTTCTAGCTTCTCCATCCTATCTTCCAAGCTTCCTTCTCCTTTAGGACCCCGGACATCTTCAATCTGCAACTCTCCATCTACGAGCAGCAATTCCTTGGGGTGCATCTTCAACTCGCTCATGTACGGGTTGACGACGTCCTCAAGGAAGCTGTCCTTCGGAGTTCCCGACGAAGACATGGTGTCTCGAGATCAAACAGATCCTGGCAGAAAACAGCTTGAAACAAAACGCGACGAGAAAATGATATACGGACCTCCAGGGGTCCGGGGGATTATATAACAAAAATTTTCACGTCAGAAGGAAAGTACCAGGTCGAACCAGAGTCGGAGAGGGACAGCGAGGGGCTCTCCTCATAGGGCGGCGCGGCCAGGTTGGGGCCCACGCCGGCATATGGGGGAACGCCCTCGTGCGTCTCCTCCACTCCGTTTCGATCTCGTAATTTTTCATATTTTCCAAAAGTAGCAAAAACATTGTTCGGAAAGTTAAACGCAGACTTTTTCTTACCAGTACTGTTACCTATTCAAAGTCGAACTCTGCAGGACTGTCAATTTGGCTTTTGATGAAAGCTTCCGGAGTTTCCACTCGAATAACATCAACATCTTCATTATAAGAATCACCAGAGATATAATGCTTGAGTCTTTGTCCATTCACCACTTGTGTGGCATTACCTTGCAGAGAACTAATTTTAATTGCCCCTGAACGATACACCTTGATGTCTACGGGTGCTTCTATTCTTGTAGACAGTGTTGGGCCTCCAAGAGCAGAGGTTTGTAGAACAGCAGCAAGTTTCCCTTAAGTGGATCACCCAAGGTTTATCGAACTCAGTGAGGAAGAGGTCAAAGATATCCCTCTCAAGCAACCCTGCAATCACAAAGCAAGAAGTCTCTTGTGTCCCCAACACACCAAATACACTTGTCAGATGTATAGGTGCACTAGTTCGGCGAAGAGATAGTGAAATACAAGTGGTATGAATGAATATGAGTGGTAATAGCAATCTGAATAAAATATGGCAGCGAGTAAACATGCAACAAAACAGTAAACAAACGGAGATTCGATACTTGGAAGCAAGGCCCAGGGATCCTGCTTTCACTAGTGGACACTCTCAACAATGATCACATAACAGAATAGATAAATGCGTACTCTACACTCTTGTTGGATGATGAACACCATTGCGTAGGATTACACGAACCCTCAATGCCGGAGTTAACAAGCTCCACAATTCAATGTTCATATTTAAATAACCTTAGAGTGCATGAAAGATCAATACGACTAAACCAAGTACTAACATGGCATGCACACTGTCACCTTCACACTATGTAGGAGGAATAGATCACATCAATACTATCATAGTAATAATTAACTCCATAACCTACAAGAGATTATGATCATAGACTACGCCAAGTACTACACGGTGCACACACTGTCACCATTACACCGTGAAGGAGGAATAGAGTACTTTAATAACATCACTAGAGTAGCACATAGATGATATTCAACTAGATCACATAAAGAGAGAGATGAACCACATAGCTACAGCGGAGCCCTCAGCCCCGGGGGTGAATTACTCCCTCCTCATCATGGAGGCAGCGATGGCGGTGGAGACGGCGGTGGAGATGGCTCCGGGGGCAATTCCCCATCCCGGCAGGGTACCGGAACAGCGACTTCTGTCCCCCGAATTGGACTTTCGCGATGGCGGCGGCTCTGGATGGTTTTCTCTGTTTCCGTCGAACTGGTCGATGTTTTTAGGTCAGGGACGAATATATAGGCGGAGAGGCGGCGCAAGGAGGCGGCTGGGGCCCCCACACCATAGGCTGGCGCGGCCAGGGGGCCACCCGCGCCGCCTTATGGTGTGGGCCCCCTGCTGCCCGCCTCCGACTCTCCTTCGGTGTTCCGGAAGCTTCCGGGAATTCTAAGACTTTCGGTGTTGATTTCGTCCGATTCCGAAAATATTTCCTTACTAGGATTTCTGAAACCAAAACAGCAAAACAGCAGAATCGGCCTTTCGGCATCTCGTCAATAGGTTAGTTCCGGAAAACGCATAAATATGACATAAAATGTGAACAAAACATGTCGGTATTGTCATAAAACAAACATGGAACATCAGAAATTATAGATACGTTGGAGACGTATCAGCATCCCCAAGCTTAGTTCCTACTCGTCCTCGAGTAGGTAGACGATAAAAGATAATTTCTGAGGTGACATGCTACCAACATAATCTTAATCATACTATTGTAAAGCATATGTAATGAATGCAGCGATCAAAATAATGGTAATGACATGAGTAAACAAGTGAATCATAAAGCAAAGACTTTTCATGAATAGCACTTCAAGACAAGCATCAATAAGTCTTGCATAAGAGTTAACTCATAAAGCAATAATTCAAAGTAAAAGCATTGAAACAACACAATGGAAGATTAAGTTTTAGCGGTTGCTTTCAACTTGTAACATGTATATCTCATGGATAGTTGTCAATGCAAAGCAATATAACAAATGCAATATGCAAATATGTAGGAATCAATGCACAGTTCACACAAGTGTTTGCTTCTTGAGATGGAGAGAAATAGGTGAACTGACTCAACATAAAAGTAAAAGAATGGTCCTTCAAAGAGGAAAGCATCGATTGCTATATTTGTGCTAGAGCTTTGATTTTGAAAACAAGAAACAATTTTGTCAACGGTAGTAATAAAGCATATGTATCATGTAAATTATATCTTATAAGTTGCAAGCCTCATGCATAGTATACTAATAGTGCCCGCACCTTGTCCTAATTAGCTTGGACTACCGGATCATCGCAATGCACATGTTTTAACCAAGTGTCACAAAGGGGTACCTCTATGCCGCCTGTACAAAGGTCTAAGGAGAAAGCTCGCATTGGATTTCTCGCTATTGATTATTCTCAACTTAGACATCCATACCGGGACAACATAGACAACAGATAATGGATTCCTCTTTAATGCATAAGCATGTGGCAACAATTATTATTCTCATATGAGATTGAGGATATATGTCCAAAACTGAAACTTCCACCATGAATCATGGCTTTAGTTAGCGGCCCAATGTTCTTCTCTAACAATATGCATGCTTAACCATAAGGTGGTAGATCTCTCTTAATTCAGACAAGACGAACATGCATAGCAACTCACATGATTTTCAACAAAGAATAGTTGATGGCGTCCCCAGAAACATGGTTATCGCACAACAAGCAACTTAATAAGAGATAAAGTGCATAAGTACATATTCAATACCACAATAGTTTTTAAGCTATTTGTCCCATGAGCTATATATTGCAAAGGTGAATGATGGAATTTTAAAGGTAGCACTCAAGCAATTTACTTTGGAATGGCGGAGAAATACCATGTAGTAGGTAGGTATGGTGGACACAAATGGCATAGTGGTTGGCTCAAGGATTTTGGATGCATGAGAAGTAATCCCTCTCGATACAAGGTTTAGGCTAGCAAGGCTATTTGAAACAAACACAAGGATGAAGCGGTGCAGCAAAACTCACATAAAAGACATATTGAAAACATTATAAGACTCTACACCGTCTTCCTTGTTGTTCAAACTCAATACTAGAAATTATCTAGACTTTAGAGAGACCAAATATGCAAACCAAATTTTAGCATGCTCTATGTATTTCTTCATTAATAGGTGCAAAGTATATGATGCAAGAGCTTAAACATGAGCACAACAATTGCCAAGTATCACATTACCCAAGACATTATAGCAATTACTACATGTATCATTTTCCAATTCCAACCATATAACAATTTAACGAAGAAGAAACTTCGCCATGAATACTAAAAGCTAAGAACACATGTGTTCATACGAACCAGCGGAGCGTGTCTCTCTCCCACACAAGCATTTATTCAAACAAAAACAAAAACAAAAGCATACAGACGCTCCAAGTAAAGTACATAAGATGTGACCGAATAAAAATATAGTTTTAGGGGAGGAACCTGATAATTTGTCGATGAAGAAGGGGATGCCTCGGGCATCCCCAAGCTTAGACGCTTGAGTCTTCTTGAAATATGCAGGGGTGAACCACCGGGGCATCCCCAAGCTTAGAGCTTTCACTCTCCTTGATCATAATATATCATCCTCCTCTCTTGACCCTTGAAAACTTCCTCCACACCAAACTCGAAACAAACTCATTAGAGGGTTAGTGCATAATCAAAAACTCACATGTTCAGAGGTGACACAATCATTCTTAACACTTCTGGACATTGCCCAAAGCTACTGGAAGGTAATGGAACAAAGAAATCCACCCAACACAGCAAAAGAGGCAATGCGAAATAAAATGCAGAATCTGTCAAAACAGAACAGTCCGTAAAGACGAATTTTAAAATGGCACCAGACTTGCTCAGATGAAAATGCCCAAATTGAATGAAAGTTGCGTACATATCTGAGGATCACTCACGTAAATTGGCATAATTTTCTGAGTTACCTACAGAGAATTAGGCCCAGATTCGTGACAGAAAGAAATCTGTTTCTGCGCAGTAATCCAAATCTAGTATGAACCTTACTATCAACGACTTTACTTAGCACAACAAAACACAAAACTAAGATAAGGAGAGGTTGCTACAGTAGTAAACAACTTCCAAGACACAAATATAAAATAAAGTACTGTAGCAAAATAACACATGGGTTATCTCCCAAGAAGTTCTTTCTTTATAGCCATTAAGATGGGCTCAGCAGTTTTAATGATCCACTCGCAGGAAATAGTATTCGAAGCAAAAGAGAGCTTCAAGAGGCAAATTCAAAACAAATTTAAGTCTAACATGCTTCCTATGAAGAGGAATCTTGTACACAAATGAATTCATGAAGAACAAAGTGACAAGCATAAGAGGATAAAACACGAGTAACTTCAAGATTCTCGACATAAAGAGGGGAAACTTAATATTATTAAGATGCATATAACCATATTTCCCTCTCTCATAATAACTTTCAGTAGCATCATTGATGAAATCCACAATATACCCATCACTTAAAATGTTCTTATCATGGTTCATATGCATAGAAGTGTCATTAAATTTGGCATAAGAAAAGTTATTCTCATTAATAGTAATTGGAGCAAGATTATTATCAAGAATTTGAACATGGTAAACAAGTTGCATATTAAGGGAATTGTTTTTGGTAATCCAATCATGACTATGACAAGTTTCATAAGGATAGTTATAACCTATATCATAGCATTCTTTATAATAATCATCAAAGATCGGAGGCACAGTGTCATCATAAGAAATATAATAGTTATCTTTCACAGTCGGTTTATCTGTGTCCATACCATCATTGTTATTAGAAGGAGATGTATCAAGAACATAATGACCAGTAGCAAAAGGATTTTCAAACACCTCTTCCCCAAGCTTAGAGCTTTCTATATCATTATGGGAGGAAGCATGGATAGCACTGACACTATGGCAATTATTGTCATCATCATTTTCAGAATTAGTTTCCCAGAGATTTGCAATATCAAAAGTAGTGTGCTCATTCAAATCATGATTGCTAATGTATGTAAAGGGCATAGGAAGATCATCGTATTCAGATTCATTATCACAATAATCATTAGGAGCAACATACTTACGGTTACCTAGCGTTATCTCATTCACGCGGGGATACGCCGTTACCTCTTTCTTTTTATTCTCCTTCTTCTTCTTCTTCTTCATTCCCTTCTTCTTCTTCTTCTCTTCCTTCTCCTCGTTCCCTTCTTTAGGAGGAAGAGGCTTGAAGGGTGGCTTGTCCGCATAACCTGATTTACTTTCAGAAACAATAGAAGAAACTTGGGAGGATCCCTCCTTTTCATTAATTAGTGGAAAACACACAATGTCCTATCATATTTTGGCAAGGTGTCATCTTCTAAAATATTTTGTATGTAAGTATTTGTATGGCTATTATCAATGCAATAAGAAAAACACCCATGCAGGACATCATCAACATCAAGATCACTCATATGTAACAAAGAGATTTTTCTCGACAGTTCTTCACACCCCAAAAATAAAGTAAGTTCATCATGCTGATTAGGAGTAATTTCACCATCACAATACAAATTTGCAGCACTTATTGGGTTCAAATTATCATTGGAGGAGCATTGAAAATTAAAATGACCCACTTCATGGCAAACTTCACAAATAAAAGGATAGAGGGCACAAACTTTTTTACCAAGATCATCTAGAGCCCTAAGCCACTTTCTAGTTTTTTCATTAGCATGATGGATACAATATTCATCTTTGATTTGATTAATTCCACAAGGTCTATGTATTCCACAAAAATTAACATGCTTATAGGAAATAGCATTCTTAGGAGTTTGAGCATGCTTATTGCAATAATTAACAACAATTTCATTCTTCATGCAAGCCTCTTTAAAAGGTTCATGATACTTATCAAAATTCTTTTTAGGCAATTCAAAATGAGAAGCAAAGGCTTTATAAAGATTTGCAGCAACTTGAGAGTCAAGACCATAAGTAGCACTCATATTTCGAAATTTATCGGTATCCATAAAAGCTTCAATGCATTCATAATCATAATTTATACCTGACTCTTTACCTTCATTGTTCTCCCATCCTTCAGCGTTCTCCTTAATCCGATCAAGAAGATCCCACCTAGCTTCAACCTCCTTGCTTGTGAAAGATCCCTCCGAACACGCGTCCAGATAGTCCTTGTGTTGTCCTGAAAGCCTCGCATAAAAATTGTTAACAATAACATTACGGGGGAGCTCATGAATGGGACATTTGAGCATTAGTGACTTCAGTCTCCCCCACGCTTGAGAAATACTCTCTCCATCACGAGGATAAAAGTTATAAATATAATTCCTATCAATATGCACTTCATGAGGAGGATAAAATTTGGAGTAAAAGAGAGATGCAATTTCCTCCCAACCAAGAGAATGACTATTCTCCAGCAATTTATACCAATGCACCGCTTTACCAGACAGCGAGAAAGAGAATAGCTTCTTCCTCACTTCATCCATAGAGATACCTGCACACTTGAATAACCCGCATAATTCGTGCAAAAACAGTAAATGATCTCTAGGATGGACAGTTCCATCCCCTTTATAGTGGTTGTCCATAACACGTTCAATAATTTTCATAGGTATTTTATACGGAATACTTTCAGCAGGTGGATTTAAAATATCAGAAGCATCATTAGAGTTATCGCATATGGGAGATAAAGCATTATCAGAGCAAAATATTTCTTCCAAAGCTGAGAAGCAAAAAAGATTATTTTTATATAAACTAGCTTCCCCAAGCTTAGACTTATCCATAGTATTAGCAGTGATTGCATTCATACTAATATGTTCCATGGGTTTTTTAATTTTCGGATCAACCCATCCATGTCTTAAATCAGGAAATAAAGTAAGAAGCTCATTGTTGTCCATTATGCCTAACTAGTGTAAAACAAGAAACAAAAAGATGCAATTACAGGATCTAAAGGAAATAGCTTCGAGCACACACACAATGGCGCCAGAAAAGTACTTTACCTGGAACCGGAGTATGAGTGCCTTTTACCTTTCCTCCCCGGCAACGGCGCCAGAAAATAGCTTGATGTCTACGGGTGCTTCTATTCTTGTAGACAGTGTTGGGCCTCCAAGAGCAGAGGTTTGTAGAACAGCAGCAAGTTTCCCTTAAGTGGATCACCCAAGGTTTATCGAACTCAGGGAGGAAGAGGTCAAAGATATCCCTCTCAAGCAACCCTGCAATCACAAAGCAAGAAGTCTCTTGTGTCCCCAACACACCAAATACACTTGTCAGATGTATAGGTGCACTAGTTCGGCGAAGAGATAGTGAAATACAAGTGGTATGAATGAATATGAGTGGTAATAGCAATCTGAATAAAATATGGCAGCGAGTAAACATGCAACAAAACAGTAAACAAACGGAGATTCGATGCTTGGAAGCAAGGCCCAGGGATCCTGCTTTCACTAGTGGACACTCTCAACAATGATCACATAACAGAATAGATAAATGCATACTCTACACTCTTGTTGGATGATGAACACCATTGCGTAGGATTACACGAACCCTCAATGCCGGAGTTAACAAGCTCCACAATTCAATGTTCATATTTAAATAACCTTAGAGTGCATGAAAGATCAATACGACTAAACCAAGTACTAACATAGCATGCACACTGTCACCTTCACACTATGTAGGAGGAATAGATCACATCAATACTATCATAGTAATAATTAACTCCATAACCTACAAGAGATTATGATCATAGACTACGCCAAGTACTACACGGTGCACACACTGTCACCATTACACCATGAAGGAGGAATAGAGTACTTTAATAACATCACTAGAGTAGCACATAGATGATATTCAACTAGATCACATAAAGAGAGAGATGAACCACATAGCTACAGCGGAGCCCTCAGCCCCGGGGTTGAATTACTCCCTCCTCATCATGGAGGCAGCGATGGCGGTGGAGACGGCGGTGGAGATGGCTCCGGGGGCAATTCCCCGTCCCGGCAGGGTGCCGGAACAGCGACTTCTGTCCCCCGAATTGGACTTTCGCGATGGCGGCGGCTCTGGATGGTTTTCTCTGTTTCCGTCGAACTGGTCGATGTTTTTAGGTCAGGGACGAATATATAGGCGGAGAGGCGGCGCAAGGAGGCGGCTGGGGCCCCCACACCATAGGCTGGCGCGGCCAGGGGGCCACCCGCGCCGCCTTATGGTGTGGGCCCCCTGCTGCCCGCCTCCGACTCTCCTTCGGTGTTCCGGAAGCTTTCGGGAATTCTAAGACTTTCGGTGTTGATTTCGTCCGATTCCGAAAATATTTCCTTACTAGGATTTCTGAAACCAAAAACAGCAGAAAACAGAATCGGCCTTTCGGCATCTCGTCAATAGGTTAGTTCCGGAAAACGCATAAATATGACATAAAATGTGAACAAAACATGTCGGTATTGTCATAAAACAAACATGGAACATCAGAAATTATAGATACGTTGGAGACGTATCACACCTCCACAATGACATATGGTCCTTCCCATTTTGAGAGTAATTTCCCTGCAAAAAATCTGAGACAAGACCGATACAATAGGACTTTATCCCCAACATTAAATTCTCTTTTGATAATTCTTCTATCATGCCATTTCTTAACTTTCTCTTTAAAGAGTTTAGCATTTTCATAAGCTTCACTTATCCATTCATCTAGAGAACTCAATTGTAGCAATCTCTTCTTACCGGCAAGTTTAGGATCTTTATTTAGTTCTCTTACAGCCCAATAAGCTTTGTGCTCTAGTTCTAAAGGTAAATGACAAGCTTTCCCATAAACTATTTTATACGGTGACATACCCATAGGATTTTTTATAAGCAGTTCTATAAGCCCATAGTGCTTCCTTCAATTTACTAGCCCAGTTCTTTCTAGATTTATTAACAGTCTTTTGCAAGATAGATTTAATCTCTCTATTTAATAATTCTACTTGCCCACTAGTTTCAGGATGATAAGCGGAAGCAATTCTATGATTAATACCATATTTAGCAAGAGTTTTTCTAAAACCACCATGAATAAAATGAGAACCTCCATCAGTCATAAGATATCTAGGAACTCCAAATCTAGGAAAAATAATATCTAAAAGCATTCTTAAAGAGGTCTCACCATCAGCACTTTTTGTAGGTATGGCTTCCACCCATTTAGTAACATAATCAACAGCAACAAGTATATGAGTGTTACCTTCTGAAGAAGGGAAAGGACCCATGAAGTCAAATCCCCAACAATCGAATGGTTCAATAACAAGAGTATAATTCATAGGCATTTCATTGCGTCTGGATATATTACCAACCCTTTGACATTCATCACAAGATAAAATAAACTTTCTTGCATCCTTGAAGAGAGTTGGCCAATAGAAAACTGATTGTAGAACCTTTTGCGCGGTTCTATCTCCGGCATCATGTCCTCCATAAACACTACCATGACACTTACTCAATATCTCTTGTTGTTCATATTCGGGAACACATCTTCGCAGAATACCATCTACTCCTTCTTTATATAAGTGTGGGTCATCCCAAAAATAATGCCTCAAGTCATAAAAGAATTTCCTCCTTTGCTGAGCTGAAAAGGTTGGAGGCAAGTACTTGGAAACAATAAAGTTAGCATAATCAGCGTACCAAGGACTATCTCGCGAGCTCACCTTTATTACAGCGAATTGTTCATTTGGAAAACTATCATTAACAAGAACAGGATCATAAGCAATATTTTCCAATCTAGACAAATTATCAGCAACAGGATTATCAGCACCTTTCCTATCTATAATATGCAAATCAAATTCTTGCAAAAGAAGCACCCATCTAATAAGCCTTGGCTTAGCATCTTTCTTTGCCATAAGGTATCTAATTACAGCATGATCAGTATGAATCGTAACTTTTGAATCAACAATATAGGATCTAAACTTGTCACAAGCAAAGACTACAGCTAATAATTCTTTTTCAGTTGTACCATAATTTCTTTGAGCAGCATCAAGAGTTTTGCTAGCATAATGAATAACATTTAACTTTTTATCTACTCGCTGTCCAAGAACAGCGCCTACAGCAAAATCACTAGCATCACACATAATTTCAAAAGGTAAATTCCAATCAGGAGGCTCAACTACAGGAGCAGTTGTTAAGGCTTTCTTTAGAGTTTCAAAAGCTTCCTTACAATCGTCATCAAAAATAAAAGGTACATCTTTTTGAAGAAGATTAGTAAGAGGCTTTGAAATCTTGGAGAAATCTTTAATAAATCTCCTATAAAACCCAGCATGACCAAGAACACTACGAATACCTTTAACATCCCTAGGATAGGGCATCTTCTCAATTGCTTCAACTTTAGCTCTATCAACTTCAATACCTCTTTCGGAAATTTTATGTCCCAATACAATTCCTTCATTAACCATAAAGTGGCATTTCTCCCAATTAAGAACAAGGTTAGTTTCTTCACATCTTTGCAAAACTTTATCAAGGTTTCGCAAGCAATTATCAAAAGAATTCCCATAGACAGAAAAATCATCCATGAATACCTCTACAATATTCTCACAAAAGCCATGAAAAATAGCAGACATGCATCTTTGAAAAGTAGCAGGAGCATTACATAAACCAAAAGGCATACGCCTATAAGCATAAGTTCCATAGGGACAAGTGAAAGTGGTTTTCTCTTGATCTTTAGTTTTAACAGCAATTTGTGAAAACCCAGAATAACCATCAAGAAAGCAAAAAATGAGTATTTTTAGACAACCTTTCTAACATTTGATCAATAAAGGGTAAAGGGTAATGATCTTTCTTAGTAACCTTATTAACTTTTCGATAATCAATGCACATTCTATACCCTACAACTACTCTTTGAGGGATGAGCTCATCATTATCATTAGGCACAACAGTCATTCCTCCTTTCTTAGGAACACAATGCACATGACTAACCCATATACTATCAGCAATAGGATATATAATACCAGCTTCAAGAAGTTTTAATACCTCATTCCTTACCACATCCTTCATCTTCGGAATTAGACGACGCTGATGTTCAAAAACAGGCTTTGCATCATCTTCCATGTTGATAGCATGTTGGCAAATAGAGGGAGAAATCCCCTTCCAGTCATCAAGAGTGTAGCCAATAGCTCCTCGGTGTTTCTTCAATATTTCCAATAACCTTTCTTCCTCAAAATCTGAAAGCTTAGAACTAATAATAACAGGATATATTTTCTTATCATCAATATGAGCATACTTAAGATTATCAGGCAACGGTTTTAAATCAAAAACAGGATCTTCCTTTGGTGGTGGTGTTGTACCTAAATCTTCAACCGGCAAGTCATGTTTCAGAATAGGTTGACGAAGGAAAATTTCATCAAGCTCATTCCTTTCTTCCCTAAAGACTTCACTCTCACTATCCTCCAAATGTTGCTGCAAAGGATTATTAGGAGCAAGAGCAATAGACGCACACTGTTCAACTCTAAAATCATTATTAGGCAAATCAGCTTTATAAGGAGTTTTGGCAAATTTAGAGAAATTAAACTCATAAGATTCACCAGCAAATTTAGTCACAATCTTTTCCTTTTTGCAATCTATAACAGCTCCACAAGTATTTAGAAAAGGTCTACCAAAAATAATAGGACAAGACTTACTAGCAGCAGAACCAAGTACCAAAAAGTCAGCAGGATATTTAATCTTACCACATAGAACTTCCACATCTCGAACAATACCAATAGGAGAGATAGTTTCTCTATTAGCTAGCCGAATAACTGATACGTCTCAAACGTATCTATAATTTCTTATGTTCCATGCTACTTTTATGATGATACTCACATGTTTTATACACATTATATGTCATTATTATGCATTTTCCGGCACTAACCTATTGACGAGATGCTGAAGAGCCAGTTGCTGTTTTCTGCTATTTTTGGTTTCAGAAATCCTAGTAAGGAAATATTCTCGGAATTGGACGAAATCAACGCCCAGTGGCTTATTTTTCCACGAAGCTCCCAGAAGACCGAGGGAGATACGAAGTGGGCCACGAGGCGACGCCACACTAGGGCGGCGCGGCCCAGGTCCTGGCCGCGCGGCCCTGTTGTGTGGGTCCCTCGCGTCGCCCCTAAACCTACCCTTCCGCCTACTTAAAGCCTTCGTCGCGAAACCCCCAGTACCGAGCCACGATACGGAAAACCTACCAGAGACGCCGCCGCCGCCAATCCCATCTCGGGGGATTCAGGAGATCGCCTCCGGCACCCTGCCGGAGAGGGGAATCATCTCCCGGAGGTCTCTTCATCGCCATGATCGCCTCCGGATCGATGTGTGAGTAGTCCACCCCTGGACTATGGGTCCATAGCAGTAGCTAGATGGTTGTCTTCTCCTCATTGTGCTATCATGTTAGATCTTGTGAGCTGCCTATCATGATCAAGATCATCTATTTGTAATACTACATGTTGTGTTTGTTGGGATCCGATGAATATTGAATACTATGTCAAGTTGATTATCAATCTATCATATATGTTGTTTATGTTCTTGCATGCTCTCCGTTGCTAGTAGAGGCTCTGGCCAAGTTGATACTTGTAACTCCAAGAGGGAGTATTTATGCTCGATAGTGGGTTCATGCCTCCATTGAACTGGGAGTGACAAAGAACCTCTAAGGTTGTGGATGTGCTGTTGCCACTAGGGATAAAACATCAATGCTTTGTCTAAGGATATTTGTGTTGATTACATTACGCACCATACTTAATGCAATTGTCTGTTGTTTGCAACTTAATACTGGAAGGGGTTCGGATGATAACCTGAAGGTGGACTTTTTAGGCATAGATGCATGCTGGATAGCGGTCTATGTACTTTGTCGTAATGCCCTGATTAAATCTCATAGTACTCATCATGATATATGTATGTGCATTGTTATGCCTTCTTTATTTGTCAATTGCCCAACTGTAATTTGTTCACCCAACATGCTAATTATCTTATGGGAGAGACACCACTAGTGAACTGTGGACCCCGGTCCATTCTTTACATCTGAAATACAATCTACTGCAATTGTTCTTTGCTGTTCTTCGCAAACAAACATCATCTTCCACACTATATAATTAATCCTTTGTTTACAGCAAGCCGGTGAGATTGACAACCTCACTGTTACATTGGGGCAAAGTACTTTGATTGTGTTGTGCAGGTTCCACGTTGGCGCCGGAATCCCTGGTGTTGCGCCGCACTACACTCCGTCACCAACGACCTTCACGTGATCCTTGACTCCTACTGGTTCGATAACCTTGGTTTCTTACTGAGGGAAAACTTGCTGCTGTACGCATCACACCCTCCTCTTGGGGTTCCCAACGGACGTGTGCTTTACGCGTTATCAAGCTCTTTTTCTGGGGCCGTTGCCGGGGACCTGAAGAAAAGTTACACCACAAAGATTTCTATCTCCCACGTCAACTGCACGCCAGCAGCTCTTTTTCTGGCGCCGTTGCCGGGGAGATCAAAACACGCTGCAAGGGGAGTCTCCCACATCCAATCTCTTTACTTTGTTTTTGTCTTGCTTACTTTATTTTATTTATTTCTTTGTTTGCTCTTTATATCAAAAACACACAAAAAATTAGTTGCTAGTTTTACTTTATTTACTGTCTTGTTCTCATATCAAAAACACACAAAAAAAATTAGTTACTTGCATTTACTTTATTTAGTTTGCTTTATTTACTACAGCTAAAATGGGTACTGTTGAGAATACTAAGTTGTGTGACTTCACAAGCACAAATAATAATGATTTCCTATGCACACCTATTGCTCCACCTGCTACTACAGCAGAATTCTTTGAGATTAAACCTGCTTTACTAAATCTTGTTTCGAGAGAGCAATTTTCTGGTGTTAGTTCTGATGATGCTTCTGCCCATCTTAATAATTTTGTTGAACTATGTGAAATGCAAAAGTATAAGGATGTAGATGGTGACATTATAAAATTGAAATTGTTTCCTTTCTCCTTAAGAGGAAGAGCTAAAGATTGGTTGCTATCTCTGCCTAAGAATAGTATTGATTCATGGACTAAATGTAAGGATGCTTTTATTGGTAGATATTATCCTACCGCTAAAATTATATCTTTGAGAAGTAGCATAATGAATTTTAAGCAATTAGATAATGAACATGTTGCTAAAGCATGGGAGAGAATGAAATCTTTGGTGAAGAATTGCCCTATCCATGGACTAACTACTTGGATGATCATCCAAACCTTCTATGCAGGATTGAATTTTTCTTCGCGGAACCTATTGGATTCAGCTGCTTGAGGAACCTTTATGTCCATTACTTTGGGGGCGGCAACAAAGCTTCTTGATAATATGATGGTAAATTACTCTGAATGGCACACTGAAAGGGCTCCACAAGGTAAGAAGGTAAATTCCGTTGAAGAAACCTCCTCCTTGAGTGATAAGATTGATGCTATTATGTCTATGCTTGTGAATGGTAGATCTAATGTTGATCCTAATAATGTTCCTTTAGCTTCCTTGGTTGCCCAAGAAGAACATGTTGATGTGAACTTCATTAAAAATAATAATTTCAACAACAATGCTTATAGGAATAATTCTGGTAACAACTATAGGCCATATCCTTCTGCTAATGGTAATGGTTATGGTAATTCTTATGGTAATTCTTACAACAATAATAGGAGTGTACCCCCTGGTCTTGAAGCCATGCTTAAAGAATTTATTAGTACACAAACTGCTTTTAACAAATCTGTTGAAGAAAAGCTTGATAAAATTGATATTCTTGCTTCTAAGGTTGATAGACTTGCCTCTGATGTTGATCTTTTAAAATTTAAAGTTATGCCTAATAAGGATAATGAAAATAAAATGGTTACTACAGCAAACGCCATCCAAGTTCGAATTAATGAAAATATTAGATTGATGGCCGAATTGCATGCTAGGTGGGAAAGAGAAGAAAACGAAAAACTTGCTAAAGAGAATAATGTAGCTAAGGTTTGGACTATTACCACCACTAGTAATGATAATGCTTCACATGTTGCTACACCTCCTACTATCAATGGTAAAATAATTGGTGTTGGCAATATTTCTACTCCTAGTGCAAAGCGTGCAAAATTGCCTGAAACTGCTCAAACTGATAAAACTGCTGAAATTTTTCAAAATATTGGGGACAATGATCCCATTGCTGTAGATCATAATGGTTTAGATTTTGATGATTGTCACATCTCTGAAATTATAAAGTTCTTACAAAAACTTGCTAAAAGTCCCAATGCTAGTGCTATAAATTTGGCCTTTACAAAACATATTACAAATGCTCTCATAAAAGCTAGAGAAGAGAAACTAAAACTTGAAACCTCTATTCCTAGGAAGTTAGAAGATGGTTGGGAGCCCATCATTAAGATGAAGGTCAATGATTTTGATTGTAATGCTTTATGTGATCTTGGTGCAAGTATTTCTGTTATGCCTAAGAAAATCTATGATATGCTTGACTTGCCACCATTGAAAAATTGTTATTTGGATGTTAATCTTGCTGATAATGCTATAAAGAAACCTTTGGGGAGGATTGATAATGTTCATATTATGGTTAACAATAACCTTGTCCCCGTTGATTTTGTTATCTTGGATATTGAATGCAATGCATCTTGTCCCATTATATTGGGAAGACCTTTTCTTCGAACTGTTGGTGCTACCATTGATATGAAGGAAGGTAATATTAAGTATCAATTTCCTCTCAAGAAAGGTATGGAACACTTCCGTAGAAATAGAATGAAGTTACCTTACGATTCTATTATTAGAATAAATTATGATGTTGATGCTTCGTCTCTTGATAATACTTGATTCACACTTTCTGCGCCTAGCTGAAAGGCGTTAAAAAAAAGCACTTATGGGAGACAACCCATTATTTTACTTCTGCACTTTTGTTTTATATTTGAGTCTTGGAAATTGTTACTACTGTAGCAACCTCTCCTTATCTTTATTTTATTGCATTGTTGTGCCAAGTAAAGTCTTTGATAGTAAAGTCAATACTAGATTTGGATTACTGCGCAGAAACAGATTTCTTGCTGTCACGAATTTGGGTAGGATTCTCTGTAGGTAACTCAGAAAAATCTGCCAATTTACTTACGTGATCCTCAGATATGTACGCAACTTTTATTCAATTTGGGCATTTTCATCTGAGCAAGTCTGGTGCCTCTACAAAATTCGTCTTTACGGACTGTTCTGTTTTGACAGATTCTCTCTTTTATTTCGCATTGCCTGTTTTGCTCTGTTTGATGGATTTCTTTGTTCCATTAACTTTCAGTAGCTTTGTGCAATGTCCAGAAGTGTTAAGAATGATTATGTCACCTCTGAATATATGAATTTTCAATTATGCACTGACCCTCTAATGAGTTTGTTTTGAGTTTGGTGTGGAGGAAGTTTTCAAGGGTCAAGAGAGGAGGATGATACAATATGATCAAGAAGAGTGAAAAGTCTAAGCTTTGGGATGCCCCCGTGGTTCATCCCTGCATATTTTAAGAAGACCCAAGCGTCTAAGCTTGGGGATGCCCAAGGCATCCCTTCTTCATCGACAACTTATCAGGTCACCTCTAGTGAAACTATATTTTTATTCCGTCACATCTTATGTGCTTTACTTGGAGCGTCTGTTTGTTTTTATTTTTGTTTTTGTTTGAATAAGATCGGATCCTAGCATTCTTTGTTTGGGAGAGAGACACGCTCCGCTGTTACGTATGAACACATATGTTCTTAGCTTTATTCTTAATATTCATTGCGAAGGTTGAACTACTTCATTCATTGTTATATGGTTGGAAACAGAAAATGCTGCATGTGGTAGATGGTATAATGTCTTGAATAATTTGATACTTGGCAATTTTTGTGCTCATATAGATCATGTTTAAGCTCTTGCATCATGTACTTTGCACCCATTAATGAAGAACTACATAGAGCTTGTTAAAATTTGGTTTGCATGATTAGTTTCTCTAGAGTCTGGATATTTTCTGGTTAAGGTGTTTGAACGACAAGGAGACAATTTAAAGTCTTATAATACTTACAATATGTTCATATGTGAGCTTTGCTGCACCTTTTATACTTGAGTTTGCTTCAAACAACCTTGCTAGTCTAGCCTTGTATTGAGAGGAATTCTTCTCGTGCATCCAAATTCTTGAGCCAAAAACCATGCCATTTGTGTCCACCATACCTACCCACTACATGGTATTTCTCTGCCATTCCAAAGTACATTACTTGAGTGCTACCTTTAAAATTCTATTCTTTGCCTTTACAATATATAGCTCATGGGAAAGTAGCCTTAAAAACTATTGTGGTGAAGAATATGTACTTATGTGTCTTATTTCTTAATAAGTTGCTTGTTGAGCGGTAACCATGTTTCTGGGGACGCCATCAACTTTTACACCTCTGTTGAATATCATGTGAGTTGCTATGCATGTTCGTCTTGTCTGAAGTAAGGGCGATTTTCATGATCAAATGGTTTGAGTATGCATATTGTTAGAGAAGAACATTGGGCCGCTAACTAAAGCCATGATTCATGGTGGAAGTTTCAGTTTGGACAAACAATCCTCAATCTCTTATGAGAATATTATCTGTTGTTGAATGCTTATGCATTAAAGAGGAGTCCATTATCTGTTGTCTATGTTGTCTCGGTATGGATTTCTAAGTTGAGAATAATCAAAAGCGAGAAATCCAAATGCGAGCTTTCTCCTTAGACCTTTGTACAGGCGGCATAGAGGTAGCCCTTTGTGACACTTGGTTGAAACATATGTTATGCAATGATAATCCATGTTAATCCAAGCTAATTAGGACAAGGTGCGAGCACTATTGGTATATACTATATTACGAAATTTATCAGTATCCATAAAAACTTCAATGCATTTATAATCATAGTTTATACCTGACTCTCTATCTTTGTCGTTCTCCCATCCTTCAGTATTCTCCTGGATCCGATCAAGAAGGTCCCTTTTAAACTCTTCTTTGTTGCGTGTAAATGATCCAGAACAAGAAGTATCCAGCAAAGTCTTATCTTGAAAGGACAGTCTTGCATAGAAATTATCAATAATAATATTACCAGGAAGCTCATGAATGGGGCATTTGAGCATTAAAGACTTCAATCTCCCCCATCATGAGGCCAGAAATTATATATGCGGTTCCGATCTTTGTGAATTTCACTTGGAGGATAGAATTTAGAATAAAATAAAGGCACAATGTCCTCCCAATCAAGAGAATCCCTATTCTTCAGCAATTTATACCAATGCGCTGCTTTACCAGACAGCGATATAGAGAATAGTTTCTTCCTAACTTCATCCATAGCAATACCTGCACATTTGAATAACCCGTATAATTCATGTAAAAACAGTAAATGATCTCCAGGATGGACAGTTCCATCCCCTTCATAGCGGTTATCCACAACACGTTCAATAATTTTCATAGGTATTTTGTATGGAACCTCTTTCTCACCTGGCGTCTCATCCACTACCTTTGCAGTAGTAGTAGATTTTCCAAAGAGGAATTCAAGAGAAGACCCCTCCATAATGAATTATAGCAGCAGGCAGAAATAAAATCAGCACGTACAGTAAAAGTTTTCCTTACCAATTCCACTTACCAATAGCGCTTCACTCCCCGGCAACGGCGCCAGAAAATAGTCTTGATGACCCACAAGTATAGGGGGTGTATCGTAGTACTTTCGATAAATAAGAGTGTCGAACCCAACGAGGAGCAGAAGGTGTTGACAAGCAGTTTCGATGAAGGATTCACTGTAAATGCTCACAGACAAGTGTTCAGGAGGTTTTAATATAGCAGATGAATAAAGTACAAGTAAGTAAAATGCGAGAGTAATAATTGCAGCGAGTGGCCCAACCCTTTTTAGCACAAAGGACAAGCTAGTTTGTTTACTTATAATGACCAAACGTTCTTGAGGACACACGGGAATTCAGTCTAGTGCTTTCGCTTCATATAGCTGATTAATCTTCATTGTTTTGATAAGTGTTGTGTGGGTGAACCTATGCTAATGCACCGCCCTTCCTAGGACTAATACATACTTGTGATTATACCCCTTGCAAGCATCCGCAAATACAAGAAAGTAATTAAGATAAATCTAACCACAGCCTTAAACTCTGAGATCCTGCTATCCCTCCTGCATCGATATCCAACGGGGGTTCAGGTTTCTGTCACTCCGGCAACCCCTCAATTAGCAAACGAATACAAGATGTATTCCCCTAGGCCCATAAAGGTGAAGTATCATGTGGTCGATGTTCACATGACACCACTAGAAGAATAACACCACAACTTAAATATCATAACATTGAATATTAACCAACATAATTCACTACTAACATTTAGACTTCACCCATGTCCTCAAGAACTAAACGAACTACTCACGAGACATCATATGTAACACGATCAGAGGTGATATGATGATGAATAACAATCTGAACATAAACCTTGGTTCAATGGTTTCACTCAATAGCATCAATAACAAGTAGAAATCAATACCGGGAGAGTTTCCCCTATCAAACAATCAAGATCCAACCCTAATTGTTACAACGGTGAGGAGGTGCAGCGGTGGAGATGGCGGTGATGATGATGGAGATGATGGTGATGATGATCCCAATGATGTCCAGCTCGATGACGGTGACGATGGCGTCGATTTCCCCCTCCGGGAGGGAATTTCCTCGGCAGATTTCAGCCTGCCGGAGAGCTCTTTTCTCTCTGGTGTTTTCCGCTCCGCAGAGGCGGCTGTGACTCTTCGTGATTATCCCCCGGAGCTTAGGTTTTCAGGACGAAGAAGTACGCGAAGGAGAGGAGGCCAGAGGAGGCTGTGGGCCCCCTCCCCACAAGGCGGCGTGGCCGGGGCAAGGCCCGTGCCGGCCTATGGGGGGCCCATGGCGGCCCTCCTCGGCTCCTCCTTTTGGCTATCTCCGTCTTCTGGAAAAATAAGATTTTTCGTGTAATTTCTGTCAATTGCTGATCTTCCGAAATATTGCATTCTGACGGTGCTTTTTCCAGCAGAATCCTGACTCCGGTGTGCGGTTCTCCAATAATCATGAAACATGCAAAATAGATGAAATAACATAAGTATCATCTCTAAATATGAAATATATCAATGAATAACAGTAAATTATGATACAAAATAGTGATGCAAAATGGACGTATCAGTTGTGTTTGTTGGGATCCGATGAATATGGAATACAATGTCAAGTTGATTATTGATCTATCATATATGTGTTGTTTATGTTCTTGCATGCTCTCCGTTGCAAGTAGAGGCTCTGGCCAAGTTGATACTTGTGACTCCAAGAGGGGGCATTTATGCTCGATAGTGGGTTCATGTCTCCATTGAATCTGGGGGAGTGACAGCAACCCCTAAGGTTGTGGATGTGCTGTTGCCACTAGGGATAAAACATCAATGCTTTGTCTAAGGATATTTGTGTTGATTACATTACGCACCATACTTAATGCAATTGTCTGTTGTTTGCAACTTAATACTGGAAGGGGTGCGGATGCTAACCTGAAAGTGGACTTTTTAGGCATAGATGCATGCTGGATAGCGGTCTATGTACTTTGTCGTAATGCCCTGATTAAATCTCATATTAGTCTTCGTGATATGTATGTGCATTGTTATGCCCTCTTTATTTGTCAACTGCCTAACTGTAATTTGTTCACCCAACATGCTATTTCTTATTGGAGAGACACCACTAGTGAACTGTGGACCCCGGTCCATTCTTTTACATCTGAAATACAATCTACTGCAAACTCTGTTATTTGTTGTTCTTCGCAAACAAACATCATTTTCCACACCATACGTTTAATCCTTTGTTTACAGCAAGCCGGTGAGATTGACAACCTCACTGTTAAGTTGGGGCAAAGTATTTTGATTGTGTTGTGCAGGTTCCACGTTGGCGCCGGAATCCCTGGTGTTGCGCCGCACTACATTCCTCCGCCAACAACCTTCACGTGGCCTTCATCTCCTACTGGTTCGATAAACTTGGTTTCATACTGAGGGAAAACTTACTGATGTGCGCATCACACCTTCCTCTTGGGGTTCCCAACAGACGTGTGTCAATTACACGCCAGCAACGAATTTTTCTGGCGCCGTTGCCGGGGAGATCAAGACACGCTGCAAGGGGAGTCTCCCACATCCAATCTCTTTACTTTGTTTTTGTCTTGCTTTACTTTACTTTATTTACTGCTTTGTTTGCTTTCCTTATATCAAAAATACAAAAAAATAGTTACTTGCATTTATTTTATTTACTGTCTTGTTTGCTTTATATCAAAAACACAAAAAAAATTAGTTACTTGCATTTACTTTATTTACCTTTTGTTTATTTCATCATGCTTCCCCTAAGTTTACTTTGAAAGATATACCGGTAGGGCGTGGGTCTATCATTGGAAGAGATAATATAGAAGAATTTTTCACTCATGTTAGTACGGTTAATGATTTTGAAGATAGATCTTTGGTAGAACTTGCTCGTACTTATGAAATTGCTGCTGCCTCTTTAGTGCACATGTTGGAAGCTAGATTTGTTAATCTTAATCCTATAATGCAACATATGTTTCTTACACTTTCTGATATGGAAGAAGGAGAGAAGAAAGATTTTGTTTTAGAAACCCTTCTTAAAGAATTTGGTGATGTAGCTAAAGAAGCTAGAAAAGTCTTTATTCAACATAAGATGCTTGGCTTTTATACTAATTTTGCAAGTACCCTTGAAAAGATGGAAAAAGATAGGCTAAAGTACACTAATAAAATCAATTGTGAGGGGGAGATTAAAGTACCAATACCTCTTAAGCTCATAGGAATGCATGAGGCACTAGAAAAGAATTTTGATTGGATTGTTCCTGAAAATTTATTTGAGGAGGATAGTAAGCCTAAAAGTAATGAAAGAGGAGCCTCTGAGACTTACATATACAAGATACAATGCATTGTTGAGAGAACTCCCAACTCTGATGTTAATGCTTCATCTCTTGATAATACTTGATTCACACTTTCTGCGCCTAGCTGAAAGGCGTTAAAGAAAAGCGTTTATGGGAGACAACCCATTATTTTACTTCTGCACTTTTGTTTTATATTTGAGTCTTGGAAATTGTTACTACTGTAGCAACCTCTCCTTATCTTTATTTTATTGCATTGTTGTGCCAAGTAAAGTCTTTGATAGTAAGGTTAATACTAGATTTGGATTACTGCGCAGAAACAGATTTCTTACTGTCACGAAATTTAGCAGCCCCGTCTGTAGGTAACTCAGAAAAATCTGCCAATTTACGTGTGTGATCCTCAGATATGTACGCAACTTTCATTCAATTTGAGCTTTTTCATCTGAGCAAGTTAAGTGCCCCTGAAAAATCCGTTTTTACGGACTGTTCTGTTTTGACAGATTCTGCCTTTTATTTCGCATTGCCTCTTTTGCTATGTTGAATGGATTTCTTTGTTCCATTAACTTTCAGTAGCTTTGTGCAATGTCCAGAAGTGTTAAAAATGATTGTGTCACCTCTGAATATTTGAATTTTCGATTATGCACTAACCCTCTAATGAGTTTGTTTTGAGTTTGGTGTGGAGGAAGTTTTCAAGGGTCAAGAGAGGAGGATGATACAATATGATCAAGAAGAGTGAAAAGTCTAAGCTTGGGGATGCCCCCGTGGTTCATCCCTGCATATTTCAAGAAGACTCAAGCATCTAAGCTTGGGGATGCCCAAGGCATCCCCTTCTTCATCGACAACTTATCAGGTCACCTCTAGTGAAACTATAATTTTATTCCGTCACATCTTATGTGCTTTACATGGAGCGTCTGTATGTTTTTATTTTTGTTTTTGTTTGAATAAAATCGGATCCTAGCATTCTTTGTTTGGGAGAGAGACACGCTCCGCTGTTTCATATGAACACTGGTGTTCTTAGCTATACTTTTAATGTCCATGGCGAAGGTTGAAACTGCTTCGTTCATTGCTATTTGGTTGGGAACAGAAAATGCTTCATGTGGTAATTGGTATATTGTCTTGAATAATTTGATACTTGGCAATTGTTGTGCTCAAATAGATCATGTTTAAGCTCTTGCATCATGTACTTTGCACCCATTAATGAAGAACTACCATAGAGCTTGTTGTAATTTGGTTTGCATGATTGGTCTCTCTAAAGTCTAGATATTTTCTGGTGAAGTATTTGAACAACAAGGAGACAGTGTAGAGTCTTATAATGCTTGCAATATGTTCTTATGTAAGTTTTGCTGTACCGGTTCATACTTGTGTTTGCTTCAAACAACCTTGCTAGCTAAAGCCTTGTACTGAGAGGGAATTCTTCTCGTGCATCCAAATCCTTGAGCCAAAAATTATGCCATTTGTGTCCACCATACCTACCTACTATGTGGTATTTCTCTGCCATTCCAAAGTACATTACTTGAGTGCTACCTTTAAAGTTTCATTCCTTGTCTTTGCAATATATAGCTCAAGGGAAAATAGCCTTAAAAACTATTGTGGTATTGAATATGTAGCTTATGTGTCTTATTTCTTATAAGTTGCTTGTTGAGCGGTAACCATGTTTCTGGGGACGCCATCAACTATTACACCTTTGTTGAATATCATGTGAGTTGCTACGCATGTTCGTCTTGTCTGAAGTAAGAGTGATTTATCATGATCAAATGGTTTGAGTATGCATATTGTTAGAGAAGAACATTGGGCCGCTAACTAAAGCCATGAATCATGGTGGAAGTTTCAGTTTGGACATTAATCCTCAATCTCTTATGAGTATATTATCTGTTGTTGAATGCTTATGCATTAAAGAGGAGTCCATTATCTGTTGTCTATGTTGTCCCGGTATGGATGTCCTAAGTTGAGATTTATCAAAAATGAGAAATCAAATGCGATCTATCTCCTTGGACCTTTGTACAGGCAACATAGAGGTACCCCTTTGTGACACTTGGTTGAAACATATGTTATGCAATGATAATCCATGTAAATCCAAGCTAATTAGGACAAGGTGCGGGCACTATTGGTATTCTATGCATGAGGCTTGCAACTTATAGGACATCTTATGCATAACACATATGAATTATTACTACCGCTGACAAAATTGTTTATATGTTTTCAAAATGAAAAGCTCTAGCACAAAAATAGTAATCCATGCTTCCCTCTGCGAAGGGTCATTCTTTTACTTTATGTTGAGTCAGTTTACCTATTTCTTCTATCTTAGAAGCAAACACTTGTGTCAACTATGTGCATTGATTCCTACATACTTGCTTATTTGCATTCATCATATTACTTTGTGTTGACAATTATCCATGAGATACACATCCATGAGATAAACATGTTGAAGTTGAAAGCAACCGCTGAAACTTATAGCTTCCTTTGTGTTGCTTCAAAACTTTCTACTAAGAATTTATTGCTTTATGAGTTAACTCTTATGCAAGACTTATTGATGCTTGTCTTGAAAGTACTATTCATGAAAAGTCTTTGCTATATGATTCAGTTGTTTAAGTCATTGTCTTTACCATTGCTTCGAATCACTTCATTCATATCATATGCTTTACAATAGTATTGATCAAGATTATGATAGCATGTCACTTCAGAAATTATCCTTGTTATCGTTTACCTACTCGAGGGCGAGAAGGAACTAAGCTTGGGGATGCTTGATACGTCTCAAACGTATCTATAATTCCTTATGTTCCATGCTACTTTTATGACAATACTCACATGTTTTATACACACTTTACATCATTTATATGCATTTTCTGGCACTAACCTATTAACGAGATGCCGAAGCGCCAGTTCCTGTTTTGTGCTGTTTTTGGTTTCAGAAATCCTACACAGGAAATATTCTCGGAATTGGACGAAATTAACGCCCAAGGTCTTATTTTTCCACGGAGCTTCCAGAAGACCGAAGGAGATACGAAGTGGGGCCACGAGGTGGCGAGACACTAAGGCGGCGCGGCCAAGGAGGGGCCCGCACCGCCCTAGTGTGTGGGCCCCTCGTGAGCCCCCCGACTCTGCCCTTCCGCCTACTTAAACTCTCCATAGCGAAAACCCTATTACCGATAGCCACGATACGAGAAAACATACTGAGACGCCGCCGCCGCCAATCCCATCTCGGGGGATTCTGGAGATCGCCTCCGGCACCCTGCCGGAGTGGGGAATCATCTCCCGGAGGACTCTACATCACCATGATCGCCTTCGGACTGATGCGTTGGCGAAGCGGCAGCGGCAAAAAGGACGGCGAGGGAGCCAGCCGCCACGACGTTGCCCGACTCACAAGAGATTTGCAGTCGAGAAGACCGACAAATCGAGCGGCGGCGGGCAGCGGAAGGGTGGGAAGCGCGGGAGGGGAGACACAACGAGAAATAAAAGGCGGGAACCAACCGTTCTGGATGTGGTCGCCGACAGGTGGAAGCCCGCCTCGCTTCTCGCTCTCTCCGGCGTGCCCGAAGCGTCCCCTGTGGAACGGGGACGGGTTCGGGACGCCGGACACCGTATTGGGTCGCACCGGACGGAAAGGGCCTTTGGGACGCGCGACTGGAAACGAAAAAATATTCGGCGCGTCCTAAAAATCTTTGGGGAATGCTTTGAGGGACGCGGCTGGAGATGCTCTAAATGGTTTATCCGATGCTTTCATCGGAGGCTCTTTGGGAACTCCGGCTAGGATGCTCTAACAACATCTGTAGCAGATAGCCCATCTCCCCGAACCACAAAATGTGGATGGAGTTAAATGAATCCGCAATTTTCATCACGGAAAGTTAAACAGCAGAACAGGTCCCCTGTAGTCATACTGCAAAAGGAATATTTTTAAAAATATTCTTTTCTTTTTCCCTTTCAGTCTTCTTCCAGCCGCAAAAGAGCCCTCCACGTCTCGCCCCGCTTCTACTCGCGCGCTGTTGCCGCTTCGCCGCGCTGCCTCCACTGCCAGCCCGACTGGCCACCACTCACCGCGCTGCCTCACACACCTAGGCTGCCGCCCCTCGCCCAGACAGTCGCGCCGTGCATCCCGCCCCCGCCCTAGTGGCGCGCATGTGTTCCTTTTTTTGTTGCCGGGTAGTCTTCCGCCGTACCTGCAAATACGTCAGAATTTCAGCGAAATATCTCAAAAAATTGATGTGTTGCTGCGCGGCGGCGGTGAGTGACTCTCTCTGCGCGATGGCAGGGTTGAAGATGGCCGGAATCGACCTTTGGCGGTGGCAGCGGCGGCATGAGGACTAGAGTCTTCTGAGCTGAATATTCCTTCCCGCCAAATGTTTTGGAGAGATGTTGCGAACTGGGAATTGGGGCCTCAAATCCGTGCAACATTTCACGGGGCCATGGGTATTGTTGTAAACAAAATTAGCCTCACGCATTTTTTTTGATATCTCTTAGGGACGCGATTTATGCGCTATACCACATGCTGACTGTTATTTTTGGGTTTCGAGCCAAATGCACTATCTGCAAAGGTTGCAGCAGGTAGACTCTTAGACTAGTCATAGTGGAAAAGTATCATACATTGATATTTGCTTATGATACCACTCCAAACATAGTACTCATATTGAGGTAGACTAGTTCATAGTGGAACTGCCACCTCACTCTTTTTCTTCATTTATTGTCATACCATGTCACCAAAATGCCTTGAGATGTGTGATGTTACCATCTATGTTACCCCCACTATGAGCAGTCTAAGGCTAGCAATAGTGGTACTACCTTAGTTAGTACCTGATACGTCTCAAACGTATCTATAATTTCTTATGTTCCATGCTACTTTTATGACAATACTCACATGTTTTATACACACTTTATATCATTTATATGCATTTTCCGGCACTAACCTATTAATGAGATGCCGAAGCGCTAGTTCCTGTTTTGTGCTGTTTTTTGCTTCAGAAATCCTACACAGGAAATATTCTCGGAATTGGACGAAATTAACGGCCAGGGTCTTATTTTTCCACGGAGCTTCCAGAAGACCGAAGGAGATACGAAGTGGGGCCACGAGGTGGCGAGACACTAAGGCGGCGCGGCCAAGGAGGGGCCCGCGCCGCCCTAGTGTGTGGGCCCCTTGTGAGCCCCCCGACTCTGCCCTTCCGCCTACTTAAACTCTCCGTCGCGAAAACCCTATTACCGAGAGCCACGATACGAGAAAACATACTGAGACGCCGCCGCCGCCAATCCCATCTAGGGGGATTCTGGAGATCGCCTCCGGCACCCTGCCGGAGAGGGGAATCATCTTCCTGAGGACTCTACATCACCATGATCGCCTCCGGACTGATGTGTGAGTAGTTCATCTTTGGACTATGGGTCCATAGCAGTAGCTAGATGGTTGTCTTCTCCTCTTGTGCTATCATGTTAGATCTTGTGAGCTGCCTATCATGATCAAGATCGTCTATCTGTAATGCTATATGTTGTGTTTGTTGGGATCCGATGAATATGGAATACAATGTCAAGTTGATTATTGATCTATCATATATGTGTTGTTTATGTTCTTGCATGCTCTCCGTTGCTAGTAGAGGCTCTGGCCAAGTTGATACTTGTGACTCCAATAGGGGGTATTTATGCTCGATAGTGGATTCATGTCTCCATTGAATCTGGGGAGTGACAGCAACCCCTAAGGTTGTGGATGTGCTGTTGCCACTAGGGATAAAACATCAATGCTTTGTCTAAGGATATTGATGTCTACGGGTCTTCTATTCTTGTAGACAGTGTTGGGCCTCCAAGAGCAGAGGTTTGTAGAACAGCAGCAAGTTTCCCTTAAGTGGATCACCCAAGGTTTATCGAACTCAGGGAGGAAGAGGTCAAAGATATCCCTCTCATGCAACCCTGCAACCACAAAGCAAGAAGTCTCTTGTGTCCCCAACACACCTAATAGGTGCACTAGTTCGGCGAAGAGATAGTGAAATACAAGTGGTATGAATGAATATGAGCGGTAGTAACGGCGCCAGAAAAGTGCTTGCTGGCATGCAGTTGATGGTAGTAATATTGCAGGAAGTAAAGATGCAGTAAAACAGTAAACAAGCAGCGATAGCAGTATTTAGGAACAAGGCCTAGGGATCATACTTTCACTAGTGGACACTCTCAACATTGATCACATAACAGAATAAATAGATAGATGCTATACTCTACACCCTCTTGTTGGATGATGAACACCACTAACTGTGTAGGATTACACGAACCCTCAATGCCGGAGTTAACAAGCTCCACAATATTCAATGTTCATATTTAAATAACCTTAGAGTGCATAACAGATCAACATAACCAAACCAAGTACTAACATAACATGCACACTGTCACCTTCACACTACGAAAGGAGGAATAGATCACATCAATACTATCATAGCAATAGTTAACTTCATAATCTACAAGAGATCACAATCATAGCCTACGCCAAGTACTACACGATGCACACACTGTCACCATTACACCGTGCAGGAGGAATAAACTACTTTAATAACATCACTAGAGTAGCACACAGATAAATTGTGATACAAAACACATTGCAATCATAAAGGGATATAAATAAGCACTTCACTATGCCATTCATAACAGTGAATAAGTATTCTGTGAAATATAGCCTAAGAGACCCACACGGTGCACACACTGTCACCTTTACACACGAGGGACAAGGAGTCTCCGGATATCACATAAGTAAAATCCACTTGACTAGCATAATGACATCTAGATTACAAGCATCATCATATGAATCTCAATCATGTAAGGCAGCTCATGAGATTATTGTATTGAAGCACATAGGAGAGAGATGAACCACATAGCTACCGGTACAGCCCCGAGCCTCGATGGAGAACTACTCCCTCCTCATGGGAGACAGCAGCGTTGATGAAGATGGCGGTGGTGTCGATGGAGAAGCCTTCCGGGGGCACATCCCCGTCCCGGCGGCGTGCCGAAACAGAGACTCCTGTCCCCCAGATCTTTGCTTCGCGATGGCGGCGGCTCTGGAAGGTTTCTCGTACCGTGGCTTTTCCCGTCTCGTGTTTTAGGTCAGGGACCTTTATATAGGCGAAGAGGCGGAGTCGGAGGGTCAACGAGGCGACGACACAACAGGGGGGCGCGGGCCCCCCCTTGGCCGCGCCAGGGTGTTGTGTGGGGCCCCCAGGGCTCCCCTCTGGCGGCTCTCGGGTGTTCTGGAAGCTTCGTCCAATTATAAGACTCTGGGCGTTGATTTCGTCCAATTCCGAGAATATTTCCTTACTAGGATTTCTGGAACCAAAAACAGCAGAAAACAGGAACCGGCCCTTCGGCATCTCGTCAATAGGTTAGTTCCGGAAAACGCATAAATATGACATATAATGTGTATAAAACATGTAGATATCATCAATAATGTGGCATGGAACATAAGAAATTATCGATACGTCGGAGACGTATCAGCATCCCCAAGCTTAGTTCCTGCTCGTCCCGAGCAGGTAAACGATAACAAAGATAATTTCTGGAGTGACATGCCATCATAACCTTGATCATACTATTGTAAGCATATGTAATGAATGCAGCGATCAAAACAATGGTAATGACATGAGTAAACAACTGAATCATAAAGCAAAGACTTTTCATGAATAGTACTTTCAAGACAAGCATCAATAAGTCTTGCATAAGAGTTAACTCATAAAGCAATAAATTCATAGTAAAGGTATTGAAGCAACACAAAGGAAGATTAAGTTTCAGCGGTTGCTTTCAACTTATAACATGTATATCTCATGGATAGTTGTCAATGCAAAGTAATATAACAAGTGCAATATGCAAGTATGTAGGAATCAATGCACAGTTCACACAAGTGTTTGCTTCTTGAGGTGGAGAGAAATAGGTGAACTGACTCAACAAAAAGGTAAAAGAAAGGCCCTTCGCAGAGGGAAGCATTGATTGCTATATTTGTGCTAGAGCTTTGGTTTTGAAAACATAAAGAGAGCATAAAAGTAAAATTTTGAGAGGTGTTTGTTGTTGTCAACGAATGGTAGTGGGCACTCTAACCCCCTTGCCAGACAAACCTTCAAAGAGCGGCTCCCATGAAGGACGTTATCTCTACCAGCAAGGTAGATCATCCCTCTTCTCTTTTGTTTACACATGTATTTTAGTTTTATTTATGGATGACACTCCTCCCAACCTTTTGCTTACACAAGCCATGGCTAACCGAATCCTCGGATGCCTTCCAACATTCACATACCATGAAGGAGTGTCTATTTGCAAAATTAAGTTGCTTACTGATGAATCAGAGCAAAACATGTGAAGAGAATTATTAATGAAGGTTGATTAATTGGGGGCTGGGAACCCCGCGCCAGCTCTTTTTGCATAATTATTGGATAAGCGGATGAAGCCACTAGTCCATTGGTGAAAGTTGCCCAACAAGAATGAAAGATAAACACCACATACTTCCTCATGAGCTATAAAACATTGACACAAATCAGAGGTGATAAATTTTGAATTATTTAAAGGTAGCACTCAAGCAATTTACTTTGGAATGGCGGAGAAATACCATGTAGTAGGTAGGTATGGTGGACACAAATGGCATAGTGGTTGGCTCAAGGATTTTGGATGCATGAGAAGTATTCCCTCTCGATACAAGGCTTAGGCTAGCAAGGTTATTTGAAACAAACACAAGGATGAACCGGTGCAGCAAAACTCACATAAAAGACATATTGTAAACATTATAAGACTCTACACCATCTTCCTTGTTGTTCAAACTCTTTACTAGAAATTATCTAGACCTTAGAGAGACCAATTATGCAAACCAAATTTTAGCAAGCTCTATGTATTTCTTCATTAATAGGTGCAAAGTATATGATGCAAGAGCTTAAACATGAGCACAACAATTGCCAAGTATCACATTATCCAAGACATTTTACCAATTACTACATGTAGCATTTTCCGTTTCCAACCATATAACAATGAACGAAGCAGTTTCAACCTTCGCCATGAACATTAAAAGCTAAGAACACATGTGTTCATACGAACCAGTGGAGCGTGTCTCTCTCCCACACAAGCATTTATTCAAACAAAAACACAAACAAAAGCACACAGACGCTCCAAGTAAAGTACATAAGATGTGACCGAATAAAAATATAGTTTCAAGAGAAGAAACCTGATAAGTTGTCGATGAAGAAGGGGATGCCTTGGGCATCCCCAAGCTTAGATGCTTGAGTCTTCTTGAAATATGCAGGGATGAACCACGGGGGCATCCCCAAGCTTAGACTCTTCACTCTTCTTGATCATAGTATATCATCCTCCTCTCTTGACCCTTGAAAACTTCCTCCACACCAAACTCAAAACAACTCATTAGAGGGTTAGTGCATAATCAAAAATTCACATGTTCAGAGGTGACACAATCATTCTTAACACTTCTGGACATTGCCCAAAGCTACTGGAAGGTAATGGAACAAAGAAATCCACCCAACACAGCGAAAGAAGCAATGCGAAATAAAAGGCAGAATCTGTCAAAACAGAACAGTCCGTAAAGACGAATTTTATTGAGGCACCAGACTTGCTCAGATGAAAATGCCCAAATTGAATGAAAGTTGCGTACATATCTGAGGATCACTCACGTAAATTGGCATAAGTTTCTAAGTTACCTACAGAGAATTAGGCCCAGATTCGTGACAGCAAGAAATCTGTTTCTGCGCAGTAATCCAAATCTAGTATGAACCTTACTATCAAAGACTTTACTTGGCACAACAATGCAATAAAATAAAGATAAGGAGAGGTTGCTACAGTAGTAACAACTTCCAAGACTCAAATATAAAACAAAATTGCTATAGTAAAATAAAGATATGGGTTATCTCCCAAGAAGTGCTTTCTTTATAGCCATTAAGATGGGCTCAGCAGTTTTAATGATGCACTCGCAAGAAATAGTAGTCGAAGCAAAAGAGAGCATCAAAAAGCAAATTAAAAAAAAAATTAAGCCTAACATGCTTCCTATGCATAGGAGTTTTGTAAATAAACAAGTTCATGAAGAAAAAAGTAACAAGCATAGGAAGATAGAACAAATGTAGCTTCAAAAATATCAGCACATAGAGAGGTGTTTTAGTAACATGAAAATTTCTACAACCATATTTTCCTCTCTCATAATAACTTTCAGTAGCAACATGAGCAAACTCAACAATATAACTATCACATAAAGCATTCTTATCATGAGTCTCATGCATAAAATTATTACTCTCCACATAGGCATAATCAATTTTATTAGTTGTAGTGGGAGCAAATTCAACAAAGTAGCTATCATTATTATTCTCATCATCAAATATAGGAGGCATATTGTAATCATAATCAAATTTATCCTCCATAACAGGCGGTACTAAAAGACCAATATCATTATAATCATCATAAATAGGAGGCAAAGTATCATCAAAGTAAATTTTCTCCTCAATGCTTGGGGGACTAAAAATATCATGCTCATCAAAGCCAGCTTCCCCAAGCTTAGAATTTTCCATATCATTAGCAACAATGGTGTTCAAAGCGTTCATACTAATATGTTCCGTAGATTTTTTAATTTTCGCATCAAACCATCCATGTCTTAAATCAGGAAATAGAATAAGAAGCTCATTGTTGTCTATTATGCCTAACTAGTGTAAACAAGAAACAAAAAGATGCAATTGCAGGATCTAAAGGAAATAGCTTCGAGCACACACACAACGGCAACAGAAAAGTACTTTACTTGGGACCGGAGTATGAGAGCCTTTTACCTTTCCTCCCCGGCAACGGCGCCAGAAAAGTGCCTAGTTGCCGGGGTCCGGAGTGTGTGTGCCATTTACCTTTCCTCCCCGGCAACGGCGCCAGAAAAGTGCTTGATGTCTACGGGTCTTCTATTCTTGTAGACAGTGTTGGGCCTCCAAGAGCAGAGGTTTGTAGAACAGCAGCAAGTTTCCCTTAAGTGGATCACCCAAGGTTTATCGAACTCAGGGAGGAAGAGGTCAAAGATATCCCTCTCATGCAACCCTGCAACCACAAAGCAAGAAGTCTCTTGTGTCCCCAACACACCTAATAGGTGCACTAGTTCGGCGAAGAGATAGTGAAATACAAGTGGTATGAATGAATATGAGCAGTAGTAACGGCGCCAGAAAAGTGCTTGCTGGCGTGCAGTTGATGGTAGTAATATTGCAGGAAGTAAAGATGCAGTAAAATAGTAAACAAGCAGCGATAGCAGTATTTAGGAACAAGGCCTAGGGATCATACTTTCACTAGTGGACACTCTCAACATTGATCACATAACAGAATAAATAGATAGATGCTAGACTCTACACCCTCTTGTTGGATGATGAACACCACTAACTGTGTAGGATTACACGAACCCTCAATGCCGGAGTTAACAAGCTCCACAATATTCAATGTTCATATTTAAATAACCTTAGAGTGCATAACAGATCAACATAACCAAACCAAGTACTAACATAGCATGCACACTGTCACCTTCACACTACGAAAGGAGGAATAGATCACATCAATACTATCATAGCAATAGTTAACTTCATAATCTACAAGAGATCACAATCATAGCCTACGCCAAGTACTACACGATGCACACACTGTCACCATTACACCGTGCAGGAGGAATAAACTACTTTAATAACATCACTAGAGTAGCACACAGATAAATTGTGATACAAAACACATTGCAATCATAAAGGGATATAAATAAGCACTTCACTATGCCATTCATAATAGTGAATAAGTATTCTGTGAAATATAGCCTAAGAGACCCACACGGTGCACACACTGTCACCTTTACACACGTGGGACAAGGAGTCTTCGGAGATCACATAAGTAAAATCCACTTGACTAGCATAATGACATCTAGATTACAAGCATCATCATATGAATCTCAATCATGTAAGGCAGCTCATGAGATTATTGTATTGAAGCACATAGGAGAGAGATGAACACATAGCTACCGGTACAGCCCCGAGCCTCGATGGAGAACTACTCCCTCCTCATGGGAGACAGCAGCGTTGATGAAGATGGCGGTGGTGTCGATGGAGAAGCCTTCCGGGGGCACTTCCCCGTCCCGGCGGCGTGCCGGAACAGAGACTCCTGTCCCCCAGATCTTGGCTTCGCGATGGCGGCGGCTCTGGAAGATTTCTCATACCGTGGCTTTTCCCGTCTCGTGTTTTAGGTCAGGGACCTTTATATAGGCGAAGAGGCGGAGTCGGAGGGTCAACGAGGCGACGACACAACAGGGGGGCGCGGGCCCCCCCTTGGCCGTGCCAGGGTGTTGTGTGGGGCCCCCAGGGCTCCCCTCTGGCGGCTCTCGGGTGTTCTGGAAGCTTCGTCCAATTATAAGACTCTGGGCGTTGATTTCGTCCAATTCTGAGAATATTTCCTTACTAGGATTTCTGGAACCAAAAATAGCAGAAAACAGGAACTGGCCCTTCGGCATCTCGTCAATAGGTTAGTTCCGGAAAACGCATAAATATGACATATAATGTGTATAAAACATGTAGATATCATCACTAATGTGGCATGGAACATAAGAAATTATCGATACGTCGGAGACGTATCAGATATTTGTGTTGATTACATTACGCACCATACTTAATGCAATTGTTTGTTGTTTGCAACTTAATACTGGAAGGGGTGCGGATGCTAACCTGAAAGTGGACTTTTTAGGCATAGATGCATGCTGGATAGCGGTCTATGTACTTTGTCGTAATGCCCTGATTAAATCTCATATTAGTCTTCGTGATATGTATGTGCATTGTTATGCCATCTTTATTTGTCAACTGCCTAACTGTAATTTGTTCACCCAACATGCTATTTCATATTGGAGAGACACCACTAGTGAACTGTGGACCCCGGTCCATTCTTTTACATCTGAAATACAATCTACTGCAAACTCTGTTCTTTGTTGTTCTTCGCAAACAAACATCATTTTCCACACCATACGTTTAATCCTTTGTTTACAGCAATCTGGTGAGATTGACAACCTCACTGTTAAGTTGGGGCAAAGTATTTTGATTGTGTTGTGCAGGTTCCACGTTGGCGCCGGAATCCCTGGTGTTGCGCCGCACTACACTCCTCCGCCAACAACCTTCACGTGGCGTTCATCTCCTACTGGTTCGATAACCTTGGTTTCATACTGAGGGAAAACTTACTGCTGTGCGCATCACACCTTCCTCTTGGGGTTCCCAACAGACGTGTGTCAATTACACGCCAGCAAGGAATTTTTCTGGCGCCGTTGCCGGGGAGATCAAGACATGCTGCAAGGGGAGTCTCCCACATCCAATCTCTTTACTTTGTTTTTGTCTTGCTTTACTTTACTTTATTTACTGCTTTGTTTGCTTTCCTTATATCAAAAATACAAAAAAAAAATAGTTACTTGCATTTATTTTATTTACTGTCTTGTTTGCTTTATATCAAAAACACAAAAAAAATTAGTTACTTGCATTTACTTTATTTACCTTTTGTTTATTTCATCATGCTTCCCCCTAAGTTTACTTTGAAAGATATACCGGTAGGGCGTGGTTCTATCATTGGAAGAGATAATATAGAAGAATTTTTCACTCATGTTAGTACGGTTAATGATTTTGAAGATAGATCTTTGGTAGAACTTGCTCCTACTTACGAAATTGCTGTTGCCTCTTTAGTGCACATGTTGGAAGCTAGATTTGTTAATCTTAATCCTATAATGCAACATATGTTTCTTACACTTTCTGATATGGAAGAAGGAGAGAAGAAAGATTTTGTTTTAGAAATCCTTCTTAAAGAATTTGGTGATGTAGCTAAAGAAGCTAGAAAAGTCTTTATTCAACATAAGATGCTTGGCTTTTATACTAATTTTGCAAGTACCCTTGAAAAGATGGGAAAATATAGGCTAAAGTACACTAATAAAATCAATTGTGAGGAGGAGATTAAAGTACCAATACCTCTTAAGCTCATAGGAATGCATGAGGCACTAGAAAAGAATTTTGATTGGATTGTTCCTGAAAACTAGATGATACCCCGCACGTTGTTGCAGAAACATTAGCTACAAAATATTGAAACAATTGCTGCACAATAATTTGTTGATATGTTACAAAAAAACGTTTTGATACTATAGTTAAAAAGTGAATAAAACTTGAAGCATGAAACATGCAAATATTATTCCATATTCTATAGAAAATAAAATATATAAGAGCAATTTATGAGCAGTTACACTTTTTCTGAAATGTCATTCATTTGTATTCGGAGACACAACTATGCTATACATACAACGGAAGGAAGCGGGAGACTATACATGTGATGATGAGAATAAGTTGTGAAATCCTCTATTCCCGTTTCCTCTGTAACTATTTGACTAATCTACCACGTAGAATAGATTAAAAGCTTGTATAGGTAATCAAATACAGTACAAAGCGAGTTCGTAAACTCCACGGCCGTCATAATAAGCCAAAGAGATGATTGGAAGAAATGAAAGGAGGGATCCTAACTATCCTTTCATCACGTATTGTCGCTTTCTCCTCTCTACTTTTTCACCTGCATTCATTTAGTAAAGCTCGTCACTTTCTCTCCAATCCCTGTGCACGCAAATAGCACAGCAAAATATCAGCGAATGGACAGTCAGTATCCTGAAAAACAATCTAGCTACTACTGACATCAAGTGCTAATTTTCCTACCATGCCAGAAATTTGGCAACTACTAATAAATTATCATAGAAGCGATTTGTCTCATGCAAAGGCTGGGGCATAACATTGTGAAATACTGCACTGCAAAAAGATGCTACTTGTCTCATATTTTGCGGTCTCTCTGATCCAGCACCCTGTCAAGAGAGCTGCAGATAACCATAGCAAAGAAGAACAAATCAGTATTACACAATCTATAGAGAAAGAAATGGCGAACCACTCGTGATTGGAAGTTGCAGGCAGATGAGTGCTGAAGGTGAAGAATCTGTAGATGGAGGCGGGTACTTGTACAACAAAATTCCAAAACAGTCCAGCACACAGTAGTTACTGTTGGATAATTAGGCACAATTTCCATGATTAATTCCAGAATATAAAACATGATGGCAGCAACTACTAACATGTGAAACTCAAACCTACTAGATGCATTAATCAACATGAGTAGCAGCAGCGCAAACGGTAAAGCATCCATCGCTAAACAGATCGAGATATGTCGCACGTACCGATCTGGTGGAGGTGTAGCAGATGATGTCGCAGCAGTAACGTTGTTGATGACAACGTTGTTGATGACGGGGACGACGGGTCGAAGTAGACGGCGTTGAAGACGACGGTAGGCAGCACCGTCCGACTTGGACGGAAGGCGACCCGTGATGAAGAGCTTGAGCAGTCGCGCAGAGCGCTTCCCAAAAACCTAATTCGCCCTCTCCCGTACAAGATCGCAAGGACGAGTGGTTCCGGAGACCTGCTCTCCCGTTCGCCGATGCACGTCGGCTCGCGGGATGGAGTAGGCTACGATGGCGGCGCAAGCAGAGAGAGGTGGAAACCCTAACTCGTGTATTGGATGTGTTTCTGCGGTAGCCGGGCAGGAGATTATATAGGCTCGGGAAACCCTAGGCAACGTGGGCCACCCCCACGTCGCACAAACGTTTCGAGTCGGTTACAGATAGCCCACGATCCGGGAGCGACCCGAACCGACTAACTGCGACGCGTCCGTCTAGGACTCTGTTCGTTTTCCTGAGCTGCAAAAAGTAAGGAAAGTCTCGGCTCGAGGCTCAATCCACTCACCACGAGCGCGGCGCGCATCGTGACGTGTCGTGTCGAGTCGAGACGAGACGAGCGAGCGAGGAGGAGGAGGAGCGCGCGTGTATCACTCCTATTCTCACTCACTTACTAGTGGTGGAACAACCCACCTTATAAGGTGGTCTAACTTCCTCCCAACTTTCCATGTGGGACTAAACTTCCCACCTCTTGTCACTCCCTAGTGAGCTGCCACCAACTTGGGCTCAAACTCACAAGGCTGCCACTATGTGGGCTTTGAGATTTATAGGAAAAACTGAAATCTAATTTGGGCCACTAAAAGTGGGCCCAATATTTCAACAATCCCCCACCAGATCTCAAATCCCCATTTAGAGATTTACCAATACTCGCTGCTTGTTTATATACCAGTGTTTCAGCGGAGACTGTTAAGTTGAACTTCCGCCTAGAACCTTAAGCTACATCCACTCACACTTGAACAATGGACTAAACCTTGAATTGCAAGTTTTGCGTGAACAGGGTTTCACTCAAAGTCATGACCAGTACATGGCTGCCAGTAGCCTACCCCGCGGGTGAAGCATATGCGTCATACTTCATGGTCTCTTCATGAGTTTACTAGAGATCACCCAAATCTCATAGATTGTGACGTTTAACAATCGGACTCATATAGGTGTGTTATTTCAAGAATGCTCTGTAGGACAGCATCTTTGCTAAAATAGCCAACATAAACACATTAAGGCTTGTTGCCAACCTGCCTTACAGCAACTGAGAGTTGTGCATCTTCACATAGAGAGGGTTACATAATACTCTCCTCAATTAAACCACTAGTTTGTTCTTCCTGTGTCCTAATTCACGGGATCTCCGATCACAAAGGTTGGGTTACCACTATGGCGTAACATCAACGGGTCTCAAACCCATCTCCTCGATGCACTTTCTATCACATTACGTGATAGTCCCTTTGTAAAGGGATCTGCCAGTTTTTGTCTGTTTGAATATATGTAACAGCTTATTACTCCGGAGTTTCGCAATTTCTGACAAACTTCAAACGTCTCTTGACGTGTCTTGATGACTTCGCGTTATCCTTAGAATTGTTCACTTTGACAATTACAGTTTGATTGTCACAATTCAAAAGGATTGCCGGAACAGGTTTTTCAACCACAGGCAAGTCCATCAAGAGCTCACGCAACCATTCTGATTCAACAGTGGTTGTGTCTAAAGCAGTAAGTTCTGCTTCCATAGTTGACCTCGTCAATATGGTTTGCTTACAAGATCTCCATGACACTGCGCCACCTCCAAAGGTAAATACATACCCACTTGTGGCGTACAGATCAGCTACATCGAGATCCAATTCGAATCACTATATCCTTCAAGCACACTGGGTGCCCCGAATAGTGAATCCCATAACTCATTGTACCACATAGGTAGCGCATGACCCTATCAAGTGCATGCCAATGATCGATGCCGGGTTTGACATGAACCTACTCAACTTGCTAACAGCAAAAGAGATGTCGGGTCTAGTCGCGCTCGCTAAGTACATGAGTGAGCCAACGATCTGAGAATATCTCAATTGATCTATGGCAATCCTTCGGTTCTTGCGTAGTGTCACACTGGGATCATAAGGTGTTGAAGAAGGCTTGCTATCAATATAGCCGAACCGGCTCAAGATCTTCTCAACATAATGGGATTGCGTTAGAGTAATCCCACTCTCGTTCTTAATCAGCTTGATGTTCAGAATCACATCAGCTTCTCCCAGATCTTTCATATCAAAGCTCTTTGACAAGAAAGACTTGACCTCGTGTATTACTTTCATGTTTGTACCAAAGATCAGAATATCATCCACATACAAACATAGTATAACACCTTCGCCCCCACCATGGCGATAGTAAACGCACTTGTCAGCCTCATTGACAACAAAGCCTACAGAAGTTAAAGTTACGTCAAACTTCTCATGCCATTGCTTAGGTGCTTGTTTTAGGCCATATAAAGATTTCAGCAACTTGCACACCTTTCTTTCTTCACCTTTTACTACAAACCCATCAGGCTGATCCATATAGATTTCCTCTTCCAACTCTCCATTAAGGAAAGCTGTCTTTACGTCCATTTGATGAACGATAAGACCATAGGAGGCAGCCATGGATAGTAGTACTCGAATGGTGGTAAGTCTAGCGACAGGTGAATAGGCGTCGAAGTAATCTTCGCCTTCTCTCTGTGTGTAGCCTTTCGCTACAAGCCGTGCCTTATACTTTTCAATAGTACCATCAGGTCTTAGCTTCTTCTTGAACACCCATTTGCAGCCTACAGGCTTGCATCCATGGGGTCGTTCTGACAACTCCCAAGTTCCATTAGAAAGAATCGAGTCCATCTCATTATGGATAGCTTCTTTCCAGTCATCTGCATCTGGAGATGCATATGCCTCTGCAATGGACGTGGGAGTATCATCCACAAGGTAGACAATGAAATCATCACCAAAGGATTTTTCAATCCTTCGTCTCTTGCTCCGTTTAGGAGCTTCATTGTCATCCTTCTCAGTAACATTCTCATGTGATTGTTCAAAATACTCATTAGATGTACTGGACTCAGGAATTATCTCAGTAGAAATTCTAGCAATGCTATGCATATCTTTCATAGGAAACATATTCTCAAAAAATGTTGCATCACGAGATTCCATAATAGTATCAACATGCATATCAGGTACCTCGGATTGAACTATTAAAAATCTATATCCTACACTCCGCGGAGCATAACCTAGAAAGATACAATCCACTGTCTTTGGTCCAAGTTTGCGCTTCTTAGTAATTGGAATATTGACTTTCGCCAAACATCCCCATGTGCGCAAATACGAAAGTGATGGTTTTCTCCCAGCCCACTCCTCGTAAGGGGTTTTATCTTTATTCTTGTTAGGAACTCTATTCAGGACATGACATGAAGTCAACAAAGCCTCCCCCACCATGCCTTTGATAAACCAGCAGTGGCTAACATGGAATTCACCAAGTCAGTCAGCGTGCGGTTTTTCCTCTCGGCAACCCCGTTTGATTGGGGTGAATAGGGAGGCGTCCTCTCATGAATAATGCCATGTTCCTCACAGAATTCATCAAAGATTTTAGGAAAATATTCACCACCACGATCCGACCTAAGACGCTTGATCTTTCTCTCTAGTTGATTTTCAACTTCGGCCTTATAAATTTTAAAGTAGTCTAAAGCTTCATCTTTAGTTCGCAACAAATAAACATAGCAAAATCTAGTCGCATCATCAATCAATGTCATGAAATATCTCTTTCCACCTTTTGTCAACACACCATTCATCTCGCATAGATCAGAATGTATGAGTTCTAGAGGTGCCAGGTTTCTCTCCTCGGCCGCCTTGTGAGGCTTCCGAGGTTGCTTTGATTGCACACAACTATGGCACTTAGAACCTTTGGCAATGGTGAAATTCGGAATTAAACTTAAACTGGATAGCCGAGACATTAAACCAAAATTAATGTGACATAAACGAGAATGCCAAACACTGGTATCATCACTAACATTGCCACAAATATGGTTCACAGACTTATTACTGAAATCAGAAAGCGAAAAGTGGAACAAGCCTCCGCACTCATAGCCTTTACCAATAAATTGTCCAAACTTGGAAACAACTACTTTATTCGACTCTAAAACAACCTTAAACCCATCTCTGCATAGAAGGGAGCCGCTCACGAGATTCTTGTTCATAGTAGGGACATGCTGCACGTTCCTCAGCTGCACGATCTTCCCCGAAGTGAACTTCAGATCTACCGTGCCAACACCACGAACGAAGCATGTGACCCATTCCCCATCAAGACGGAAGAATCCCGGGCGACCTGGTAAGAAGTGAACATGGATATGTCAAGCACACACATGAACATTAGCACCTGTATCAATCCACCAACATGGAGATTGAAATACCGAAAGAACAGTAAAGAGATTACCGTACCCATCAGCATTGCTAGCGGTCACCGTGTTGACTTGCCTCCCCTTTTTCTTGCGGTCTGCCCTCTCTGGACAGTCCTTAGAAAAGTGGCCAGCCTCTCCACAGGTAAAGCAGCTCAGATCTGCTTTGTTTATCATCTTCTTCTTCTTGAAGGTTGTAGTCTTCATAGGCTTATTGAAGGAGGGCTTGTTATTCCCTTTGTTCTTACTGTAGGGTTTCTTCTGCACCATGTTGGCGCTAGACTGACCCTCTCCTTTCTCAGTATTATCCTTAGCCCGAGCTTTCTCCTCAACATCAAGAGACGCTATCAGATTTTCAACTGATATCTCCTGTCTCTTGTGTTTGAGGGTTGTGGCAAAGTTCCTCCATGAAGGGGGCAACTTAGCAATGATGCATCCAGCCACAAACTTGTCAGGTAGGGCACACTTAAGGAGTTCGAGCTCTTTCGCAATGCACTGTATCTCATGAGCTTGTTCGACTACAGAACGGTTGTTTACCATCCTGATGTCATGGAAGCTCTCCATGATGTACAGTTCACTGCCTGCATCGGTTGCACCGAATTTAGCATTCAGTGCATCCCAGAGCTCTTTACCATCTGTTATGTGCATGTACACATCACACAGACGATCAGCAAGAATACTCAGAATGCATCCGACGAAGAGAGTATTGTTTTCCTTGAACTTGTTCTGATCTTGGTCAGATATAGTTCCTTCAGGTAAACCATCACTAACTTCGAACACTTTCAGATGAGTAAGCCAGAGCATGGCCTTAACCTGCCACCTCTTAAAGTGCACACCGGTAAACTTATCCGGCCTCAGTGCATCAGCAAAACCAGCCATTGTTAACTCAGGAAATTGCCTACAATTAGGTTTTTGGATTGTTGGATAATTAGGCACAATTTCCATGATTAATTCCAGAATATAAAACATGATGGCAGCAACTACTAACATGTGAAACTCAAACCTACTAGATGCATTAATCAACATGAGTAGCAGCAGCGCAAACGGTAAAGCATCCATCGCTAAACAGATCGAGATATGTCGCACGTACCGATCTGGTGGAGGTGTAGCAGATGATGTCGCAGCAGTAACGTTGTTGATGACAACGTTGTTGACGACGGGGACGACGGGTCGAAGTAGACGGCGTTGAAGACGACGGTAGGCAGCACCGCCCGACTTGGACGGAAGGCGACCCGTGATGAAGAGCTTGAGCAGTCGCGCAGAGCGCTTCCCAAAAACCTAATTCGCCCTCTCCCGTACAGGATCGCAAGGACGAGTGGTTCCGGAGACCTGCTCTCCCGTTCGCCGATGCACGTCGGCTCGCGGGATGGAGTAGGCTACGATGGCGGCGCAAGCAGAGAGAGGTGGAAACCCTAACTCGTGTATTGGATGTGTTTCTGCGGTAGCAGGGCAGGAGATTATATAGGCTCGGGAAACCCTAGGCAACGTCCCGAACCGACTAACTGCGACGCGTCCGTCTAGGACTCTGTTCGTTTTCCTGAGCTGCAAAAAGTAAGGAAAGTCTCGGCTCGAGGCTCAATCCACTCACCACGAGCGCGGCGCGCGTCGTGACGTGTCGTGTCGAGTCGAGTCGAGACGAGACGAGCGAGCGAGGAGGAGGAGGAGCGCGCGTGTAGCACTCCTATTCTCACTCACTTACTAGTGGTGGAACAACCCACCTTATAAGGTGGTCTAACTTCCTCCCAACTTTCCATGTGGGACTAAACTTTCCACCTCTTGCCACTCCCTAGTGAGCTGCCACCAACTTGGGCTCAAACTCACATGGCTGCCACTATGTGGGCTTTGAGATTTATAGGAAAAACTGAAATCTAATTTGGGCCACTAAAAGTGGGCCCAATATTTCAACAGTTACCCCACGGCAATTCATCCATTACCGTTGCTATCGGCCGTCAGAATTCGGTGAAATCCATGATGAAGCTCTGCAATAAGAAAGGTTGAGAGAGTTGAGCAGAAGGAACGGCATTTGAGATCAGCGTGGGTGTTTTGGTCTGAGCTGTTGTGCTCATATAGATGGACTATGGCAACGGATCGAGTTGATCCGATCCTGGTTTATAAAGGCGAAGCCGACTGCTAATTTACCACCGTCAGTTTCTTCGACATGGAGAAGATACTGGAAGATGCAGTTTCTAGTGTGTTAATGACGAAAGAGTTGGTGGAGGACCCGAACAGGGAGGGGAGATGTGAGGTCGCGAGGAGCAATGGAGAAGATGAACAGGTAATCAGGTCAGTTTATTCTATATATACTTTTTTACATTTATTTTACAATCCTATCGTTATTCTAGTTTTTTTTAGGGGGACCTATCGTTATTGTAGTTTTTTTATCGTTATTGTAATGAAAGGGTTCTTAGAGGAGCAAGTCTATGGGCTGAGTACAGACCTTTAGTTCAGGATATGGAAGCCGAACACAATTGGATTGAACGGGAAATACTCCCAAAGAAAAATCTGGACTTCTGGTGCTGGCCATTGATAGTAGCGAAGCACTCAGTGGACTGCATGCGAGCAAGAATGGGAAGAGACGGAACACAACATTTCCATGGCCTACGTAATTGCAGAAAAAAAATCAATATACTGGGTTGTTACCTCTGATATGGCATGAAAAATAAATTAGTGGGGTGGATGTGGTGGGCCTGCTGATGTGGCATAGTTGCATGTTGAGAGAAATAAGATAGTGGGGATGAACTTCTTAGTTATATAGGATTTATTTGAGGAGGATAGTAAGCCTAAAAGTAATGAAAGAGGAGCCTCTGAGACTTACATAGACAAGATACAATGCATTGTTGAGAGAACTCCCAACTCTGATGTTAATGCTTCATCTCTTGATAATACTTGATTCACACTTTCTGCGTCTATCTGAAAGGCGTTAAAGAAAATCGCTTATGGGAGACAACCCATTATTTTACTTATGCACTTTTGTTTTATATTTGAGTCTTGGAAATTTTTACTACTGTAGCAACCCCTCCTTATCTTTATTTTATTGCATTGTTGTGCCACGTAAAGTCTTTGATAGTAAGGTTAATACTAGATTTGGATTACTGCCCAGAAACAGATTTCTTGCTGTCACGAAATTTAGCAGCCCCGTCTGTAGGTAACTCAGAAAAATCTGCCAATTTACGTGTGTGATCCTCAGATATGTACGCAACTTTCATTCAATTTGAGCTTTTTCATCTGAGCAAGTTAAGTGCCCCTGAAAAATCCGTATTTACGGACTGTTCTGTTTTTTATTGTTCTTCGCAAACAAACATCATTTTCCACACCATCTGAGCAAGTTAAGTGCCCCTGAACAATCTACTACAAACTCTGTTCTTTGTTGTTCTTCGCAAACAAACATCATTTTCCACACCATACGTTTAATCATTTGTTTACAGCAAGCCGGTGAGATTGACAACCTCACTGTTAAGTTGGGGCAAAGTATTTTGATTGTGTTGTGCAGGTTCCACGTTGGCGCTGGAATCCCTGGTGTTGCGCCGCACTACACTCCTCCACCAACAACCTTCACGTGGCCTTCATCTCCTACTGGTTCGATAACCTTGGTCTCATACTGAGGGAAAACTTACTGCTGTGCGCATCACACTTTTCTCTTGGGGTTCCCAACAGACGTGTGTCAATTACAGAACCATGCACACTGGTCCCACAAAAATGCTGATGTGGCAGCTAATTAAGGAGGAGAGATGAGGTTAGAGTATCATAGGTGGATATCGTATCATAGCGCATATCACGAGAAAAATTAATGGCAAATAAACCTTGTGCATCAATTTGCATTGAGATTCTAAATAGCAATAAATATAGCATAACTATGATACTAGTCCATGATACTACCCACTATAGAGGTAGTATCATACACAAGTATCATATACATGATACTACTATATGATACTTAGCACTATGACCAGCCTAATGTATAGTATCATAAGGTACTATCATAATTCTATTATATTTAATGTTCTGTCGAATCTCAATTTAAATGTGTGTATATGACGTATTTACCATCAAGTTTTCTAGTTTTACAATGCTATGATATCGTATCTACCTATGATATCAATATCACCTCTCTCATTAATTACCGACATGGCCGGTGCACGCACGCAGTTTATGACAAATTTTAACCATTGATTTGGTCAATAAAATATAAATTTAATGTCTACCAAATCTATATCATCAGATTTGTATGCAAAAAGCTTTCTAATGATATAATTTTTATGACATATATTTTATATTTTATTAATCAAAATAATAGTCAAAGTAATTTTCAAACTACGTGCGAGTACCTAAAATATTCCTATTGTGATCAGTCTCAAAGATTTACACAAGTTACTAGACACACCCCAAAATTTGGGCTACAAAAAGGAGATTTCCCACCATCTCACTCCACTCCCTCCAAAGGTTCCCGCGATCCCGAGATGGAGGCCAGCCATGTCCACTCGCCCACGCTCTCGTCGTCCGAGACCATAATGGCGGCCCTCCTCTCATCCACTCCGGCCGTGCAGTTCCCTTCGCTGGCGCGGGCGATCGCCGCCGACGCGCGCCGGCAGCGCGGCCGCCTCGCGTTCCTCCTCCTCTCCCCGCCGCATTTCGCCCGCGCGCTCGCGCGGCTCCGCTCTATGCCTCTCCCAGCCAAGGCGGCGCTGCTCGGCCGCGTGCTCCTCCGCTCCCTCCTCCTGCTCCTCCCCGCGCTCTCCCCCGACGGCTCGCACCACCTCCTCAACCTCCCCACGCCCGACCTCGACGCCGCCCTGCTGCTCGTCGCCATGTGCGACTCCTACTCCCCGGCCGCCTCCTCCACCTCGCCCGTGGACTGGCACGCGCTGCTCGTGGACGACGTGGTGCGCAACGCGCTCTCCATCTCGGGCCTCGGCGCCACGCCCTGGGCCGCCGTCGCGCCCTACCTCGACACGGCCGCCAAGTGCCGCCGGTTCGCGGACGCCGTGTCGGAGGACCGCGACGTGGCTGGCGGCGGTAGCAAGGATGTCGGGGGACGCGGAGGCGCGTCGCACGCGGCCGTGCTTGCGCTGCCCACCGCGGGCGGGGACGGGACGCCGTGCGCGATCTGCAGGGAGGAGATGGCGCCCGGGCGCGACGTCTGCGTGCTGCGGCCGTGCGGGCACCGTTTCCACTGGCCGTGCGCGCTGCGGTGGCTGGCGCGCCGCAACACCTGCCCGTGCTGCCGCGCCGAGCTGCCGGCGGAGGACGCGCTCGCCGAGACACGGCGCCTGTGGCGCGCCGTCGAGAGGATGGCGGGAGACAGCGGCGGCTGTGCGTGACAGCGTCGGTTGGATCAGGGCATGGTGCACGGGACGTGCGTTTGGACGTGCTTGTGTGTCTCGGCCTCACTCAACTCGCAAGTACACTGGTGTCAGATTCGTGGATTGTGATGGCTTCGAGGGCCTGCATGTACTCCGAATAATGTTGTAGGATTGCTGTTAGTAGTACATAATTAAACAAACACTGAAATGGGAATGTATATTCGTAAAATTAATAGATCTTGCTCATGATGCAGTATCATTGTTCATTATTATGCAAATGATGGGTCTAATTTTGTACTAGTACAGTATTAGCTTTGGTGGATCCGAAGTGAGTGAAGCAGGTTTCGCGGGAGAAGGTAGGTATCGTCGTCTTGCATCCTAATCACTGCTTTTTAGGCTTCTTGGTGATGATCGATGTTCCCGCCTCCAAAGGACATGTATCATGGATGTGTGGTAAAGCCGACTGGTAATTTGCTGGAGCAACTGTTACTGATATAGCCAAATCTGATGGCCAGGACCCGCATGTAGGGGTAAAAAGCGCATACGGTTGAATAATAGTAGTGAAACCATGTCTCGTAGCCATATTTTTCCAAATTCTGAGTCAGAGCGGATAGTTATATTCAAATAATTTCTAGGTATAATCATACATAGTATTGATGTATCGGGACTATTTTGCTCTTTCTTTCATTTTTTTTAGAGTTCTCCCTATCTAAAATTATTTCCGTCCTCTGCTGTTGTTCAAGGATAAAGGAAAGGAGTTGGCTTTACTATCATCCAACTCAATCCAAAGACATGCCATATTTCATGGTTATATTCGGAAATTATCCAAAAGAAAAATATCGAACTCGTAATACTTCAAACCACAGATCCCCTAACGTATAAAACTGCATCAAAACGCATAGAGCCACATCCTTCTGAAACCTCAGGAATTTAGAATGCATAAAGTTAATTTCGAGCATTCATGGACCATTCCAACTATTGCAATTATGTGATTGGCTTATTCGGAAAAGTTGGTTTATGATATGTGTTATATGTCAGTCCTAGACATCAGACAAAATGTCTATCCGCAACTAGACCGTATTTTCACCATACTTGCTCCATATTCGTAATTGGCAAGTTCCAATTTTGTATGCGTATTCGGGCACTAGAACATGAAAACATACAAATAATGAATATTTAATGACGTATAGAAGTCCTAACCAATGACAAAGCTCTATCATTTTTTAATATCTTTCGTAGTTTTACCGATCAAGACATTGAATATTCCTCGCTCAATACAGCACATCATCAACATATGAAGAATCAACTTAGGACATGTTGTTGCGCAACTCGGTCATGATGATCCATTGTGACCGCGCAAGTCCTTTCGAATGCCAAGATAATCTCTCATGTATTCAGTTATCCCCGTATGAATAATGAACAACTCAAGTTTATCTTGTATATGATCATGTTCACAATTATAAAAATCCCCATGATAAATCTTTGTAAGACGATCTATATTCAAATTCAACCTACAAAATGTGTCTCCTGAGTCAAGATAAGAGAAGTTTTTAAGATACTCTGGAGATTGCTCATTAAAACATGGTCAAAATCAGGGATGATAGAGTCTATAACAACATAGAATGTTTCCACACTGTAAAGATAATCAAGAACGGCATGGAGTTTTCCCTTTTTAATTATTTTCCCCATTTTCAACCATTTCATTCAAACTCATTCATACTCAATAATGACCTGGTGTGTACTAAGGATTGTGATAATTTTTGGCCCATATTTACATCTTCCAATAGGGGCTCTCAACCATCATTTCTCCAATTGTCACATACTTAACGAAGGACATTCACACATTGACTGAACTAATACAATAGAATTTTAGATCAATAAAATACGCAAAGCCAAAGTAGAACCAAAAATATAATCCATCACATATCTAGAGTTGGTTTCGGCTACCTCATAAGCTAGCCAAAATACCCACAACATTTTTCCGAGTCGGGTTTTATTAGATTGAGAATCAGCTATTGTAAAGGGAAAGAGGTAACTTCTGACTAGACTAGACCTAGTCCATCTTTTCGGTTCGGAATCGGTTTTGCGTGGTATCCACTAAAACAAGCACAATTTTTTCATACATATTCCATTTTCGTTGTATGATCACTCAAATAGTCAAATTATTTAAAAGCATGTGCATTTGAAACTTTTCGCCAAAAATTAAGGTAGAGCGGTCGCCCTACCCTACTGGAAACTCCGCCCATCTCCGTGAATTAATTTCAGTATCCCTGCCTGGCAACTATCTTACCGAATCCGTTAGCCTCCGGTCAGATAATCCGTTGGAAATAATCCTTACCATGTTTACCTCTACCCGAAGATCAATGATGATGTGGCCTCCATGTGTCGCGAACTAGCATGAGATTATATGGCAACAGATAGTGAACCAAACACTAGTACAGCACCGTCGACTTCATCATGTAGCACGGCGGGCGGACGGGCATGTCGAAACAGCAAGCACATCGGACGGACGTGGATGGAGGCATCCGGTTCCGGGAATCGGCATCATGCATTCTCCTTCCAATGTGCATGCACCGGCCGGCATCGGCAGACCTAGCTAGCGATGGATATGTGCAGTGCCGAGTGAGGTGGACGTACGGGCGACCTGCCTAGGCATCGGCGTCGATCGCGTATGGGTGGGAGATCGATATTCCTAGCGGAGAAGGGGAGGTCTGCCGGATGGTGGATGGGATCGGGTCGTCGTCTTCCGGTGTTTTCCTCCTACCCATGCAACCCGTGTCCCCCGCGCTCGCGTACTATACGTGCGTCCCTTCTCTGCTCGATCGCAGCATGTGCGGGCGTGTGCTCCAGCCACCACACAGCAACAGAACTGTGATAGATTGTTGCGTGCTGATTTGCCTCCCTTGTTTTTTTTATTTGAAAAGGGAAAAATCCGGCTTCTGCATCGTGATGATGCACACAGCCTTTTATTAAGAAACCAGTAATCGTTGTTCAGTACTTATTACATCTCAAGAATCGCCTAAAGTCCCTGTTCAGTGCTGATTTGCCTCCCTTGTACTGCATGTACTCTCTTCAGAAAACCGTGGATGTACTCTGGAAGCTTCAAATTGGAGTACTTCCTCTCTCTCACAGTTTATTAGGTGTGCGCGTACTCTTAGATCGCAAATTTGATCAAATTGGCATTAGTTATATGTTACAAGAATTATATCATTAGAAAGTTTATATATTCTATTTTTTAATGATATATTTTTACATTATATACACTACGGGAAAACACGGCGTTGCCGTGCGACCAATCGCACGGCAAAGGAGCTTATTTGCACGGCAAAGACTGGACGACAAAGAAAGCGACGGCAAAGGATTCTTTGTCGAGCGCTTCGCGAGTTCTGCACGGCAAAGCTTTTGCCGTGCGTTGCGTTCTTTGCCGTGCGCACTTCACTTTGCCGTGCGGGAGAACTCTGCCGTGCGTCGATTTCTTTGCCGTGCGACAAAACCTTGCCGTGCGCCCTTTTCTTTGCCGCGCGATTCTTCTTTGCCGTGCGCTATTCTCTGCCGTGCCAGGGACCTTTGCCGTGCGCCCGCGCCCCTTCCCGCACGTCAAAGAATCCTTCAGCCACACCCAGTGAGCTCCCAGGAGCACAGGTGAGCGCCACGTGGGACCTTTGCCGTGTGTGTGCACACGGCAAAGAGACCAAAAGTCCTTTGCCGTGTGCACACACACGGCAAAGGCCCCTGCATTTTTCATTTTTTTGCTGTTTTTCAATTATCCCTGCATTTCAAATATTGCATTTTACAAATATAGCATATATAACATATATATCAACATGATCACCAAACACATCAACAACACCACAAATACATCGAGCACACATAGTTCATGCATACAATCCGTTACATAGAGTCCACATCGAGCACACATAGTTCATGCATAGCAATGTCCATTATTACAATCCATAACAAGTGCGAACAATCCATTACAACGACGACAAGTGCACGACGACCATGCCATCAACCTTGTCCTCCTCCGCTTCCGCCGGCCTCATCGTCATTGCCTTGTGACATATAATCTATAAGCAGGTTGATGGAATGAACATTTGCATTTGCATAATGATCACTTGAACAAGCACAAGTAGCGGCTTGGGCACAAGTGTAGGAGGACTCACCGCGGTTCATGCTCCGGATGATGTTCATGTTGTTGACGGTGACAGGTGTCCCCGGGGTCTGAGTGGGCGGTGGCGGCATCCACGGCATGGAGTAAGGTGGAGGAGCAGGAAGACTCCCCGGTGGAGAAGACAGAACCGTCTGGCTCATCAGCCAGCTCATCCGTGCTCGCTGCTGCTTTGCATCATCCGCCGTCTTCTTTGTTGCATCCGCCGCATCATCTGTGTCCGCCGTCGCCGGGTACTGTAATCTGCTGCTCCATCTGCGCCCTTTGCTCCTGGGCCGCCTGCTCCTTCGCTGCCATCTCCTCCTACGTTGTGTTGCCGCGATGTCATTAACATTTCAATGGAAAGCATGTAAAGGAAATGTAGAGGCCCAAGGAAGAACATACCCGTAACCGCTCGACAGCTAGATCCGAAGCCCGTGGCCGGGGCTCTACCTCAGGCTGGCCGCTCTTACGACCACGACGGATCTGGCGGAGAGAGGGAACCTTCGCTGGGTCGACGCACCCGTCACCAAACCATAGGCGGCCATGCTTCAAGCCTTCTCCCGCAAGCACCGCGACCTCAGGGTCAAAGTCCTCGGCCTGGGTTGGCGTCCTCGCCGTACTTCTGCTTGAACTTGGAGACATACGACGTGCACTGGGTCTCGGATTGCGGGTTAACCCACACGGACCCCGTCTCAGGATCAGGCGTCTTCCTTTGCTTCATCTTCTTTAGCACGGCAAAGACGTTAGGCTTCGCTCCTGTCCTGACTTCCTGCAAAAGAGAACATGTAATTGAGTGAAGTGGCACACCCTTGCAGAGTTAACAAATATATAACATGAATTCAAAGAATGAAGGAACCATTAATTTGCTCACCTCCCTCTACAGGTGAAGAGAGATGGGGATGCTGCCTTGGATATGCGATCCACCTCGCATCTCTGCCCGCTTCTTCTTGCCCTCCTCGTGCTTCTTGAGGTACTGGGGGCATGTCCACCACATTACCATCGCAAGAAAGCACCTCTCGTCGTTGCCGACGTACTGAGGAGGGTTCTACATGCACAAGATAAACCCATTATGGTAAAATAAACTACATGGCGATAAAGAAATCAATAACACATAAATGCAAATACCTGCATGTACTGCCACGGCTGCATGAGCGTGTCGCGAGCGTCCTCCTTAGTCATGTGGACGAAGCGGTCGGCGTGCCAGTCGCGGACGCATTGAACACGTGCCTCGTAGTGCATGCCAGTCACCCTCTTCCTTACAAGCTGGTGTAGGACATCATCGCACGCATTCTCCTTGCCCTCGGCCCTCTTGAAGTATTTCTGCAACCATGCACATAGGTAAAACAAGGGGCATTAGTGCAATTATTGTGAACCAAGGAGAGTGTATGAATGGTAAGAAGTCAAAAGTCACGTACCCAGAATTTGGCAACAACCAAATCCGCCGCGGTGCCGCGGCCAAGAGGATCTTCCGCGAGGCTGTAGTGCGCCCACCTCCAAGCTACGTCGCAGCCACCAGTAGGGAGATTGACTATCCCAGGGAAATACCATCTAAGTAGGTCCCCAAGGATGTTCGAGTACCCACGTGGTGGTCTCTGCGACGGGTCTTCAAACTTGAACGAGCTGCACCATGAAACGACAACATCAATATGTATGTGATAATAATTTTGATAATGACAAAATTGCGATAACGAAATGCCAAAAATTAACATGTACCTCCTTCCATAGGGCTCTAGAACAACATGCCTGTAGCGCCAGTCCTTCAGCGCGGGGAGCTGTGTTATCCCACGCCGATATGGCTTCCTATCACGTGGCCTCAGCCTCTCCACAGCTGGAACGTACTGGTAATCCTCCGGCGCTTGCCAAACTAGGCTTGGATCAGGATCGAACGGTAAGTTCCCCAACCCCTCATCCTCCGAGAGGTCCTCCTCGTCCCCCTCCTCCTCCTGGTCCTCCCCACCCCCCTCCTCCTCCTGGTCCTCCCCACCCCCGTGGTGCTCCTGGTCCTCCTCCTCCTCATCATCATCGGCTGCGGGAGGGGGGCTAGGACTAGGAGTGAGTACCCGCGTCGGATTCTTCCTACGCGGCCGCCCTGTGGGAGCGACAGGAGGGGGGCTAGGAGGGGGGGTAGTAGCTCGGCCCTGCCTCGAAGTCCCTACACCTACCAAGTCCTTGAGCTTCTTTTTAAGACCGCCACCCCCTTTTTTTGGCGGCATGCTTCAATCACCTGCAAACACAAATGAAGAGAGTGGTTTATTAGTACGCAATATTGTAAAGAGATAAATATTAGTGAAAGCAACAGAAATATAAGTAGATGAACATTAATGAAAGCAACAATAATGCAAAAGGATGAACATTAATTAGTGGAAGCAACAAATAGCTAGCATAGAGTTCTCTCAAACATAGCACGGAGTTCTTACAAATAACCTAGCTAGACAATCACTATTACACAGAGTTATTACAAATAGGCTAGCCTCACAATTACTACTACATAGATCAGTAGCCTGTGTCGCCATCCGTGATTGGACCGCGTGTCTCCTCATCGTCATCAGGCTCGGCGAACCAATAATCATCAATGAAACCTGGAGGTGGTCCATCTGCATCGAGGTCAATCCCTGCTCTGAACGCCTCGAGCAAACTCAGGTCTTCCGGGGCACAAACATCCTTAGCTTCATCTTCTGCATTGTCCCCATCCATGCCCGCATCTTCTTGTTCATCGTCTACGACCATGTCATCGATAGTCGGCAAGCCGATTGTGAAATGCCCGGGGAGCCCTTCTTCCTGATAGAACTCGACACTCTTTGCTGAGGGGTCTATGCGGCGGTAATCGTCCTTGTTTGGCGGGGGCGGCCTATTGCGTGAAGGCACCGTCATCACAACATCCCATCCATGTAGACGTTTTGTCGGGTTTCTGCACGCGTACGGGAGATAGAATACTTGAAAGGCCTGGGTAGCCAAGATGTACACATCCTCTCCCTTATAAACAGAGTTTCTGTCAACTTCGACCAACCCAATTTCAGGATCCCGTCTCACCCGACGTGGGTCAAACCAATGACATTTGAAGACGACGGGATTTAGCCCTTTCTGAAACCCGTAATTCAGCTCGTATATATCCTCGACTCTTCCATAGTAATGGAGCCCATCGTCACCTTGACATACCACCCCGCTATTTATTGTCTTCGCGTTGGGCCGGCTTGTTGTGTATTTATGGGTCTGGAAGCTATACCCGTTCACGTCATAGGAGTTGAACGCTTCGAGGGAATGGTCAAAGCCCCTAGCAATTTTTCTTAGCTCTGACTTCATCTCTTTGTCAGTTCTTGCCTACAAGTTTAGCACGAGAAGTTTAGAACGAGAAATGACCGATAAATGTCGGAAGTGCTAGCTAATTTGGATAGAATAGTACCAAATTACAGAACCAGCTACTGAAACCGAAACCGCCGCCCTTATCGAAAATTTGCTTGGATTCTTCCGGGGTAGGCTCCCTGTGGGTATTCTTCCAATGTATAGCCTTGAATTGCCTATACCGATGAAAAGAGGAAGAGTTAGCCACGAAAATACGAGTGAATGTTTGCGAATAACTAAATGGTTCGCACTTACTCGATGTACGGCTTCACTTCGACCATGGTGTTCAAGACATACGAGTGGATCAAGGTCCGCTCCTGCCGGTCCGTTCTGTACGGCTTCGAGCCACTTGACTTGCCACCAAGCCCCACGAAGATGCTAAGCATGGGTACTTCTTCATTGTTGGCGGCATTGTAACGGAGGACCGGGTTGTGCTTTGTGGGAATGTTGGGATCATAGTGCTTAGTGGTGAAGTTTGCCACCTCCACGTTCAGGACTGCCTCGGCTATGGATGCTTCGATCTTGCATTTATTGCCAGTCATTTGACGAAGCTTTTGTATTTCTCTCTCGGGACCAAACTGCCAACGGCCCCAATTCGGCCCCCCCTTTAAGCATTCCTCCGCGAGGTGCAGGATCATATGTTGCATCGGATTAAAGAACCCTGGAAGAAAAATCGTCTCTAGATCGCAAAGCAACACGGGTGCCTCTTCATCCAGCTTCTCAATCACTTTAGTGTCTAACTCCCTAGCACAAATCTGGCGGAAGAAAAAACTCAACCTCGCTAGCACTCGCCAAGTATTCTCAGGGACATAGCCTCGAATCATTGCTGCTGGCGTGTAGTTGACGTGGGAGATAGAAATCTTTGTGGTGTAACTTTTCTTTAGGTCCCCGGCAACGGCTCCAGAAAACAGTCTTGATGCGCGTGAGACACACGTCCGTTGGGAACCCCAAGAGGAAGGTGTGATGTGCACAGCAGTAAGTTTTCCCTCAGAAAGAAACCAAGGTTTATCAAACCAGTAGGAGCCAAGAAGCACGTTGAAGGTTGTTGGTGTCGGAGTGTAGTGCGGCGCAACACCAGGGATTCCGGCGCCAACGTGGAACCTGCACAACACAATCACAGTACTTTGCCCCAACGTAACAGTGAGGTTGTCAATCTCACCGGCTTGCTGTAAACAAAGGATTAGATGTATAGTGTGGATGATGATGTTTGTTTGCGAAGAACAGTAAAGAAAAATTGCAGTAGATTGTATTTCAGATGTAAAGAATAGGACCGGGGTCCACAGTTCACTAGTGGTGTCTCTCCCATAAGATAAACAGATGTTGGGTGAACAAATTACAGTTGGGCAATTGACAAATAAAGAAGGCATAACAATGCACATACAAATATCATGATGAGTACTATGAGATTTAATCAGGGCATTACGACAAAGTACATAGACCGCTATCCAGCATGCATCTATGCCTAAAAAAGTCCACTTTCAGGTTATCATCCGAACCCCTTCCGGTATTAAGTTGCAAGCAACAGACAATTGCATTAAGTATGGTGCGTAATGTAATCAACACAAATATCCTTAGACAAAGCATCGATGTTTTATCCCTAGTGGCAACAGCACATCCACAACCTTAGAACTTTCATCACTGTCCTGCATTTAATGGAGGCATGAACCCACTATCGAGCATAAATACTCCCTCTTGGAGTCACAAGTATCAACTTGGCCAGAGCCTCTACTAGCAACGGAGAGCATGCAAGAACATAAACAACATATATGATAGATTGATAATCAACTTGACATAGTATTCAATATTCATCGGATCCCAACAAACACAACATGTAGCACTACAAATAGATGATCTTGATCATGATAGGCAGCTCACAAGATATAACATGATAGCACAATGAGGAGAAGACAACCATCTAGCTACTACTATGGACCCATAGTCCAGGGGTGAACTACTCACACATCGATCCGGAGGCGATCATGGCGATGAAGAGACCTCCGGGAGATGATTCCCCTCTCCGGCAGGGTGCCGGAGGTGATCTCCTGAATCCCTCGAGATGGGATTGGTGGCGGCGGCGTCTCTGGAAGGTTTTCCGTATCGTGGCTCTCGGTACTGGGGGTTTCGCGACGAAGACTATATGTAGGCGGAAGGGCAGGTCAGGGGCGTCACGAGGGGCCCACACAGTAGGCCGGCGCGGCCAGGGCTTGGGCCGCGCCGCCCTGTTGTGTGGCCACCTCGTGGCCCCACTTCGTTTCCTCTTCGTACTTCTGGAAGCTTCGTGGAAAAATAGGCCCCTGGGCGTTGATTTCGTCCAATTCCGAGAATATTTCCTTACTAGGATTTCTGAAACCAAAAACAGCAGAAAATAGCAACTAGCTTTTCGGCATCTCGCCAATAGGTTAGTGCCGTAAAATGCATAATAATGACATATAATGTATATAAAACATGTGAGTATCATCATAAAAGTAGCATGAAACATAAGAAATTATAGATACGTTTGGGACGTATCAAGCATCCCCAAGCTTAGTTCCTACTCGCCCTCGAGTAGGTAAACGATAACAAAGATAATTTCTGAAGTGACATGCTATCATAATCTTGATCATACTATTGTAAGCATATGAGATGAATGCAGCGATTCGAAGCAATGATGAAGATAATGAGTAAACAAATGAATCATATAGCAACGACTTTTTATGAATAGTACTTTCAAGACAAGCATCAATAAGACTTGCATAAGAGTTACTCATAAAGCAATAAATTCAAAGTAAAGGCATTGAAGCAACACAAAGAAAGATATAAGTTTCAGCGGGTGCTTTTGTTGGAGATATGCCCAAGAGGAAATAATAAAATGGTTATTATAATATATCTTTGTGTTTATGATAATGTTTACATACCATGCTATAATTGTATTAACCGAAACATTGATACATGTGTGTTATGTGAACAACAAGGAGTCCCTAGTAAGCCTCTTGTATAACTAGCTTGTTGATTAATAGATGATTAGTTTCATAATCATGAACATTGGATGTTATTAATAACAAGGTTACATCATTATATGAATGATGTAATGGACACACCCAATTAAGCGTAGCATAAGATCACGTCATTAAGTTATTTGCTATAAGCTTTCGATACATAGTTACCTAGTCCTTTCGACCATGAGATCATGTAAATCACTTATACTGGAAAGGTACTTTGATTACATCAAACGCCACTGCGTAAATGGGTGGTTATAAAGGTGGGATTAAGTATCCGGAAAGTATGAGTTGAGGCATATGGATCAATAGTGGGATTTGTCCATCCCGATGACGGATAGATATACTCTGGGCCCTCTCGGTGGAATGTCGTCTAATGTCTTGCAAGCATATGAATAAGTTCATAAGAGACCACATACCACGGTACGAGTAAAGAGTACTTGTCAGGAGACGAGGTTGAACAAGGTATAGAGTGATACCGATGATCAAACCTCGGACAAGTAAAATATCGCGTGACAAAGGGAATTGGTATCGTATGTGAATGGTTCATTCGATCACTAAGTCATCGTTGAATATGTGGGAGCCATTATGGATCTCCAGATCCCGCTATTGGTTATTGGTCGGAGAGAGTTCTCAACCATGTCTACATAGTTCACGAACCGTAGGGTGACACACTTAAGGTTTGATGTTGTAATAGTAGAACTTGATTATGGAATGGAGTTCGAAGTATTGTTCGAAGTCTCAGATGGGATCCCGGACATCACGAGGAGTTCCGGAATGGTCCGGAGAATAAGATTCATATATAGGAAGTCATTGTATAAGTTTGAAAAATGATCCGGTGTATTTATGGAAGGTTCTAGAAGGTTCTAGAAAAGTCCGGAAGAAATCACTTTGGAAGGCGGAGTCCCGGAGGGACTCCACCACCATGGCCGGCCAACCCTAAGAGGGGTGGAGTCCCAAGTGGACTCCACCATAGGGGCCGGCCACCCCCCCCACATGGAAGGGTGGGAATCCCACTTGGGTGGGAGTCCCACCTTGGGTAGGTTTCCCTACTACATGGAAGGTTTTGGGTTCGGGTCTTATTCGAAGACTTGTAGTCCAACACTTGGGGTTCCACCTATATAATGAGGGGCATAGGGGAGGGGGCCGGCCACCACAAGCCATAGCTTGGCCGCACCCCCTAAGTGGCCGGCCACCTCCTCTCCCAAACCCTAGCCGCCCCACCTCCTCCACCTCTCCCGCAACGCTTAGCGAAGCTCCGCCGGAGATCTCCATCGCCACTGCCACCACGCCGTCGTGCTACCGGATTCAAGGAGGAGCTACTACTTCCGCTGCCCGTTGGAACGGGGAGAAGGACGTCGTCTTCATCAACACCGAACGTGTGACCGAGTACGGAGGTGCTGCCCGATCGTGGCGCCGTGATCAAGATCTTCTACGCGCTTTTGCAAGCGGCAAGTGATCGTCTACCGCAGCAACAAGAGCCTCATCTTGTAGGCTTTGGAAATCTTCAAGGGTGAGTCTCGATGATCTCCTCGTTGCTCCCGTCTTCTAGATTGCATCTTGGCTTGGATTGCGTTCTCGCGGTAGGAAATTTTTTGTTTTCTATGCAACGAATCCCTACAGTGGTATCAGAGCCGTGTCTATGCATAGATGGTTGACCGAGTAGAACACAATGGTTTTGTGGGCGTTGATGCTTTTGTTGTCTTTAGTTTGAGTACTTTGCATCTTTGTGGCATAGTGGGATGAAGCGGCTTGGGCTAACTTTACATGACCGCGTTCATGAGGTTTGCTCCACGCTCGACATGCAACTTGTATTGCATAAGTGGCTTTGCGGGTGTCTGTCTCTCCTACTATAGTGAAGATTCAATTTACTCTTCTATTGACAACACTAGTATCACCGTTGTGGTTCATGTTCGTAGGTAGATTGGATCTTACTCGGAAACCCTAAACCACATAAAATATGCAAACCAAATTAGAGACGTCTAACTTGTTTTTGCAGGGTTTGGTGATGTGATATGGCCATAATGTGATGATGAATATGTATGAGATGATCATTATTGTATTGTGGCAACCGGCAGGAGCCTTATGGTTGTCTTTAAATTTCATGTTGAGTAGTATTTCAAAGTAGTTGTAATAGTTGCTACATGAGGTGAACAACCATGAAGACGGCGCCATGGACCTTGACGCTACGCCGACGATGATGGAGATCATGCCCGTTGATGATGGAGATCATGTCCGTGCTTTGGAGATGAAGATCGAAGGCGCAAAGACTAAAGGGCCATATCATATCACATATGAATTGCATGTGATGTTAATCCTTTATGCATCTTATTTTGCTTAGAACGCGACGGTAGCATTATAAGATGATCCCTCACATTAATATCAAGATAATAAAGTGTTCTCCCCTCGTATGCACCGTTGATATAGTTCGTCGTTTTGAAGCATCTCGTGATGATCGGATGTGATAGACTCAACGTTCACATACAACGGGTGTAAGCCATGTTGCACACGCGGAATACTTGGGTTTGCTTGACGAGCCTAGCATGTACAGACATGGCCTCGGGACAACGGAAATCGAAAGGTTGAACACGAGTCATATGGATGATATGATCAACATGTTGATGTTCACCATTGAAGCTACATCATCTCACGTGATGATCGGTTTTGGTGTAGTGGATGTGGATCGTGTACCACTTAACAACTATGAGGGATGTTGTATTAAGTGGGAGTTCATTAGTAATTAGATTAAAACATGAACTATATCATGAACATAGTCTGAGTAGTATTTTGAATTAATTTTGTAGTATTGGCTGTTGGAGATATGCCCAAGAGGCAATAATAAAATGGTTATTATAATATATCTTTGTGTTTATGATAATGTTTACATACCATGCTATAATTGTATTAACCGAAACATTGATACATGTGTGTTATGTAAACAACAATGAGTCCCTAGTAAAGCCTCTTAACTAGCTTGTTGATTAATAGATGATTAGTTTCATAATCATGAACATTGGATGTTATTAATAACAAGGTTATATCATTATGTGAATGATGTAATGGATACACCCAATTAAGCGTAGCATAAGATCACGTCATTAAGTTATTTGCTATAAGCTTTCGATACATAGTTACCTAGTCCTTATGACCATGAGATCATGTAAATCACTTATGCTGGAAAGGTACTTCGATTACATCAAACGCCACTGCGTAAATGGGTGGTTATAAAGGTGGGATTAAGTATCCGGAAAGTATGAGTTGAGGCATATGGATCAACAGTGGGATTTGTCCATCCCGATGACGGATAGATATACTCTGGGCCCTCTCGGTGGAATGTCGTCTAAATAGCTTGCAAGCATATGAATGGTTCATAAGAGACCACATACCACGGTACGAGTAAAGAGTACTTGTCAGGAGACGAGTTTGAACAAGGTATAGAGATACCGATGATCAAACCTCGGACAAGTAAAATATCGCGTGACAAAGGGAATTGGTATCGTATGTGAATGGTTCATTCGATCACTAAGTCATCATTGAATATGTGGGAGCCATTATGGATCTCCAGATCCCGCTATTGGTTATTGGTCGGAGAGAGATCTCGACCATGTCTACATAGTTCGCGAACCGTAGGGTGACACACTTAAGGTTTGATGTCGTTTAAGTAGATATGGAATAAGGAATGGAGTTCGAAGTTTTGTTCAGAGTCTCGGATGGGATCCAGGACATCACGAGGAGGTCCAGAATGGTCCGGAGAATAAGATTCATATATAGGAAGTCATATTCCAAGTTTGGAAATGATCCGGTGCATTTATGGCAGGTTCTAGAAGGTTCTAGAAAAGTTCGGAAGAAATCACCATGGAAAGTGGAGTCCCGAAGGGACTCCACCTTGCATGGCCAGCCAAACCCTAAAGGGTGGAGTCCCAGGTGGACTCCACCATAGGTGGCCGGCCACCCCACCTAAGGGAAAGGTGGGAGTCCCACCTTGGGTAGGACTCCCCCCTTGAGTAGGTTTCCTACCTATGGGAGGTTTTGTTGTTGGGGTCTTATTCGAAGACTTGGACAACAACTCTTGGGGATTTCCACCTATATAATGAGGAGGAGAGGGAGGGGGCAGCCACTCTTGGCCGCACCACCTAGGGCTGCCCATGGCCGGCGCCCTAGCCACCCCCTCTCCCCAAACCCTAGCCTCTCCTCCCCCACCACTTCTCCCGCATACGCTTAGGCGAAGCCCTGCCGGAGTTCTCCATCAACACCGCCACCACGCCGTCGTGCTGTCGGGATTCCGAGGAGGATCTACTACTTCCGCTGCCCGCTGGAACGGGGAGAAGGACGTCGTCTTCATCAACACCGAACGTGTGACCGAGTACGGAGGTGCTGCCCGATCGTGGCACCGTGATCAAGATCTTCTACGCGCTTTTGCAAGCGGCAAGTGATCGTCTACCGCAGCAATAAGAGCCTACTCTTATAGGCTTTGGAAATCTTCAAGGGTGAGTCTTGATCATCCCCTCGTTGCTCCCGTCTTCTAGATTGCATCTTGGCTTGGATTGCGTTCTCGCGGTAGGAAAATTTTTGTTTTCTATGCAACGTATCCCATCAGTGGTATCAGAGCCATGTCTATGCATAGATGGTTGCACGAGTAGAACACAATTGTTTTGTGGGCGTTGATGCTTATGTTGTCTTTAGTTTGAGTACTTTGCATCTTTGTGGCATAGTGGGATGAAGCGGCTCGGGCTAACTTTACATGACCGCGTTCATGAGATTTGCTCCACGCTCGACATGCAACTTGTATTGCATAAGTGGCTTTGCGGGTGTCTGTCTCTCCTACTATAATGAAGATTCAATTTACTCTTCTATTGACAACACTAGTATCACCGTTGTGGTTCATGTTCGTAGGTAGATTAGATCTTACTCGAAAACCCTAAACCACGTAAAATATGCAAACCAAATTAGAGACGTCTAACTTGTTTTTGCAGGGTTTGGTGATGTGATATGGCCATAATGTGATGATGAATATGTATGAGATGATCATTATTGTATTGTGGCAACCGGCAGGAGCCTTATGGTTGTCTTTAAATTTCATGTTGAGTAGTATTTCAAAGTAGTTGTAATAGTTGCTACATGAGGTGAACAACCATGAAGACGGCGCCATGGACCTTGACGCTACACCGACGATGATGGAGATCATGCCCGTTGATGATGGAGATCATGTCCGTGCTTTGGAGATGAAGATCGAAGGCGCAAAGACTAAAGGGCCATATCATATCACATATGAATTGCATGTGATGTTAATCCTTTATGCATCTTATTTTTCTTAGAACGCGGCGGTAGCATTATAAGATGATCCCTCACATTAATATCAAGATAATAAAGTGTTCTCCCCTCGTATGCACCGTTGCCAAAGTTCGTCGTTTCAAAGCATCTCGTGATGATCGGATGTGATAGATTCAACGTTCATATACAACGGGTGTAAGCCATGTTGCACACGCGGAATACTTGGGTTTGCTTGACGAGCCTAGCATGTACAGACATGGTCTCGGGACAACGGAAACCGAAAGGTTGAACACGAGTCATATGGATGATATGATCAACATGTTGATGTTCACCATTGAAGCTACATCATCTCACGTGATGATCGGTTTTGGTATAGTGGATTTGGATCGTGTACCACTTAACAATTATGAGGGATGTTGTATTAAGTGGGAGTTCATTAGTAATTAGATTAAAACATGAACTAATTATCATAAACATAGTCTGAGTAGTATTTTGAATTAATTTTGTAGTATTGGCATCCGTTTTCTACCATGCGCTAGTCTTGTTATTGAGATAGAAATACTGTTAAAATCTGACAATAAACTTTACGGATTGGTACCGTATTGTTAAAGAATCAAGAATTGATTAAGTCCTATTGCAAACTTTTAGTAAACCTCACATTGTTTATTCAAAGAGCTATGGTTTCAATTAGTACCTAAAGTTATCTTGTCTCCGTGAAACTTGAAGTTCAAATCTGTTTGAAAAGTAAGGAGCTGAAAATTTAGTTTTCATAAATAATTAAGGTATGAGATATATGTGATATCTAAGACCTTATTGCAAGATGATAGAATATAAATTTGGTGAGACTACATAAACTCATAAGTTTTATGGGAATGTATGAAGGTTGAAGACGCCAGGCGTCACAATCCTCCAACTATTGGGGCACTAACGATATTCGATCCATGAAGTGATCGTCCTTAGTATGCACCGTTGCTAAGACTCGTCGTTTCATAGCATCACGTGATGATCGGGTGTTATAGATTCTACGTGTGCATACAACGGGTGCAAGCCAGATTTGCATATGCGAATACTGAGGTTAAACTTTACGAGCCTAGCATGTACAGACATGGTCTCGGAAAAGTCGTCATGATATGATGGATAAAATTATGAGTGAAATTGTTCATCATATTACAAAGTTACTAATAGTGAAATCTGAAACACTTTTCATATGATGATCAACTTCAAAGTAAGAACCTCAAGGTTATTGGTATTTGACCAACAAACCTAGAAGTTATTGAAGGTGAAGTATTTTCTGAATAATGAGGAAAGCTAAAAGAGAAACTACAAAAGATATTTTGGCAGAAAGAAAAGAGAAGACTAGAAAGTCTAGCTCAGGTGTATATACATGATATACATGTTATGGTTGTATTCCTAGTTTGGTCACACAATGAAATTCTTGGGTATTAGTACCATATTGGTTGGTATGAAATGTCATACAAAACAACGCAATACAAGAATACAATGGCCTAAGTGACTGACAAGGAATATGATAGGAATGCACTTCTGGAACAAAAATAAAGTGTTATTATGTTCGTCGTTGGCATCCTATCTAGCCCTTAGAATTTATAATAAAGAACTTAATAAATTGTTATTTTGCTCTGGTCAAATGAAAACAATGAGTTAATTATGACATTACTCCATGTACGATGGATAAGTTATTATAAATCTTAATGGTGAAACACACATACATAACACTGACGCTAAAATGCCATAAGGCAAATGATTTGAATTCCACTTATTTGTGGAACCGCCATTTAGGTCATGTTAGAAAGGAACACATGAAGGAACTCCATGCAAATGGATTTTTGGAGTCATTTGATTTTTGAATCGTTTGGCGCTTGCAAATCTTTTCTAAAGAGAATGACTAAAATACCGTTCATAGGCCAAGAGTTGAACGGGAAACTAACTTAGTGAAAACATATATGATGATGTATGTGGTTCACTGGGCATAGTTGTGTGCGGGAGATTCTTCTACTTCCTGAAAACTTCCAACAATGAATTGAGTATATATATGTGGATATATTCGATAAGGAAGAAGTTTGAAACATTTGAATGGATTCAAATAAATTTCAGCATGAAGTGGAAATCATCGTAATAGAAAAGTCAAATATCTATGATTGGATCATAGTGGAAATATTTGAATTACGAGTTTTAGCGAACATCTAAGAGAGTTATGAAATTGTTCTACAACTCAAGTTTCTTGGAGTATCATAGTGATGATGGAGTATCCGAGAGATGTATCCAAACCTTGTTGGGTCAATGATGAGATAAAATATTGATGCTATTATATTTTTGTGGATTATGCTTTAGTGACTACCGCTTTTACACTAAATAGAGCATCATTCATGATCCATTGAAATGACACCATACGAGTTATGGCATGGGTATGAACCCTAATAGTCCTTTCTTAAATTTTGGAATGCATAGCATAAAGTAAATAATTTTACAACCAAAATCGGATGAATGTCTTTGTTGGTTATCCCACAGAATTGATTGGGAATTCTTTCCACTATGGAGACAAAGACAAAAGTGTTTGTCGATGTTTCTTACTTATTTCCAAGAAATTGTTTTTAGCGAAGTATTTGAGTGGGAGGACAATAAAACTTGATAAGGTTTATGAACCTGAGCATAATGATCAGAGTAGCGCAGCATCGGAATTGGTTCCGGAAGCGGCCACGATGATCATGGCTCCCATGTCTACAAAATGTTATAGTCATGGAGATCGAAGTACTTATTGAACCTTGTAGGTATGATTTACTTTGTGATCAAATAAATGATTTGTGAACAAAGGATTGTTTTTGAACAATGATAAACCAACTACATACAAAGAAGTTATGATGGGCCCTGACTCCATTAAAATGGTTATACGTCATGAAATCCAAGATAGATGAATACTTTTTGAAAGTAAACGGATCTATAAAATTGATAGGCTTGGATGGAATATCCTTGAATAAGCTCGACTTGTCGAAAAGTTGTTTACGACAAAGTTCAAAGAGTTGACTACGATAAGATTAGATCTTCCGTAGCAATGCTTATAGTCTATGTGGATTATTCTAGTAATCGCTACATATTTCTTTCATGAGATATGATAGTAGGATGGCAAAATACATTACTTAACAGAAGTGTGTATTAAAGGTGTATACAAGATACAACCAAGAGTTTTGCTAGTCCGTGGAATACTAGATAGGTATACGAACTTCAATTGGATGAAGTAAGTATTGCGGAGTTAGAATCTTCATCGGATGAAATGATCAAAGAGTTATGATTTCATCAGAGACGATGAAGAGGCTTGCATTTGCAAGAAATTAAGTGGGAGCGCTGAGACATATTTGTAATACTTTATGTAGATGACATATTGTTGATTATAAATAATGTAATTATATAATTGATTAAAAAAAAGGTTTCATTGAGAATTAAACTTCAATGAAAGGATATGGACTGAAACAAATTTAGTGTCAAGATCTATGAAGATATATTGAAACACATAATAAGTTTAAGTCAAAGTACATAGAATGGATATTGAAGTAGTTCAATATAGAAATATTAAGAAAATGTTCTTGTCATGTGAAGGTTTGACAAGACTTGAGTGTATCTGACACTCGATGAGTAAAAACACATGAGTGATTTTAGATCACGAATAATATGTACAAAATCAGATGTCCTATGCTATAAAAAGTTAGGAGCATATACCAGAATGATTCATGTGATGATCATTGGACAAACAGTAAGAATATCCGTGTGTGCTTTAGAAGAACCAAGGATACATATATATTTTTATATGGAGTAATGACAAACAAATCGCTGTAAGGTGTTGCACAGATATTTGTTTGGTCACATATAAAAATGAAATTCAAATCTCAATTAGGCTAAGTGTTGTTTAAAAGGTAGCACAGTGCTATATTTAGAAGAGTTCTAAATATTGTGACGGATTCTATAAACGAAGGCAGAATATGTCATTGTTTTGACAAATGACCAAGGATGTTAAGTCAAGAGGTTCTTTGAGAACTTGGTGTAGTTCTGATAGTGTCAGAACTTTGAAGCTATATTGTGTGTGACAATATTAGTGACATATTTCAGACCGCGGAATTAAGGTTCCACCAGAAGACCAAACATATTTAATGCCGACTCATTTGGAAAATGAGTGATGCGTTGAGACGCAAATGAATTGCAAAATACATACGTTTCTGAGCATGTCAGATCCGTTGACTAAAACTTCTCCCGTGAGCAAACCATGATAAAGCACCGGAAGGCCAAGGTGTTATACTTTACATATGTAAACTAGATTATTGACTCTAGTGCAAGTGGGAGACTGTTGGAGATATGCCCAAGAGGCAATAATAAAATGGTTATTATAATATATCTTTGTGTTTATGATAATGTTTACATACCATGCTATAATTGTATTAACCGAAACATTGATACATGTGTGTTATGTGAACAACAAGGAGTCCCTAGTAAGCCTCTTGTATAACTAGCTTGTTGATTAATAGATGATTAGTTTCATAATCATGAACATTGGATGTTATTAATAACAAGGTTATATCATTATATGAATGATGTAATGGACACACCCAATTAAGCGTAGCATAAGATCATGTCATTAAGTTATTTGCTATAAGCTTTCGATACATAGTTACCTAGTCCTTTCGACCATGAGATCATGTAAATCACTTATACTGGAAAGGTACTTTGATTACATCAAACGCCACTGCGTAAATGGGTGGTTATAAAGGTGGGATTAAGTATCGGAAAGTATGAGTTGAGGCATATGGATCAATAGTGGGATTTGTCCATCCCGATGACGGATAGATATACTCTGGGCCCTCTCGGTGGAATGTCGTCTAATGTCTTGCAAGCATATGAATAAGTTCATAAGAGACCACATACCACGGCACGAGTAAAGAGTACTTGTCAGGAGACGAGGTTGAACAAGGTATAGAGTGATACCGATGATCAAACCTCGGACAAGTAAAATATCGCGTGACAAAGGGAATTGGTATCGTATGTGAATGGTTCATTCGATCACTAAGTCATCGTTGAATATGTGGGAACCATTATGGATCTCCAGATCCCGCTATTGGTTATTGGTCGGAGAGAGTTCTCAACCATGTCTACATAGTTCACGAACCGTAGGGTGACACACTTAAGGTTTGATGTTGTAATAGTAGAACTTGAATATGGAATGGAGTTCGAAGTATTGTTCAAAGTCTCGGATGGGATCCCGGACATCACGAGGAGTTCCGGAATGGTCCGGAGAATAAGATTCATATATAGGAAGTCATTTTATAAGTTTGAAAAATGATCCGGTGTATTTATGGAAGGTTCTAGAAGGTTCTAGAAAAGTCCGGAAGAAATCACTTTGGAAGGCGGAGTCCCGGAGGGACTCCACCACCATGGCCGGCCAACCCTAAGAGGGGTGGAGTCCCAAGTGGACTCCACCATAGGGGCCGGCCACTCCCCCACATGGAAGGGTGGGAATCCCACTTGGGTGGGAGTCCCACCTTGGGTAGGTTTCCCTACTACATGGAAGGTTTTGGGTTCGGGTCTTATTCGAAGACTAGTAGTCCAACACTTGGGGTTCCACCTATATAATGAGGGGCATAGGGGAGGAGGCCGGCCACCACAAGCCATAGCTTGGCCGCACCCCCTAAGTGGCCGGCCACCCCCTCTCCCAAACCCTAGCCGCCCCACCTCCTCCACCTCTCCCGCAACGCTTAGCGAAGCTCCGCCGGAGATCTCCATCGCCACCGCCACCACGCCGTCGTGCTACCAGATTCAAGGAGGAGCTACTACTTCCGCTGCCCGCTGGAACGGGGAGAAGGACGTCGTCTTCATCAACACCGAACGTGTGACCGAGTACGGAGGTGCTGCCCGATCGTGGCGCCGTGATCAAGATCTTCTACACGCTTTTGCAAGCGGCAAGTGATCGTCTACCGCAGCAACAAGAGCCTCATCTTGTAGGCTTTGGAAATCTTCAAGGGTGAGTCTCGATGATCTCCTCGTTGCTCCCGTCTTCTAGATTGCATCTTGGCTTGGATTGCGTTCTCGCGGTAGGAAAATTTTGTTTTCTATGCAACAAATCCCTACAGATTTCAACTTCAACATATTTATCTCATGGATAATTGTCAACACAAAGTAATATAACAAGTGCAATAGGTAAACATGTAAGAATCAATGCACACAATTTACACAAGTGTTTGCTTCTGGGATAGAAAGAATAGGTAAACTGACTCAACAATAAAGTAGAAGATAGGCCCTTCGCAGAGGGAAGCATGGATTACTATATTTGTGCTAGAGCTTTTCATTTTGAAAACAAGAAACAATTTTGTCAACGGTAGTAATAAAGCATATGTGTTATGTATAAGATATCCTATAAGTTGCAAGCCTCATGCATAGTATACTAATAGTGCTCGCACCTTGTCCTAATTAGCTTGGATTAACACGGATTATCATTGCATAGCATATGTTTCAACCAAGTGTCACAAAGGGGTACCTCTATGCCGCCTGTACAAAGGTCTAAGGAGAAAGTTCGCATTGGATTTCTCGCTTTTGATTATTCTCAACTTAGACATCCATACCGGAACAACATAGACAACAGATAATGGACTCCTCTTTAATGCATAAGCATTCAACAATAGTTAATATTCTCATAAGAGATTGAGGATTTGTGTCCAAACTGAAACTTCCACCATGAATCATGGCTTTAGTTAGCGGCCCAATGTTCTTCTCTAACAGTATGCATACTCAAACCATTTGATCATGAAAATCGCCCTAACTTCAGACAAGACGAACATGCATAGCAACTCACATGATATTCAACAAAGGTAAAAGTTGATGGCGTCCCCAGAAACAAGGTTACCGCTCAACAAGCAACTTATTAAGAAATAAGACACATAAGTACATATTCTTCACCACAATAGTTTTTAAGGCTATTTGTCCCATGAGCTATATATTGTAAAGGAAAAGAATAGAAGTTTTAAAGGTAGCACTCAAGTAATATACTTTGGAATGGCGGAGAAATACCATGTGGTAGGTAGGTATGGTGGACACAAATGGCATAGTATTTGGCTCAAGGATTTGGATGCACGAGAAGAATCCCTCTCAATACCAGGCTAGGATAGCAAGGTTGTTTGAAGCAAACTCAAGTATAAAATGGTGCAGCAAAGCTCACATATGAACATATTGTAGCTATTATAAGACTTTACATTGTCTCCTTGTTGTTCAAACACCTTAACCAGAAAATATCTAGACTCTAGAGATCAATCATGCAAACCAAATTTTAACAAGCTCTATGTAGTTATTCATTAATAGGTACAAGGTACATGATGCAAGAGCTTAAACATGATCTATATGAGCACAACAATTGCTAAGTATCACATTATTCAAGACATTATACCATTTACCACATGCGGCACTTTTCCGTTTCCAACCATATAGCAATGAATGAAATAGTCCAACTTTCGCAATGAACATTAAAGATAAAGCTAAGAACATATGTGTTCATACAAAACAGCGGAGCGTGTCTCTCTCCCAAACAAAGAATGCTAGGATCCGATCTTATTCAAACAAAACAAAAATAAAAACAAACAGACGCTCCAAGTAAAGCACATAAGATGTGACGGAATAAAAATATAGTTTCACTAGAGGTGACCTGATAAGTTGTCGATGAAGAAGGGATACCTTGGGCATCCCCAAGCTTAGACGCTTGGGTCTTCTTAAAATATGCAGGGATGAATGATACGTCTCCGACGTATCAATAATTTCTTGTGTTCCATGCCACATTATTGATGTTATCTACATGTTTTATGCACACTTTATGTCATATTCGTGCATTTTCTGGAACTAACCTATTAACAAGATGCCGAAGTGCCAGTTCCTGTTTTCTGCTGTTTTTGGTTTCAGAAATCCTAGTAACGAAATATTCTCGGAATCGGACGAAATCAACGTCCAAGTTCCTATTTTCACCGGAAGCATCCAGAACACCCGGGAAGGACCAGAGGGGGGGCACTGGGCCCCCAGACCATAGGCCGGCGCGCCCCAGGCCCTGGCCGCGCCGCCCTATGGTGTCGTCGCCCCTTCGACCCTCCTGCGCCGCCTCTTCGCCTATATAAAGCCCCTGGATCGAAAACCCTGATACGTGTGATGATCATTGGATAAACAGTAAAGAATATCCCTGAGTACTTTAGAAGAACCAAGGATATATAGTTTTGTATGAGTAATGACAAACAAATCGATGTAACGTGTTGCACCGATATTAGTTTGGTCACATATAAAAAATAAAATTTCAATCTCAAATTAGGCTAAGTGTTGTTTAAAAGGTAGCACAATGAGCTAGAATTTGTCTATGCTAGATTTAGATGAGTTCTAAATGTTGTGACGGATTCTACAAACGAAGGCAGAATATGTCATTGTTTTGACAATGAATGAGGATGTTAAGTCAAGAGGTTCTTTGAGAACTTGGTGTAGTTCTGATAGTGTCAGAACTTTGAAACTATATTGTGTATGACAATATTAGTGACATATTTCAGACCGCGGAATTAAGGTTCCACCAGAAGACCAAACATATTTAATGCCGACTCATTTAGAAAATGAGTGATGCGTTGAGACGCAAATGAATTGCAAAATACATACGTTTCTGAGCATGTCAGATCCTTTGACTTAAACTTCTCCCGTGAGCAAAACATGATAAAGCACTGGAAGGCCAAGGTGTTATATCTTTACATATGTAAACTAGATTATTGACTCTAGTGCAAGTGGGAGACTGTTGGAGATATGCCCAAGAGGCAATAATAAAATGGTTATTATAATATATCTTTGTGTTTATGATAATGTTTACATACCATGCTATAATTGTATTAACCGAAACATTGATACATGTGTGTTATGTAAACAACAATGAGTCCCTAGTAAAGCCTCTTAACTAGCTTGTTGATTAATAGATGATTAGTTTCATAACCATGAACATTGGATGTTATTAATAACAAGGTTATATCATTATGTGAATGATGTAATGGATACACCCAATTAAGCGTAGCATAAGATCACGTCATTAAGTTATTTGCTATAAGCTTTCGATACATAGTTACCTAGTCCTTATGACCATGAGATCATGTAAATCACTTATGCTGGAAAGGTACTTTGATTACATCAAACGCCACTGCGTAAATGGGTGGTTATAAAGGTGGGATTAAGTATCCGGAAAGTATGAGTTGAGGCATATGGATCAACAGTGGGATTTGTCCATCCCGATGATGGATAGATATACTCTGGGCCCTCTCGGTGGAATGTCGTCTAAATAGCTTGCAAGCATATGAATGGTTCATAAGAGACCACATACCACGGTATGAGTAAAGAGTACTTGTCAGGAGACGAGTTTGAAGAAGGTATAGAGATACCGATGATCAAACCTCGGACAAGTAAAATATCGCGTGACAAAGGGAATTGGTATCGTATGTGAATGGTTCATTCGATCACTAAGTCATCGTTGAATATGTGGGAGCCATTATGGATCTCCAGATCCCGCTATTGGTTATTGGTCGGAGAGAGGTCTCGACCATGTCTACATAGTTCGCGAACCGTAGGGTGACACACTTAAGGTTTGATGTCGTTTAAGTAAATATGGAATAAGGAATGGAGTTCGAAGTTTTGTTCGGAGTCTCGGATGGGATCCAGGACATCACGAGGAGGTCCGGAATGGTCCGGAGAATAAGATTCATATATAGGAAGTCATATTCCAAGTTTGGAAATGATCCGGTGCATTTATGGCAGGTTCTAGCATGGCCAGCCAAACCCTAAAGGGTGGATGATACGTCCCCGACGTATCCATAATTTATGTCGTTCCATGCTTGTTTTATGACAATACTTACATGTTTTGCTTGCACTTTATGATGATTTCATGCATTTTCCGGAACTAACCTATTAACGAGATGCCACAGTGCCAGTTCCTGTTTTCTGCTGTTTTTGGTTCCAGAAAGGCTGTTCGGGCAATATTCTCGGAATTGGACGAAATCAACGCCAAACCTCCTATTTTTCCCGGAAGGCTCGAGAACACCGAAGAAGAGTCGGAGGAGAGCCAGGGGGGCCCCACACCATAGGGCCGCGCGGGCCAGACCCTGGCCGCGCCGGCCTAGGGTGAGGCCACCCTGTCGACCCTCCTGCGCCGCCTCTTCGCCTATATAACCCCTTTCGACCTAAAAACACAGTACCAATTGACGAAACTCCAGAAAGACTCCAGGGGCGCCGCCACCGTCGCGAAACTCCAATTCGGGGGAAAGAACTCTCTGTTCCGGCACCCTGCCGGGACGGGAAAGTGCCCCCGGAAGCCATCTCCATCAACGCCACCGCCTCCATCATGCTCCGTGAGTAGTTCCCCCATGGACTACGGGTTCTAGCAGTAGCTATGTCGGTATACTCTCCCCCATGTACTTCAATACAATGGTCTCATGAGCTGCCTTACATGATTGAGATTCATCTGATGTAATCGGTGTTGTGTTTATTGGGATCCGATGGATGATACATTATGATTAGTCTATCTATAAAGTTTGTGAAGTTATTGTTGCTGCAATCTTGTTATGCTTAATGCTTGTCACTAGGGCCCGAGTGGCATGATCTTAGATTTGAGCTCTATACTTATTGCTTAGATTATATCTACAAGTTGTATGCACATGTCACTGTCCGGAACCAAAGGCCCCGAAGTGACAGAAATCGGGACAACCGGAGGGGATGGTAGTGATGTGAGGGACACATGTTTTCACGGAGTGTTAATGCTTTGCTCCGGTACTCTATTAAAAGGAGTACCTTAATATCCAGTAGTTTCCCTTGAGGCCCGGCTGCCACCGGCTGGTAGGACAAAAGATGTTGTGCAAGTTTCTCATTGCGAGCACGTACGACTATATATGGAAAACATGCCTACATGATTAATAAGCTGGATGTTCTAACTTAATGCTTTGAATCCTATCAATTGCCCAACTGTAATTTGTTCACCCAACACTTGTTATTGGAGAGTTACCACTAGTGTAGATAGCTGGGAACCCCGGTCCATCTTTCATCATCATATACTCGTTCTACATGTCATTGGAAGTAGTATCAACTATTTTCTGGTGCCATTGCTCTCATATTACTATTACTGCTGCTGTGTTACTGTTACTACTGCTCTCATATCACTGCCACTTTCACATCACCCCTGTTACTAGTGCTTTTCCAGGTGCAGCTGAATTGACAACTCAGTTGTTAAGGCTTATAAGTATTCTTTACCTCCCCTTGTGTCGAATCAATAAATTTGGGTTTTACTTCCCTCGAAGACTGCCGCGATCCCCTATACTTGTGGGTTATCAAGACCGTTTTCTGGCGCCGTTGCCGGGGAGGCATAGCTCTACTCATAAGTTCACCTGGGGAGTACACTCTACCTCTCTCTCTGTTTTTATTTTGTTTTATTTTGTTTTGCTTAGTTTACTTTTGTCTAGTTTATTTTTTCTTAGTTTATTTCTGTCTAGTATTGGTTTGCGTAGTTTATTTCCACTTAGTTTATTTTTGTCTTGTTTTATTTGTCCCATATACCCAAAAATCCATAAAAATTTAAAAAAACCAAAAAATTAAAAACCGCTATTATGGGAGAACCAACAACCTACTTGGAGCTTATGGAATGTTATAATTGTTATAGAGAATCAAGAACTGGTAAAATAATGAGTGCTATGATAGAAAAATTGAATACAATGGCTAGAATCTTGCTTAGACGCCATGATATAAACTGTTGCTCTCAACAGGATACTAAACATCTTAAATTTCAATGTGGCTTTAGTGAGGAATTTTTAATTAAGAGCTATAATCGGAATTGCTATATTCATTATGGGTTCGAAGAGGTAGAGCAATTTGTCTTATTTATGGGAGCCTCCGAGATAGAATCCTTCATGGTTGAGAATTATGAAACTTGTGCTATTTGTAAGGACCTTAAAGATTATGTCTCTACTATCCTTAATTCTTGCATAGAATGCTACAGTAGGAATCCTTATATCATTGATTATAAAGAGAGACTCATTAATGCACAAGAATGCACTCACAATTTGCAGGAACCTGTGGGAGAAGAAATTGATGAACCTGAAAGCTCATTGGATGAAAAAGAGGAGAGTGATGAACAAAAAGAGGAAGAATGGATTAGCTACCCATGCCAACCTTCTAATGAGAGTAACTCTTTATCTCTTACACTATTTGATTGTCCTCCATGCTTACCGAAAGAGGTTGAATGTTATGTTCCTGTGGATTCTCTTGACATAGTACCTATGAGTAATACTTGCGAGAATAATTATGCTACTGTTATTTATGATAATCCATGCTACTTTGATAAATCTTATGATAATGCTTTGTTTGTGCCTGATGTCGAAATGCATGGTACTAAAGAATTTTGCTTAGCAAATGTTTATGATAAAGCTCTAGATGACGGTCCTATGTTACTTGATAATATTAATTGTACTACTAATGAAAATGGGATTGGAGAGTTCTTGACTTATTCTATGAGTCCCATATCTCTTGAGATTGATCAACTACCTTGTTATATTATTAATAAAAGTAAGTTTGAAAGTTTTAATTCCACTATTCTTGAACTTGATAAAAATTATGTGTTTGGAAATCATGAAAAGTATGCTTCATGTGATAGTTATATTGTTGAGTTTATTCATGAAGCTACTGAAAATTATTATGAGAGAGGAAAATATGGTTGTAGAAATTTGCATGGTACTAAAACACCTCTCTATATGCTTAAAATTTCGAAGTTACACTTGTTCTATCTTCCTATGCTTGTTACTTTGCTTTTCATGAACTTGTTTATTTACAAGATTCCTTTGCATAGGAAGCATGTTAGGCTTAAATGTGTTTTGAATTTGCCTCTTGATGCTCTCTTTTGCTTCAAATACTATTTCTTGCGAGAGTGCATCATTAAAGCTACTTTGAGCCCATCTTAATGGCTATAAAGAAAGCAACTTCTTGGGAGATAACCCATGTGTTATTTTGCTACAGTACTTTGTTTTATATTTGTGTCTTGGAAGTTGTTTACTACTGTAGCAACCTCTCCTTATCTTAGTTTTGTGTTTTGTTGTACCAAGTGAAGCCTCTAATCGAAGGTTGATACTAGATTTGGATTTCTGCGCAGAAACAGATTTCTATCTGTCACGAATCTGGGCTGTTTTCTCTGTAGGTAACTCAGAAAAATATGCCAATTTACGTGCGTGTTCCTTAGATATGTACGCAACTTTCATTAGTTTGAGTTTTCTGATTTGAGCAACGGAAGTATTTATTTAAAATTCGTCTTTACTGGCTGTTCTGTTTTGGCAGATTCTGTCTCTGTTTTTTGCATTGTCTCTTGTGGACTTTAAGCAAGGCTTTCTAGACATAGAGGGCTGTAGCTAATGTTTTATTGAGTTCTTGCAATGTGCCACTACAGGACCAAGGTGGATTCAAATTTTTTGAGTACTAACCCCTCTAATGAAGTTTATGAGAAGTTTGGTGTGAAGGAAGTTTTCAAGGGTCAAGAGAGGAGGATGATATATGATCAAGAAGAGTGAAAAGTCAAAGCTTGGGGATGCCCCTGTGGTTCATCCCTGCATATTTCAAGAAGACTCAAGCGTCTAAGCTTGGGGATGCCCAAGGCATCCCCTTCTTCATCAACTTATCAGGTTTCCTCCCCTGAAACTATATTTTTATTCGGTCACATCATATGTGCTTTACTTGGAGCGTATGTGTGTTTATTTTCGTTTTGTTTGTTTGAATAAGATCGGATCCTAGCAATCCTTGTTTGGGAGAGAGACACGCTCCGCTTTTTCATATGAACACTTGTTCTTCGTTTTACTTTTAATGTTCAATGATAAAAGTTGGAAGCTACAATACTTATTGTTTGGTTGGAAACAGAAAATGCCTCATATGTTGTGGATAATTTGACACTTGGAAATTTTTTGAGCTCTCAAGTAGATTAAGTTTTTTTTCATGTAGTTTAAACCTATTAGTGGAGAACTACCGTAGAGCTTGTTGAAATTGGTTTGCGTAATTGATCTCTCTTAAGGTCTAGATATTTTCTGGTAAAAGTGTTTGAGCAACAAGGAAGACAGTGTAGAGTATTATAATGCTTGCGACATGTTCTTATGTAAGTTTTGCTGTACCGGTTCATACTTGTGTTTGCTTCAAACAACCTTGCTAGCCTAAGCCTTGTACTGAGAGGGAATACTTCTCATGCATCCAAAATCCTTGAGCCAACCACTATGCCATTTGTGTCCACCATACCTACCTACTATGTGGTATTTCCTGCCATTCCAAAGTAAATTGCTTGAGTGCTACCTTTAAACAATTCAAAATGCTTCTCAATTTGTGTTAATGTTTTATAGCTCATGAGGAAGTATGTGGTGTTTATCTTTCAATCTTGTTGGGCAACTTTCACCAATGGACTAGTGGCTTCATCCGCTTATCCAATAATTTTGCAAAAAGAGCTGGCAATGGGATTCCCAGTCCCAAATTAATTAACCTAAATAGACACTCCTCCATGGTATGTGATTGTTGGACGGCACCCGAAGGATTCGGTTAGCCATGGCTTGTGTAAGCAAAGGTTGGGAGGAGTGTCATCATAATAAAACTAAAATAAAAAGGCACTCCTTCATGGTATGAGATTGTTGGCAGGCACCCGAGGATTCGGTTAGCCATGGTTTGTGAAAGAAAGGTTGGAAGGAGTGCCACCCAAAAATAAAAATAAAATGGGAGCCGCTCTTTGAAGGTTTGTCTGGCAAGGGGGTTAGAGTGCCCACTACCATTCGTTGACAACAACAAACACCTCTCAAAACTTTACTTTTGTGCTCTCTTTATGTTTTCAAAACCAAAGCTCTAGCACAAATATAGCAATCAATGCTTCCCTCTGCGAAGGGCCATTCTTTTACTTTATGTTGAGTCAGTATACCTACTTCCTTCCATCTTAGAAGCAAACACTTGTGTTAACTGTGCATTGATTCTTACATACTTGCATATTTGCATTCATCATATTACTTTGTGTTGACAATTATCCATGAGATATGCATGTTGAAAGTTGAAAGCAACCGCTGAAACTTATATCTTCCTTTGTGTTGCTTCGATGCCTTTACTTTGAATCTATTGCTTTATGAGTTAACTCTTGTGCAATCTTTTGATGCTTGTCTTGAAAGTACTATTCATGAAAAGTTTTGCTATATGTTATCTATTTGTTAGCAACTATAGATCATTTCCTTGAGTCACTTCATTCATTTCATATGCTTTGTAATAGTATGATCAAGGTTATGTAAGTAGCATGTCACTACAGAAATTATTCTTTTTATCATTTACCTGCTCGGGACGAGCAGGAACTAAGCTTGGGGATGCTGATACGTCCCCGACGTATCCATAATTTCTGTCGTTCCATGCTTGTTTTATGACAATACTTACATGTTTTGCTTGCACTTTATGATGATTTCATGCATTTTCCGGAACTAACCTATTAACGAGATGCCACAGTGCCAGTTCCTGTTTTCTGCTGTTTTTGGTTCCAGAAAGGCTGTTCGGGCAATATTCTCGGAATTGGACGAAATCAACGCCAAACCTCCTATTTTTCCCGGAAGGCTCCAGAACACCGAAGAAGAGTCGGAGGAGAGCCAGGGGGCCCCACACCATAGGGCCGCGCGGGCCAGACCCTGGCCGCGCCGGCCTAGGGTGAGGCCACCCTGTCGACCCTCCTGCGCCGCCTCTTCGCCTATATAACCCCTTTCGACCTAAAAACACAGTACCAATTGACGGAACTCCAGAAAGACTCCAGGGGCGCCGCCACCGTCGCGAAACTCCAATTCGGGGGACAGAACTCTCTGTTCCGGCACCCTGCCGGGATGGGGAAGTGCCCCCGAAAGCCATCTCCATCAACGCCACCGCCTCCATCATGCTCCGTGAGTAGTTCCCCCATGGACTACGGGTTCTAGCAGTAGCTATGTCGGTATACTCTCCCCATGTACTTCAATACAATGGTCTCATGAGCTGCCTTACATGATTGAGATTCATCTGATGTAATCGGTGTTGTGTTTGTTGGGATCCGATGGATGATACATTATGATTAGTCTATCTATAAAGTTTGTGAAGTTATTGTTGCTGCAATCTTGTTATGCTTAATGCTTGTCACTAGGGCCCGAGTGGCATGATCTTAGATTTGAGCTCTATACTTATTGCTTAGATTGTATCTACAAGTTGTATGCACATGTCACTGTCCGGAACCAAAGGCCCCGAAGTGACAAAAATCGGGACAACCGGAGGGGATGGTAGTGATGTGAGGGACACATGTTTTCACGGAGTGTTAATGCTTTGCTCCGGTACTCTATTAAAAGGAGTACCTTAATATCCAATAGTTTCCCTTGAGGCCCGGCTGCCACCGGCTGGTAGGACAAAAGATGTTGTGCAAGTTTCTCATTGCGAGCACGTACGACTATATATGGAAAACATGCCTACATGATTAATAAGATGGATGTTCTAACTTAATGCTTTGAATCCTATCAATTGCCCAACTGTAATTTGTTCACCCAACACTTGTTATTGGAGAGTTACCACTAGTGTAGATAGCTGGGAACCCCGGTCCATCTTTCATCATCATATACTCGTTCTACATGTCATTGGAAGTAGTATCAACTATTTTCTGGTGCCATTACTCTCATATTACTATTACTGCTGCTGTGTTACTGTTACTACTGCTCTCATATCACTGCCACTTTCACATCACCCCTGTTACTAGTGCTTTTCCAGGTGCAGCTGAATTGACAACTCAGTTGTTAAGGCTTATAAGTATTCTTTACCTCCCCTTGTGTCGAATCAATAAATTTGGGTTTTACTTCCCTCGAAGACTGCCGCGATCCCCTATACTTGTGGGTTATCAGTGGAGTCCCAGGTGGACTCCACCATAGGTGGCCGGCCACCCCACCTAAGGGAAAGGTGGGAGTCCCACCTTGGGTAGGACTCCCCCCTTGAGTAGGTTTCCCACCTATGGGAGGTTTTGTTGTTGGGGTCTTATTCGAAGACTTGGACTACAACTCTTGGGGATTTCCACCTATATAATGAGGAGGAGAGGGAGGGGGGCAGCCACTCTTGGCCGCACCACCTAGGGCTGCCCATGGCCGGCGCCCTAGCCACCCCCTCTCCCCAAACCCTAGCCTCTCCTCCTCCACCACTTCTCCCGCATACGCTTAGGCGAAGCCCTGCCGGAGTTCTCCATCAACACCGCCACCACGTCGTCGTGTTGTCGGGATTCCGAGGAGGATCTACTACTTCCGCTGCCCGCTGGAACGGGGAGAAGGACGTCGTCTTCATCAACACCGAACGTGTGACCGAGTACGGAGGTGCTGCCCGATCGTGGCACCGTGATCAAGATCTTCTACGCGCTTTTGCAAGCGGCAAGTGATCGTCTACCGCAGCAATAAGAGCCTACTCTTATAGGCTTTGGAAATCTTCAAGGGTGAGTCTTGATCATCCCCTCGTTGCTCCCGTCTTCTAGATTGCATCTTGGCTTGGATTGCGTTCTCGCGGTAGGAAAAATTTTGTTTTCTATGCAACGTATGCCATCATTGGCATCCGTTTTCTACCATGCGCTAGTCTTGTTATTGAGATAGAAATACTGTTAAAATCTGACAATAAACTTTACGGATTAGTACCGTATTGTTAAAGAATCAAGAAATGATTAAGTCCTATTGCAAACTTTTAGTAAACCTCACATTGTTGATTCAGAGAGCTATGGTTTCAATTAGTACCTAAAGTTATCTTGTCTCCGTGAAACTTGAAGTTCAAATTTGTTTGAAAAGTAAGGAGCTGAAAATTTACTTTTCAGAAATAATCAAGGTATGAGATATATATGATATCTAAGACCTTATTGCAAGATGATAGAATATAATTTGGTGAGACTACATAAACTCATAAGTTTTATGGGAATGTACGAATGTTGAAGACGCAAGGTGTCCCAATCCTCCAACTATTGGAGCACTAACAATATTCGCATATCCATGAAGTGATCGTCCTTAGTATGCACGGTTGCTAAGACTCGTCGTTTCGAAGCATCACGTGATGATCGGGTGTTATAGATTCTACGTGTGCATACAACGGGTGTAAGCCAGATTTGCACATGCAAATACTGAGGTTAAACTTTACGAGCCTAGCATGTACAGACATGGTCTCGGAAAAGTCGTCATGATATGATGGATAAAATTATGAGTGAAATTGTTCATCATATTACAAAGTTACTAATAGTGAAATCCGGAACACTTGTCATATGATGATCAACTTCAAAGTAAGAACCTCAAGGTTACTGGTATTTGACCAACAAACCTAGAAGTTATTGATGTTGAAGTGTTTTTCTGAATAATGAGGAAAGCTAAAAGAGAAACTACAAAAGATTATTGGCACAAAGAAAGAAAAGTCTAGAAAGTCTAGCTCAGGTGTATATAAATGATATACATGTTATGGATGTATTCCTCGTTTGGTCACACAATGAAATTCTTGGGTATTTGTACCATATTGATTGGTATGAAGTGTCATACAAAACAACGCAATACAAGAATACAATGGCCTAAGTGACTAACAAGGAATATGATAGGAATGCACGTCTGGAACTAAAATAAAGTGTTGTTATGTTCATCGTTGGCATTCTATCTAGCCCTTAGAATTTATAATAAAGAACTTAATAATTGTTATTTTGCTCTGGTCAAATGAAAACAATGAGTTGTTCAAGTTATGACATTACTCCATGTACGATGGATAAGTTATTATGAATTTTAATGGTGAAAACACACATACATAACCCTGACGCTAAAATGCCATAAGGCAAATGATTTGAATTCCACTTATTTGTGGAACCGCCATTTAGGTCATGTTAGAAAGGAACGCATGAAGGAACTCCATGCAAATGGAATTTTGGAGTCATTCGATTTTTGAATCGTTTGGCGCTTGCAAATCTTTTCTAAAGAGAATGACTGAAATACCGTTCATAGGCCAAGAGTTGAACGGGAAACTAACTTAGTGGAAACATACATGATGATATATGTGGTTCACTGGGCATAGTTGTGTGCGGGAGATTCTTCTACTTCATGAAAACTTCCAACAATGAATTGAGTATATATATGTGGATATATTCGATAAGGAAGAAGTTTGATACATTTGAATAGATTCAAATAAATTTCAACATGAAGTGGAAATCATCGTAATAGAAAAGTCAAATATCTATGATTAGATCATAGTGGAAATATTTGAATTACGAGTTTTAGCAAACATCTAAGAGAGTTATGAAGTTGTTCTACAACTCACATTTCTTGGAGTATCATGGTGATGATGAAGTATCCGAGAGACGTATCCAAACCTTGTTGGATTAATGATGAGATAAAATGAAGCCATTATATTTTTTGTGGATTATGCTTTAGAGACTACCGCTTTTACACTGAATAGAGCATCATCATGATCCGTTGAAATGACACCATACGAGTTATGGCATGGGTATGAACCCTAATAGTCCTTTCTTAAATTTTGGTATGCATAGCATAAGATAAATAAGTTTACAACCAAAATCGGATGAATGTCTTTGTTGGTCACTATAAAGTAAAATACAAAAGTGTTTGTTAATGTTACTTGCTTATTTCCAAGAAATTGTTTTCTAGCGAAGTATTTGAGTGGGAGGACAATAGAACTTGATAAGGTTTATGAACCTGAGCATAATGATCAGAGTAGCGCAGCATTGGAATTGGTTCCGGAAGCGGTCACGATGATCATAGCTCTCATGAATACAAAGTGTTTTAGTCATGGAGATCGAAGTACATATTGAACCTTGTAGGTATGGTTTACTTTGTGATCAAATAAATGATTTGTGAACAAAGGATTGATTTTGAACAATGATAAATCAACTAGAAACAAAGAAGTTATGATGGGCCCAGACTCCGTTAAAATGGCTATACGCCATGAAATCCAAGATAGATGAATACTTTTTGAAAGTAAATAAATCTATGAAATTGATAGACTTGGATGAAATGTCCTTAAAGAAGCTAGGCTTGTCGAAAAGTTGTTTACGACAAAGTTCAAAGAGTTGACTACGATAAGATTAGATCTTCCGTAGCAATGCTTATAGTCTATATGGATTATTCTAGTAATCACTACATATTTCTTTTATGAGATATGTTAGTAGGATGGCAAAATATATTACTTAACAGAAGTGTGTATTAAAGGTGTATACAAGATACAACCAAGAGTTTTGCTAGTCCGTAGAATACTAGATAGGAATACAAACTTCAATTGGATGAAGTAAGTATTGCGGAGTTAGGAATCTTCACCGGATGAAATGATCAAAGAGTTATGATTTCATCAGAGACGATGAAGAGGCTTGCATTTGCAAGAAATTAAGTGGGAGCGCTGAGACATATTTCTAATACTTTATGTAGGTAACATATCGTTGATTATAAATAATGTAATTATATAATTGATTAAAAAAAGGGTTTCATTGAGAATTAAACTTCAATGAAAGGATATGAACTGAAACATATTTAGTGTCAAGATCTATGAAGATGGATTGAAACACATAAAAGTTTAAGTTAAAAAGTACATAGAATGAATGTTGAAGTAGTTCAATATAAAGAAGGTGTTCTTTTCATATGAAGGTTTTACAAGACTTGAGTGTATTTGACACTCAATGAGTAAAAACACATGAGTGATTTTAGATCACGAATAATATGTACAATATCAGATGTCCTATGCTCTAAATGGTTAGGAGCATATACCAGAATGATTCATGTGATGATCATTGGATAAACAGTAAAGAATATCCCTGAGTACTTTAGAAGAACCAAGGATATATAGTTTTGTATGAGTAATGACAAACAAATCGATGTAACGTGTTGCACCGATATTAGTTTGGTCACATATAAAAAATAAAATTTCAATCTCAAATTAGGCTAAGTGTTGTTTAAAAGGTAGCACAATGAGCTAGAATTTGTCTATGCTAGATTTAGATGAGTTCTAAATGTTGTGACGGATTCTACAAACGAAGGCAGAATATGTCATTGTTTTGACAATGAATGAGGATGTTAAGTCAAGAGGTTCTTTGAGAACTTGGTGTAGTTCTGATAGTGTCAGAACTTTGAAACTATATTGTGTATGACAATATTAGTGACATATTTCAGACCGCGGAATTAAGGTTCCACCAGAAGACCAAACATATTTAATGCCGACTCATTTAGAAAATGAGTGATGCGTTGAGACGCAAATGAATTGCAAAATACATACGTTTCTGAGCATGTCAGATCCTTTGACTTAAACTTCTCCCGTGAGCAAAACATGATAAAGCACTGGAAGGCCAAGGTGTTATATCTTTACATATGTAAACTAGATTATTGACTCTAGTGCAAGTGGGAGACTGTTGGAGATATGCCCAAGAGGCAATAATAAAATGGTTATTATAATATATCTTTGTGTTTATGATAATGTTTACATACCATGCTATAATTGTATTAACCGAAACATTGATACATGTGTGTTATGTGAACAACAAGGAGTCCCTAGTAAGCCTCTTGTATAACTAGCTTGTTGATTAATAGATGATTAGTTTCATAATCATGAACATTGGATGTTATTAATAACAAGGTTATATCATTATATGAATGATGTAATGGACACACCCAATTAAGCGTAGCATAAGATCATGTCATTAAGTTATTTGCTATAAGCTTTCGATACATAGTTACCTAGTCCTTTCGACCATGAGATCATGTAAATCACTTATACTGGAAAGGTACTTTGATTACATCAAACGCCACTGCGTAAATGGGTGGTTATAAAGGTGGGATTAAGTATCGGAAAGTATGAGTTGAGGCATATGGATCAATAGTGGGATTTGTCCATCCCGATGACGGATAGATATACTCTGGGCCCTCTCGGTGGAATGTCGTCTAATGTCTTGCAAGCATATGAATAAGTTCATAAGAGACCACATACCACGGCACGAGTAAAGAGTACTTGTCAGGAGACGAGGTTGAACAAGGTATAGAGTGATACCGATGATCAAACCTCGGACAAGTAAAATATCGCGTGACAAAGGGAATTGGTATCGTATGTGAATGGTTCATTCGATCACTAAGTCATCGTTGAATATGTGGGAACCATTATGGATCTCCAGATCCCGCTATTGGTTATTGGTCGGAGAGAGTTCTCAACCATGTCTACATAGTTCACGAACCGTAGGGTGACACACTTAAGGTTTGATGTTGTAATAGTAGAACTTGAATATGGAATGGAGTTCGAAGTATTGTTCGAAGTCTCGGATGGGATCCCGGACATCACGAGGAGTTCCGGAATGGTCCGGAGAATAAGATTCATATATAGGAAGTCATTTTATAAGTTTGAAAAATGATCCGGTGTATTTATGGAAGGTTCTAGAAGGTTCTAGAAAAGTCCGAAAGAAATCACTTTGGAAGGCGGAGTCCCGGAGGGACTCCACCACCATGGCCGGCCAACCCTAAGAGGGGTGGAGTCCCAAGTGGACTCCACCATAGGGGCCGGCCACCCCCCACATGGAAGGGTGGGAATCCCACTTGGGTGGGAGTCCCACCTTGGGTAGGTTTCCCTACTACATGGAAGGTTTTGGGTTCGGGTCTTATTCGAAGACTAGTAGTCCAACACTTGGGGTTCCACCTATATAATGAGGGGCATAGGGGAGGGGGCCGGCCACCACAAGCCATAGCTTGGCCGCACCCCCTAAGTGGCCGGCCACCCCCTCTCCCAAACCCTAGCCGCCCCACCTCCTCCACCTCTCCCGCAATGCTTAGCGAAGCTCCGCCGGAGATCTCCATCGCCACCGCCACCACGCCGTCGTGCTGCCAGATTCAAGGAGGAGCTACTACTTCCGCTGCCCGCTGGAACGGGGAGAAGGACGTCGTCTTCATCAACACCGAACGTGTGACCGAGTACGGAGGTGCTGCCCGATCGTGGCGCCGTGATCAAGATCTTCTACACGCTTTTGCAAGCGGCAAGTGATCGTCTACCGCAGCAACAAGAGCCTCATCTTGTAGGCTTTGGAAATCTTCAAGGGTGAGTCTCGATGATCTCCTCGTTGCTCCCGTCTTCTAGATTGCATCTTGGCTTGGATTGCGTTCTCGCGGTAGGAAAATTTTGTTTTCTATGCAACGAATCCCTACAGATTTCAACTTCAACATATTTATCTCATGGATAATTGTCAACACAAAGTAATATAACAAGTGCAATAGGTAAACATGTAAGAATCAATGCACACAATTTACACAAGTGTTTGCTTCTGGGATAGAAAGAATAGGTAAACTGACTCAACAATAAAGTAGAAGATAGGCCCTTCGCAGAGGGAAGCATGGATTACTATATTTGTGCTAGAGCTTTTCATTTTGAAAACAAGAAACAATTTTGTCAACGGTAGTAATAAAGCATATGTGTTATGTATAAGATATCCTATAAGTTGCAAGCCTCATGCATAGTATACTAATAGTGCTCGCACCTTGTCCTAATTAGCTTGGATTAACACGGATTATCATTGCATAGCATATGTTTCAACCAAGTGTCACAAAGGGGTACCTCTATGCCGCCTGTACAAAGGTCTAAGGAGAAAGTTCGCATTGGATTTCTCGCTTTTGATTATTCTCAACTTAGACATCCATACCGGAACAACATAGACAACAGATAATGGACTCCTCTTTAATGCATAAGCATTCAACAATAGTTAATATTCTCATAAGAGATTGAGGATTTGTGTCCAAACTGAAACTTCCACCATGAATCATGGCTTTAGTTAGCGGCCCAATGTTCTTCTCTAACAGTATGCATACTCAAACCATTTGATCATGAAAATCGCCCTAACTTCAGACAAGACGAACATGCATAGCAACTCACATGATATTCAACAAAGGTAAAAGTTGATGGCGTCCCCAGAAACAAGGTTACCGCTCAACAAGCAACTTATTAAGAAATAAGACACATAAGTACATATTCTTCACCACAATAGTTTTTAAGGCTATTTGTCCCATGAGCTATATATTGTAAAGGAAAAGAATAGAAGTTTTAAAGGTAGCACTCAAGTAATATACTTTGGAATGGCGGAGAAATACCATGTGGTAGGTAGGTATGGTGGACACAAATGGCATAGTATTTGGCTCAAGGATTTGGATGCACGAGAAGAATCCCTCTCAATACAAGGCTAGGATAGCAAGGTTGTTTGAAGCAAACTCAAGTATAAAATGGTGCAGCAAAGCTCACATATGAACATATTGTAGCTATTATAAGACTTTACATTGTCTCCTTGTTGTTCAAACACCTTAACCAGAAAATATCTAGACTCTAGAGATCAATCATGCAAACCAAATTTTAACAAGCTCTATGTAGTTATTCATTAATAGGTACAAGGTACATGATGCAAGAGCTTAAACATGATCTATATGAGCACAACAATTGCTAAGTATCACATTATTCAAGACATTATACCATTTACCACATGCGGCACTTTTCCATTTCCAACCATATAGCAATGAATGAAATAGTCCAACTTTCGCAATGAACATTAAAGATAAAGCTAAGAACATATGTGTTCATACAAAACAGCGGAGCGTGTCTCTCTCCCAAACAAAGAATGCTAGGATCCGATCTTATTCAAACAAAACAAAAATAAAAACAAACAGACGCTCCAAGTAAAGCACATAAGATGTGACGGAATAAAAATATAGTTTCACTAGAGGTGACCTGATAAGTTGTCGATGAAGAAGGGATACCTTGGGCATCCCCAAGCTTAGACGCTTGGGTCTTCTTAAAATATGCAGGGATGAATGATACGTCTCCGACGTATCGATAATTTCTTGTGTTCCATGCCACATTATTGATGTTATCTACATGTTTTATGCACACTTTATGTCATATTCGTGCATTTTCTGGAACTAACCTATTAACAAGATGCCGAAGTGCCAGTTCCCGTTTTCTGCTGTTTTTGGTTTCAGAAATCCTAGTAACGAAATATTCTCGGAATCGGACGAAATCAACGCCCAAGTTCCTATTTTCACCGGAAGCATCCAGAACACCCGGGAAGGACCAGAGGGGGCACTGGGCCCCCAGACCATAGGCCGGCGCGCCCCAGGCCCTGGCCGCGCCGCCCTATGGTGTCGTCGCCCCTTCGACCCTCCTGCGCCGCCTCTTCGCCTATATAAAGCCCCTGGATCGAAAACCCTGATACGTTCGACGAAAACCACAGAAACCTTCCAGAGCCGCCGCCATCGCGAGGCCAAGATCTGGGGGACAGGAGTCTCTGTTCCGGCACGCTGCCGGAGCGGGGAAGTGCCCCTGGAAGGCTCCTCCATCGACACCGCTGCCATCTCCACCGCCATCTTCATCACCGCTGCTGCTCCCATGAGGAGGGAGTAGTTCTCCATCGAGGCTCGGGGCTGTACCGGTAGCTATGTGGTTCATCTCTCTCCTATGTACTTCAATACAATAATCTCATGAGCTGCCTTACATGATTGAGATTCATATGATGATGCTTGTAATCTAGATGTCATTATGCTAGTCAAGTGAGTTTTACTTATATGATCTCCGGAGACTCCTTGTCCCACGTGTGTAAAGGTGATAGTGTGTGCACCGTGTGGGTCTCTTAGGCTATATTTCACAGAATACTTATTCACTGATGAATGGCATAGTGAGGTGCTTATTTATATCTCTTTATGATTGCAATGTGTTTGTATCACAATTTATCTATGTGCTACTCTAGCAATATTATTAAAGTAGTTCTATTCCTCCTGCACGATGTAATGGTGACAGTGTGTGCATCCGTGTTAGTACTTGGTGACAAGGTATCAACTTGTCAATGCCTATGGATTGTAGGCTAGGGTTTGGTTAGAAGTAGAGGGCAAGTAGATCTCGAAGGTTTCAGCCGAAAAGTACTCGACGATTATGAAAATTAGGGTTTGCAGATAATGATTCGATCCTCTCTTCGTCCCTCGGCTCCCCCTTTATATAGGAGGTGGAGCCGAGGGATTCGTGCTATACAAGTTACATAGTCCGGAACGGTTTCTAACTCATCCCGCCAGATTACAAATAACACTTCCTATTACAACTCTTGACTTTCCTTGATATATCTTGGGCTCCCGAATCTTCTTATTCTTCGGGTAGTGGGCCTTCAGTAAACCCCGGGTACTATCTTCGGCAGGCCCATTTGGGATGCCTATGTCAGTAGCCCCCGAGATTTTGCTTGAATCGTAGAATCAGGGAAAATCTCCACTGTTTATTTTTATTCGAAAGCTTCAACTTTTTTATGTTTCTTCACATAAAATTCTATATTGTACAGGGATAATGGTAGTTGGGGCTAGTTCATCTGACGGATCAGGTACTAGTTAACTGCTCTAGTGGCAATCCGCAAAAACCTACTTCAAAATCACGTCCCTGGACATGATCTCGGGATACTGGTGTAAACTTCGACAGGTGCCGCTTAAGGTCTTACCATTCTGTCGAGTCCCAGTCAAATTTATCGGGTACCTAACGCGTCCGTTAGGATTTTTCTTCGTATCTGTTGATACGGATAAAGGTAGCAGAGCGCAGTCTTTGGCGATGCCACGCCCAGCAGAACGGATCTGGGGTCTTACCTTCGCAAATTTGCGGCATTCAGAAATTGATCGCAACTTCGGCGTTCTGAGAATATATTGTCGAGTGCTTTTCCGGCTGTTGGAATGGCACATTTTATCGAGTCAAATATGACTTATATTGCTCTCCCGATGGGAGTATATGTAGAGTTAATTATAACTCGAAATATACTCTCTTGCTTTTCTATTTTTCCTTTGTTAATTTCATCGGGCACGCGAACAGCGTTCCCGATGGGAGTAGCCCCCGAGGCTACAACCAAGAACTTGTGCTTGGTTGTAGGCTCAACATTTTAGTCCACCTTGTCGCTATTTTGTCATTATTTCCCAATATGATCTCTTTCTTCTTTTTTTATCTCTCGGGTGCGCGAACAGCGCTCCCGATGGGAGTAGCCCCCGAGGCTACAGCCAAGGACTTGTGCTTGGTTGTAGGCTCCCGCAATTTCTATATTGCCATACTCGAAATTTTACTTTTTGTCGAAGTAGCCCCCGAGCATTTGGGCAAAAACTTGTATTTGATCAAAGGCTCCCGAAGTATTTAATAATTCTCCCTGTCGCCAATCTTCTTTTATTTTCCTTGTCGACATGCTTCCCTTAATCAAATTTACTTCATCCCTGTTGAATAGTCGTGATTTTTCTGCCTGTGGGTCCATTGCTTCCACCACGTTGACACGTCGTGCAAGTGGGGGACACACGTCCTCCGCTTTTTCTGGCGCACGTACGGTAACGCCTATCTCAGTAAAAATACCTCTTTACCCTTGTATCTAGAAAATCTTTTCTCACCACACGATTTCTTCATCCAACGGCACACTGCTTCACCCGATTCTTATATAAACCTTTCTTCAACCTCCGTTCATCCCCTCGCTTGCGCCGCTCATCTGTTCCTCTTCGCAAAAACTTCCCTTGCGCCCAACTCTCTACGATCTTCCGCACTCACGAGCATTGCTCGCCCATTGTCGTTGATGCCACCGCGCACGCGACTCACTCGCCACAGTACTCCGGAATCCAAGATGGCCGCCGAGGATCTTGAGTGGGAGAGATCCAAAATCTCCAACCAGGACACCAACATGCTGAAGAGGCTTGGCCTCATGAAGAAGGAGGACGCCATCCGCTTTCCCAGCGAAGAAAGCTACCCCAAGCCTCCAATGGAGTACCGGGTTAGTTTTGTTGATCACCTCATCCGCGGCCTTTCGGCCCCAATTCACGATTTCCTCCGCGGCCTTCTTTTCGTTTATGGGATTCAACTGCACCAGTTGACCCCCAATTCCATCCTTCACATTTCTATTTTCATCACACTTTGCGAATGCTTCCTCGGAATCCCTCCCAATTGGGCTCTGTGGAAACGCATTTTCTGCCTCCGCCGCAATGGCTCCCACAACGTCACTTATAACATAGGTGGCGTTGTTATCTGTGTTCGTACTGATGTCGATTATTTCGACGTCAACTTTCCTGATTCTGTCCAAGGATGGCGAAAAAAGTGGCTCTACATTCACGAAGAAAGCGCCAACTCCGTTGAACATAACATAATTCCTTTCGACGGAAGTGCCAGAATCCAGCGCCGCCGCTCCTGGGATGCCGAAGCTTCCGAAGAAGAGAAAAAGGCGACAGAGGCACTCATGTCTCGTATTCATCAGCTGCAAAACACTCGAGGCAAAGAGCTGTCGGTGTTCAAATCACCGCCTACTTCCTTAGGATTAGGGTGCAGCCTCTTCAAAGCTCGCAAAAATCCCCTTTGGACGTACTACGGCGAAAACGACGCGTAGCAGAATCTCCGTGATCTTTCCTCAAAGGACTTGGAGAAGTTGATTCGAAGACTTTCTCGCTCGGGCAAGGACCCTATTCCTTCCTCTTGTCGCGTGGAACCATACAGCTCCGCCAATCCACTCCCGAGGTATTTTGTCTTCCGAGTTTTTATCTTGTTCCGCACTTTCTCTGCATCTCATTGTATTGTCATCTCTTTAATTTTCCTTTTGTCGCTATTTTTTACAGAACCATCCTACTATGACTTCCCTTCCTCCTCTTCCTGAGGGTGGAGAAGTCGAAGAACAGGCCATCGTTGCCGAAGATATTCAAGGTTCTTCTATTCCCGAAAGTGAAGTCGCGGGTTCTCACAAATCTGCGGCTTCTCGTGAAAAAGAAATTGAGTCCGAAGCCGTGAGTCGACGCAATCCCTTCCTCCTGCTGTTTCTCCAAGGATCAAAAGGAAAAGGAATGATGCCGAGGATTCTGGCACCTCTAAGGCTGAAGAAGTTGTTCCTTCTCATCCGAAGGCAGCTTATGATCCTTATATTGAATCCCTCGTCAGCTCGTAAGTCGTCTTTATTTCTCCCTATTTTTGTACTCGAAATATTTATCTTGTCTTGCTTTTTATGCTGCCGATTTTTTGATCAACAAAGTGATGACGAGGAAGAAGTACCAACTCATCGACGTGGCTCCTCGGACAAGCACGTCACGTACTGTACTTGCCTCAGACACGCTAGTTGAAGGAGAAGAAACCTCGCCTCCTCAACAAAACGTCGTCACCACTACTCCACCATCAAGCCCCCTTGCTCCTTCACCAAAAAGGACAAGGGTTGAAAAGATTGTTGAACCTGCCCCTCAGTTGGGCAGTTCGTCGACTCTGCTTCTTGGATGATGTAAGCTTGTCGACATCTATATTTTCCTTATTTTGCTTTTTTTTACGCCTTCTCTCTTTTTCATGCCGATGTTTCTCTTGCTGTGTTCACCTTGAATAGCCTATGATCAAAGATCTTCTCCGCATCGGCTCCCAATTTATTGGGTACCGTGAATATGCTAACAGAGCCGAAGGTAACGACCTTTAAACTTGCCATTTTTCCTTGACTTTTTGCTCCTGTTGCTTGTCGCGATTTTTGATCTTTCTTCTCTTTTTTTTTTTTATATCTCGACAGAGAAACTTGCAGAGGCCAACAAACGTGCCGACGCACTTGCTCAAAAACTTGAGCAAAGTGAAGCGGCTCGCAAGAAAACCGAACTCGCCGCTAGCGAAGCCAAGGCCGAAGCTGATGAAGCCAAGGCAAAAGCTGCCGGTATCGAGGAACCGCAGAAAAAACTTGAGGATGCTACATCTGCTTTAAACGAGCACAAAGCTGCGCAAGCTTCTCGTGAACAAGGAATCCTCAAGCGCCCGAAAACTCAAAGTCGCCGCACTTTCGTAATTTTGCTGATCCCTTCTATTTTTATGAGAATCGTTGTTTCTTGTCTTTTGACTAATGCTTTGTTTCCTTGACAGCCCAAACAAACCAGGATTTTGATCTGACGAATCCTGTCGATGACCCGCTCCTTGACGCACTTTCCTATCTGGAGCTTCATGGGTCCGAGATTCGTGAAGGTGTGTCGAATGCTAACGCAAGATTGCTCGGCATTGTTCCCCTACTTCTTCCCGAAGAAAGAGGAGCCTGCGACTTTCCTTAACCTTGCCAAGATGTTCAATTCACCGGAAGACCTTGGACTGAAGATGCGCCAAGAAAATATGAAGGTTGCCGTTGAGAACATCGTCGTTGGTTGCCGATACCAACAGACTATTGACTGGATGAAAGTTGGCGACACCGAGCAGATAGAGCAATCAAGGTGGAAGTCGCTGATTAAGGCAGCCAAGCCCAACACAAAGAAGATCTTGGCCTATCTCGGGATTAAACCAGCGTCGACTCCTAGCTCGTCAAGGCCAGAGGTCTAGTTGCATGTCTCTGTTTTTCTTTCTGTTTCTTTTGCTCTTGTCGCCAAAGTAGTCATTTGGCGACACGTACTTCCTTAACTCCACTGTAATGCCCTTGTAATTATTCCAAGAGATTAATGAAAACTCTATCTTTGCTTGTTGTTTGATGTTGTCTTGTTTAAATTTCAGTTGATATTTGATAACTATACTCCATCTTCCGCTCCTTCCAATGTTTCGCCTTCTTCTTCTCGCGCGAGGAGAACTTTTGTCGACATCGCACTGTCGACGATACCTTGTCGCAAGAACTGGATGAGCTTCGACAATGCTTCGGTATGCGAAGAAGCAAACACTTGTCATGCTGGAGCAAGCTCGGAAGTCATCTGAAGCCGAACAAGTTGCTCTTGACAAGCTCGCGAGGCCGTGGCTGCTAAGGAAATTGCTGCTTCCGAGGCTGAAAAGGCGACCACTCGAGAAAATTTCATGCTCGAATTAATGAATGAAGCCAGTGCAGATATGTCGGGTATGCTTGCTTCATCCTCCGATATCTTTCATCTTCATGCTATGTCTCTTAAAGGTTTCCCCTTCGTTGTTTTGATAGGTTCCTTTACTGATGCTGCTGCCGAGGAAGAGAGGGTAAATGCTAGGACGAACCTCCTTGTTAACCTTTCCCTGGACCATGGTTCTTTGTTTTGGGCTACCCCAGAGAGGACCCAAAAAATTGTCAGATTCCAAGATCGCACCTCTCAAACTCGCGATTTCCTTGACTTCTGTACCAAGACCTTGTCCATGGTTTACAACTCCATGTTTCCTCGGAACGTCCAACCAAAAACTCTCCCTGAATTGATGGAAAGATTCAAGGATGCTGGCAGTATCCATGATTTTGTCAAAGCTCAACTGGTAGCTGGCGCCAGATTTGCTCTTATCATGCTCCAGACCGCCACTCAAATCTTGACCTTACCCAAGTTGTCGCGAAAGTTCATCAAAAGGTAAAACGTCGAAGAGTTGGTGTTGATAGGATTAACACGAAGGTTACGCCTGTAGCCGAAGAAATGATTGAGTACCTTCTTCGGATGGACGCCGATTTTTTTGCCGATGGCCATTATGCCGATTTTCTTGGCGCTGCTCCTGAAGAAAACAGAGTTACTCTTGATGACATATTGAATCAAGACTAGTTATTTTCCTCTTGTAGATATTTCTTTTTTGTAACCCATGACTATGATTATATTGTGAAGCAACCACTATATTTCTATGTTTGTCTAGCCCCCGAGTGTCTCGGTGACTCTTTACTATATTTGTATATTTGCGAGGTTTTGAACCAAGGCATTTATATATTTATGGCGAATATGAGCCCCCGAGCTTTTTTATTGAGTACTATTTTGTATTTTTATTGACTCACGAGGTATTTTAATACCAAGGCAAGGCTTTTCTTTTGTCGATGAACTATATTGAAATTCGTCGGAGCAGAGACTTTGATCATGTCGATAAGGAAGAAAGGTTATATTGATACTATCTTTATTATATTGCAGCACCGCGAGCCCGCCTCATTAAAAACCTTCTCCGGCCCCACTCGGTGCCCCGAAAAAGGAAAAGAGTGCGTCTGAAAACTCGCGGGCGTTTCAGTACGTTGAAGTTTTACAAGGACTATATTTCGACTCTAGGCGTAGAACCGCCTAAGTTGCGCCACGTTCCAGGGGTTTGGCTCCTCCACCCCTGTCTTCTTGTCCTTTATCCTGTATGCTCCTCCTCTGATTACTTCCGTGACAATGTAAGGACCAAGCCATGGTGACTCGAGTTTTTCATGACTTTTTTGCGTGAGCCGAAGAACTAGGTCTCCCACCTGAAAAGATCTTGGCCGCAAACGTCGACTGTGGTAATTCTTCAGGTCCTGTTGATATTTGGTTACCCGAGATAGTACTTCATCTCGAGCTTCATCAAGTGCGTCGACGTCATCTTCTAGCGTTTTTCTCGACACTTCTTCGTCATATTCCACGACACGTGGAGAGTTGTGCTCTATCTCGATTGGTAATACTGCTTCTGCTCCATGAACCAGGAAAAACGGAGTTTCCTGTGTTGCTGTGTTTGGTGTTGTTTGGATGCTCCACAACACGCTTGGTAGTTCTTCTGGCCAGGTATGTCGAGCTTTTTCCAGTGGTCCTAACAAGCGCTTCTTGATGCCATTGCAGATTATACCATTGGCTTTCTCGACTTGCCCATTGGTTTGAGGATGTGCAACTGACGCAAAGTGCAACTTGATACCCACCTCTTCGCAATAATCTTTGAATTCGTGGGATGTGAAGTTCGCCGTTATGCGTGACGATCTTTGTGGGGCACTCCAAATCTGAAGACGAGGCCTTTTATAAATTTTATCGCGGATGCTCCGTCTGGTGAATTTATCGGCTTCGCTTCTATCCACTTTGTAAATTTGTCGATGACTACTAGCATGTACTCCTTTCCTCCTGGCCAGGATTTGTGTAACTTGCCCACCATATCAAGTCCCCATTGAGCAAAAGGCCATGACAATGGTATTGGTGCTAGCTCTGCTGCTGGAGAGTGAGGTTTTGCGGCAAACCTTTGACACGCGTCGCAAGTTCTTACTATGTCCTTGGCATCCTCGATTGCTGTCAACCAAGAGAATCCTGCCCGAAAGACCTTGGCTGCAATAGCTCGACTACTTGCGTGGTGGCCACATATTCCTTCGTGTACATCCTTCAGAATTATTCTTCCTTCTTCGGGTGTGACACACCTTTGCAAGACGCCTGAAATACTTCGCTTATACAATTCTCCTTTGACCACCGTGAAAGCTTTGGAGCGTCGAATTACTCGCCTTGCCTCAACTGGATCGTCGGGTATTTCTTTCCTGAGGATGTATGATATGTACGGCTGCATCCACGGTGTCTGTATCATCATGACCAGGTCCTGATCTTCTTCTTCTTCTTCTTGCTTTTCCTTGGTAGCCCCCGAGGGTTTCTTCTCCTTCTTTTTTGATTTTGTTGATTTGGTGGACCTCTCTGTTATCTCTTCCCAGAATACACCTGGCGGGACTGCAAGGCATTGCGACCCGATGTTTGCAAGAACGTCGGCTTCGTCGTTGCTCAATCTGCTAATATGATTTACTTCGCATCCATCGAACAACTTCTCGAGCTCGTTGTACACCTCCTTGTATGCCATCATGCTATCATTGACTGCGTCACATTGGTTCATAACTTGCTGAGCCACCAGCGTGAGTCGCCAAAAATTTTTAATCGAGTTGCGCCGCAGGCTTTCGCCATCTTCATCCCGTGTATGAGAGCCTCATATTCTGCTTCATTGTTAGATGCGTTAGGGAACGTCATCCGAAGGATGTACTTCAACTTGTCGCCTTCAGGTGATATGAGTACTACTCCTGCGCCAGCTCCTTCTAGTCTTTTGGACCCGTCAAAGTTCATGGTCCAGGTTCTCGACAAATCTGGAGGTCCCGTATTTTGCAACTCCATCCACTCTGCGATGAAGTCCGGCAGTATTTGCGACTTTATTGCTTTTCTTTTTTCATACGTGATGTCCCGAGGGGAAAGTTCTATTCCCCAAAGGGAGACACGACCCGTAGCTTCTGGGTTGTTCAGTATATTTGACAAGGGAGCTTCCTTGACCACTATGATCGGATGTGCCGAAAAATAGTGGCGCAATTTTCGTGCTGTCGTGAACTCTCCATATGCTATCTTTTGGTACTGAGGATACCTTTGTTTTGAGGGCGATAAAACTTCGCTAACGAAGTATACTGGCCTCTGCACGCCGTGGAGTTTTCCTTCTTCTTCCCTTTCAACAACTAGCACCGTGCTCACCACTTGGGGCGTGGCTGCGATATACAGCAGGAGAGGTTCCCTTTCTTTTGGCGCCACCAAAATTGGTGGTGTCGAGATTGTGCGCTTCAAATCCTCGAAAGCTCTGTCGGCTTCTTCGTTCCACTGGAATTTATCTCCTTGCTTTATCAAAGCGTAAAATGGTAACGCTTTTTCACCCAGCCTAGCGACGAATCTGCTCAAAGCTGCGACTCGCCCAGTTAGCTGTTGTATTTCTTTCAACTTTGTTGGCTTCCTCATTGTTATGATAGCTTGTATTTTATCGGGATTTGCTTCGATCCCTCTTGCTGAAACTAGAAACCCCAGAAGTTCTCCTGCTGGGACGCCGAAAGAACACTTCGTCGGGTTCAGTTTGAGGCAGAACTTATCAAGGTTGTCGAAGGTTTCCTTGAGATCCTCGATCAGCGTTGCCCCCTTTTTTGATGTTATGACGACATCATCAATGTATACTTGCACGTTCTTCCCGATCTCGTGTCGCCAAACACTTCGCATCATCCTCTCGATATGTTGCTCCCGCATTTTTAAACCAAAGGGCATTGTTCTGTAGCAAAACACGCCGTAAGGTGTAATAAACGCGGTCTTTACTTCATCTTCTTCTTTCAATCTGATCTGGTTATAACCAGAATATGCATCCAGGAAGGAAAGACGTTCACATCCAGCCGTGGAGTCGATAATTTGATCGATCCTCGGGAGGGGAAAGTGATCCTTTGGACAATGTTTATTGAGACACGTAAAGTCGACGCACATGCGAAGGACCTTAGTGTTTTTCTTCGGCACCAGACAGATTTGCTACCCATGTGGCTTCGTGAATATCTCTTTGATAAAACCAGCTTCTTGTAGTCGATTGATTTACGACAGCATGGCTTTGCGGTTTGGTTCCGAAAACGCCGCAAAGGTTGTTTGATTGGTCTCGCTTAGTGGATCCAAGTTTAGGTGGTGCTCGGCAAGTTCCCCGGGTACTCCCGGCATGTCAGCTGGACACCATGCGAAGATTTTCCAAAGGTTTCACGGAGGAACTCGACGAGCGCGCTTTCCTATGCGATATCCATGTCGTTTGCGATAGATGTCGTCTTTTTCGGGTCTGTCGGGTGAATCTGCACCTCTTTTGAATTTTTCTCAGTACTGAAAGTTGATTCTTTGTTTGGCCTTCCAACGTCTGGCAGTACGTCGTAATCAGTCATGCTTTTTGACGCCAAGTACTCAGCTTGCATCCCGAAAGTTTCTGACAACCGGTGGAAATCCTTGTCGCACTTATCGGCTAAGGCAAAGCTTCCTTTTATTGTGATTGGTCCCTTTGGTCCAGGCATCCTCCACAACAGGTATGTATAGTGTGGCACCGCCATAAATCTAGCATATGCTGGTCGTCCCAACAGAGCGTGGTACTGCGACGGAAAATCCACGACTTCAAATTCGAGCCTCTCGATTCTATAATTTTCTCGGGTCCCAAACTGAACGTCGAGATTGATCTTTCCCAATGGATAACTTGGTTTCTCCGGTGTGATGCCGTGGAACCTTGTGTCTGTTGGTTTCAAGTTTGCTAAGGATATGTTCATCTTCCTCAATGTATCTGCGTACATCAGGTTCAAGCTGCTGCCGCCGTCTATGAACACTCGAGAGACATCAAATCCCGCGATAACTGGCGGCGAGAATAAGTCTTGGCTGCCCTGGTCGAGGAACTTGCTGCGGATGATCTACTATTGTGAAGCCGATATCTTGTCCTGACCAATTAAGGTACTCAACTGTTGGTGGAGGCATTTTCTCTGCCATAAACACCTGTCGTGAGATTACTTTCTGAGCTCTATTGGACGGCCTTCCCTTCTGAATCATCGACACTGCTCCATTGGAGTTAGGATCAACATAAGGTGGTGGTGCAGGTGCTGCCGCTATTCTGAGCTGATGCCGATTGTCGTCTGTAATCGCGGGAGGAGGCGGCAAGTGAATCTCGCTTCTGGGTTCTCGAGGATTTCTCTGTGCTGCCCGCGCGTTAGCGCTTTCTGCATACCGCAACATTGCCTGAAAATTTCGACAGTCTTTCTGCAAGTGCCCTGACTGTCTTTTACCGTTGCTGTCGAGTAAAAAGTGCATCTGGCACGGTCCATTCATCATCTCTTCAGGGGACACGAAAGGTCTTGGAAACCTAGGCCCGCTACTTTGCCTGTTGCGTGAATCATCCCTATTATCACCTCGCTGTTCATTGCTTCTCTGGTAATCATCTCTGTTGCTTCCTCCTGTATTTGTCCAAAAACCTGCCGAAATTTGTCCTGGAGCGTCATAGTTCTGGTACTGCCGAGGAAATCTTCGCCTCGGTTGATAGTTTCGACCACGGTCCTCCTCTGGCGACCTATGCCATTTGTTATGGACAGCGTCTTCTCCATCTGCCCATTTATTTGCTATCTCCATTAACGCGGATACTGTCTTTGGATTGGTCCTTCCCAAATCCTCGACAAAATCTCCACGCCTGACTCCTGCGACAAACGCATCTATTGCTCTCTCGTCAGATATATTTTCTGCCGAGTTTTTGATGATATTCCACCTTTGGATGTACTTTCTCATTGGCTCATCTGGCTTTTGTCGACATGCTCTCAACTCCTCTAACGACGCGGGTTTTTTGCACGTGGATCTGAAGTTCTTGACGAACACATCCTCGAAACTTTCCCAGCTGTCGATGGATCCTGGAGCGAGTTTCTTTATCCAAGATCGTGCGGCTCCACTCAAATGTACCTGGATGCTTTGCATAGCTGTTGCCCTGGTTCCTCCTGTCAGCTTCACCGTCTCCAAATAGTCGACTAGCCAATCTTCTGGATCTTGGAGGCCGTCGAACTTCTTGAAATTATCGGGTAACTTGAATCCTGAGGGGACTCGAGTTTTTCGGACTCTCCTCGTGAAGCATGGTAAGCCGCACATATCCTCGTCGTTAAGTTCTGGAGATTGCCGATGATCCCTTCTGCTTTGCCGCGCTCTGTCGACCCTTGCTTGTGCTGCTGTATCTCTTGCTCCACTTGGTCCTTCAGGGGCTGCTGCCGTTGCTGCTGCAGGTCGTGGACTATTTTGCCTTGCTGTTCCTTCGGGAGGCGTTGAAACGAACGCTGTCCCCATAGCTCCAACTCCTGCTATCGCCATATTGTATAGTGTTTCCCTTGGATCACCTGGAGGTGGTTTAGACGCGAGGATAAAAGCTTGTGTCGCCATATACCCAGCTTCTGGTGTCTTAGGGATAATGTTTCCTCTTGTGTCTATCGACATAAAGGACATGTCGAGGTTTTGAACCAAGTGCTCTCTTTACGCTTCGGGTATGTGTTGTAACCTTGATCTTCCTCTGCTCCGAGCCTCCTGTGGCTATCACCCGAAGTTCTAGATTGTCGACTCAGATCTGCCCTTCTCCCTGTTGGATGCGTAAGCTGCTTCCTTTCTCCTGTTCAACTCAGCTGTCTGTTTTTCCAATTCCCTCGCAGCTCGTGCGAGCCTATATTGATATGCTTGCAATTCCTCTGGTGTGGCCGTGGTAGCCATTGGTTCTGTACCGTTCATAGCTCTCGCGGCTCTGTCCCACGCTGTTTGTGAAAGTTGGACTCTATCTCGCGGCTCTGGCCCGACGTATTTATTGCCCAGGCCTTGTCGCAGATTGGAGGGATCGACGTATGGATTTCCCAGATCGTCGAAAGCCTCAGATGTTTCCTCTTGATCTTCAATGGCATAAATCTGATGATACTTTGTACTCAGATCTATGTTGGGTTTGGTGGCATCATCGTTTAGATTGATGAAGACCTTGCCCACTGTGATAGATTTGTCGATGAAGTCATAGCTGTCGACATCGCTTGAGCTATCGCTTATATATGAGTCCGCAGATGACTCAAACGACATGTCGTTGAAGATCTTGGCGAGTTTCTCTCTTGTTCTGGTGCTGATGTAGCGTGTCGCCGAAGTTTCTTCTTCTCCTGACTCGGTTGACGACGCATAGCTTGAAAAATCGGAATCGACCTTCGACGATCCCGACGAAATCGGAACGTCGACACGATACGATCCTTCCTTCTCGACGCGAAAGTGAAACCTTCCGAACGTCATCTCCATGGGCTCCGCCAGATACGCATATGCATCCAAACGGGAGGGTGGGTGAGTAACAAAATCGACAAGACCAGCAGCGATCTGTTTACCTCGATCCATTGTGTTGCTTGCAGTTGATGATGTCGAAGATCTTGAACGTGCCATCGAGATCAGATCCTTACGCCTCTAATTCCCACAGACGGCGCCAATTGACAAGGTATCAACTTGTCAATGCCTATGGATTGTAGGCTAGGGTTTGGTTAGAAGTAGAGGGCAAGTAGATCTCGAAGGTTTCAGCCGAAAAGTACTCGACGATTATGAAAATTAGGGTTTGCAGATAATGATTCGATCCTCTCTTCGTCCCTCGGCTCCCCCTTTATATAGGAGGTGGAGCCGAGGGATTCGTGCTATACAAGTTACATAGTCCGGAACGGTTTCTAACTCATCCCGCCAGATTACAAATAACACTTCCTATTACAACTCTTGACTTTCCTTGATATATCTTGGGCTCCCGAATCTTCTTATTCTTCGGGTAGTGGGCCTTCAGTAAACCCCGGGTACTATCTTCGGCAGGCCGATTTGGGATGCCTATGTCACTTGGCATAGGCTATGATTATGATCTCTTGTAGATTATGAAGTTAACTATTGCTATGATAGTATTGATGTGATCTATTCCTCCTACATATGCATGAAGGTGACAGTGTGCATGCTATGTTAGTACTTGGTTTAGTCTTTTGATCTATCTTACACTATAAGGTTACTAAAATATGAACATTAATTGTGGAGCTTGTTAACTCCGGCATTGAGGGTTCATGTAATCCTACGCAATGTGTTCATCATCCAACAAAAGTGTAGAGTATGCATTTATCTGTTCTGTTATGTGATCAATGTTGAGAGTGTCCACTAGTGAAAGTCTAATCCCTAGGCCTTGTTCCTAAATACTGCTGCGTTACTACTGCTTGTTTACTGTTTCACTGTGTTACTACTGCTGCAATACTACCACCATCAACTACACGCCAGCAAGCTATTTTCTGGCACCGTTGCTACTGCTCATACTTATTTATACCACCTGTATTTCACTATCTCTTCGCCGAACTAGTGCACCTATTAGGTGTGTTGGGGACACAAGAGACTTCTTGCTTTGTGGTTGCAGGGTTGCATGAGAGGGATATCTTTGACCTCTTCCTCCCTGAGTTCGATAAACCTTGGGTGATCCACTTAAGGGAAAACTTGCTGCTGTTCTACAAACCTCTGCTCTTGGAGGCCCAGCACTGTCTACAGGAAAAGGAGGGGGCGTAGACATCAAGCTATTTTCTGGCGCCGTTGCCGGGGAGGAAAGGTAAAAGGTACTCACACTCCGGACCTCGGCTACTAAGCTATTTCCCAGTGCCGTAAGTACTCAAAGCTATTTCCTTTAGATCCTGCAATTGCATCTTTTTGTTTCTTGTTTACACTAGTTTGGCATAATGGACAAAAATGAGCTTCTTATGCTATTTCCTGATTTAAAACATGGATTGTTTGATGCGAAAATTAAAAAACCTATGGAATCTTATTTGCATGCTGGTAGTAATATTAGTATGAACGCTTTGAACACCATTGTTGATAATAATATAGAAAGTTCTAAGCTTGGGGAAGCTGGTTTTGATGAGCATGATCTTTTTAGTCCCCCGGGTAATGAGGAGAAAATTTTCTTTGATGATACTTTGCCTCCTATTTATGATGATTATAATGATAGTGGTCTTTTGGTACCACCTACTATGGAGAGTAAATTTTGTTGTGATTATACTATGCCTCCAACACTTGATGAGAATAATAATGATAGCTACTTTGTTGAATTTGCTCCCACTACAACTAATAAAATTGATTATGCTTATGTGGAGAGTAATAATTTTATGCATGAGACTCATGATAAGAATGCCTTATGTGATAGTTATATTGTTGAGTTTGCTCATGATGCTACTGAAAGTTATTATGAGAGAGGAAAATATGGTTGTAGAAATTTTCATGTTACTAAAATACCTCTCTATGTGCTGAAATTTTTGAAGCTACACTTGTTTTATCCTCCTATGCTTGTTACTTTGCTCTTCATGAACTTGTTTATTTACAAGATTCCTATGCATAGGAAGCAAGTTAGACTTAAATGTGTTTTGAATTTGCCTCTTGATGCTCTCTTTTGCTTCAAATACTATTTCTTGCGAGTGCATCATTAAAACTGCTGAGCCCATCTTAATGGCTATAAAGAAAAGAACTTCTTGGGAGATAACCCATGTGTTATTTTGCTACAGTACTTTGTTTTATATTTGTGTCTTGGAAGTTGTTTACTACTGTAGCAACATCTCCTTATCTTAGTTTTGTGTTTTGTTGTGCCAAGTGAAGCCTCTAATCGAAGGTTGATACTAGATTTGGATTTCTGCGCAGAAACAGATTTCTATCTGTCACGAATCTGGGCTGTTTTCTCTGTAGAAAAATCAGAAAAATATGCCAATTTACGTGCGTGTTCCTCAGATATGTACGCAACTTTCATTAGTTTTGAGTTTTCTGATCTGAGCAACGGAAGTATTTATTAAAAATTCGTCTTTACGGACTGTTCTGTTTTGACAGATTCTGCCTTTTATTTCGCATTGCTTCTTTCGCTGTGTTGGGTGGATTTCTTTATTCCATTACCTTCCAGTAGCTTTGAGCAATGTCCAGAAGTGTTAAGAATGATTGTGTCACCTCTGAACATGTGAGTTTTTGATTATGTACTAACCCCTCTAATGAAGTTTATGAGAAGTTTGGTGTGGAGGAAGTTTTCAAGGATCAAGAGAGGAGTATGATGCAACATGATCAAGGAGAGTGAAAGCTCTAAGCTTGGGGATGCCCCGGTGGTTCACCCCTGCATATATTAAGAAGACTCAAGCGTCTAAGCTTGGGGATGCCCAAGGCATCCCCTTCTTCATCGACAAATTATCAGGTTCCTTCTCTTGAAACTATATTTTTATTCGGTCACATCTTATGTACTTTACTTGGAGCGTCTGTATGTTTCTTGTTTTTGTTTTTGTTTGAATAAATACTTGTGTGGGAGAGAGACACGCTCCACAGGTTCGTATGAACACATGTGTTCTTAGCTTTTAGTATTCATGGCGAAGTTTCTTCTTCGTTAAATTGTTATATGGTTGGAATTGGAAAATGATACATGTAGTAATTGCTATAATGTCTTGGGTAATGTGATACTTGGCAATTGTTGTGCTCATGTTTAAGCTCTTGCATCATATACTTTGCACCTATTAATGAAGAAATACATAGAGCATGCTAAAATTTGGTTTGCATATTTGGTCTCTCTAAGGTCTAGATAATTTCTAGTATTGAGTTTGAACAACAAGGAAGACGGTGTAGAGTCTTATAATGTTTACAATATGTCTTTTATGTGAGTTTTGCTGCACCGGTTCATCCTTGTGTTTGTTTCAAATAACCTTGCTAGCCTAAACCTTGTATCGAGAGGGAATACTTCTCATGCATCCAAAATACTTGAGCCAACCACTATGCCATTTGTGTCCACCATACCTACCTACTACATGGTATTTCTCCGCCATTCCAAAGTAAATTGCTTGAGTGCCACCTTTAAACAATTCAAAATCTATCACCTATGATTTGTGTCAATGTTTTATAGCTCATGAGGAAGTATGTGGTGTTTATCTTTCAATCTTGTTGGGCAACTTTCACCAATGGACTAGTGGCTTCATCCGCTTATCCAATAATTTTGCAAAAAGAGCTGGCAATGGGATTCCCAGTCCCAAATTAATTAACTTAAATAGACACTCCTCCATGGTATGTGATTGTTGGACGGCACCCGAAGGATTCGGTTAGCCATGGCTTGTGTAAGCAAAGGTTGGGAGGAGTGTCATCATAATAAAACTAAAATAAAAAGGCACTCCTTCATGGTATGAGATTGTTGGCAGGCACCCGAGGATTCGGTTAGCCATGGTTTGTGAAAGAAAGGTTGGAAGGAGTGCCACCCAAAATAAAATAAAATGGGAGCCGCTCTTTGAAGGTTTGTCTGGCAAGGGGGTTAGAGTACCCGCTACCATTCGTTGACAACAACATACACCTCTCAAAACTTTATTTTTATGCTCTCTTTATGTTTTCAAAATCAAAGCTCTAGCACAAATATAGCAATCGATGCTTTTCCTCTATGGAGGACCATTCTTTTACTTTCAATGTTGAGTCAGTTCACCTATTTCTCTCCACCTCAAGAAGCAAACACTTGTGTGAACTGTGCATTGATTCCTACATACTTGCATATTGCACTTATTATATTACTCTATGTTGACAATATCCATGAGATATACATGTTATGAGTTGAAAGCAACCGCTGAAACTTAATCTTCTTTTGTGTTGCTTCAATGCTTTTACTTTGAATTATTGCTTTATGAGTTAACTCTTATGCAAGACTTATTGATGCTTGTCTTGAAGTGCTATTCATGAAAAGTCTTTGCTATATGATTCACTTGTTTACTCATGTCATATACATTGTTTTGATCGCTGCATTCACTACATATGCTTTACAAATAGTATGATCAAGTTTATGATGGCATGTCACTCCAGAAATTATCTGTGTTATCGTTTTACCTGCTCGGGACGAGCAGAACTAAGCTTGGGGATGCTGATACGTCTCCGACGTATCGATAATTTCTTGTGTTCCATGCCACATTATTGATGTTATCTACATGTTTTATGCACACTTTATGTCATATTCGTGCATTTTCTGGAACTAACCTATTAACAAGATGCCGAAGTGCCAGTTCCTGTTTTCTGCTGTTTTTGGTTTCAGAAATCCTAGTAACGAAATATTCTCGGAATCGGACGAAATCAACGCCCAAGTTCCTATTTTCACCGGAAGCATCCAGAACACCCGGGAAGGACCAGAGGGGGGCACTGGGCCCCCAGACCATAGGCCGGCGCGGCCCAGGCCCTGGCCGCGCCGCCCTATGGTGTCGTCGCCCCTTCAACCCTCCTGCGCCGCCTCTTCGCCTATATAAAGCCCCTGGATCGAAAACCCTGATACGTTCGACGAAAACCACAGAAACCTTCCAGAGCCGCCGCCATCGCGAGGCCAAGATCTGGGGACAGAGTCTCTGTTCCGCAAGACGCTGCCGGAGCGGGGAAGTGCCCCCGGAAGGCTCCTCCATCGACACCGCTGCCATCTCCACCGCCATCTTCATCACCGCTGCTGCTCCCATGAGGAGGGAGTAGTTCTCCATCGAGGCTCGGGGCTGTACCGGTAGCTATGTGGTTCATCTCTCTCCTTTGTACTTCAATACAATAATCTCATGAGCTGCCTTACATGATTGAGATTCATATGATGATGCTTGTAATCTAGATGTCATTATGCTAGTCAAGTGAGTTTTACTTATGTGATCTCCGGAGACTCCTTGTCCCACGTGTGTAAAGGTGACAGTGTGTGCACCGTGTGGGTCTCTTAGGCTATATTTCACAGAATACTTATTCACTGATGAATGGCATAGTGAGGTGCTTATTTATATCTCTTTATGATTGCAATGTGTTTGTATCACAATTTATCTATGTGCTACTCTAGCAATATTATTAAAGTAGTTCTATTCCTCCTGCACGATGTAATGGTGACAGTGTGTGCATCCGTGTTAGTACTTGGCATAGGCTATGATTATGATCTCTTGTAGATTATGAAGTTAACTATTGCTATGATAGTATTGATGTGATCTATTCCTCCTACATATGCATGAAGGTGACAGTGTGCATGCTATGTTAGTACTTGGTTTAGTCTTTTGATCTATCTTACACTATAAGGTTACTAAAATATGAACATTAATTGTGGAGCTTGTTAACTCCGGCATTGAGGGTTCGTGTAATCCTACGCAATGTGTTCATCATCCAACAAAAGTGTAGAGTATGCATTTATCTGTTCTGTTATGTGATCAATGTTGAGAGTGTCCACTAGTGAAAGTCTAATCCCTAGGCCTTGTTCCTAAATACTGCTGCGTTACTACTGCTTGTTTACTGTTTCACTGTGTTACTACTGCTGCAATACTACCACCATCAACTACACGCCAGCAAGCTATTTTCTGGCACCGTTGCTACTGCTCATACTTATTTATACCACCTGTATTTCACTATCTCTTCGCCAAACTAGTGCACCTATTAGGTGTGTTGGGGACACAAGAGACTTCTTGCTTTGTGGTTGCAGGGTTGCATGAGAGGGATATCTTTGACCTCTTCCTCCCTGAGTTCGATAAACCTTGGGTGATCCACTTAAGGGAAACTTGCTGCTGTTCTACAAACCTCTGCTCTTGGAGGCCCAACACTGTCTACAGGAAAAGGAGGGGGCGTAGACATCAATGAACCACGGGGGCATCCCCAAGCTTAAACTCTTCACTCTTCTTGATCATATTGTATCATCCTCCTCTCTTGACCCTTGAAAACTTCCTCCACACCAAACTTAAAACAAACTCATTAGAGGGTTAGTGCATAATTCATATATTCAGAGGTGACATAATCATTCTTAACACTTCTGGACATTGCACAAAGCTACTGAAAGTTAATGGAACAAAGAAATCCATCAATCATAGCTACTGAAAGACGAATTTTTTAGAGGCACCAGACTTGCTCAGATGAAAATGCCCAAATTGAATGAAAGTTGCGTACATATCTGAGGATCACGCACGTAAATTGGCAGATTTTTCTGAGTTACCTACAGAGAACCATACCCAAATTCGTGACAGCAAGAAATCTGTTTCTGCGCAGTAATCCAAATCTAGTATTGACTTTACTATCAAAGACTTTACTTGGCACAACAATGCAATAAAATAAAGATAAGGAGAGGTTGCTACAGTAGTAGCAACTTCCAAGACTCAAATATAAAACAAAGTACAGAAGTAAAATAATGGGTTGTCTCCCATAAGCGCTTTTCTTTAACGCCTTTCAGCTAGGCGCAGAAAGTGTGAATCAAGTATTATCAAGAGATGAAGCATCGACATCATAATTTGTTCTAATAATAGAATCATAAGGTAACTTCATTTTCTTTCTAGGGAAGTGTTCCATACCTTTCTTCAGAGGAAATTGATATTTAATATTACCTTCCTTCATATCAATGGTAGCACCAACAGTTCGAAGAAAAGGTCTTCCCAATATAATGGGACAAGATGCATTGCATTCAATATCCAAGACAACAAAATCAACGGGGACAAGGTTATTGTTAACCATAATACGAACATTATCAATCCTCCCCAAAGGTTTCTTTATAGCATTATCAGCAAGATTAACATCCAAATAACAATTTTTCAATGGTGGCAAGTCAAGCATATCATAGATTTTCTTGGGCATAACAGAAATACTTGCACCAAGATCACATAAAGCATTGCAATCAAAATCATTGACCTTCATCTTAATAATGGGCTCCCAGCCATCTTCTAACTTCCTAGGAATAGAAGTTTCAAGTTTTAGTTTATCTTCTCTAGCTTTTATGAGAGCATTTGTAATATGTTTTGTAAAGGCCAAATTTATAGCACTAGCATTGGGACTTTTAGCAAGTTTTTGTAAGAACTTTATAACTTCAGAGATGTGACAATCATCAAAGTCTAAATCATTATGACCTACATCAATGGAATCATTGTCCCCAACGTTTTGAAAAATTTCAGCAGTTTTATCAGTTTCAGCAGTTTTAGCAATTTCAGGTAATTTTGCACGCTTTGCACTAGGAGTAGAAACATTGCCAACACCAATTATTTTACCATTGATAGTAGGAGGTGTAGCAACATGTGAATCATTATCATTACTAGTGGTGGTAATAGTCCAAACTTTAGCTACATTATTCTCTTTAGCAAGTTTTTCGTTTTCTTCTCTTTCCCACCTAGCATGCAATTCAGCCATCAATCTTATATTCTCATTAATTCTAAGTTGGATGGCATTTACTGTAGTAACAATCTTATTTTCATTATCCTTATTAGGCATAACTTTCAATTTTAAAAGATCAACATCAGAGGCAAGTCTATCAACCTTAGAAGCAAGAATATCAATTTTATCAAGCTTTTCTTCAACAGATTTGTTAAAAGCAGTTTGTGTACTAATAAATTCTTTAAGCATGGCTTCAAGACCAGGGGGTACACTCCTATTATTGTTGTAAGAATTCCCATAAGAATTACCATAACCATTACCATTAGCAGCAGGATATGGCCTATAGTTGTTACCAGAATTATTCCTATAAGCATTGTTGTTGAAATTATTATTTTTAATGAAGTTCACATCAACATGTTCTTCTTGGGCAACCAATGAAGCTAAAGGAACATTATTAGGATCAACATTAGATCTACCATTCACAAGCATAGACATAATCACATCAATCTTATCACTCAAGGAGGAGGTTTCTTCAACAGAATTTACCTTCTTACCTTGTGGAGCCCTTTCCGTGTGCCATTCAGAGTAATTGATCATCATATCATCAAGAAGCTTTGTTGCAGCGCCTAGAGTGATGGACATAAAGGTACCTCCTGATACGCGTTCAACACGCGTCCGTTGGGAACCCCAAGAGGAAGGTGTGATGCGTACAGCGGCAAGTTTCCCTCAGTATGAAACCAAGGTTATCGAACCAGTAGGAGCCAAGAAGCACGTTGAAGGTTGATGGCGGCGGGATGTAGTGCGGCGCAACACCAGGGATTCCGGCGCCAACGTGGAACCTGCACAACACAACCAAAGTACTTTGCCCCAACGAAACAGTGAGGTTGTCAATCTCACCGGCTTGCTGTAACAAAGGATTAACCGTATTGTGTGGAAGATGATTGTTTGCAGAAAACAGTAGAACAATATTGCGATGGGTGTATTTCAAAGAAAGAGAATTGGACCGGGGTCCACAGTTCACTAGAGGTGTCTCTCCCATAAAATAAACAGCATGTTGGGTGAACAAATTACAGTTGGGCAATTGACAAATAAAGAGGGCATGACCATGCACATACATATCATGATGAGTATAGTGAGATTTAATTGGGCATTACGACAAAGTACATAGACCGCCATCCAACTGCATCTATGCCTAAAAAGTCCACCTTCAGGTTATCATCCGAACCCCCTCCAGTATTAAGTTGCAAAGCAACAGACAATTGCATTAAGTATGGTGCGTAATGTAATCAACAACTACATCCTTAGACATAGCATCAATGTTTTATCCCTAGTGGCAACAAAGACAACACAACCTTAGAACTTTCTCACATCGTCCTGTGTGTCAATGCAGGCATGAACCCACTATCGAGCATAAATACTCCCTCTTGGAGTTACAAGCATCTACTTGGCCAGAGCATCTACTAGTAACGGAGAGCATGCAAGATCATAAACAACACATAGATATAACTTTGATAATCAACATAACAAGTATTCTCTATTCATCGGATCCCAACAAACGCAACATATAGAATTACAGATAGATGATCTTGATCATGTTAGGCAGCTCACAAGATCCGACAATGATAGCACAATGGGGAGAAGACAACCATCTAGCTACTGCTATGGACCCATAGTCCAGGGGTAGACTACTCACACATCACACCGGAGGCGACCATGGCGGCGTAGAGTCCTCCGGGAGATGATTCCCCTCTCCGGCAGGGTGCCGTAGGCGATCTCCTGGATCCCCCGAGATGGGATCGGCGGCGGCGGCGTCTCTGGAAGGTTTTCCGTATCGTGGCTCTCGGTACTGGGGGTTTCGTCACGGAGGCTATTTGTAGGTGGAAGGGCAGGTCAAGAGGCGGCACGGGGGCCCCACACCACAGGGCCGCGCGGCCAAGGGGGGACCGCGCCGCCCTAGGGTGTGGCCCCCTCGTGGCCCCTCTTCGTCTCCTCTTCGGACTTCTGGAAGCTTCGTGGCAAAATAGGACCCTGGGCGTTGATTTCGTCCAATTCCGAGAATATTTCGTTACTAGGATTTCTGAAACCAAAAACAGCAGAAAACAAAGAATCGGCACTTCGGCATCTTGTTAATAGGTTAGTTCCAGAAAATGCACGAATATGACATAAAGTGTGCATAAAACATGTAGATAACATCAATAATGTGGCATGGAACATAAGAAATTATCGATACGTCGGAGACGTATCAGCATCCCCAAGCTTAGTTCTGCTCGTCCCGAGCAGGTAAAACGATAACACAGATAATTTCTGGAGTGACATGCCATCATAATCTTGATCATACTATTTGTAAAGCATATGTAGTGAATGCAGCGATCAAAACAATGTATATGACATGAGTAAACAAGTGAATCATATAGCAAAGACTTTTCATGAATAGCACTTCAAGACAAGCATCAATAAGTCTTGCATAAGAGTTAACTCATAAAGCAATAATTCAAAGTAAAGGCATTGAAGCAACACAAAAGAAGATTAAGTTTCAGCGGTTGCTTTCAACTCATAACATGTATATCTCATGGATATTGTCAACATAGAGTAATATAATAAGTGCAATAAGCAAATATGTAGGAATCAATGCACAGTTCACACAAGTGTTTGCTTCTTGAGGTGGAGAGAAATAGGTGAACTGACTCAACATAAAAGTAAAAGAATGGTCCTCCATAGAGGAAAAGCATCGATTGCTATATTTGTGCTAGAGCTTTGATTTTGAAAACATGAAACAATTTTGTCAACGGTAGTAATAAAGCATATGTATCATGTAAATTATATCTTATAAGTTGCAAGCCTCATGCATAGTGTACTAATAGTGCCCGCACCTTGTCCTAATTAGCTTGGACTACCGGATCATCACAATGCACATGTTTTTACCAAGTGTCACAAAGGGGTACCTCTATGCCGCCTGTACAAAGGTCTAAGGAGAAAGCTCGCATTGGATTTCTCGCTATTGATTATTCTCAACTTAGACATCCATACCGGGACAACATAGACAACAGATAATGGACTCCTCTTTTATGCATAAGCATGTAACAACAATTAATAATTTTCTCATTTGAGATTGAGGATATATGTCCAAAACTGAAACTTCCACCATGGATCATGGCTTTAGTTAGCGGCCCAATGTTCTTCTCTAACAATATGCATGCTTAACCATAAGGTGGTAGATCTCTCTTACTTCAGACAAGATGGACATGCATAGCAACTCACATGAAATTCAACAAAGAGTAGTTGATGGCGTCCCCAGTGAACATGGTTATCGCACAACAAGCAACTTAATAAGAGATAAAGTGTATAATTACATATTCAATACCACAATAGTTTTTAAGCTATTTGTCCCATGAGCTATATATTGCAAAGGTGAATGATGGAATTTTAAAGGTAGCACTCAAGCAATTTACTTTGGAGTGGCGGAAAATACCATGTAGTAGGTAGGTATGGTGGACACAAATGGCATAGTGGTTGGCTCAAGTATTTTGGATGCATGAGAAGTATTCCCTCTCGATACAAGGTTTAGGCTAGCAAGGCTTATTTGAAACAAACACAAGGATGAACCGGTGCAGCAAAACTCGCATAAAAGACATATTGTAAACATTATAAGACTCTACACCGTCTTCCTTGTTGTTCAAACTCAATACTAGAAATTATCTAGACCTTAGAGAAACCAAATATGCAAACCAAATTTTAGCATGCTCTATGTATTTCTTCATTAATGGGTGCAAAGCATATGATGCAAGAGCTTAATCATGAGCACAACAATTTCCAAGTATCACATTACCCAAGACATTATAGCAAATACTACATGTATCATTTTCCAATTCCAACCATATAACAATTTAACGAAGAAGAAACTTCGCCATGAATACTATGAGTAGAAACTAAGGACATACTTGTCCATATGCTACAGCGGAGCGTGTCTCTCTCCCATAAAGTGAATGCTAGGATCCATTTTATTCAAAAAAAACAAAAAACAAAAACAAACCGACGCTCCAAGAAAAGCACATAAGATGTGATGGAATAAAAATATAGTTTCAGGGGAGGAACCTGATAATGTTGTCGATGAAGAAGGGGATGCCTTGGGCATCCCCAAGCTTAGATGATTGAGTCTTCTTGATATATGCAGGGGTGAACCACCGGGGCATCCCCAAGCTTAGAGCTTTCACTCTCCTTGATCATGTTGCATCATACTCCTCTCTTGATTCTTGAAAACTTCCTCCACACCAAACTCGAAACAACTCATTAGAGGGTTAGTGCACAATAAAAATTAACATATTCAGAGGTGACACAATCATTCTTAACACTTCTGGACATTGCATAATGCTACTGGACATTAATGGATCAAAGAAATTCATCCAACATAGCAAAAGAGGCAATGCGAAATAAAAGGCAGAATCTGTCAAAACAGAACAGTTCGTATTGACGAATTTTAAAATGGCACCAGACTTGCTCAAATGAAAATGCTCAAATTGAATGAAAGTTGCGTACATATCTGAGTATCATGCACGTAAATTGGCTTAATTTTCTGAGCTACCTACAGGGAGGTAGACCCAGATTCGTGACAGCAAAGAAATCTGGAACTGCGCAGTAATCCAAATCTAGTACTTACTTTTCTATCAACGGCTTAACTTGGCACAATAAAACACAAAACTAAGATAAGGAGAGGTTGCTACAGTAGTAAACAACTTCCAAGACACAAAATAAAAACAAAGTACTATAGGTAAAAACATGGGTTGTCTCCCATAAGCGCTTTTCTTTAACGCCTTTCAGCTAGGCGCAGAAAGTGTGTATCAAGTATTATCAAGAGACGAAGTGTCAACATCATAATTTGTTCTCATAATAGAATCAAAAGGTAACTTCATTCTCTTTCTAGGGAAGTGTTCCATACCTTTCTTGAGAGGAAATTGATATTTTATATTACCTTCCTTCATATCAATGATAGCACCAACAGTTCGAAGAAAAGGTCTTCCCAATATAATGGGACAAGATGCATTGCATTCAATATCCAAGACAACAAAATCAACGGGGACAAGGTTATTGTTAACGGTAATGCGAACGTTATCAACTTTCCCCAAAGGTTTCTTTGTAGAATGATCAGCAAGATTAACATCCAAATAACAATTTTTCAGCGGTGGCAAGTCAAGCATATTATAAATTTTCTTAGGCATAACAGAAATACTTGCACCAAGATCACATAAGGCATTACAATCAAAATCTTTAACCTTCATCTTAATGATGGGCTCCCAACCATCCTCTAGCTTTCTAGGAATAGAGGCTTCGCGCTCTAGTTTCTCTTCTCTAGCTTTTATGAGAGCATTTGTAATATGATGTGTGAAAGCCAAATTTATAGCACTAGCATTAGGACTTTTAGCAAGTTTTTGCAAGAACTTTATAACTTCAGAGATGTGGCAATCATCAAAATTCAAACCATTATAATCTAAGGCAATGGGATCATCATCCCCAATGTTGGAAAAAATTTCAGCAGCTTTATCACAGAGCGGTTTGCAGTTTTAGCGCTTTCAGCGGTTTCTCGCTTTGCATTAGAAGTGGAAACATTGCTAACACCAATTCTTTTATTATTAATAGTAGGAGGTGCAGCAACATGTGTAGCATTAGCATTACTAGTGGTGGTAATAGTCCAAACTTTAGCTACATTCTTCCCTTTAGCTAGTTTTTCATTTTCTTCTCTATCCCACCTAGCACGCAGTTCAGCCATTAATCTTATATTCTCATTAATTCTAACTTGGATGGCATTTGCTGTAGTAGTAATTTTATCATCTAAATCCTCAGGTTTAGCAGCCATTTTATTAATTAAAGAAGATTGTGATGCAGACATAAATGAGATTCGGTTTTCAGCATTAGCAAGTTTAGTTTGCAACCCCGAGATCTCCCTATTTAGATTTTCAAGTTGATTCCCTATATTCTTCAACAAGGTGGATTGCTCATTCATTGTTTTAGTAAACAATTTATTTTGCTCATATTGTGATTGCATAAAGCTCTTAGTGGATCTTTCAATTTCTAGCATCTTCTCTTCATTAGGTGAAACATATCTACCATGAGAATTACCATTAGCAGGATATGGCCTAGAATCATTGTAATTGTTATTTTTAATGAAATTCACATCAACATATTCTTTTTGAGCAACCAATGACGCTAACGGAACATTATTAGAATTAACATTAGGCCTACCATTCACAAGCATAGACATAATAGCATCAATCTTATCACTCAAGGAAGAGGTTTCTTCGACAGAATTTACCTTCTTACCTTGTGGAGCTCTTTCCGTGTGCCATTCAGAGTAGTTGATCATCATATTATCAAGAAGCTTTGTTGTTTCACCAAGAGTGATGGACATAAAGGTACCTCCAGCAGCTGAATCCAATAAATTCCGTGAAGAAAAATTTAGTCCTGCATAGAAGGTTTGGATGATCATCCAAGTAGTCAGTCCATGGGTTGGGCAATTTTTAACCAAAGATTTCATTCTTTCCCAAGCTTGAGCAACATGTTCAGTATCTAATTGTTTAAAATTCATTATGCTACTCCTCAAAGATATAATTTTAGCAGGGGGATAATATCTACCAATAAAAGCATCCTTGCATTTAGTCCATGAATCAATACTATTCTTAGGCAGAGATAGCAACCAATCTTAAGCTCTTCCTCTTAATGAGAAAGGGAACAATTTTAGTTTAATAATATCACCATCTACATCTTTATACTTTTGCATTTCACATAGTTCAACAAAATTATTGAGATGGGCAGCAGCATCATCAGAACTAATACCAGAAAATTGCTCTCGCATAACAAGATTCAGTAAAGCAGGTTTAATTTCAAAGAATTCTGCTGTAGTAGCAGGTGGAGCAATAGGTGTGCATAAGAAATCATTATTATTTGTGGTTGTGAAGTCACACAACTTAGTATTTTCAGGGTTGGCCATTTTAGCAACAGTAAATAAAGCAAACTAGATAAAGTAAATGCAAGTAAACTAATTTTTTTTTGTTTTTGATATAGCAAACAAGATAGCAAGTAAAGTAAAACTAGCAACTAATTTTTTTGTATTTTGATTTAGTGCAGCAAACAAAGTAGTAAATAAAACTAAGCAAGACAAAAACAAAGTAAAGAGATTGAGAAGTGGAGACTCCCCTTGCAGCGTGTCTTGATCTCCCCGGCAACGGCGCCAGAAAAAGCTGCTTGATACGCGTTCAACACGTGTCCGTTGGGAACCCCAAGAGGAAGGTGTGATGCGTACAGCGGCAAGTTTCCCTCAGTATGAAACCAAGGTTATCGAACCAGTAGGAGCCAAGAAGCACGTTGAAGGTTGATGGCGGCGGGATGTAGTGCGGCGCAACACCAGGGATTCCGGCGCCAACGTGGAATCTGCACAACACAACCAAAGTACTTTGCCCCAACGAAACAGTGAGGTTGTCAATCTCACCGGCTTGCTGTAACAAAGGATTAACCGTATTGTGTGGAAGATGATTGTTTGCAGAAAACAGTAGAACAATATTGCAGTAGATTATATTTCAGTAAAGAGAATTGGACCGGGGTCCACAGTTCACTAGAGGTGTCTCTCCCATAAAATAAACAGCTTGTTGGGTGAACAAATTACAGTTGGACAATTGACAAATAAAGAGGGCATGACCATGCACATACATATCATGATGAGTATAGTGAGATTTAATTGGGCATTACGACAAAGTACATAGACCGCCATCCAACTGCATCTATGCCTAAAAAGTCCACCTTCAGGTTATCATCCGAACCCCCTGCAGTATTAAGTTGCAAAGCAACAGACAATTGCATTAAGTATGGTGCATAATGTAATCAACAACTACATCCTTAGACATAGCATCAATGTTTTATCCCTAGTGGCAACAGCACAACACAACCTTAGAACTTTCACATCGTCCCAGGTGTCAATGCAGGCATGAACCCACTATCGAGCATAAATACTCCCTCTTGGAGTTACAAGCATCTACTTGGCCAGAGCATCTACTAGTAACGGAGAGCATGCAAGATCATAAACAACACATAGATATAACTTTGATAATCAACATAACAAGTATTCTCTATTCATCGGATCCCAACAAATGCAACATATAGAATTACAGATAGATGATCTTGATCATGTTAGGCAGCTCACAAGATCCGACAATGATAGCACAATGGGGAGAAGACAACCATCTAGCTACTGCTATGGACCCATAGTCCAGGGGTAGACTACTCACACATCACACCGGAGGTGACCATGGCGGCGTAGAGTCCTCCGGGAGATGATTCCCCTCTCCGGCAGGGTGCCGGAGGCGATCTCCTGGATCCCCCGAGATGGGATCGGCGGCGGCGGCGTCTCTGGAAGGTTTTCCGTATCGTGGCTCTCGGTACTGGGGGTTTCGTCACGGAGGCTATTTGTAGGCGGAAGGGCAGGTCAAGAGGCGGCACGGGGGCCCCACACCACAGGGCCGCGCGGCCAAGGGGGGGCCGCGCCGCCCTAGAGTGTGGCCCCCTCGTGGCCCCTCTTCGTCTCCTCTTCGGACTTCTGGAAGCTTCGTGGCAAAATAGGACCCTGGGCGTTGATTTCGTCCAATTCCGAGAATATTTCGTTACTAGGATTTCTGAAACCAAAAACAGCAGAAAACAGCAACTGGCACTTCGGCATCTTGTTAATAGGTTAGTTCCAGAAAATGCACGAATATGACATAAAGTGTGCATAAAACATGTAGATAACATCAATAATGTGGCATGGAACATAAGAAATTATCGATACGTTGGAGACGTATCACCTCCCGCAGCTGAATCCAATAGGTTCCGCGAAGAAAAATTCAATCCTGCATAGAAGGTTTGGATGATCATCCAAGTAGTCAGTCCATGGGTTGGGCAATTCTTTACCAAAGATTTCATTCTCTCCCATGCTTGAGCAACATGTTCATTATCTAATTGCTTGAAATTCATTATGCTACTTCTCAAAGATATAATTTTAGCGGGAGGATAATATCTACCAATAAAAGCATCTTTACATTTAGTCCATGAATCAATACTATTCTTAGGCAAAGATAGCAACCAATCTTTAGCTCTTCCTCTTAAGGAGAAAGGAAACAATTTTAATTTTATAATATCACCATCTACATCCTTATACTTTTGCATTTCACATAGTTCAACAAAATTATTAAGATGGGCAGCAGCATCATCAGAACTAACACCAGAAAATTGCTCTCTCATAACAAGATTCAGTAGAGCAGGTTTAATTTCAAAGAATTCTGCTGTAGTAGCAGGTGGAGCAATAGGTGTGCATAAGAAATCATTATTATTAGTGTTTGTGAAGTCACACAACTTAGTGTTTTCAGGAGTATTCATTTTAACAGTAGTAAATAAAGCAAACTAAATAAAGTAAATGCAAGTAACTAATTTTTTTGTGTTTTTGATATAGAGAACGCAAACAAGATAGTAAATGAAGTAAAGCTAGCAACTAATTTTTTGTGTGTTTTGTTTTACTGCAGCAAACAAAGTAGTAAATAAAATAAAGCAAGACAAAAACAAAGTAAAGAGATTGGAAGTGGAGACTCCCCTTGCAGCGTGTCTTGATCTCCCCGGCAACGGCGCCAGAAAACAGTTGCTGCTGGCGTGTAGTTGACGTGGGAGATAGAAATCTTTGTGGTGTAACTTTTCTTTAGGTCCCCGGCAACGGAGCCAGAAAACAGTCTTGATGCGCGTGAGACACACGTCCGTTGGGAACCCCAAGAGGAAGGTGTGATGTGCACAGCAGTAAGTTTTCCCTCTGAAAGAAACCAAAGTTTATCGAACCAGTAGGAGCCATATGTGGTAGTCATGACTCTTCAGTCCTTGTACTCGCAACGTTTCAATGTTCAGACCCCTCATCCAATTGGCTGCGAACCCATCAGGGAAAAACAAGGAGTCCTTCATCCATTGGAAGACCTCCCTTTTTTGGACCTTTGTGAGGCAGAACGGAGCGTGTGGCTTAGTCCAAGTTTTTTTTGGCACCATGAGGTGGCTGCATGTTCAACTCCGGCCTATCGCACCACATTTCTTGATCAATTCGAGCCTTTATGTTATCCTTCGTCTTCTCGGTGTCCACAATCGTGCTCCAAATGGCTTCACTAATATTCTTCTCGGTGTGCATTACATCAATGTTATGCGGGAGCTCGAGAAACTCAAAGTAAGGGAGCTTCCATAAGCACGGCTTGTGAGTCCATTGGTGTGTCTCCCCATATCCCAAGAAACCATTCCCATCAGCGCTAGGCTGAAGAGCATCTAACTCTGCCTTGATTTCCGTTCCGGTCTTCAGAATTGGCTTCAGGCCACGGACAACACGGCCTTTCTTGAAACTCTTTACATCACTCCTGTATGCATGCCTCCGCTCAAGGAACTGTCAAGCTTCATCAAAGCATGAATACTTGCCTCCCTTGTTTAGCCAGAAGAAAGTCACGGCCTGCCTGCACTGTGGGCAAGGCCACTTCCCATGTGTACACCACCCGCAGAACAAAGCACGTGCTGGCAGGTCATGCAGGGACGTGTGGTACCACACATACATATCGAAGTACTCCTTCTTTGATGCGTCATATGTTCGGATCCCGCGACCTTCCCAGCCACGAACCAAGTCATCCACCAGCGGTTCCAGGTACACATTCATGTTCTTACTCGGGTATTTGGGCCCCGGGATTATCATCGACACAAACATGTTCTCCGATCTCATGCGTACGCCGGGGGAGGTTCATGGGAATAACAAACACTGGCCAACAACTGTATACTGCAGCCGACATACCATATGGATTGAACCCATCGGTTGATATCGCAACTGCTACGCTCCTCGGGTCACCTGCTTTCAGTGGAAATTTCTTGACAAAGTTCTTCCATGCAGTACCATCCGATGGATGTATCATCTTGTCGGTGTATCTGTTTCCTTCCACGGCCCACCTCATCTGCTGGGCAGTATCCTCGGTCATGAAGAGCCGCTGGATCCTCGGTAGAACTGGAAGATAGCAGAGGATATTCTTGGCAATCGTGGTCTGCCTCTTCTGACCATCACCATTGCGGTCTACCTCAAAGTACCTAGAGGAATTGCATTTGATGCAATAATTTGTGTCAACGTGCTCCTCTCTGAATAGCATGCATCGCTTTGGACAAGCGTGTATCTGCTGAGATGACATCTTAAGGTCACTGAGCAATTTGGTCGAATAGTAGAAGTTTTGCGGCAAGAGGTGCCCTTTCGGCAGAAGGCTGCCTACGATGACCAGAAGTTCATCGAACCCATCTCTGCACAAGTTCCTATGGCACTTCAAGGCCATAAGGCGAGCGATGGCATCTAGTTGGGTAACCTCTGTATTTTCATGTAGGGGTTTCTGCGAAGCAAACAGAGCCTCATAATACTCCTTTGTGTTTTCCTCCGGGTCCTCACTTGTCTCCGCATCCTGAGGTGTCTCCACCTCTACATGAGGGCTTTCAGGCACATTACCATTAGCCAAGTTTTCTAAGCACCTATCAAAACCAGTGTCATATTCCCCCCTAGGTTGAATCTGCCGCACCTCCTTCCTAGCACGTTTCTTTGCCTTTTCTCCATGGTAATCCAAATCCTGTAGGACGGTGTGAACCCAAACTTGATCAGGTGCATACTCATAGTTTCCTTGTCCTGTGCCTTTCAGTTAGCGCACTTACTACAAGGGCACCAAACTCGTATAGGTCTGCTAGGGATGGCAAACGCCCTATCCACAAACTGCTCGGTCTTTTCTCCCCATTCATCAGTATAGTTACACTGACTGATTCTACCATCGTACATCCAGCCACGATTATCCATCCTCTAATCAGCAACAAAACAGACGAACATAGCATTTATATATCAAATAGGAAATAAATGCATCATATCTTTATTTTTTTTACGCGTGCATCAACCTGAAACTCTACTAGGTGGGCTCCTAGCAGCCGCCGGATCCGTAGATTGAGTATGTTCTCCCATCTCTACCCCGATCCGAGACAGAATTTTGGCAGCACCTCCCCGCTGCTCTCCCGATACACGTCTCGGCAAAAAGCCGAGAGGGGTGTGCATCCGGAAATCCTGTCTCGGATGGGGGTAGAGCAGGGAGAACGTACCCAACTACGCATCCGCCGGCTGTCCCGATAAATGCCGTAAGAGTTACGGTTCATAATATGCAAGACCACTAATGCATATTTATCCGCGTAACCCTTACGGTCGGGAAGAGACGCCTAGGTATCGCGATAGACTTGGTGATCTAGACACAAAGAAAAACCTAGGTACATGTAAAGGTGGGAGGGAGATTTATACCCTAGACGCGTGAGAGAATCACCGAAGAAGATCCGGGACGCCGCCCCCCGTCAAACACCCCTGCGACGTCGCCCCCCGTGTCCACCTCGAAGCATCACCTGCATACCGAGAAATAAAATAGTCATGCAAGTGAACACGACTTTTTTACAATAGTGGTATAACAATATTACTTCAGCATAAAGAATTAAAGTGCGAAAAATTAATTTATTTGACCACTTTTACTTAAAGTTTCCTTGCAGCACATTTCTATACTAAATTAACTAGGGGCCTTTTTCTTTCTGTAAGAGGTATAGGCTATAAAACAACCTAAATACTAAAACATGAAAACACTATTATAAATAAACTAGTTCTAATTATTGTGCCCTAAATCCCATTTCTAAATACCCTAAATACTACAACAATTAGCATGGATATTTTAGCTACCCTAAATACTACAAGAGATAGCATGCATACTACAACACAATTAGCTACCGGGGGTGTTTTACCTGCGGGCTTGGTGGCCGGAGGAGGGGAGGCAGCAGCAGTAGCAACTCGTGGCGGGTCGACGGGGGAGGAGGCGCGGGCAGCAGCAGCGGTGGTGGCTCAGCGGGGGAGGAGGCAGGCGCAGCAGCAGCAGCAGCCGGGGAGAGGAGTAAGTGGCGGCGACTGCGTGCGAGGGGGACGGAGGGGGCGAGCAGGGCGAGGCCAGGAGTGAGCAGCAGAGGGCGTGTCCGGCGACGGCAAATGCGTGGGAGGTGGAGGGGAGCTCTCCCTCGGTGGAGGAAGAGCTACCGAGCTCCGACCATGGCGTCCGTGCAGATGGGGCCGGGGAGGGAGGAGGGGGATGTGGCGGCGGCGTGTCTGTGGTGGCGGGAGGCGGCGACGATGGGCCAGGGAGGGAGGTGGGAGGCGGCGGCGACGTGCTTGCGTGGCGGCGACGATGATGGGCCGGGGAGGGAGGAGGGAGGCGGTGGCGCGCGGCGGCGAGGGGGCGAGTCTGGATGTCTGCTGGTTGGGGCGAATGTATGGTCGGGACGAAGATAGGGCGCATTTGACCGATCTAGATGTTGTCGTCCAACGGCCTTTGCCGTGCGCTGTTTAGTCGTTGCTGTGCGACAACTCCTTTGTCGTGCGCTCGTCAGACTTTGCCGTGCGAAACGGCTTTGCCGTGCGAGACGATTCTTTGCCGTGCGGCACTGCACGGCAAATATGTGTTTTTAATTCCATTTTATTTCAGAAGTATATTAAACATGATTTTCACCATTTTAATTGTCGACACCATCCAGTTCTATTTCAGAATTGTATTAAACCTTACTGTCTTGATGAAGAATAAGTTACCGAGAAGGGTGGCTCATGGAATCTAGGGTGTAGACCCACCGGGGCACATAAACCGCTATTTGGGTGAGGGGGAGAATGTCACCGAACCCTAACCCTAAACCGTAACCCTAACCCTAACCGTAAACCGTAACCCTAACCCTAAATCCTACCCCTAAATCCTAACTCTAACCCTAACCCTAAACCTAACCCTAACCAGTAGGGGGACCCTCACACGGAGAAATCTAGGGGGGTAGACCCGCCGGGGCACACATTCCGCTGGTTTTGGGGGGAGGAGGGGGAGAACGACCGCCGGAGCACCGGAACCCCACCAAATCTTGCATGTGGACCTATGATATGTGTGAAAGTGTGGTGCAAGGTCTAATGGTGCAAAAGTAGCTCCCCTAAACCCTAAACCCTAAACTGGGGAGGCTTCGAGCCCTAAACCCCTCTAAACCCCTAAACCACGACACCGGAGCTGCAGAACCATGCATCATAAACCCTAACCCTAACCCTAAACCCTAAACCCTAAACCTATACCTAACCATAAATACTTACCTTTAACCTAAACCCTAGCCTTACACCCTAGACCCTAGCCCTAACCCTACACCTAACCCTAACCAGTAGATCAGGCACACCCTCGATCGTGTGATAATGGCTCTAGCTGCGGGTATATGTGCCAAAGGGTCCCAATCTTGGTTCTCCATGTGTATATGTCCTAAAAAACCTAAAAGAATGAAAATGTACATTGGTGCACCCTCGCGCGGAGAAATCTAGGGGGGTAGACCCGCCGGGGCACACGTTCCGCTGTTTTGGGGGGACGAGGGGGAGAACGACCGCCGGAGCACCGGAACCCCACCAAATCTTGCATGTGGACCTATGACATGTGTCAAAGTGTGGTGCAAGGTCTAATGGTGCATAAGTAGCTCCTCTAAACCCTAGACCCTAAACTGGGGAGGCTTCGAGCCCTAAACCCCTCTAAACCCCTAAACCACGACACCGGAGCTGCAGAACCATGCATCATAAACCCTAACCCTAACCCTAAACCCTAAACCTATACCTAACCATAAATACTTACCTTTAACCTAAACCCTAGCCCTACACCCTAGACCCTAGCCCTAACCCTACACCTAACCCTAACCAGTAGATCACGCACACCCTCGATCGTGTGATAATGGCTCTAGCTGCGGGTATATGTGCCAAAGGGTCCCAATCTTGGTTCTCCATGTGTATATGTCCTAAACAAACCTAAAAGAATGAAAATGTACATTGGTGCACCCTCGCGCGGAGAAATCTAGGGGGGTCGACCCGCCGGGGCACACGTTCCGCTGTTTTGGGGGGAGGAGGGGGAGAACGACCGCTGGAGCACCGGAACCCCACCAAATCTTGCATGTGGACCTATGACATGTGTCAAAGTGTGGTTCAAGATGTAATGGTGCAGAAGTAGCTCCCCTAAACCCTAGACCCTAAACTGGGGAGGCTTCGAGCCCTAAACCCCTCTAAACCCCTAAACAACGACACCGGAGCTGCAGAACCATGCATCATAAACCCTAACCCTAACCCTAAACCCTAAACCTATACCTAACCATAAATACTTACCTTTAACCTAAACCCTAGCCCTACACCCTAGACCCTAGCCCTAACCCTACACCTAACCCTAACCAGTAGATCAGGCACACCCTCGATCGTGTGATAATGGCTCTAGCTGCGGGTATATGTGCCAAAGGGTCCCAATCTTGGTTCTCCATGTGTATATGTCCTAAACAAACCTAAAAGAATGAAAATGTACATTGGTTCACCCTCGCGAGGAGAAATCTAGGGGGTAGACCCGCCGGGGCACACGTTCCGCTGTTTTGGGGGGAGGAGGGGGAGAACGACCGCCGGAGCACCGGAACCCCACCAAATCTTGCATGTGGACTGATGTCTACGTGTGCTTCTATTCTTGTAGACAGTGTTGGGCCTCCAAGAGCAGAGATTTGTAGAATAGCAGCAAGTTTCCCTTAAGTGGAGCACCCAAGGTTTATCGAACTCAGGGAGGAAGAGGTAAAAGATATCCCTCTCAAGCAACCCTGCAATCACGATACAAGAAGTCTCTTGTGTCGCCAACACACCTAATACACTTGTCAGATGTATAGGTGCACTAGTTCGGCGAAGAGATAGTGAAATACAAGTGGTATGAATGAATATGAGCAGTAGTAACGGCGCCAGAAAAGTGCTTGCTGGCGTGCAGTTGATGGTAGTAATATTGCAGGAAGTAAAGATGCAGTAAAACAGTAAACAAGCGATGATTGCAGTATTTGGAAACAAGGCCTAGGGATCATACTTTCACTAGTGGACACTCTCAACATTTATCACATAATAAATAAGTTCACTTCCTTTGTGCTACATATACTCTAGTTTGATAATGAACACCATTCGTTGTGTAGGGCTACAAGAGCACCTCAATGCCGGAGTTAACAAGCTCCACAACATTCGTCATTCATATTTAAGTAACCTTTAGAGCATAATAGATCTTTGCAACTTAAACCGAGTACTAACATAGCATACACACTGTCACCTTTACACTATGAAGGGGGTATAAATCACATCAATACTATCATAGTAATAATTAACTCCATAACCTACAAGAGATTATGATCATAACCTACGCCAAGAACTACACGATGCACACACTGTCACCATTACACCGTGAAGGAGGAATAGACTACTTTAATAACATCACAAGAGTAGCACATAGACTAATAGTGATACAAAGCTCATATGAATCTCAATCATGTAGGGCAGCTCATGAGATCATTGTATTGAAGTACATAGGAGAGAGATTAACCACATAGCTACCGGTACAGCCCTTAGCCTCGATGGAGAACTACTCCCTCCTCATGGGAGACAGCAGCGGTGATGAAGATGGCGGTGGTGTCGATGGAGATGCCTTCCGGGGGCACTTCCCCGTCCCGGCGGCGTGCCGGAACAGAGACACCTGTCCCCCAGATCTTGGCTTCACGATGGCGGCAGCTTTTGAAGGTTTCTCGTACCGTGGCTTTTTCGTATCAAAAATTTAGGTCAGGGACCTTTAAATAGGCGAAGAGGCGGAGTCGGAGGGGGTACAGAGCCGCCACACAATAGGGTGGCGCGGGCCCTAGCCTGGCCACGCCAGCCCCATGTGTGGGCCCCCTGTGGCTCTCCTCTGGTGGCTCTCGGGTGTTCTGGAAGCTTCGTGGAATTCTAAGATGCTGGGCGTTGATTTCGTCCAATTCCGAGAATATTTCCTTACTAGGATTTCTGAAACCAAAAACAGCAGAAAACAGGAACTGGCACTTCGGCATCTCGTCAATAGGTTAGTTCCGGAAAATGCATCAAAACGATATAAAGTGTGAGCAAAACATGTAGGTATTGTCATAAAACTAGCATGGAACACAAGAAATTATAGATACGTTTGAGACGTATCAAGCATCCCCAAGCTTAGTTCCTACTCGCCCTCGAGTAGGTAAATGATAACAATGATAATTTCTTGAGTGACATGCTACCAACATAATCTTGATCAACATTATTGTAAAGCATATGAGATGAATGCAGCGATTCGAAGCAATAGTAAAGACAATGACTAAACAACTGAATCATATAGCAAAGACTTTTCATGAATAGTACTTTCAAGACAAGCATCAATAAGTCTTGCATAAGAGTTAACTCATAAAGCAATAAATTCTTAGTAGAAGGCATTGAAGCAACACAAAGGATGATTAAGTTTCAGCAATTGCTTTCAACTTGTAACATATATATCTCATGGATAATTGTCAACATAAAGCAATATAACAAGTGCAATAGGTAAACATGTAAGAATCAATGCACATAGTTGACACAACTGTTTGCTTCTAAGATAGAAAGAAGTGGGTAAACTGACTCAACATAAAGTAAAAGAATGGCCCTTTGCAGAGGGAAGCATGGATTAAATCATGTGCTAGAGCTTTTTAAGTTTTGAAATCATATAGAGAGCATAAAAGTAAAGTTTTGAGAGGTGTTTGTTGTTGTCAACGAATGGTAATGGGTATTCTAACTACCTCGTCAACCAGACTTTCAAGAGCGGCTCCCATGAAGGACGTTATCTCTACCAGCAAGGTAGATCATCCCTCTTCTCTTTTGTTTACACATGTACTTTAGTTTAGTTTTTATTTATTTTTATTTTTTAGATGACACTCCTCCCAACCTTTGCTTTCTCAAGCCATGGCTAACCGAATCCTCGGGTGCCTTCCAATCAATCACATACCATGGAGGAGTGTCTATTTGCAAAATTAAGTTGCTTACTGATAGATCAGGGCAAAGCACGTGAAGAGAATTATTAATGCAAGTTGTAATTAATTGGGGCTGGGAACCCCATTGCCAGCTCTTTTTGCAAAATTATTGGATAAGCGGTTATGCCACTAGTCCATTGTGAAAGTCTGTCAAAAGTAAATGACAAGATCGAAAGATAAAACACCACATACTTCCTCATGAGCTATAAAACATTGACACAAATAAGAGATAATAGCTTTTGAATTGTTTAAAGGTAGCACATGAAGTATTTGCTTGGAATGGCAGAGAAATACCATGTGGTAGGTAGGTATGGTGGACACAAATGGCATAGTTTTTTTGCTCAAGGATTTGGATGCACGAGAAGTAATCCCTCTCAATACATGGCTAGGCTAGCAAGGTTGTTTGAAGCAAACTCAAGTATAAAACGGTGCAGCAAGACTCACATATGAACATATTGTAAGCATTATAAGACTTTACATCGTCTTCCTTGTTGTTCAAACACCTTTACCAAAAAATATCTAGACTCTAGAGACCAATCATGCAAACCAAATTTTAACAAGCTCTATGTAGTTCTTCATTAATGGGTGCAAAGTACATGATGCAAGAGCTTAAACATGATCTATATGAGCACAACAATTGCCAAGTATCAAATTATTCAAGACATTATACCAATTACCACATGAAGCATTTTCTGTTTCCAACCAAATAGCAATTAACGAAACGGTTTTGAACTCCGCCATGAACATTAAAGATAGAACTAAGAACACCAGTGTTCATATGAACAAGCGGAGCGTGTCTCTCTCCCACACAAGCATGAATTTATTCAGAGAAGGAAAATGACAAAACGAAAATAAAAACAAACAGACGCTCCAAGTAAAGCACATAAGATGTGACCGAATAAAAATATAGTTTCAAGAGAAGAAACCTGATAAATTGTTGATGAAGAAGGGGATGCCTTGGGCATCCCCAAGCTTAGATGCTTGAGTCTTCTTGAAATATGCAGGGATGAACCACGGGGGCATCCCCAAGCTTAGACTTTTCACTCTTCTTGATCATAGTATATCATCCTCCTCTCTTGACCCTTGAAAACTTCCTCCACACCAAACTTAAAACAAACTCATTAGAGGGTTAGTGCATAATCAAAAATTCACATGTTCAGAGGTGACACAATCATTCTTAACACTTCTGGACATTGCACAAAGCTACTGGAAGTCAATGGAACAAAGAAATCCATCCAACACAGCAAAAGAGGCAATGCGAAATAAAAGGCAGAATCTGTCAAAACAGAACAGTCCGTAAAGAAGAAATTTTTAGAGGCACTGGACTTGCTCATATGAAAATGCTCAAATTGAATGAAAGTTGTGTACATATCTGAGGATCACGCACGTAAATTGGCAGATTTTTCTGAGTTACCCACAGAGAACCCTGCCCAAATTCGTGACAGACAGAAATCTGTTTCTGCGCAGTAATCCAAATCTAGTATTGACTTTACTATCAAAGACTTTACTTGGCACAACAATGCAATAAAATAAAGATAAGGAGAGGTTGCTACAGTAGTAAACAACTTCCAAGACTCAAATATAAAACAAAAGTGCTGTAGTAAAATAAACACATGGGTTATCTCCCAAGAAGTTCTTTCTTTATAGCCATTAAGATGGGCTCAGCAATTTTAATGATGCTCGCGCAAAAAATAAGAGTTGAAGCAAAAGAGAGCATCAAGAAGCAAATTAGAAACACTTTTAAGTCTAACCCACTTCCTATGAAAAGGAATCTTGTACACAAATAAATTCATGAAGCATAATGCAACAAGCATAGAAAGATAAAACAAGTGTAACTTCAAGATTTTCAACACAAAGAGGGGAAACTTAATATTATTAAGATGCATATAACCATGTTTCCCTCTCTCATAATAACTTTCAGTGGCATCATGAACAAACTCAACAATATAAGTATCACATAAAGCATTCTTATTCACATGCATAAAAGTATCATTACTCTCCACATAAGCATAATCAATTTTATTGGTTGCAGTGGGAGCAAATTCAACAAAGTAGCTATCATTATTATTCTCATCATCAAATATAGGAGGTATAGTATCATCATAATAAACTTTATCCTCCATAGTAGGCGGCACCAGAAGACCACTATCATTATAATCATCATAAATAGGAGGCAAAGTATCATCAAAGAAAATTTTCTCCTCAATGCTTGGGGGACTAAAAATGTCATGCTCATCAAAACCAGCTTCCCCAAGCTTAGAATTTTCCATATCATTAGCAACAATGGTGTTCAAAGCGTTCATACTAATATCATTGCTACTAGCATGCAAATAAGGTTCCATAGGTTTTTTAATTTTCGCATTAAACCATTCATGTCTTGACTCAGGAAATAGTTTAAAAAGCTCACAGATGTTTTCCATTGTGCCTTACTAGTGTTTAACAAGAAACAAAAAGATGCAATTGCAGGATCTAAAGGAAATAGCTTCGAGCACACACACAACGGCAACAGAAAAGTACTTAGTTACCTGGAACCGGAGTATGAGTGCCTTTTACCTTTCCTCCCTGGCAATGGCGCCAGAAAAGTGCTTGATGTCTACGTGTGCTTCTATTCTTGTAGACAGTGTTGGTGATGGGGTTCGTAGCATAGAAAACAAAAAATTTCCTACCGCAAGACGAATAAAACCAACAGATCTAATCTATGGAACACCCAAGATCTAATCTACAAGATCGAAGCAACGAGATGGAGATGAGACTAACCCTCGAAGATTCCAAAGTCTACGATATTAATCTCGTTGTTGATGTAGACGATCGTCCCCGGTCCGCAATCCGCAAAGACTTCCGTACTCGGTCGCGCGTACGGTGTCGATGAAGCTCCTTCCTCTCCCCGTTCCAGCGGGCAGCGGAGGTGTGGTAGATCTCCACGGAATCCCAGCAGCACGACGGCGTGGTGGTGGTGGTGGAGAAGAATTCCTGCAGGGCTTCGCCCAAGCCGGAGCAGGAGAAACAGGGAGGGAGGAGAGGTGGCAAATTAGGGTTGCGTACGGAGCAGCTTTGGCCAGCCAAACTATCCCACTATATATAGTCGGGAACTAGGGTTAGGGTTTCACAAAACCCATCTAGTGTCGGCGCCTGGTGGGCCCACACAACACCCTGGCGCGGCCTGGGAGGGGCCCGCGCCGGCCTGTTGTGTGGCCCACCCCTGGCTCTTCTCCTTCTCCCCTTTGGACTCCGTCTACGTGACAGAAAAATAAGAACTTCTGTTTTTATTTCGTCCAATTCCGAGAATGTTTCCAGAACAACTTTTCTTGAAATACAAAACAGCAGAATTCTTTCAGAACAATTCCGGTCCTCCTCGTGATGTCTTGGATCCCATCCGAGACTCCGAACAACATTCGGTCTCCATCTCATATTCCGAATCTACCTATGCGACATCGAACCTTAAGCGCGTCACCCTACGGTTCGTGAACAATGCAGACATGGTCGAGACTCCTCTCCGAGCAATAACCAATAGCGGGATCTGGAGATCCATAATGGCTCCCACATATTCAACGATGACTTAGTGATCGATTGAACCAATTACATACAATGCCAATTCCCCTTTGTATCGCGATATTTTACTTGTCCGAGGTTCGATCATTGGTATCTCCATACCTTGTTCAACCTCGTTACCGACAAGTACTCTTTACTCGTACCGTGGTATGTGATCTCTTATGAACCATTCATATGCTTGCAAGCTAATCAGATGACATTCCACCGAGAGGGCCCAGAGTATATCTATCCGTCATCAGGATGGACAAATTCCACTATTGATCCATATGCCTCAACTCACACTTTCCGAATACTTAATCCCATCTTTATAACCACCCATTTATGCAATGGCGTTTGATGTAATCAAAGTACCCTTCCGGTGTAAGTGATTTACATGATCTCATGGTCGAAGGACTAAGACAACTATGTATCGAAAGCTTATAGCATTTTGAACTTAATGACTTGATCTTATGCTACGCTTATTTGGGTGTGTGTCCATTACATCATTCAACTAATGACATAACCTTGTTATTAATAACATCCAATGTTCATGATCATGAAACCATGATCATCCATTAATCAACAAGCTAGTTTATACAAGAGGCTTACTAGGGACTCCTTGTTGTTTACATAACACACATGTATCAATGTTTCGGTTAATACAATTATAGCATGGTATGCAAACATTTATCATAAACACAAAGATATTATAATAACCACTTTATTATTGCCTCTTGGGCATATCTCCAACAGTCTCCCACTTGCACTAGAGTCAATAATCTAGATTACATTGTAAGGTACCTAACACCCATGGCATTCTGGTGTTGGTCATGCTTTGCCCTTGGGAGAGCTTTAGTCAACGGATCTGCAACATTCAGATCTGTGTGTACTTTGCAAATCTGTACTTCACCATCTTCGATGTACTCGCGAATCGAATGAAAACGTAGCTTGATATGCTTCAGCTTCTTGTGTGACCTTGGTTCCTTTGCATTGGCGATGGCACCCGTGTTGTCACAATAAATGACTAACGGGTCCAATGCACTAGGAACCTCACCAAGCTCAACAATGAACCTCTTCATCCATACCGCTTCCGATGAAGCCTCGGAAGCCGCTATATATTCAGATTCTGTTGAAGATTTCGCCACCGTGCACTGCTTGGAACTGCTCCAGCTTACTGCCGCACCATTCAATATAAACACGTACCCAGACTGAGACTTAGAGTCATCAGGATCGGTGTTCCAACTTGCATCGGTGTAACTGGTTACAACGAGCTCTTGGTCACCGCCATAACAAAGAAACATATCCTTAGTCCTTTTCAAGTACTTCAGGATATTCTTGACCGCTGTCCAGTGTTCCATTCCTGGATCACTTTGATATCTGCTGGTCAAACTAACAGCATGTGCGATATCCGGTCTAGTACACAGCATGGCATACATGAGAGAGCCTACTGCCGAAGCATAGGGGATTTTGCTCATCCTTTCTCTTTCATCTGCCGTAGCTGGACCTTGAGTCTTACTCAAGACCTTACCTGGCAACATAGGCAAGAACCCTTTCTTGCTTTCATCCATTCTAAACTTCTTTAGAATCTTGTCCAGGTATGTACTCTGTGAAAGGCCTATTAGGCATCTTGATCTATCTCTATAAATCTTGATGCCTAAAATGTACGCTGCTTCACCAAGGTCTTTCATTGAAAAACACTTATTCAAATAACCTTTAACGCTGCTTAATAGTTCTATATCATTCCCAATCAATAATATGTCATCTACATATAATATCAGGAATGCTACAGAACTCCCACTCACTTTCTTGTAAATACAGGCCTCACTATGAGTCCGTATAAAACCGAAGTCTTTGATCACTCTATCAAAGCGTAGATTCCAACTCCGGGATGCTTGCTTCAGTCCATAAATGGAACGCTGAAGTTTGCATACCTTGTCAGCATTTTCAGGATCGACAAAACCTTTGGGTTGTACCATGTACAACTCTTCCTCAATATCACCATTGAGGAACGCCGTTTTGACATCCATCTGCCAAATCTCATAATCGAAAAATGCAGCTATTGCTAACAAAATCCTCACAGACTTTAGCTTCGCTACAGGTGAGAAAGTCTCATCGTAGTCAACTCCTTGAATTTGTCGAAAACCCTTTGCGACAAGTCGAGCTTTATAGACAGTAATATTACCATCAGCATCTGTTTTTCTTTTAAAGATCCATTTATTCTCGACAGCCTTGCGGCTATCAGGTAAGTCTACCAAAGTCCATACTTTGTTATCATACATGGATCCCATTTCGGATTTCATGGCTTCTTGCCATTTGTTGGAATCTGGGCTCATCATCGCTTCTTCATACGTCGCAGGGTCCTCATCATTGTTGTCCACAATCATGACATTTAGACAGGGATCATACCAATCAGGAGTGGTACGTTCCCTCGTCGATCTGCGAGGCTCAGTAGCTTCCTCGTTCGAAGCTTCATGATCATCATCATTTGCTTCCTCTCCTATCGGCGTAGGCTGCGCAGAAACTTCTTCCAGCACTGCGCTACTCTGATCTATGAGAGAAGGTTCATCAACCTCGTCGAGTTCTACTTTCCTTCCAGTCACTTCTTTAGTGAGAAACTCCTTCTCAAGAAAGGATCCATTCTTGGCAACAAAGATTTTACCTTCGGATCTGTGATAGAAGGTGTACCCAATTGTTTCTTTAGGGTATCCTATGAAGACGCATTTCTCCGCTTTGGGTTCTAGCTTGTCAGGTTGTAACTTCTTTACATAAGCTTCGCAACCCCAAACTTTAAGGAACGACAGCTTAGGTTTCTTCCCAAACCATAATTCATATGGTGTTGTTTCAACGGATTTAGATGGTGCCCTATTTAAAGTGAATGCGGCTGTCTCTAATGCATAACCCCAAAACGACAACGGCAAATCAGTAAGAGACATCATAGACCGAACCATATCTAAGAGAGTTCGATTACGACGTTCGGACACACCATTGCGCTGTGGTGTTCCCGGCGGTGTCAACTGTGAAAGTATTCCGCATTTCTTTAAATGCATGCCAAACTCATAACTCAGATATTCGCCTCCGCGATCAGAACGCAGAAACTTAATCTTCTTGTTACGCTGATTTTCTACTTCACTTTGGAATTCCTTGAACTTCTCAAAAGTCTCGGACTTATGTTTCATAAAGTAAATATATCCATATCTACTCAGATCATCCGTGAAGGTTAGAACATAACGATAACCACCGCGCGATGCTACACTCATTGGTCCGCACACATCGGTATGTATGATTTCCAATAAGTCTGTAGCTCGTTCCATTGTACCAGAAAATGGAGTCTTAGTCATTTTTCCCATTAGACATGCCTCGCATCTGTCAAGTGACTCAAAGTCAAGTGACTCAAGAAGTCCATCGGAATGGAGTTTCTTCATGCGCTTCACTCCAATATGACCAAGTCGACAGTGCCACATATAAGTAGAATTATCATTCAATTTAATTCGCTTAGCATCTATGTTATGAACATGTGTATCACTACTATCGAGATTTAACAAGAATAAACCATTCATCTCAGGTGCATGGCCATAAAAGACATTACTCATATAAATCGAACAACCATTATTCTCAGACTTAAACGAATAACCGTCTTGCATTAAACAAGATCCAGATATAATGTTCATGCTCAACGCAGGTACCAAATAACAATTATTGAGGTTTAAAACTAATCCCGAAGGTAGATGTAGAGGGAGCGTGCCGACGGCGATCACATCGACTTTGGATCCATTTCCAACGCGCATCATCACCTCGTCTCTTGCCAGGCTTCGTCTATTCCGTAGTTCCTGTTTCGAGTTACAAATGTGAGCAACCGAACCAGTATCAAATACCCAGGCACTACTACGAGAACCAGTAAGATAGACATCAATAACATGTATATCAAATATACCTTTCTTTTTGACGTGGCCGCTCTTCAGATCGGCCAAGTATTTGGGGCAATTACGCTTCCAGTGCCCCTTCCCCTGGCAGTAATAGCACACAGTCTCAGGTTTAGGACCAGCCTTAGGCTTCTCAGGATGCGTTGCAACTTTCTTGCCGCCCTTCTTGAAGTTACCCTTGTTAGGCTTGCCCTGCTTTTTGAAACTGGTGGTCTTGTTGACCATCAACACTTGATTCTCCTTTTTAATCTCAACTTCAGCAGATTTCAGCATGGAAAAGAGTTCAGGTAAATCTTTATTCATGTTCTGCATGTTGTATTTCATCACGAAGTTCTTGTAACTTGGTGGCAGTGATTGAAGGACACGGTGAATACCCAGCTGGTTAGGGATCATCATCCCCATGTCACTGAGCTTCTTGGCATGTCCGGACATGGCGAACATGTGCTCACTAACGGAGCTGCCCTCTTCCATCATGCAGCTAAAGAACTGCTTCGAGGCCTCATAGCTCTCCACGGCCGCATGAGTTTCAAAGATAAGTTTGAGCTCACGCATCATCTCACATGGGTCGTGGTGCTCAAAACGCTTTTGGAGCTCCGCCTCTAAGCTGCACAAGATGGCACACTGAACTTCGGAGTACCGAACAGCCCGAGTCTCATAAACATTCTTTATGTCCTCGGACACTGCAGGAGGTGGTGGGGGACCTAGCGGTGCTTCGAGCACATATTGCAGGCTTCCACCATTGAGGAAAATCCTCACATGACGGAACCAGTCAGTGAAGTTGCTACCATTGCCCTTAAGCTTTTCTTTCTCTAGGAACTGGTTAAAATTGATGGTGGGGGGCGCCATGATCTACAACATATTTGCAAAGAGTTTAGACTAAGTTTATGATAAATTGAGTTCAAGTTTAATTCTTAAATTAACTAGGTGAACTCCCACTTAAAACAACATCCCTCGCATTGTCTTAGTGATCACACGAACCAAATCCACTACACCAAGTCCGATCTTCACGAGAAAAGATGTAGCTTCAAAGGCGAACACTCAAAGTGTTCATCATATCATTCATATGACTCATGCTCTACCTTTCGGTATCCCGTGTTCCGAGACCATGTCTGTACATGCTAGGCTCGTCAAGGCAACCTTGGTATCCGCATGTGCAAATCTGGCTTGCACCCGTTGTATGCACATGTAGAGTCTATCACACCCGATCATCACGAGATGCTTCGAAACGACAAGTCTTAGCAACGGTGCATACTAAGGATGAACACTTTATTATCTTGATATTTAGAGAGAGGGATCATCTTATAATGCTACCGTCGCGATCTAAGCAAAATAAGATGCAGAAAAAGGATTAACATCACATGCAATTCATAATGTGTGATATGATATGGCCTTTCTTCATGTGCTTTTGATCTCCATCTCCAAGGCACGGACATGATCTCCATCATCACCTGCATGGCGTCAAGGTCAGTGGCGCCGCTTCATGGTTGTCCATCACTTATAGCTACTATAACAACTACTTGAAATAAAGCTATTACATGATGAATAGACACGCAGGTCTTTAACAAAAATTAAAAACAACCATTAGGCTCCTGCCGGTTGCCATAATACAATAATGAACATCTCATACATCAAATATAATCATCATCACATCATGGCCATATCACATTGATACGTCCAAAACGTATCTACTTTCCCGAACACTTTTGCTATTGTTTTGCCTCTAATTTGTGTATTTTGGATACAACTAACACGGACTAACGCTGTTTTCAGCAGAACTGTTCTGGTGTCTCGTTTTTGTGCAGAAATCCAACTTTCGGGAAAATCCTCGGAATTTATGCAGAAGGCCCTATTTTCCCAGAATGCGACGGAGTTTAAGGACAATTAAGGTGGAGGCCCGAGGGCCCCACACCATAAGGCGGCGCGGCCTAGGGGGGGCCCGCGCGGCCCTATGGTGTGGCCCCCTCGGCCGGCCTCCGACGCCCTCCTTCGGACTATTTATCGGCCTCGACCTAAAAACGCAGGGAGAGAAGTCGAAGTCGCCAGAAACCCTCCAGAACGCCGCCACATCGCGAAACTCCGTCGCGGGAGCCAGAAGTCTCCGTTCTGGCACTCCGCCGGGACGGGGAATTGGAGGAGATCATCGCCATCATCACCGCCAACGCCTCTACATCAACCAGCCATGTTTCCCCCATCCATGTGTGAGTAATTCCCCCGCTGTAGGCCGAAGGGGATGGTAGGGATTGGATGAGATTGGTCATGTAATAGTATAAGATTGTTAGGGCATAGTGCCTAGTGTCCGTAATTGGTACTTTGATGATATTGTTGCAACTTGTTATGCTTAATGCTTGTCACTAGGGCCCGAGTGCCATGATCTCAGATCTGAACATGTTATTGTTTCATCATGATATTCATTGTTTATTGATCTTACCTGCAAGTTGTATACACATGTCACTGTCCGGAACCGATGGCCCCGAAGTGACAGAAATCGGGACAACCGGAGGGGATGGTAGTGATGTGAGGATCACATGTGTTCACGGAGTGTTAATGCTTTGCTCCGGTACTCTATTAAAAGGAGTACCTTAATATCCAGTAGTTTCCCTTGAGGCCCGGCTGCCACCGGCTGGTAGGACAAAAGATGTTGTGCAAGTTTCTCATTGCGAGCACGTACGACTATAATTGGAACACATGCCTATTGATTGCTTTGTACTTGGACACCGTTTTATTATTATCTGCAAATGCCCTGCTATGATTGTTACATGAGTTTCTCTCATCCATGCAACGCCCGTTCATCCGTCCCCGTGCCTACAGTATTTTAATCCTGTTGTTTACTATAATCACTACCGCTGTCTTTGTTACTCTGCTGCTTGTTATTTCACTATCTACTGCTATAAAACTGTTACATTATCGATAAACTCTTGCGAGCAAGTCTGTTTCAGGTGCAGCTGAATTGACAACTCATTTGTTAAGGCTTCCAAGTGTTCTTTGTCTCCCTTGTGTCGAATCAATAAATTGGGTTTTACTTCCCTCGAAGACTGTTGCGATCCCCTATACTTGTGGGTCATCAAGACTATTTTCTGGCGCCGTTGCCGGGGAACATAGCTTTATTTGGAAGTTCACTTGGATTAATATTGTTCGCTGCAAATTCTCCATCATGGGTAAACCTCGCGATTCTAAAGTCGCCATATTACCATCCACTACAAGAAAAGGTACAATTACGAGTACCTCCGCTACACTTGATTCACCATCTCGTGATTGATAAACTTGTTTCACCGCCACATGCTTCACATGCGGGTACTTCTGCTGAATCTGAAAACTCTCATAATATTGATAATATTTCTGCTGTGCTTGATGATAGTGGTTCATTGGGATCCTTTCTAGATGCTACGATTGCTAGGTCTAGACAAATTGAAAATCTTGAAACTCCTAATGCTACTACACTGTTAATTCACCTGAACTTGATTATTTTAGTGATGATCCTGATGAAGATTATGTGGAGCTTAATGATGATTTTATTGAAAAATGCAATGCTACTACTGATGCAAGAAAAATTAAAAAGTTGCTTGCAGAACATGCTGTTAGATATAAACTGTCTCCTGATCCTAAGTTTGCCACATCTCCTATAAACATTAAGGATAAAGATTATGATTTTTCTCTTGATCTATCTCATATAGCTATTGTTGAGAAAACACCCTTTTGTGGTACTGAAAAAGAAAGTGCTGTTGAACACATGATTGAGTTATCTACTCTAAGTAGCTTGTTTTCTGATGATGTCAAGATGCGTACTTACTTTGTTGCTAAAATCTTTCCATTCTCATTAAAGGATGACGCTAAAACTTGGTATAATAGTTTGCCACCTAATTCTATTAAAAGTCCAGAAGAATTGCTTGATGTTTTCTTCCGTAAATACTTTCCTGCTAGTGCTCAACATATTGCTTTGCAGAGAATTTATAATTTTGACCAGGAAGATGGAGAGAAATTGCCTGAGGCTTGGGCAAGATTTTGCTCTCTTATTAGAGCTCGACCTGATCATGATTTGGAAAAGCATGATTTACTTGATATATTTTATAGTGGACTAACCATTGAGTCTAGGGCATACCTGGATAGTTGTGCTGGTTGTGTTTTCAGGAAAAGAACTCCAGACGACGCTGAAGAATTATTGGCTAAAATAGGCCGGAATCATGATGATTGGACTACACCTGAACCAACTCCAACGCCAATATTAAAGAAGAGGGGTTTAATTAAATTGAATGATGAAGATATGAGGGAAGCCAAGAAGTCTCTCAAGGAGAAAGGTATTAAATCTGAAGATGTGAAGAATCTTCCTCCCATAGAAGATATATGTGAGATAATTCCCCCTTCGTCTATGATTGAGGTAAACTCCCTTCAACGCTTTACTAGGGAAGATATTCCGTATTCGAAACCTCCTGCACAATGCTTAGATGAGTTTGATAATTATATTGTTAAGCAAGAAAATTTTAATATGAGAGTAGAGAATCATTTAATGGAAAATTCTCGAGCTATTAGTGAATTGCATGATATTGTAGAGAGAACCTCCAATGATGTTAAGATGCTTGTTAAACATTTTCATATGGTTCAAACTCAAATTGATCAACTCACTAAAGTGCAAAATGACTTGTTGGGGAATAATTCTAAAGAGAAACATGTTTATGAAGTAACAACTAGAGGTGGTGTCTCTACCCAGGATCCTCTATATCCTGAAGGGCATCCCAAAAGAATTGAACAAGATTCTCAACGCATTGAACCTAGTGCTCCTTCTAAGAAGAAAAAGAAGAAGAAACATAAAAATGTTGTAGAATCCTCTGAACCTGCTAATGATCCTAATAGTATTTCTATTTCTGATGCTGAAACTGAAAGTGGTAATGAACATGATAAAGATAATGATAAGAAGGATGCTTCTGATAAAGAAGAGGTAGAAGAAGAACCTGAAAAGCATGCTAAAAATAAAAAGTACACTAAAGAAGATTTTATTGCTGAGAAACATGGTAATGAAAGAGAACCTTGGGTTCAAAAGCAAATGCCTTTTCCTGCTAAGAAACTGAAATCAAAGGAAGAAGAACACAATAATAAATTTTGCGATTGGATGAAACCTTTATTCTTGCAAATCCCTTTGACTGATGCTATTAAATTGCCTCCTTATTCAAAGTATATGAAAGATATTCTTACTAACAAAAGGAAAATCCCCAATGAGGAAATTTCTACTATGCTTGCTAATTACTCTTTCAATGGCAAAGTTCCAAAGAAGTTGGGCGACCCAGGTATACCTACTATTCCTTGTTCTATTAAGAATAATTATGTTAAAACTGCTCTATGTGACTTGGGAGCCGGTGTTAGTGTTATGCCTTTTTCTCTTTATAAGAGACTTTACTTAGACAAGTTGATACCTACTGACATATCTTTGCAAATGGCTGATAAATCTACTGCTATTCCTGTTGGTATATGTGAGGATGTTCCTGTTCAAGTTAATACTAACTGCTTGATATTAACTGATTTTGTTGTGTTGGAAATGCCTGAAGATGATAATATGTCTATTATTCTTGGGAGACCTTTTCTTAACACCGCAGGGGCTGTTATTGATTGCAATAAAGGGAAGGTTACTTTTAATGTTGATGATAAGGAGCATACCGTCTATTTCCCCAAGAAGATTGATAAAGTATGTGGAGTCAATACTATTTTTAATGTGAGAACTATCAAAGTGGGAACTATTGATTGTCCTATATATGAGCCTAAGGAAGAATATCAAACTCTCGTGATTGGATCCATATCAATACAATTCAAGGTAACATGATTGATTTGAGGTTTATTTCTTCTTATGCTATGTAAAATTTATTTGGTGGCAAGACTTGATCAACCTTGTTAACGAATACTTTTTATATGCATAGAGGAGGTAAACTACATCTCTTTCTTCCTCCACTTGCCCTTAGTTGCTGTAGCACTTTTAATTTGCAAAGTTCCTTAGTTAGTTGGAGAATTCAAAAATTTTCCTGGCCAGTAATAATAAACTAAATACCCAGAAATGTGCATTTTTCAAAGTTTTCAAAAATTCACAAAAATTATACCGTTGGTCCTATTTTTCGACGAGGCACCTGGGAGCACCAGAGGATGACCTGTGGGGCACCCCAGGGTGCCACACCACAGGCCGGCGCGGCCAAGGAGGGGGGCGCGCCACCCTGTGGTGTGGGCCCCTCCTTGCCCCACTATCTCATCTCTTTCTCCCAGCATCTTCTCTCTCCCGAAAAAACTCGAACCAGCTTCCTCTCACTCACGTTTTTGCTCAAGAACTCCAGGTTTCTCGATCTCTTTGCTCAGCCCAGATTTCTGTCTGAAATTTGGCACATTTGCTCTCCGGTATGTGACTCCTCCGCCTATCCAAGTAGAATTTTGTTTGGTTGAGTATATCTTGAATATTTTGCTGCTGTAGGTAACATGTTTAGTGAGCTTGCATGCTTGTTCTAAGTTGTATAAACTGGTTTTGATGCATGATTAGTACTCTAGCAAGTTCCTATAGTAGTTCCCCTTGATTATATGTCACCAAATCAAATTTTTATATTGTTTGTTGAAAATTTCAGAAAATGGAGTGGAATAGATATCAATTGAACCAACAAGAATTGGAGGTCCAACAAGTTATGAGAGTGAACCGTGAAGAGGGAGTATACCCCTCCTACTACCCATGCGCAGATTTCATGAGAAGCGCGGGAATATTTGAAGATGTTCAAAGTCTAATTTCTCGTGCAGGGCTGAGTAATTTTGTTGAGGGAGAGCCAAGACAATATGCAAAATTAACTATGTCTTTTGTGCAGGACTTTAAGTTCAATTGGTCGCGATCTAACCCCACGGTCCAGTATAAAATTTACAATAAAGCTGTCAACTTGCCATTCAGTGATTTTTGTGCAGCAATTAGAGTACCGCAATGGGGATCATGCGAGAAGATAAGGGGATCGCCGCAAGAACTCTTAAACCTCTTCAAGATGATTTTCTATGGAAGGAGTTTCTCAGAGGATAGTGGTAAAATCACTAGCATTCAGCTCCCGGCTATCCGCTACTTTGCCTATTTCATTACTAAATGCGTTCTTGCCAAAAAGATTGGCGGTAAACTATCTATCCCGGATTTAGCTTTTCTAGCTGCGGCACTGCAAGGTAGTAGGACTTATAATTTGGGGGCATTGATAGCTTATAGACTTGCTACTAACCGTGAGAAAGGTGGAATTTGTGGAGGTCTCATCGCCTCTCGTTTACTAGCTTTTCATAATGTAGAACCTCATCATTTTGATATTCCATTCTCCATAGAAAAACTTGACATAGCCTCTATGATTAAACATGAATTTGTTTCTGATTCCTCCAACTTGGGTAACCTGTTTTACAAGATGACATTTTATAAGAAAGTCTGGAGAATAACTAAGAAAACTGAGAAACTAGTAAGATTGCCTGCGCCTGTTCTGTCTAACCTTGATTCCAGGGAAGATTGGTCGGTCACAGAAGGTGCACTGGATGCACACATAGAGGTATGAGGCCATTATGCAAGAGACGACATGGAGACCGAGGAACACCTCGACTCATCGTCCGATGCAGCAAGTTCCTCGCATCAACATGTTGGGCATGTGGAGCCTCCACGTTTTTCTTCTGCACAGGAACTTTACTATGACTACGCCATGAATTATCCACCGGCGAGGAACAGCGACCCTCGTTGGGGTTGAACTCCACTTAGGCCAAAAGCCTAAGCTTGGGGGGAGGTATACCGGCATCACTAATTCTTTGCATATTATGATTGCTGGATACTTGTACATACTTGTTTAGTCTCTTTGAGTGGTTTTCTAATGAGAGGGAGATGATATTTGGGGAAGTGCTGCCTGAAAACAGATTCTGGACTGTTACTAGAAAAATTCGTGCGCACAGCCAGAACGTTATTTTGAGCTGCTAATTTTTGTGCAGGTTACCCAGGTTGTTGTCTAACTTTCATTAGTTGAACACTTTTCGAGCTGAGCAACGTAAGATTTTTGTAAAAATCGATTTCTGTACTGCTGTCAGGTTTTGGCAGATTTCTGCCATCTCGCTTTTCTGTGTTTCTTCTAGTTTGCTATTTCTTGTTTTTGCTTTGTTTCCTTTCCAAAACACAAAAAGACCAAAAATATTTCTGTTGTTTCTCTTCACCATTTGTTTGCTTTGGTTTCTTGCATTTGTTTCGCTTTATTTGCTATTGCTAGTTTGCTATAAGAAAACCCAAAAAGATTTTGCTTTGTTTGCTTGTTTCCTTTTGTTCTTGTTTGCAATTCGAAAACACCAAAAATATTTGCTGTTCTTCTTTGGTTTGTAAAGTTCATCTTGAGTTCAATGGTCTTCGGTGGCTGGAGCGTGGTTTTCATTTCATATTATCCAAGCTACACAAGTGAAAGGCAATAATGACGATCTACGACAATCTGATTGTGGTGAGAGGCTGGTATGAACTCTATTTGTTTTCATTTTTGTACATATACTCATCCATGTGAGCATGCTTAGTTGGTTCATGTGAGGTATATGTTATTTGAGAAAGTCTAGTAGTTCATGATCTCTCATGTTTAGCTCCAATTTATTAATATGAGTAGCATGTCATGGATGTTTGTTGCATTGTTTTATTCATAAGTAAGTATGGCATTGTGGTATCCTCCTCTGAATAATTCATTTATATCGACTTGGCACATGCTCACGCATGCGTATGACTGAACCAAAGTCAATTAAGCCTCGATGATTTATATTGCTTCAGAGTTCTTGTATCACTTTTATGCCTCCGTTAATTTATTTTGCCGCAAGCATGATTATGACAGTTACTGCTCTCTTGATTTGTCGCTCCCTAGTCTTTTGCTAGCCTTCACTTGTACTGAGCGGGAACGCTGCTCGTGCTTCCAAATACCTGAAAACCAAGTTGTTCCAAAGTGTCCACCATAAATACCTATGCATGGCATTTCTAACCATTCCAAGTAATTCTCATGCGCTACCTTTAAAACCTTCAAAATGCTTCTCAATTTGTGTTTATGTTTCATAGCTCATGAGGAAGTATGTGGTGTTTAGCTTTCAACCTTGTCATTTACTTTTGACGGACTCTCATATGGACTAGTGGCACATCCGCTTATCCAATAATTTTGCAAAAAGAGCTGGCAATGGGATTCCCAGTCCCAAATTAATTAACCTAAATAGACACTCCTCCATGGTTTGTGATTGTTGGACGGCACCCGAAGATTCGGTTAGCCATGGCTTGTGTAAGCAAAGGTTGGGGGGAGTGTCATCATCATAATAAAACTAAAATAAAAAGGCACTCCTTCATGGTATGAGATTGTTGGCAGGCACCCGAGGATTCGGTTAGCCATGGTTTGTGTAAGAAAGGTTGGAAGGAGTGTCACATAAATATGCAAATAATTCATGGGAGCCGCTCTTGAGAGTCCGGTTGGCGAGGTAGTTGGTGTACCCATTACCATTCGTTGACAACAACAAACACCTCTCAAAATGATTTTACTCCTGATTTCAAAAAATGAAAAGCTCTAGCGCATGTTAATCCCTGCTTCCCTCTGCGAAGGGTCAATCTTTTACTTTTATGTTGTGTCTCCATTATTTCTTTGAGCACTATCTTGAGAGCACAACTGTCATTCTTAGTATAATATGCTTGTCTCAAAATATGATTGATTGTGGTATAACTTTGATGCTTTTATCTTTGACAATCACTACTTCTAGTCTTTCTATGAACTCCAGAGGTGCCCGGGCATTTATGTTTTGCCAATCAAATACAGGCAAGCGAGATACCACTTTATCATACTCTCTTATGAACATTGCAATCCTGCTTACATACATGATTCATGATGCTTATTATTAATTGTTGGTACCTCTCCATGATTGACATAGCTGTTAGATGATCCTATTTGCATATATCTCATTATGAACTGCTTAAGTATTAGCCATAGCATGAGAATATATACATCATATGAGCAAATGTGTTCGTGAAAGTTCTTTTATCGCTCAGTTGTTAACTGAATTGCTTGAGGACAAGCAATAAGCTAAGCTTGGGGGGAGTTGATACGTTCAAAACGTATCTACTTTCCCGAACACTTTTGCTATTGTTTTGCCTCTAATTTGTGTATTTTGGATACAACTAACACGGACTAACGCTGTTTTCAGCAGAACTGTTCTGGTGTCTCGTTTTTGTGCAGAAATCCAACTTTCGGGAAAATCCTCGGAATTTATGCAGAAGGCCCTATTTTCCCAGAATACTGACGGAGCCAGAAGGACAATTAAGGTGGAGGCTCGAGGGCCCCACACCATAAGGCGGCGCGGCCTAGGGGGGCCCGCGCGGCTCTATGGTGTGGCCCCCTTGGCCGGCCTCCGACGCCCTCCTTCGGACTATTTATCGGCCTCGACCTAAAAACGCAGGGAGAGAAGTCGAAGTCGCCAGAAACCCTCCAGAATGCCGCCACATCGCGAAACTCCGTCGCGGGAGCCAGAAGTCTCCGTTCTGGCACTCCGCCGGGACGGGGAATTGGAGGAGATCATCGCCATCATCACCGCCAACGCCTCTACATCAACCAGCCATGTTTCCCCCATCCATGTGTGAGTAATTCCCCCGCTGTAGGCCGAAGGGGATGGTAGGGATTGGATGAGATTGGTCATGTAATAGCATAAGATTGTTAGGGCATAGTGCCTAGTGTCCGTAATTGGTACTTTGATGATATTGTTGCAACTTGTTATGCTTAATGCTTGTCACTAGGGCCCGAGTGCCATGATCTCAGATCTGAACATGTTATTGTTTCATCATGATATTCATTGTTTATTGATCTTACCTGCAAGTTGTATACACATGTCACTGTCCGGAACCGATGGCCCCGAAGTGACAGAAATCGGGACAACCGGAGGGGATGGTAGTGATGTGAGGATCACATGTGTTCACGGAGTGTTAATGCTTTGCTCCGGTACTCTATTAAAAGGAGTACCTTAATATCCAGTAGTTTCCCTTGAGGCCCGGCTGCCACCGGCTGGTAGGACAAAAGATGTTGTGCAAGTTTCTCATTGCGAGCACGTACGACTATAATTGGAACACATGCCTATTGATTGCTTTGTACTTGGACACCGTTTTATTATTATCTGCAAATGCCCTGCTATGATTGTTACATGAGTTTCTCTCATCCATGCAACGCCCGTTCATCCGTCCCCGTGCTTACAGTATTTTAATCCTGCTGTTTACTAAAATCACTACTGCTGTCTTTGTTACTCTGCTGCTGTTATTTCACTATCGCATCGCTATAAAACTGTTACTACTGATAAACTCTTGCGAGCAAGTCTGTTTCCAGGTGCAGCTGAATTGACAACTCCGCTGTTAAGGCTTCCAAGTGTTCTTTGTCTCCCCTTGTGTCGAATCAATAAATTGGGTTTTACTTCCCTCGAAGACTGTTGCGATCCCCTATACTTGTGGGTCATCACACATCACCAAACCCTGCAAAAACAAGTTAGACGCCTCTAATTTGGTTTGCATATTTTACGTGGTTTAGGGTTTTCGAGTAAGATCCAATCTACCTACGAACATGAACCACAACGGTGATACTAGTGTTGACAATAGAAGTGTAAATTACAATCTTTACTATGGTGGGAGAGACAGACACCCGCGAAGCCACTTATGCAATACAAGTTGCATGTCAAGCGTGGAGCAAGTCTCATGAGACGCGGTCATGTAAAGTTAGCCCGGGCCGCTTCATCCCACCATCCCGCAAGAAGCAAAGTACACAAACTAAAGCAACAAAAGCATCACCGCCCACAAAATCATTGTGTTCTACTCGTGCAACAGATCTAGGCATAGACATGGCTCTGATACCACTGATGGGGTTCGTAGCATAGAAAACAAAAATTTTCCTACCGCAAGACGAATAAAACCAACAAATCTAATCTATGGAACACCCAAGATCTAATCTACAAGATCGAAGCAACGAGATGGAGATGAGACTAACCCTCGAAGATTCCAAAGTCTACGAGATTAATCTTGTTGTTGATGTAGACGATCGTCCCCGGTGCTGCAATCCGGCAGCACTTCCGTACTCGGTCGCGCGTACGATGTCGATGAAGCTCCTTCCTCTCCCCGTTCCAGCGGGCAGCGGAGGTGTGGTAGATCTCCACGGAATCCCAGCAGCACGACGGCGTGGTGGTGGTGGTGGAGAAGAATTCCTGCAGGGCTTCGCCCAAGCCGGAGCAGGAGAAACTGGGAGGGAGGAGAGGTGGCAAATTAGGGTTGCGTACGGAGCAGCTTTGGCCAGCCAAACTATCCCACTATATATAGTCGGGAACTAGGGTTAGGGTTTCACAAAACCCATCTAGTGTCGGCGCCTGGTGGGCCCACACAACACCCTGGCGCGGCCTGGGAGGGGCCCGCGCCGGCCTGTTGTGTGGCCCACCCCTGGCTCTTCTCCTTCTCCCCTTTGGACTCCGTCTACGTGACAGAAAAATAAGAACTTCTGTTTTTATTTCGTCCAATTCCGAGAATGTTTCCAGAACAACTTTTCTTGAAATACAAAACAGCAGAATTCTTCCAGAACAATTCCGGTCCTCCTCGTGATGTCTTGGATCCCATCCGAGACTCCGAACAACATTCGGTCTCCATCTCATATTCTGAATCTACCTATGCGACATCGAACCTTAAGCGCGTCACCCTACGGTTCGTGAACAATGCAGACATGGTCGAGACTCCTCTCCGAGCAATAACCAATAGCGGGATCTGGAGATCCATAATGGCTCCCACATATTCAACGATGACTTAGTGATCGATTGAACCAATTACATACAATGCCAATTCCCTTTGTCTCGCGATATTTTACTTGTCCGAGGTTCGATCATTGGTATCTCCATACCTTGTTCAACCTCGTTACCGACAAGTACTCTTTACTCGTACCGTGGTATGTGATCTCTTATAAACCATTCATATGCTTGCAAGCTAATCAGATGACATTCCACCGAGAGGGCCCAGAGTATATCTATCCGTCATCAGGATGGACAAATTCCACTATTGATCCATATGCCTCAACTCACACTTTCCGAATACTTAATCCCATCTTTATAACCACCCATTTACACAATGGCGTTTGATGTAATCAAAGTACCCTTCCGGTGTAAGTGATTTACATGATCTCATGGTCGAAGGACTAAGACAACTATGTATCGAAAGCTTATAGCATTTTGAACTTAATGACTTGATCTTATGCTACGCTTATTTGGGTGTGTGTCCATTACATCATTCAACTAATGACATAACCTTGTTATTAATAACATCCAATGTTCATGATCACGAAACCATGATCATCCATTAATCAACAAGCTAGTTTATACAAGAGGCTTACTAGGGACTCCTTGTTGTTTACATAACACACATGTATCAATGTTTCGGTTAATACAATTATAGCATGGTATGCAAACATTTATCATAAACACAAAGATATTATAATAACCACTTTATTATTGCCTCTTGGGCATATCTCCAACAGTTGGGCCTCCAAGAGCAGAGATTTGTAGAACAGCAGCAAGTTTCCCTTAAGTGGATCTCCCAAGGTTTATCGAACTCGGGGAGGAAGAGGTCAAAGATATCCCTCTCAAGCAACCCTGCAATCACGATACAAGAAGTCTCTTGTGTCCCCAACACACCTAATACACTTGTCAGATGTATAGGTGCACTAGTTCAGCGAAGAGATAGTGAAATACAAGTGGTATGAATGAATATGAGCAGTAGTAACGGCGCCAGAAAAGTGCTTGCTGGCGTGCAGTTGATGGTAGTAATATTGCAGGAAGTAAAGATGCAGTAAAACAGTAAACAAGCGATGATTGCAGTATTTGGAAACAAGGCCTAGGGATCATACTTTCACTAGTGGACACTCTCAACATTGATCACATAATAAATAAGTTCTCTTCCTTTGTGCTACATATACTCTTGTTTGATAATGAACACCATTCGTTGTGTAGGGCTACAAGAGCACCTCAATGCCGGAGTTAACAAGCTCCACAACATTCGGCATTCATATTTAAGCAACCTTTAGAGCATAATAGATCTTTGCAACTAAAACCGAGTACTAACATAGCATACACACTGTCACCTTTACACTATGAAGGGGGAATAAATCACATCAATACTATCATAGTAATAATTAACTCCATAACCTACAAGAGATTATGATCATAACCTACGCCAAGAACTACACGATGCACACACTGTCACCATTACACCGTGAAGGAGGAATAGACTACTTTAATAACATCACAAGAGTAGCACATAGACTAATAGTGATACAAAGCTCATATGAATCTCAATCATGTAGGGCAGCTCATGAGATCATTGTATTGAAGTACATAGGAGAGATATTAACCACATAGCTACCGGTACAGCCCTTAGCCTCGATGGAGAACTACTCCCTCCTCATGGGAGACAGCAGCGGTGATGAAGATGGCGGTGGTGTCGATGGAGATGCCTTCTGGGGGCACTTCCCCGTCCCGGCGGCGTGCCGGAACAGAGATTCCTGTCCCCCAGATCTTGGCTTCGCGCTGGCGGCGGCTCTGGAAGGTTTCTCGTACCGTGGCTTTTCCGTATCAAAGATTTAGGTCAGGGACCTTTAAATAGGCGAAGAGGCGGAGTCGGAGGGGGTACAGAGCCGCCACACATTAGGGTGGCGCGGGCCCTAGCCTGGCCGCGCCAGCCCCATGTGTGGGCCCCCTGTGGCTCTCCTCTGGTGGCTCTCGGGTGTTCTGGAAGCTTCGTGGAATTCTAAGATGCTGGGCGTTGATTTCGTCCAATTCCGAGAATATTTCCTTACTAGGATTTCTGAAAACAAAAACAGCAGAAAACAGGAACTGGCACTTCGGCATCTCGTCAATAGGTTAGTTCCGAAAAACGCATCAAAACGATATAAAGTGTGAACAAAACATGTTGGTATTGTCATAAAACTAGCATGGAACATAAGAAATTATAGATACGTTTGAGACGTATCATGGACCTATGACATGTGTCAAAGTGTGGTTCAAGATGTAATGGTGCAAAAGTAGCTCCCCTAAACCCTAGCCCCTAAACTGGGGAGGCTTCGAGCCCTAAACCCCTCTAAACCCCTAAACCATGACACCGGAGCTACAGAACCATGCATCATAAAGCCTAACCCTAACCCTAAACCCTAAACCTATACCTAACCATAAATACTTACCTTTAACCTAAACCCTAGCCCTATACCCTAGACCCTAGCCCTAACCCTACACCTAACCCTAACCTGTAGATCAGGCACACCCTCGATCGTGTGATAATGGCTCTAGCTGCGGGTATATGTGCCAAAGGGTCCCAATCTTGGTTCTCCATGTGTATATGTCCCAAACAAACCTAAAAGAATGAAAATGTACATTGGTGCACCCTCGCGCGGAGAAATCTAGGGGGGTAGACCCGCCGGGGCACACGTTCCGCTGTTTTGGGGGGAGGAGGAGGAGAACGACCGCCGGAGCACCGAAACCCCACCAAATCTTGCATGTGGACCTATGACATGTGTCAAAGTGTGGTGCAAGGTCTAATGGTGCAGAAGTAGCTCCTCTAAACCCTAGACCCTAAACTAGGGAGGCTTCGAGCCCTAAACCCCACTAAACCCCTAAACCACGACACCGGAGCTGCAGAACCATGCATCATAAACCCTAACCCTAACCCTAAACCCTAAACCTATACCTAACCATAAATACTTACCTTTAACCTAAACCGTAGCCCTACACCCTAGACCCTAGCCCTAACCCTACACCTAACCCTAACCAGTAGATCAGGCACACCCTCGATCGTGTGATAATGGCTCTAGCTGCCGGTATATGTGCAAAAGGGTCCCAATCTTGGTTCTCCATGTGTATATGTCCCAAAAAAACCTAAAAGAATGAAAATGTACATTGGTGCACTCTCGCGCGGAGAAATCTAGGCTGGTAGACCCGCCGGGGCACACGTTTCGCTATTTTGGGGGGAGGAGGGGGAGAACGACCGCTGGCGCACAGGAACCCCACCAAATATTGCATGTGGACCTATGACATGTGTAAAAGTGTGGTGCAAGGTCTAATGGTGCAAAAGTAGCTCCCCTAAACCCTAGACCCTAAACTGGGGAGGCTTCGAGCCCTAAACCCCACTAAACCCCTAAACCACGACACCAGAGCTGTAGAACAATGCATCATAAACCCTAACCCTAACCCTAAACCCTAAACCTATACCTAACCATAAATATTTACCTTTAACCTAAACCCTAGCCCTACACCCTAGACCCTAGCCCTAACCCTACACCTAACCCTAACCAGTAGATCAGGCACACCCTCGATCGTGTGATAATGGCTCTAGCTGCGGGTATATGTGCCAAAAGGTCCCAATCTTGGTTCTCCATGTGTATATGTCCTAAACAAACCTAAAAGAATGAAAATGTACATTGGTTCACCCTCGCACGGAGAAATCTAGGGGGGTAGACCCGCCGGGGAACACGTTCCGCTGTTTTGGGGGGGAGGAGGGGGAGAACGACCGCCGGAGCACCGGAACCCCACCAAATCTTGCATGTGGACCTATTACATGTGTCAAAGTGTGGTGCAAGGTCTAATGGTGCAGAAGTAGCTCCTCTAAACCCTAGACCCTAAACTGGGGAGGCTTCGAGCCCTAAACCCCTCTAAACCCCTGAACCACGACACCGGAGCTGCAGAACCATGCATCATTAACCCTAACCCTAACCGTAAACCCTAAACCTATACCTAACCATAAATACTTACCTTTAACCTAAACCCTAGCCCTACACCCTAGACCCTAGCCCTAACGCTACACCTAACCCTAACCAGTAGATCAGGCACACCCTCGATCGTGTGATAATGGCTCTAGCTGCGGGTATATGTGCCAAAGGGTCCCAATTTTGGTTCTCCGTGTGTATATGTCCTAAACAAACCTAAAAGAACTAAAATGTACTTTGGTGCACCCTCGCGCGGAGAAATTTAGGGGGGTAGACCCGCCGGGGCACACGTTCCGCTGTTTTGGGGGGAGGAGGGGGAGAACGACCGCCGGAGCACCGGAACCCCACCAAATCTTGCATGTGGACCTATGACATGTTTCAAAGTGTGGTGCCAGGTCTAATGGTGCAGAAGTAGCTCCTCTAAACCCTAGACCCTAAACTGGGGAGGCTTCGAGCCCTAAACCCCTCTAAACCCCTAAACCACGACACCGGAGCTGCAGAACCATGCATCATAAACCCTAACCCTAACTGTTGGAGATATGCCCAAGAGGCAATAATAAAAGTGGTTATTATATATCTTTATGTTTATGATAAATGTTTATATACCATGCTATAATTGTATTAACCGAAACATTGATACATGTGTGTTATGTAAACAACAATGAGTCTCTAGTAAGCCTCTTAACTAGCTTGTTGATTAATAGATGATTAGTTTCATAATCATGAACATTGGATGTTATTAATAACAAGTTTATATCATTATATGAATGATGTAATGGACACACCCAATTAACCGTAGCATAAGATCACGTCATTAAGTTATTTGCTATAAGCTTTCGATACATAGTTACCTAGTCCTTTCGACCATGAGATCATGTAAATCACTTATACCGGAAAGGTACTTTGATTACATCAAACACCACTACGTAAATGGGTGGTTATAAAGGTGGGATTAAGTATCCGGAAAGTATGAGTTGAGGCATATGGATCAACAGTGGGATTTGTCCATTCCAATGACGGATAGATATACTCTGGGCCCTCTCGGTGGAATTTCGTCTAATGTCTTGCAAGCATATGAATAAGTTCATAAGAGACCACATACCACGGTACGAGTAAAGAGTACTTGTCAGGAGACGAGGTTGAACAAGGTATAGAGTGATACCGATGATCAAACCTCGGACAAGTAAAATATCGCGTGACAAAGGGAATTGGTATCGTATGTGAATGGTTCATTCGATCACTAAGTCATCGTTGAATATGTGGGAGCCATTATGGATCTCCAGATCCCGCTATTGGTTATTGGTCGGAGAGAGATCTCAACCATGTCTACATAGTTCGCGAACCGTAGGGTGACACACTTAAGGTATGATGTTGTAATAGTAGAACTTGAATATGGAATGGAGTTCGAAGTATTGTTCGAAGTCTCGGATGGGATCCCGGACATCACGAGGAGTTCCGGAATGGTCCGGAGAATAAGATTCATATATAGGAAGTCATTTTATAAGTTTGAAAATGATCCGGTGCATTTATGGAAGGTTCTAGAAGGTTCTAGAAAAGTCCGGAAGAAATCACTTTGGAAGGCGGAGTCCCGGAGGGACTCCACCACCATGGCCGGCCAACCCTAGAGGGTGGAGTCCCAGGTGGACTCCACCAAAGGTGGCCGGCCACCCCCTCCCAAGGAAAGGTGGGAATCCCACCTCAAGTGGGAATCCCACCTTGGGTAGGTTTCATATCATATGGAAGGTTTTGGTTTGGGGTCTTATTCGAAGACTTGTAGACCAACTCTTGGGTGTTCCACCTATATAATGAGGGACAAGGGGAGGGGGCCGGCCACCCCAACACCACAAGGTGGCCGCACCCTATAGTGGCCGGCGCCCCCCTCTCCCAAACCCTAGCCGCCCCCTCTCCTCCACCTCTCCCGCAACGCTTAGCGAAGCTCCGCCGGAGTTCTCCATCGCCACCGCCACCACACCGTCGTGCTGCCGGATTCAAGGAGGAGCTACTACTTCCGCTGCCCGCTGGAACGGGGAGAAGGACGTCGTCTTCATCAACACCGAACGTGTGACCGAGTACGGAGGTGCTGCCCGATCGTGGCGCCGTGATCAAGATCTTCTACGCGCTTTTGCAAGCGGCAACTGATCGTCTACCGCAGCAACAAGAGCCTCATCTTGTAGGCTTTGGAAATCTTCAAGGGTGAGTCTCGATGATCTCCTCGTTGCTCCCGTCTTCTAGATTGCATCTTGGCTTGGATTGCATTCTCGCGGTAGGAAATTTTTTGTTTTCTATGCAACGAATCCCTACAGTGGTATCAGAGCCAGGTCTATGCATAGATGGTTGCACGAGTAGAACACAATGGTTTTGTGCACGTTGATGCTTATGTTGTCTTTAGTTTGAGTACTTTGCATCTTTGTGGCATAGTGGGATGAAGCGGCTCGGGCTAAATTTACATGACCGCGTTCATGAGATTTGCTCCACGCTCGACATGCAACTTGTATTGCATAAGTGGCTTTGCGGGTGTCTGTCTCTCCTACTATAGTGAAGATTCAATTTACTCTTCTATTGACAACACTAGTATCACCGTTGTGGTTCATGTTCGTAGGTAGATTGGATCTCACTCGAAAACCCTAAAGCACGTAAATTGTGCAAACCAAATTAGAGAACGTCTAACTTGTTTTTGCAGGGTTTGGTGATCTGATATGGCCATAATGTGATGATGACTATGTATGAGATGATCATTATTGTATTGTGGCAACCGGCAGGAGCCTTATGGTTGTCTTTAAATTTCATGTTGAGTAGTATTTCAAAGTAGTTGTAATAGTTGCTACATGGAGGACAATAATGAAGACGGCGCCATTGACCTTGGTGCTTCGCCGACGATGATGGAGATCATGCCCGTTGATGATGAAGATCATGTCCGTGCTTTGGAGATGAAGATCAAAGGCGCATAGACAAAAGGGCCATATCATATCACATATGAACTGCATGTGATGTTAATCCTTTATGCATCTTATTTTGCTTAGATCACGACGGTAGCATTATAAGATGATCCCTCTCACTAAAATATCAAGATAATAAAGTGTTCATCCTTAGAAGCACCGTTGCCAAGACTTGTCGTTTCGAAGCATCTCGTGATGATCGGGTGTGATAGACTCAACAAGTGCATACAACGGGTGCAAGCCAGTTTTGCACATGCGGATACTAAGGTGGCCTTGACGAGCCTAGCATGTACAGACATGGTCTCGGAACACGTGATACCGAAAGGTAGAGCATGAATCATATGATTGATATGATGAACACTTTGACTGTTCGCCATTGAAATTACATCTTGTCTCGTGATGATCGGACTTGGTGTGGTGGATTTGGTTCGTGTGATCACTAAGACAATGCGAGGGATATTGTTTTGAGTGGGAGTTCACCTAGTTTTTAATTATGTTGAATTAAAATTTGAACTCAATTTGTCATAAACATTAGTCTAAACTATTGCAAATATATGTTGTAGATATGGCGTCCCCAATCAATTTTAACCAGTTCCTAGAGAAAGAAAAGCTTAAGAGCAACGGTAGCAACTTCACCGACTGGTTCCGTCATGTGAGGATCTTCCTCAATGGCGGAAATCTGCAATATGTGCTTGATGCACCGCTAGGTGACCCTCCTGCAGAAACTGAAACCGATGAAGTAAAGAATGTTTACGCGACTCGGAAAACTCGGTACTCTCAAGTTCAGTGTGCCATCCTGTGCAGTCTGGAAGCCGATCTTCAAAAACGTTTTGAGCACCACGATCCACATGAGTTAATCAATGAGTTGAAAACTATCTTTGAAACTCATGCGGCCGTGGAATGCTATGAAGCATCGAAACACTTCTTCAGTTGCATGATGGAAGAAGGCAGCTCCGTTAGTGAGCACATGCTCGCCATGACCGGGCATGCGAAGAAACTCAGTGATTTGGGAATAGTGATTCCTAACCGACTGGGGATTAATCGTGTCCTTCAATCACTGCCACCTAGTTACAAGAACTTTGTGATGAACTACAATATGCAGAACATGAACAAAGAGTTACCTGAACTCTTCTCCATGCTGAAATCTACCGAGATTGAGATCAAGAAAGAGCACCAAGTGTTGATGGTCAACAAGACCACCAGTTTCAAGAAACAGGGCAAGTCTAAGGGAAAATTCAAGAAGGGTGGCAAGAAAGCTGCCACGCCTCCTGTGAAACCTAAGACTGGCCCTAAGCCTGATGCTGAGTGTTATTACTGCAAGGAGAAGGGACACTGGAAGCGTAATTGCTCCAAGTATTTGGCGGATCTGAAGAGCGGCCTTGTCAAGAAGAAGAAAGAAGGTATATCTGATATACATGTTATAGATGTTTATCTTACTGGTTCTCGCACTAGTACCTGGGTATTTGATACTGGTTCGGTTGCTCATATTTGTAACTCGAAACAGGAACTAAAGAATAAACGAAGACTACTAAAGGATGAAGTGACGATGCGCGTTGGAAATGGATCCAAAGTCGATGTGATCGCTGTCGGCACACTTCCTCTACATCTACCTTCGGGATTAGTTTTAAGCCTCAATAATTGTTATTTTATACCCGCGTTAAGCATGAACATTATATCTGGATCTTGTTTAATGCAAGACGGTTATTCATTCAAGTATGAGAATAATGGTTGTTCTATTTTTATGAATAATATCTTTTATGGTCGAGCACCTGAAAAGAATGGCTTATTTCTATTAGATCTCGATAGTAGTGATACACATATACATAACATTGATGCTAAGCGAATTAAATTGAATGATAATTCTACTTATATGTGGCACTGTCGTCTTGGTCATATTGGAGTGAAACGCATGAAGAAACTCCATACCGATGGATTACTTGAATCACTTGACTTTGAGTCACTTGATAGATGCGAAGCATGTCTAATGGGAAAAATGACTAAGACTCCATTCTCTGGTATTATGGAGCGAGCTACTGACTTATTGGAAATCATACATACCGATGTGTGCGGACCAATGAGTGTAGCATCGCGCGGTGGTTATCGTTATGTTCTAACCTTCACAGATGATCTGAGTAGATATGGGTATATCTATTTCATGAAACATAAATCCGAAACTTTTGAGAAGTTTAAGAAATTCCAAAGTGAAGTAGAAAATCAACGTAACAAGAAGATTAAATTTCTACGATCTGATCGCGGAGGTGAATATCTGAGTTATGAGTTTGGCATGCATTTAAAGAAATGCGGAATACTTTCATAATTGACACCGCCGGGAACACCTCAACGAAACGGTGTGTCCGAACGTCGTAATCGAACTCTCTTAGATATGGTTCGTTCTATGATGTCTCTTACTGATTTGCCGTTATCATTTTGGAGTTACGCATTAGAGACAGCCGCATTCACTTTAAATAGAGCACCATCAAAATCCGTTGAAACGACACCATATGAATTATGGTTTAATAAGAAACCTAAGCTGTCGTTCCTAAAAGTTTGGGGTTGCGAAGCCTATGTAAAAAAGTTACAACCGGACAAGCTAGAACCCAAAGCGGAGAAATGCGTCTTCATAGGATACCCTAAGGAAACTATAGGGTATACTTTCTATCACAGATCCGAAGGCAAGATCTTTGTTGCTAAGAACGGAACCTTTCTTGAGAAAGAATTTCTCACTAAAGAAGTGACTGGAAGAAAAGTAGAACTCGATGAGATTGATGAATCTTCACTCATTGATCAGAGTAGCGCAGTACCGGAAGATGTTCCTGTGCCGCCTACACCGTCAACAGAGGAAGCTAATGATGATGATCATGAAACTTCAAACGAGATAACTACTGAACCTCGCAGATCGACAAGGGAACGTGCCACTCCTGATTGGTATGATCCTTGTCTAAATGTCATGATTGTGGACAACAATGATGAAGACCCTGCGACGTATGAAGAAGCGATGATGAGCCCAGATTCCAACAAATGGCAAGAAGCCATGAAATTCGAAATGGGATCCATGTATGATAACAAAGTGTGGACTTTGGTAGACTTACCTGATAGCCGCAAGGCTGTCGAGAATAAATGGATCTTCAAGAGAAAAACAGATGCTGATGGTAATATTACTGTCTATAAAGCTCGACTTGTCGCAAAGGGTTTCCGACAAATTCAAGGTGTTGACTATGATGAGACTTTCTCACCTGTAGCGAAGCTAAAATCTGTGAGGATTTTGTTAGCAATAGCTGCATTTTTCGATTATGAGATTTGGCAGATGGATGTCAAAACGGCGTTCCTTAATGGAGACATTGAGGAAGAGTTGTATATGGTACAACCCAAAGGTTTTGTCGATCCTAAAAATGCTGACAAAGTATGCAAACTTCAGCGTTCAATTTATGGACTGAAGCAAGCATCAAGAAGTTGGAACCGACGCTTTGATAAGGTGATCAAAGACTTCGGGTTTATACAGTGTCATGGAGAGGCCTGTATTTACAAGAAAGTGAGTGGGAGCTCTGTAGCATTCCTAATATTATATGTAGTTGACATATTATTAATTGGGAATGATATAGAACTATTAAGCAGTGTAAAGGGTTATTTGAATAATAGTTTTTCAATGAAAGACCTTGGTGAAGCATTATATATATTAGGCATCAAGATTTATAGAGATAGATCAAGACGTCTAATAGGGCTATCACAAAGTACATACCTGGACAAGATTCTAAAGAAGTTTAGAATGGACGAAAGTAAGAAAGGATTCTTACCTATGTTACCAGGCAAGGTCTTGAGTAAGACTCAAGGTCCGGCTACGGCAGAAGAAAGAGAAAGGATGAGTCAGATCCCCTATGCCTCGGCAGTAGGCTCTATCATGTATGCCATGCTATGTACTAGACCGGATATAGCACATGTTGTTAGTTTGACTAGCAGATATCAAAGTGATCCAGGAATGGAACACTGGACAGCGGTCAAGAATATCCTGAAGTACTTGAAAAGAACTAAGGATATGTTTCTTTGTTATGGAGGTGACCAAGAGCTCGTTGTAACAAGTTACACCGATGCAAGTTGGAACACTGATCCTGATGACTCTAAGTCACAGTCTGGGTACGTGTTTATATTGAATGGTGCTGCAGTAAGCTGGGCAAGCTCGAAGCAGTGCACGGTGGCAAAGTCATAAACAGAATCGGAGTACATAGCAGCTTCAGAGGCTTCATCAGAAGCGGTATGGATGAAGAGGTTCATTGTAGAGCTCGGTGTGGTTCCTAGTGCATTGGACCCATTAGTCATCTACTGTGACAACATGGGTGCCATCGCCAATGCACAAGAACCAAGGTCACACAAGAGGCTGAAGCATATCAAGCTGCGTTATCATTCGATTCGCGAGTACATCGAAGATGGAGAAGTAAAGATTTGCAAAGTACACACTGATCTGAATGTAGCAGATCCGTTGACTAAAGCTCTCCCTAGGGCAAAGCATGACCAACACCAGAATGCCATGGGTGTTAGGTACCTTACAATGTAATCTAGATTATTGACTCTAGTGCAAGTGGGAGACTGTTGGAGATATGCCCAAGAGGCAATAATAAAAGTGGTTATTATATATCTTTATGTTTATGATAAATGTTTATATACCATGCTATAATTGTATTAACCGAAACATTGATACATGTGTGTTATGTAAACAACAATGAGTCTCTAGTAAGCCTCTTAACTAGCTTGTTGATTAATAGATGATTAGTTTCATAATCATGAACATTGGATGTTATTAATAACAAGGTTATATCATTATATGAATGATGTAATGGACACACCCAATTAAGCGTAGCATAAGATCACGTCATTAAGTTATTTGCTATAAGCTTTCGATACATAGTTACCTAGTCCTTTCGACCATGAGATCATGTAAATCACTTATACCGGAAAGGTACTTTGATTACACCAAACACCACTGCGTAAATGGGTGGTTATAAAGGTGGGATTAAGTATCCAGAAAGTATGAGTTGAGGCATATGGATCAACAGTGGGATTTGTCCATTCCGATGACGGATAGATATACTCTGGGCCCTCTCGGTGGAATGTCGTCTAATGTCTTGCAAGCATATGAATAAGTTCATAAGAGACCACATACCACGGTACGAGTAAAGAGTACTTGTCAGGAGACGAGGTTGAACAAGGTATAGAGTGATACCGATGATCAAACCTCGGACAAGTAAAATATCGCGTGACAAAGGGAATTGGTATCGTATGTGAATGGTTCATTCAATCACTAAGTCATCGTTGAATATGTGGGAGCCATTATGGATCTCCAGCTCCCGCTATTGGTTATTGGTCGGAGAGATATCTCAACCATGTCTACATAGTTCGCGAACCGTAGGGTGACACACTTAAGGTTTGATGTTGTAATAGTAGAACTTGAATATGGAATGGAGTTCAAAGTATTGTTCGAAGTCTCGGATGGGATCCCGGACATCACGAGGAGTTCCGGAATGGTCCGGAGAATAAGATTCATATATAGGAAGTCATTTTATAAGTTTGAAAATGATCCGGTGCATTTATGGAAGGTTCTAGAAGGTTCTAGAAGGTTCTAGAAAAGTCCGGAAGAAATCACTTTGGAAGGCGGAGTCCCGGAGGGACTCCACCACCATGGCTGGCCAACCCTAGAGGGTGGAGTCCCAGGTGGACTCCACCAAAGGTGGCCGGCCACCCCCTCCCAAGGAAAGATGGGAATCCCACCTCAAGTGGGAATCCCACCTTGGGTAGGTTTCATGTCATATGGAAGGTTTTGGTTTGGGGTCTTATTCGAAGACTTGTAGACCAACTCTTGGGTGTTCCACCTATATAATGAGGGACAAGGGGAGGGGGCCGGCCACCCCAACACCACAAGGTGGCCGCACCCTATAGTGGCCGGCGCCCCCCTCTCCCAAACCCTAGCCGCCCCCTCTCCTCCACCTCTCCCGCAACGCTTAGCGAAGCTCCGCCGGAGTTCTCCATCGCCACCGCCACCACGCCGTCGTGCTGCCGGATTCAAGGAGGAGCTACTACTTCCGCTGCCCGCTGGAACGGGGAGAAGGACGTCGTCTTCATCAACACCGAACGTGTGACCGAGTACGGAGGTGCTGCCCGATCGTGGCGCCGTGATCAAGATCTTCTACGCGCTTTTGCAAGCGGCAAGTGATCATCTACCGCAGCAACAAGAGCCTCATCTTGTAGGCTTTGGAAATCTTCAAGGGTGAGTCTCGATGATCTCCTCGTTGCTCCCGTCTTCTAGATTGCATCTTGGCTTGGATTGCGTTCTCGCGGTAGGAATTTTTTTGTTTTCTATGCAACGAATCCCTACACTAACCCTACACCTAACCCTAACCAGTAGATCAGGCACAACCTCGATCGTGTGATAATGGCTCTAGCTGCGGGTATATATGCCAAAGGGTCCCAATCTTGGTTCTCCATGTGTATATGTCCCAAACAAACCTAGAAGAATGAAAATGTACATTGGTGCACCCTCGCGCGGAGAAATCTAGGGGGTAGACCCGCCGGGGAACACGTTCCGCTGTTTTGGGGGGAGGAGGGGGAGAACGACCGCCGGAGCACCGAAACCCCACCAAATCTTGCATGTGGACCTATGACATGTGTCAAAGTGTGGTGCAAGGTCTAATGGTGCAGAAGTAGCTCCTCTAAACCCTAGACCCTAAACTGGGGAGGCTTCGAGCCCTAAACCCCTCTAAACCCCTAAACCACGACACCGGAGCTGCAGAACCATGCATCATAAACCCTAACCCTAACCCTAAACCCTAAACCTATACCTAACCATAAATACTTACCTTTAACCTAAACCCTAGCCCTACACCCTAGACCCTAGCCCTAGCCCTAACCCTACACCTAACCCTAACCAGTACATCAGGCACACCCTCGATCGTGTGATAATGACTCTAGTTGCGGGTATATGTGCCAAAGGGTCCCAATCTTGGTTCTCCATGTTTATATGTCCCAAACAAACCTAAAAGAATGAAAATGTACATTGTTGCACCCTCGCGCGGAGAAATCTAGGGGGGTAGACCCGCCGGGACACACGTTCCGCTGTTTTGGGGGGAGGAGGGGGAGAACGACCGCCGGAGCACCGGAAGCCCACCAAATCTTGCATGTGGACCTATGACATGTGTCAAAGTGTGGTGCAAGGTCTAATGGTGCAGAAGTAGCTCCTCTAAACCCTAGACCCTAAACTGGGGAGGCTTCGAGCCCTAAACCCCACTAAACCCCTAAACCACGACACCGGAGCTGCAGAACCATGCATCATAAACCCTAACCCTAACCCTAAACCCTAAACCTATACCTAACCATAAATACTTACCTTTAACCTAAACCGTAGCCCTACACCCTAGACCCTAGCCCTAACCCTACACCTAACCCTAACCAGTAGATCAGGCACACCCTCGATCGTGTGATAATGGCTCTAGCTGCCGGTATATGTGCGAAAGGGTCCCAATCTTGGTTCTCCATGTGTATATGTCCCAAAAAAACCTAAAAGAATGAAAATGTACATTGGTGCACCCTCGCGCGGAGAAATCTAGGGGGGTAGACCCGCCGGGGCACACGTTCCGCTGTTTTGGGGGGAGGAGGGGGAGAACGACCGCCGGAGCACCGGAACCCCACCAAATCTTGCATGTGGACCTATGACATGTGTCAAAGTGTGGTGCAAGGTCTAATGGTGCAGAAGTAGCTCCTCTAAACCCTAGACCCTAAACTGGGGAGGCTTCGAGCCCTAAACCCCTCTAAACCCCTAAACCACGACACCGGAGCTGCAGAACCATGCATCATAAACCCTAACCCTAACCCTAAACCCTAAACCTATACCTAACCATAAATACTTACCTTTAACCTGAACCCTAGCCCTACACCCTAGACCCTAGCCCTAACCCTACACCTAACCCTAACCAGTAGATCAGGCACTCCCTCGATCGTGTAATAATGGCTCTAGCTGCGGGTATATGTGCCAAAGGGTCCCAATCTTGGTTCTCCATGTGTATATGTCCTAAACAGACCTAAAAGAATGAAAATGTACATTGGTGCACCCTCGCGCGGAGAAATCTAGGGGGGTAGACCCGCCAGGGCACACGTTCCGCTGTTTTGGGGGGAGGAGGGGGAGAACGACCGCCGGAGCACCGGAACCCCACCAAATCTTGCGTGTGAACCTATGATATGTGTCAAAGTGTGGTGCAAGGTCTAATGGTGCAAAAGTAGCTCCCCTAAACCCTAAACCCTAAACTGGGGAGGCTTCGAGCCCTAAACCCCTCTAAACCCCTAAACCACGGCACCGGAGCTGCAGAACCATGCATCATAAACCCTAGCCATAACCCTAAACCCTAAACCTATACCTAACCATAAATACTTACCTTTAACCTAAACCCTAGCCCTACACCCTAAACCCTAGCCCTAACCCTACACCTAACCCTAACCAGTAGATCAGGCACACCCTCGATCGTGTGATAATGGCTCGAGCTGCGGGTGTATGTGCCAAAGGGTCCCAATCTTGGTTCTCCATGTGTATGTCCTAAACAAACCTAAAAGAATGAAAAAGTACTTTGGTGCACCCTCGCGCGAAGAAATCTAGGGGGGTAGACCCGCCGGGGCACACGTTCCGTTGTTTTGGGGGAGGAGGGGGAGAACGACCGCCGGAGCACCGGAACCCCACCAAATCTTGCGTGTGGACCTATGATATGTGTCAAAGTGTGGTGCAAGGTCTAATGGTGCAAAAGTAGCTTCCCGGTGTGACCTTCCTCACATTTGGGCGATAACACTCAGCAGATTTTCCGAAGCGTCGATTGCTCCGAAACCCTCATATATGTGGGGGATGAACATGGAGAGTAATTTTGTATTGCATTGTCTTAAGTAACACTAATAAATAGTCATCAAAAAGTAAAACTAATTAAAAAATAAATATAAGTATTAGATGAAATAAAATAGAGAGAAAAAACAAATAAAATGAATGGTGGCGCACGACAAAGAAAGATTCGCACGGCAAAGGAGCCTTTGCCGTGCATCTTGTCTTGCCGCACGGCAAAGGGTGCGCCACGGCAACGTCCAGACCCTTTGCCGTGCATCTTTTCTTTGCCGTGCGGTGTGCAGGATCTTTGCCGTGATGCTTTTCTTTGCCGTGCGTGCTTCTTAGGCTTTGCCGTGCAAAGCTTCTTTGCCGTGCGCCACGGCAGAGTATGCCGTGCGGCAGTTGCTCGAAATCGTTGCCGTGCGATTTGTCTTTGCCGTGCGTGCTGCTTGCTCCGCACGGCAAAGATTTCTTTGCCGTGCAGCGGCTCACGGCAATGATTGCCTGCATGGCAACGGCAATTTTTCCCGTAGTGATAATTTAAATTATATAGGTCAAATTAGCGACCTAGGGATACAGGTAGTAATAAATGTCACACAAGCTTTTTATTCTTTTTGGTTCGCCGGTATTTCAGTGAACCTTCATCTTGGTTCGGTGTTCAGTTTTAAACCGATATCACAGTGGAAAATAACTGATCAAAACAGCAACAGACCATCAATTTTGGCCAGATTTTTAACACGGATCTTGGAACACGTAATTTGGCACTAGAGCGAGGGGACTTACTGTAGTTGTCGCCGGTTAGCGAGGACGTGGAGTGTTGCAACTCGTACGATCGAGTTTTTAGACATAAAGCAGTTTTTAGACATAAAGCATCCAGTTTCCAGCTTTAAATTAATAAAGCCCCACGGCTTGACGTTACATCAGTACACAACACGATATTTGCATAGCACGATCTCCCTCTAAAACCCCTCCAAAATCTAATACATCTCGGTAAAGCCTGCTAGTCCAGGAGACCCCAACATCGCCCTAACCCCAAGGAAACTGCTGGGCGTCCCCCGGGGGATCTGATTCCCCAGCCCCCGGGTCCCCAGCCGTCGGATCAACCATTTTGACGGTTAGATTTGCATGTAGCAAAAAAACATCTCCGGCAGCAAAAAATCACCCCCGGCAGCAAATGACTGAAGCAAAAAACGGTTCGTTTAGAAAAAGAAAATAAAAAGGCTGGGCTCGCCGGAGACCTCACCGGAGACCTCGCCGGAGACCACGTAGCAAACATATTACGCAGATGTAGCAAAACCGCAAATAAATTGTAGCAAATATTTTTATTCATATGCTGCAAATCCTCAGTGACGTGTAGCAGCACTGCCCAAGGTAGCAACTCCGGCCACCCAAGGTAGCAGCGCACATGTCGGCCGGCTCCGGTGAGAAACCTCGCTAGTGTCGACCACGATGGTAGCACCACCGACGGACGAAAGTAGCGGACACCGTCGCCACTTGTAGCAGCGCCGATGGCCGGACGTAGCAGGCGCCGCCGCCGCTTGCAGCAGAGCCGCCGGCCTTTGGTAGGGCCGGATGTAGCAGGCGCCGCCGCTTGCAGCAGAGCCTCCGGCGTTTGGTAGCAGCGCCGCTGGCCGTACGAAGCAGGCGCCACCGCTGTTTGCAGCAGCGCCGCCGGCCGGACGTAGCAGGCGTCCTCGCCGCTTGCAGCGGCACCGCCGGCCGGACGTAGCAGCACCACCGGCGGGACGTAGCATACGCCGCCTCCTTCGGTAGCATCGCCGCCGTCCGAACGTAGCATACGCCGACAATGGATGTAGCATCACTGGCGGGCGGCATGTACTATGGTGGGCACTCGCTAGTGGTCGCAGCGGCGCCGCCCACCGTTTGTAGCACAGACGGTCAAGCCTCGTAGCACGCCCCCGTTCCCTTGAAGCGCTGGCGGCAGCAGGACTGCCTGAGATCATGGAGAAGGCCTGCGACAACAACATGCAGAGGGTCGGGGCTTGCAGCACTACCACCATGGGGGACGGCCGGCGGCGCTCCGTGGGGATGGCCGGTGCGCAGCGGCTTCACGAGCTGAGGAGGTGGTCAGGGTAGCCTGAAGCCGCGCGCAAGAGAGGCGGTGCTCGGCTTGGGCGCCGACGAGGACCCGGCGCGGCATCTGTAGGAGGAGGAGATCGGGGGAGGCGACGGCCGTGCAGGGAAGGCGCGGGAGAACGGCGGCTCGGCGGCTCGGCGGAGGAGTGCGCGAGCGGAGGATGTGGAGGGGATCAGGGCAGGGGAGCCGGCGACAAAGAGGTCCTCGGCGGCGGCGCCATGGCCGCACCTCATAGCGGCGCGAGGAGTCAAGGACGGAGAGCGCGCGCGGACGAGCTCAGGACCCTCATCTCCATCTCCGGGAGGAAGCTCCGGCCAGCAGGGCACGGGCGGGCGCGACGCCAGGCGGTGGCGGCTGCCGGCCGCGCGGGGCAGTAGCAGAGTCGTGCGAGCGGATACGATTCTTGTGGTGGACGATGGGTTGGTGGGGCCTGGGAAAGAGACGTCCTCACGTTCGTGTCCGTAGCCGTAGGATTGATGCGATCCAACGACGCGCGACCCGGAGGTTGCGTCGCTCGCAGCCTCCGGGGGATCTGGATCATTTTCCTAACCCCAATCCACGTGAATTGGGCAAACACATTGAAAAGTATACACCGATGCTTTCTGGATGGCTACATAAAGCACACTTGCCATCAAACTGGTAATGTCTTTTTAGAATCTAGTCATTGGAAGGGAGGCGCCCCTTAGCTAGGTGCCATGTGAAAATCTTGATTTTTAAGGGAGTCCCCGCCTTACATCTTCTTTGGTGTGACCCCCACTGGTACAAATATTGGATAGAGGAAACTTGCAAACGCTTCCAGAGACTGAGACACCCTCTGAGTGTTAGTCCATAGAGCTCTGCCAGCAGTTGTTGCCATTGTAAGACCTCAGCTCTGTCAAAAAGCCCTGACATCTGGATGAGACGTGCGCGCATGGGGGCTAGATGTGTTGTCCCTATACTAGATCTAATGTCCCCGCTATGAAATGAGAGAGGAAGGGGTGACTAGCTACCCAGGGGCTTTCGTTTTTTTACCCTCTCGTTTAGGGTTTCTGTGCTCTGGCGGCGTCCCTGTGCCCGTCGTGAGATCGCTCGCTACCCAGCCCACCACCCTCGCCCGATCCGATCCCAGTTTCCCTCGTGGCCGAGGCCTGCCCTCGCTTGCGCTGTCGTCTGTCTCGTGGTGCCTCGACGCCCCACGTTCCTCTAGATCCTTGCAGCATGATGGGAGATACGGGTGCCCACGCCTCTGATGCTGCGGGAGGGAAGGAAGAGGAGATTGAGGACATGCTTAGTCACTTGGAATTGAATGAGGACGAACTTGACGATGTGGTCATAGGCAGTGAAGATGCAAAGGAATACAAAAAGGAGGCCCGATGGCTCGCGATCGGGAAAGTGTTGACGCCGAGATCGTTTAGCTCTGAGGCCCTTTTCGAGAAGATGAAGAGCATCTGGAATCTCTCTCGCGATCCGATATGCAGAGAGGCGGGTGAGAATCTGTTTATTTTTCAGATGCATTGTTTAGGTGATTGGAAAAAGGTTGTCCATCAAGGTCCTTGGACGTTCCGCGGTTGGGGCCTGCTAGTAGAAGACTATGATGGTCTGAGCGACCCTGAGGAATTTGTATTCAGAGGGATGCATGTGTGGGCTCAGATACATGGTATTCCAGAATTATACCGTAAAAAAGAGGTTATTGATGACCTTGCTCGGCGGATTGGTGCTGTCAAAGAAGTTCAGATGACCCCAAAGCTGTATTTTGAAGGCAATTATGTCCGGCTCCGTGTCAAGGTTGATACCACTAAGCCTCTGATGCGCTTTGTTTCCCTAACTATTCCGGATGAGGGACGAAAGAGGTTGGCAGTAAAGTATGAAAAAGTGCCTTTCTTTTGCAAGCGCTGCGGCCTATTTGGTCATGATCACGAAGAATGTGGTGATGGTGTGTGGGATGATAAACAGCTGCAGTATGGTACCTGGATGCTAGCTGTTCGAAGGTCCACGCAACCCGCCCAAGCCCCTAGGCGCTTTACCCCAAAGGTTCCGGCCCACGGCGGTTTTAGTGGTGGGGGAGGTCTTCGTGCTAATGTGCCTAGAAAGAGATCGTACGGGGACGCAGGCCTTGATAAGGACGATGATCTACAAAACACGGCTGAAAGTCCGCTGAAGAATGGCCTGCCCATTGTTCCCTTTGAAAAAGAATCTGAGAAGGGCGCAAGAAAGAAACTTGAGCTACAGCCGGGAGATCCTGAAAATAATGGAGGTGCCATCGCCTCCCTGATGAGCTCTGATACTGATGGTACAATGGAGGTTCCTCCTCCCCCTCCACCCTATATCAAAAATAAAGATAGATCGAAGGTACGAAAAAAAGATGAATCTGAAATTCCCTCGGCATCATCGGCGGCCTCCTCCGAGGAGGACCGCCGGGCCCAATGAGTCTACTAGGTTGGAACAGCCGGGGAGGGGCACCCGCGACTGTTCATGAACTAGTCACTCTAGTTCAAACTTACAAGCCCTGTTTGGTTTTCTTATGTGAAACCAGACAATCGGAGGAGCGTGTTAAAAACCTTCGTTTTCGGATTGGTATGAAGAACTGTTTCCATGTAAAGGGAGAAGGTTCTGGCGGAGGTATTGCCCTTTTCTCTCAAGAGGGCCTGGTGGTGGAGCTCCTCTCTTTTAGTAATCGCTACATTGATACTCATATTAGTGGTGGCCCTTTTGAATCAAAGTGGCGGGGCACTTTCGTGTATGGAGAACCACGTGCAAGTGAGCGGCATCATATGTGGGCGAAACTTCGACAGATTAAACCTCGATCTCAGGAACCATGGTTAATGTTGGGTGACTTCAATGAAGCGATGTGGCAAGAGGAGCATTTTTCTCAGTCCAAAAGATCTGAAAGGCTAATGATGGACTTTCGGGAAGTCCTATCACACTGTGATCTGTATGATATAGGCTTTACTGGCACTCCGTGGACTTTCGATAACAAGCAGAAGGGTTCTCGAAATGTGAAAGTTAGACTGGATAGGGCGGTGGCTTCCCCAGCTTGGTCTGCTATCTTCCCGTCGATGAGACTCACTCACCTCACCTCATCTAGGTCTGATCACTGCCCCCTCCTCCTCTCTGTTGATTCTGGACCAGGCCGTGCTCCTTCCAGACCCATAAGGAGATATGAGATCATGTGGGAAAGGGAACCATCGTTGGCTCCGGCAGTTGAAGAGGCGTGGTCACGCCGCGTTCCAATTCATGACCTGGGCGACATCAATACATCGCTGAAAACTGTTATGAGCAGCCTATATAATTGGAAATCTGTACACATAGGGTCTGTTCCAAAAGAATTGGAGAGAAAACGGAAGCTGTTGGGAGAGCTCGCTCTGTTAACCGATGATGAAAGCATTGCCAAAAAAGATACCCTGTCAAAGGAGATGGACGAGCTTCTGTATAAGGAGGAAATGATGTGGCTTCAATGCTCCCGTATTTCCTGGCTGCGTGAGGGTGATCGAAACACCAAGTATTTTCATAGACGAGCCTCTCGTCGGAAAAAGAAAAATCGCATTAGCAAGCTGAAGAGAGCGGATGGCTCTTGGACCGTCGATGCAAAAGAAATGGAGGAAATCACTCGTACGTTCTTCCAGGACCTCTACTCTAAGGATGACAACACGGATCATAGGATCATTACTGACTTGCTGCAGTGCTGTGTGGACGAAGAGATGAATGACCGCCTCTGTGCTCCGTTTTCAGAGAAGGAGATCAGCGACGCCTTGTTTCAAATAGGTCCTCTTAAGGCGCCGGGCCCGGACGGTTTCCCGGCCAGATTTCTGCAGCGGAATTGGGATATTCTGCGAGAGGACGTTGTCGTTGCTGTCCAAAAATTCTTCTCTGATGGTGTGATGCCTGAACAAGTTAATGACACAGCAATTGTTCTTATTCCAAAAAAGGACAACCCGGAAGAAATCAAGGATTTTAGACCAATAAGTCTCTGTAATGTGGTGTTCAAGGTGGTCTCAAAATGTTTGGTTAATCGGCTACGCCCATGCCTCCAAGACATAATATCACCAACGCAGAGTGCTTTTATTCCGGGAAGACTCATCACAGATAATGCTCTTATTGCGTTTGAATGTATCCACTCGATTCAGACCGGCTCGGCACAGCGAAAGAATTTTTGTGCGTATAAGTTGGATATGGCCAAAGCGTACGACCGCGTGGACTGGAATTTTCTTGAAGGGGTTTTAGCGAAGCTGGGCTTTCATGGTAAATGGATCCGGTGGGTGATGGCTTGTGTGACCACCGTACGCTACTCGATTCGCTTTAACGGAAATATGATGGACCCTTTTATTCCCACACGTGGACTGCGCCAAGGTGATCCCCTTTCGCCATACCTTTTTTTGTTTGTTGCTGATGGTTTGTCAACTCTTATCAGAAAGGAGATTGAACTGGGAGCTCTAAAAGAGATGCATCTGAGCAGGAGAGGCCCGGGTATTTCCCATCTTCTCTTTGCGGATGACTGCCTCCTTTTCTTTGATGGCCATATTGACCAGGCGCGGGTGGTGAAAAATATTCTAGACAGATATGAGGAAAGTACAGGGCAGTTGGTTAGTCTGGGCAAGTGCTCTATCTTGTATGGCGACCAGGTCCCGGTGACCACACAAAATGATATAAAGGAATTGCTGAAGTATGAGACTGCCTGTTTTGAAGAGAAATACCTCGGATTGCCTGTGCCTGATGGCAGACTGAAAAAAGGTAAATTGCAATCAACAAAAGACAGATTTTTGAAAAAAGCAAACGATTGGGTCGAAAAGTATATGTCTAGTGCTGCGAAGGAAATCCTCATTAAGGCGGTATTACAGTCCCTCCCTACATATGCTATGGGCGTATTTAAATTCCCTGTGGGCCTGACTGAGGATTTTTCAAAAATTGTTCGAGATTTCTGGTGGGGTGATGAAGAGAACCGACGGCGCATGCACTGGATGTCCTGGGAAAAGATGACGCGGCCAAAAAGCCAAGGAGGTGTTGGATTTCGTGATCTCCGCATCTTCAACCAAGCGTTGTTAGCTCGGCAAGCCTGGAGATTAATCCATTTTCCTGATAGTCTTTGTGCGCGAGTGCTCAAGGCTAAATACTACCCGTCGGGCGACCTTCTGGACACTGCCTTTATCCAGAAGACATCACAGTCTTGGCAGGGTGTTATCCATGGCTTGGAACTCCTCAAAAAAGGGGTCATTTGGAGAATTGGCTCGGGTACGCAAGTGAAAATATTCAGAGATAATTGGCTTCCTAGGCCTGACGCCCCTCGCGTGTCACAGAGACTTGCAAACAGCCGTCGCCGCTGGGTTTCTGAGCTCATCGACCCGATATCGAGACAGTGGGATGAAGCCCTGGTGCGGTCTTGCTGCCCATCATCGGATGCTGACTCCATTTTGTCTATCAAGTTACCTAGCAGACCTTGTGATGATTTTGTGGCATGGATGCCAGAGAGCAATGGCTTATTTTCTGTTCGATCTGCATACAAGCTCGGTATGGAACCGGCCTACTCCAGATTGAGCCTTGGACAGTCAAGTGCAGAGCCTTTGGGTGATCGTGGGATTTGGAACATTGTCTGGAAGGCAAAGGTACCTAATAAACTGAGGGTCTTCGCTTGGAAGACGGCCACTTCGACGCTTTCTGTGATGTCTAACCTACACCACCGCATTCAGACTATTAGCCCTATATGCCCTATCTGCGGCAATGAAGAAGAGGATGGCCACCACGCTCTAGTCCGGTGCACGATCGCTCGTGCGCTCAGGGTAGAGCTGCGTGTCCCCTGGCAGCTCCCCCCGGAAGAGGCCTTCGCTTATACGGGATCGGAATGGCTCCTTATCCTGCTGCAAAACCTCCCAGGTGAGTTGCGGTCAAAAGTTCTCTTTCTTCTCTGGCGGGTTTGGCATCATCGAAACAATATTATTCATGGAGATGGGAAAGCCTCAATCTCTGCCTCTGTCCCGTTTTTGGTAAACTACTTTCAGACTTTTAATTCTTTGACGAATCCAGTACCAGACGCAAAGGGGAAGTCTCTTAGTCCCCAGGATAGCGCGATATTTCATGCGGGTTCAGGTACTCCTAGCTCCTGGACAGCTCCAAGGTCTGGTGAAGTGAAGGCGAACGTGGATGCGGGATGGGATGCGGTCTCGAAGAAGGCGGGTATTGGCATCATTATTAGGGATTGCACAGGTAGTGTGATTCTTTCGGAGTGGAAGCCGATCCGAGGTTGCATATCAGCTGAAGAAGCGGAAATCCAGGCGGTGGTTGCGGGATTGAAGCATCTTATAAACCTGCGTCGATGGCCTGCTTCTCTCGAGACAGACTGTCTTCGTGTGGTTCATGTCCTAACCGGCTCGGATAAGGATCGGTCGGGCTCTTGGTGCCTGTATGAGGAGGCGCGGGAACTCCTGAAGATCTTCACTCAAATATCTGTTCGCAAGGTTGATCGTCATAGTAATGGGGCTGCTCACTGTTTAGCTAGACTTGGTAAGACGGGAGAAGCTGGCATGTTATCTGGTGCAACACCGATCTGCGCATTGGCTGTTGTTGCACGTGATTGTAATTTGTAACCATACTCTGTGCTTACCGCGGGCAAGTTTTTAGACGCACTCTTTTCCTTCCAGGGTACCGAAGGGGACTGGAAGGTTTTTAATGAGGCGGGCTTGCTCTGCTTAATATAGTGTGGTTCCTTTCAAAAAAAAAAAAGAGAGAGGAAGGGGTGACTGAAATATAGAAAATGGTTTGCCACACACTTCTCATTGCTATGTTGCCCTTTATATAGGGGCTTGGTTGACTACAAAGTCAAAAAGTAACATCACATGGTTCATGACATCTACCATGTCATTGCCAATATACATGACGTCTAGCACGTGCTATGCACTATGCATGATGTCTAGCACGTCCTATGCAATATTCATGACATTTACCAAGTCACGTGCACTATTCATGACATCTAACATGTCATGCCATACCTACTTTCTGAAACACAAGCCTATCCTAACAATCACTCCCTAGGCTTGAGTTTCGGCGACACCTCCACGATGCCGATGCTTGAGCACTTGACCAAGGGGCTTGATCAGCATGTCAATGAGCTGATGTTCGGTTGGCATGAAATCAACACAATCTCCTTCCTCTCCACACAGTCCTAGATGAAGTGGAACTTCAGCTCGATGTGCTTCGATCGCTAGTGGAAAACGGAATTCTTAGGCGAGCGAGATAGCCGACTTGTTGTCGAGCTTGATTACCACCTGCTCTGCCCTGTAATCAAGCCAGCCAGATTCCCCCGGCAAGCAGTCGTGGCAGCAGTCACATACTCCGACTTGTAGCTGGAGAGAACCACGATCTTATGCTTCTAGGACTACCAGGTCACCGGACTGCTCCCAGAAAGAACAGCGTGCCGGACGTACTCTTGCGCTAGTCGATCTGCCCACCCAAGTCGTTGTCGTCGTAGCCGACTAGGCGTGGTGCACCTGAGCTTCTGTCATACCTACACTCGAGTCCCAGGGACCGGCGGTGTAACGTAGAATGCGATTCAAGATTGCTAGGTGCTCCTCCGTTGGACCCTCCATGAAGCGCGACAAGAATCCGACGGTGAAAGTCGGATCGGGTCGGGTGTGCACCAAGTATTGGAGGCTCCCGACGATGCTCTGATACTCAGTCACACCGGTCGCGGGTGCCGTGTTGTGCCTGGACAGCTTGAAGCGCGCCTCCATGGGAACATATGGTTAGCGGTTCCCTATTAGAGTTACTATCCCAAGGTATTTTTACGGGCGGACTTTCTTCAGACACCGAATTTTAGATAATAAATAATATATGTTCGTGCGCATCAATGGATGCGGATTTTAGATAATAAATAATATATGTTCGTGCGCATCAATGGATGCGGAGGTCCGGTGAGGGTGTGGGAGGTTAGCCTCCTTTTTTGAAAAAATAATAACACTAGTAACAACCGTCGTTACTCCTTAGCTCATTGTGTCTAGTAAAACTGACCTAGTTAAAACTGAAATAGCACATGCATCTCTATAGAATCACATTGGAACAACATTATTTTAGAAAAGAGAATTGCATGTTTTAGCAACAGAAATGACGATTTTATTTTGTGCAGGCAATTTGTACGTGTGCAACACTCTGTGCTAAAAAATATACATAACTTATTGGCCAAAATTCTAACAAGTAATGCTCGTCTAAACATAGAAATAGTCATCCTTTTTGTAAGTAAAGAGAAAACCATGATTATTTGACACCATAGAGTATTATTTTTAGGGGAGGCTCTACCATGAATGGTCTGTGACCAGCATGATGTTTAGCTTTATATTTAGCGAGTATACGATGTCATATCAAAGCTTTACGTTTTTTGTTGATGCTGAGCGAACTGTACGGGATAATCGGTTTAGTTCGGATGTTCAGCCCGTTTGGTGCTTCCGCTTTCCTCTGTCCGCTTGCAAATGGGCCGGGCCTATCGTTAGCCCACTTCCTAGAAACGGTAGGGAAACCCTTGAGCTTAAAGCAAGATCGGTTAGTGGCGCGCACCGCCGCAGGTGCACAGAACGGTTCTGAAACCTTCGGCCAAGAAAAAAGGAGCACAGTTGTGAACCAAATTCTTTTTCTTCTGAGGAAAAAAAACAAAGAATGGTCGAGGAAAAACATGCTAGTACTGTGCCCTTTGCCATATGTGCCATCGAGAGAAGCTACGGTGTTTGACTCGAGTTTCCTCTGCAGATTGCAAAGCCCACAGAAGCGGATCATGGCGTCACGGAGCCCGACTCTCCCCGCCTCCGTGGAACCTGCGCTGCTCTCGTCAGCCTCCAGGAGGCGTATCCACCACATGTGGTCATGTCCACATTGACATCATGGCCGCACTGCCGTTGCGACGATGGGCTGTGCACGGTTTTGTTGGCAGCCAGCAGCCACGCTGCAAAGCTTTACATTTTTTGTTGATGCTGAGCGAACTGTACGGGATAATCGGTTTAGTTCGGATGTTCAGCCCGTTTGGTGCTTCCGCTTTCCTCGGTCCGCTTGCAAATGGGCCGGGCCTATCGTTAGCCCACTTCCTAGAAACGGTAGGGAAACCCTTGAGCTTAAAGCAAGATCGGTTAGTGGCGCGCACCGCCGCAGGTGCACAGAACGGTTCTGAAACCTTCGGCCAAGAAAAAAGGAGCACAGTTGTGAACCAAATTCTTTTTCTTCTGAGGAAAAAAAACAAAGAATGGTCGAGGAAAAACATGCTAGTACTGTGCCCTTTGCCATATGTGCCATCGAGAGAAGCTACGGTGTTTGACTCGAGTTTCCTCTGCAGATTGCAAAGCCCACAGAAGCGGATCATGGCGTCACGGAGCCCGACTCTCCCCGCCTCCGTGGAACCTGCGCTGCTCTCGTCAGCCTCCAGGAGGCGTATCCACCACATGTGGTCATGTCCACATTGACATCATGGCCGCACTGCCGTTGCGACGATGGGCTGTGCACGGTTTTGTTGGCAGCCAGCAGCCACGCTGCATGCTATGTGTGTGCTCGCCTGAGCCAAGGTCGGGAATGTTCCCGAAACTGAGCAGATTTTGAGCGAAATAAAATAAAGGCATGCGCTAGCCTACAGCTGGCTGTAAAAATCGGAAGCATCAGCCGCCTCCACCACAGTCCGATCTAGTTAAGTGAGTGAATCCCGCGCGTCCGATCGCGGTATAAAAACGATTTATATGTGTTCTTTTTAAAAAGTATGTAACAGTTATCTCCAACATTTTTTCGCCGGTGTCCGATCACGGTACAAAAACAATTTGTATGTATCACTATTTTCCAAAGTATGAAATATTTATCTTCAATGTTTTTTCGCCGGTGGTACAAAAAATCCGGTAGTGGTACAAAAGGATTTTAAATATTATTTTTCTCTGTGTATCGAAAATGTTACATTGTTTTGCAACATTTCTCAGCAGTATAACGAACATTTTTGCGTAAATTTTCAAACATTATAGAAACATGTATGTAACATTGCTGCAATCACTCTGCGTAATATGTACCAAAATCATTGTGCCACTTTGCTCGTACTAACACACCAAAAATTATGTAGACATCGAACAAATTGGAACATCATGTGTAACATTGGTACCACCATTGGTGCAAATTTCTCTGTACCAAATTTCATGAAAACACCACCATGCCCGATTTGAGGTCCCAAGCATACCTGGCCAACGGGCCGGGCTTTGGCGTGTCGGCCCGCAGCACGCGAAAAAAGCCTGTCATGGGCTCAGCTTGGCCTGTGAGGTGCCAGCCCGGCCCGGCCCGTTAGGCGTAGGCCCGTGAGGGCACGCGACCGGCCCATGCAGCACTGGGGTTCGAACTCGCAACCTCCACCATTCCGTGCGTACACCTAACCACCACACCAGCGAAACATTGCTGATACACATGGAATTCGGCTCTCCTTAAAGAAATTTTCCGGGGGTCATGTTAGTGATTCCCAGGCCCGCGTGCTAAATGGGCCGCCGTGTCGGCCCGCCTAGGTTATGTGCCATGCCGGGGCCGGGGGGGCGGGGCACGTGGGCCGGCACGGCACGGCCCGCCAGCTCACGGGCCACCTGCGTGCCGTGCCGGGCCAGGCACGTGAAGCTAGGGCCGGGCCAGTGCCGGGCCGGCCCGGCCCGTTGGCCAGGTATGGTCCCAGGCAACTGAATCAGCCGATGACGAAGAAGCATTCGGTGAAAACCCCGGTGCTTTGTCCCATGGTGTGCGGAGAACGGCGCTGGAGATTGATGTTGGCCAGATCGAAGGAGATCCACGACGTCGCAACTGACACCCAATGGGTCAGCCGCCGGGAAGACCTTTCCCGCATCGACAGCGAGGGGCGCGTGGAGACTGCAGCCGAGGAAGGGGAAAAGCCCGGCGCGGCGACGAGAGCGCACGGCGCGGCAGCGGGAGCGCGTGGTGGCCGGCTTCCAGCGGCGACCATAGCTGGGGTGCGCGGCTGCGGCGGCATGGGGCGGGAGCTAGCAGCGGCAGCGGCGGCCTGAACGGGAGCGCGCGGCTGCGGCGGCGCGAAGGCCAGCATGGAACAACACCCGAGAGATGATGTGAGAAAGGTGGGGCGTGGAGCTGTTCTCACCCGCCTGTAGCTACAGCCGGATGGAGAATAGACTTTCCATAAGAAAAAAGCTACGTTTCTCCGATTAGACTAGTCACAATGAAAAGTATCATAAACTAGTATCATACATATAATACTAGTTTATGATACAACACCTACAATGCATAGTATCATGAATTAGTATCACAGTTCTATCATATTTAATGTGTTGTAGAATCTCAATGCAAATATGTGTACATGATGTATTTGCCACTAAAATTTCTAGTTTTACGTGCTATGATATGGTATCTACCTATGATACTACTCTCACCTCTCTCTTCATTAATTGATGTGCCACATCAATTTTTTTTCCTACATGGCATGCATAATACTACCTATGATACTTTCATTGTAGCTAGTCTTAGGCAAACCTGTACTCGGACCAAGTCCCAACAACGAGCACACAACACTAATTAATAATTAGCCAAGGTTGTTCCTACCGATCTCTCCCTAATTATGATTGTTGATCTTCCCTGCTTCTCCGGTCTTACTACCTCTGATGCGTGCAATTAACACACGTCCGTTGGGAACCCCAAGAGGAAGGTGTGATGCGTATAGAAGCAAGTTTTCCCTTAGAAAGAAACCAAGGTTTATCGAACCAGGAGGAGTCAAGAAGCACGTTGAAGGTTGATGGCGGCGAAGTGTAGTGCGGCGCAACACCAGGGATTCCGGCGCCAACGTGGAACCTGCACAACACAATCAAAGTACTTTGCCCCAACATAACAGTGAGGTTGTCAATCTCACCGGCTTGCTAAAAACAAAGGATTAAACGTATTGTGTGGAAGATGATGATTGTTTGCGAAGAACAGTAAAGAACAATTGCAGTAGATTGTATTTCAGATGTAAGGAATAAGACCGGGGTCCACAGTTCACTAGTGGTGTCTCTCCCATAAGATAAATAGCATGTTGGATGAACAAATTACAGTTGGGCAATTGACAAATAAAGAAGGCATAACAATGCACATACATATATTATGATGAGTACTATGAGATTTAATCAGGGCATTACGATAAAGTACATAGACCGCTATCCAGCATGCATCTATGCCTAAAAATTCCACTTTCAGGTTATCATCCGAACCCCTTCGGGTATTAAGTTGCAAGCAACAGACAATTGCATTAAGTATGGTGCGTAATGTAATCAACACAAATATCCTTAGATAAAGCATCGATGTTTTATCCCTAGTGGCAACAGCACATCCACAACCTTAGAACTTTCTGTCACTGTCCCAGATTTAATGGAGGCATGAACCCACTATCGAGCATGAATACTCCCTCTTGGAGTCACAAGTATCAACTTGGCTAGAGCCTCTACTAGCAACGGAGAGCATGCAAGAACATAAACAACTCATATATGATAGATTGATAATCAACTTGACATAGTATTCAATATCCATCGGATCCCAACAAACACAACATGTAGGATTACAAATAGACGATCTTGATCATGATAGGCAGCTCACAAGATCGAACATGATAGCACAATTAGGAGAAGACGACCATCTAGCTACTGCTATGGACCCATAGTCCAGGGGTGAACTACTCACACATCGATCCGAAGGCGATCATGGCGATGAAGAGCCCTCCGGGAGATGATTCCCCTCTCCGGCAGGGTACCGGAGGCGATCTCCTGAATCCCCCGAGATGGGATTGGCGGCGGCTGCGTCTCTTGAAGGTTTTCCGTATCATGGCTCTCGGTACTGGGGGTTTCGCGACGAAGACTTTAAGTAGGCGGAAGGGCAAGTCAGAGGGCGTCACGAGGGGCCCACACAACAGGCCGGCGCGGCCAGGGCTTGGGCCGCGCCGCCCTAGTGTGTCGCCACCTCGTGGCCCCACTTCGTATCTCCCTCGGTCTTCTGGAAGCTTCGTGGAAAAATAAGACCCTGGGCGTTGATTTCGTCCAATTCCGAGAATATTTCCTTACTAGGATCTCTGAAACCAAAAACAGCAGAAAACAACAACTGGCTCTTCGGCATCTCGTCAATAGGTTAGTGCCGGAAAATGCATAATAATGACATATAATGTGTATAAAACATGTGAGTATCATCATAAAAGTAGCATGGAACATAAGACATTATAGATACGTTTGAGACGTATCAAGCATCCCCAAGCTTAGTTCCTACTCGCCCTCGAGTAGGTAAACGATAACAAAGATAATATCTGAAGTGACATGCTATCATAATCTTGATCAATACTATTGTAAAGCACATGAGATGAATGCAGCGATTCAAAGCAATGATGAACACAATGAGTAAACAACTAAATCATATAGCAAAGACTTTTCATGAATAATACTTTTAAGACAAGCATCAATAAGACTTGCATAACAGTTAACTCATAAGTAATAAATTCTTAGTAGAAAGCTTTGAAACAACACAAAGGAAGATATAAGTTTCAGCGGTTGCTTTCAACTTCAACATGTATATCTCATGGATAATTATCAACACAAAGTAATATAACAAGTGCAATAGGTAAACATGTAAGAATCAATGCACACAGTTTACACAAGTGTTTGCTTCTAAGATAGAAAGAAGTAGGTAAACTGACTCAACAATAAAGTAAAAGAATAGCCCTTCGCAAAGGGAAGCATGGATTACTATTTTTGTGCTAGAGCTTTTCATTTTAAAAACATAGAAACAATTTTGTCAACGGTAGTAATAAATCATATGTGTTATGTATAAGACATCCTATAAGTTGCAAGCCTCATGCATAGAATACTAATAGTGCCCGCACCTTGTCCTAATTAGCTTGGATTAACACGGATTATCATTGCATAACATATGTTTCAACCAAGTGTCACAAAGGGGTACCTCTATGCCGCCTATACAAGGGTCTAAGGAGAAGGTTCGCATTGGATTTCTCGCTATTGATCATTCTCAACTTAGACACCCATACCGGGACAACATAGACAACAGATAATAGACTCCTCTTTTAATGCTTAAGCATTCAACAACATGTAATATTCTCATAAGAGATTGAGGTTTTGTGTCCAAACTGAAACTTCCACCATGATTCATGGCTTTAGTTAGCGGCCCAATGTTCTTCTCTAACAATATGCATACTCAAACCATTTGATCATGAAAATCTCCCTTACTTCAGACAAGACGAACATGCATAGAAACTCACATGATATTCAACAAAAGTAAAAGTTGATGGCGTCCCCAGAAACATGGTTACCGCTCAACAAGCAACTTATTAAGAAATAAGATACATAAGTACATATTCTTCACCACAATAGTTTTTAAGGCTATTTTCCCATGAGCTATGTATTGTAAAGGCAAAGAATAGAAGTTTAAAGGTAGCACTCAAGTAATGTACTTTGGAATTGCAGAGAAATACCATGTGGTAGGTAGGTATGGTGGACACAAATGGCATGGATTTTGGATCAAGGGTTTGGATGCACGAGAAGAATCCCTCTCAATACAAGGCTAGGTTAGCAAGGTTGTTTGAAGCAAACTCAAGTATAAATGGTACAGCAAGACTCACATATGAATATATTGTAAGCATTATAAGACTTTACATTGTCTCCTTGTTGTTCAAACACCTCAACCAGAAAATATCTAGACTTAGAGAGACCAATCATGCAAACAAAATTTCAACGAGCTCTATGTAGTTCTTCATTAATAGGTGCAAAGTACATGATGCAAGAGCTTAAACATGATCTATATGAGCATAACAATTGCCAAGTATCAAATTATTCAAGACATTATACCAATTACCACATGCGGCATTTTCCGTTTCCAACCATATATCAATGAACGAGGTAGTTCAACCTTCGCAATGAACATTAAGAATAAAGCTAAGAACATATGTGTTCATACGAAACAGCGGAGCGTGTCTCTCTCCCATATAAAGAATGCTAGGATCCGATTTTATTCAAACAAAAACAAAAACAAAAGCAAACAGACGCTCCAAGTAAAGCACATAAGATGTGACTGAATAAAAATATAGTTTCACTAGAGGAACCTGATAATGTTGTCGATGAAGAAGGGGATGGCATCCCCAAGCTTAGATGCTTGAGTCTTCTTGAAATATGCAGGGATGAACCACCGGGGCATCCCCAAGCTTAGACTTTTCACTCTTCTTGATCATATTGTATCATCCTCCTCTCTTGACCCTTGAAAACTTCTTCCACACCAAACTCGAAACAAACGCATTAGAGGGTTAGTGCATAATTGAAAATTCATACATTCAGAGGTAACATAATCATTCTTAACACTTCTGTACATTGCACAAAGCTACTGAAAGTTAATGGAACAAAGAAATCCATCAAACATAGCAAAACAGGCAATGCGAAATAAAATGCAGAATCTGTCAAAACAGAACAGTCCGTAAAGATGAATTTTACAGAGGTACTTAACTTGCTCAGATGAAAATGCTCAAATTTAATGAAAGTTGCGTACATATCTGAGAATCACGCACGTAAATTTGCAGATTTTTCTGAGTTACCTACAGAGAACCATGCCCAGATTCGTGACAGCAAGAAATCTGTTTCTGCGCAGTAATCCAAATCTAGTATTGATTTTACTATTAAAGACTTTACTTGGCACAACAATGCAATAAAATAAAGATAAGTATAGGTTGCTACAGTAGTAACAACTTCCAAGACTCAAATATAAAACAAAAGTGATGTAGTAAAATCATGGGTTGTCTCACATAAGCGCTTTTCTTTAACGCCTTTCAGCTAGGCGCAGAAAGTGTGAATCAAGTGTTATCAAGAGATGAAGCATCGACATCATAATTTGTTCTAATGATAGAATCATAAGGTAACTTCATTCTTTTTCTAGGGAAGTGTTCCATACCTTTCTTGAGAGGAAATTGATATTTAATATTACCTTCCTTCATATCAATAGTAGCACCAACAGTTCGAAGAAAAGGTCTTCCCAATATAATGGGACAAGATGCATTGCATTCAATATCCAAGACAACAAAATCAACGGGGACAAGGTTATTGTTAACCATAATACGAACATTATAAATCCTCCCTAAAGGTTTCTTCGTAGCATTATCAGCAAGATTAACATCCAAATAACAATTTTTCAATGGTGGCAAGTCAAGCATATCATAGAGTTTCTTAGGCATAACAGAAATACTTGCACCAAGGTCACATAAAGCATTACAATCAAAATCATTGACCCTCATCTTAATGATGGGCTCCCAACCATCTTCTAACTTCCTAGGAATAGAAGTTTTAAGTTTTAGTTTCTCTTCTCTAGCTTTTATTAGAGCATTTGTAATATGTTTTGTAAAGGCCAAATTTATAGCACTAGCATTGGGACTTCTAGCAAGTCTTTGTAAGAACTTTATAACTTCAGAGATGTTACAATCATCAAAATCTAAACCATTATGATCTAAAGCAATGGGATCATTGTCCCCAATGTTGGAAAAAATTTCAGCAGTTTTATCACAAGCAGTTTCAGCAGTTTTAGCAGTTTCAGCCAGTTTTGTACGCTTTGCACTAGGAGTAGAAACATTACCAACACCAATTATTTTACCATTGATAGTAGGAGGTGTAGCAACATGTGAATCATCAATCTTACTAGTGGTGGTAATAGTCCAAACTTTAGCTACATTATTCTTTTTAGCAAGTTTTTCATTTTCTTCTCTTTCCCACCTAGCATGCAATTCAGCCATCAATCTTATATTCTCATTAATTCGAACTTGGATGGCATTTGCTGGAGTAACAATTTTATTATCAATATCCTCAGGTTTAGCAGCCATTATTAATTAAAGAAGATTGTGACGCAGACATGTATGAGATTCGGTTTTCAGCATTTGAAATCTTAGTTTGCAAACCCGAAATCTCCATATTCAAGTTTTCAAGTTGATTTCCTATATTTTTCAACAAGGTAGATTGTTTATTCATAGTTTTAGTAAACAATTGATTTTGCTCATATTGTGATTGCATAAAGCTCTTAGTGGATCTTTCAATTTCTAGCATCTTTTCCTCATATCTACCATAAAAATTACCATAATCATTACCACTAGCAGGATATGGCCTATAGTTGTTACCAGAATTGTTCCTATAAGCATTGTTGTTGAAATTATTATTTTTAATGAAGTTCACATCAACATTTTCTTCTTGAGCAACCAATGAAACTAAAGGAACATTATTAGGATCAACATTAGATCTACCATTCACAAGCATAGACATAATCACATCAATCTTATCACTCAAGGAGGAGGTTTCTTCGACAGAATTTACCTTCTTACCTTGTGGAGCCCTTTCCGTGTGCCATTCAGAGTAATTTATCATCATATCATCAAGAAGCTTTGTAGCCGCCCCCAAAGTAATGGACATAAAGGTACCTCCAGCAGCTGAATCCAATAGGTTCCGCGAAGAAAAATTCAGTCCTGCATAAAAGGTTTGGATGATCATCCAAGTAGTCAGTCCATGGGTTGGGCAATTCTTTACCAAAGATTTCATTCTCTCCCATGCTTGAGCAACATGTTCATTATCTAATTGCTTAAAATTCATTATGCTACTTCTCAAAGATATAATTTTAGCGGGAGGATAATATCTACCAATAAAAGCATCTTTACATTTAGTCCATGAATCAATACTATTCTTAGGCAAAGATAGCAACCAATCTTTAGCTCTTCCTCTTAATGAGAAAGGAAACAATTTTAATTTTATAATATCACCATCTACATCCTTATACTTTTGCATTTCACAAAGTTCAACAAAATTATTAAGATGGGCAGTAGCATCATCAGAACTAACACCAGAAAATTGCTCTCTCATGACAAGATTCAGTAAAGCAGGTTTAATTTCAAAGAATTCTGCTGTTGTAGCAGGTGGAGCAATAGGTGTGCATAGGAAATCATTGTTATTAGTGTTTGTGAAGTCACACAACTTAGTATTTTCAGGAGTATTCATTTTAGCAGTAGTAAATAAAGCAAACTAGATAAAGTAAATGCAAGTAACTAATTTTTTTGTGTTTTTGATATAGAGAACAAGACAGTAAATAAAGTAAAGCTAGCAACTAATTTTTTTGTGTTTTGTTTTAGTGCAGCAAATAAAGTAGTAAATAAAGTAAAGCAAGACAAAAACAAAGTAAAGAGATTGGAAGTGGAGACTCTCCTTGCAGCGTGTCTTGATCTCCCCGGCAACGGCGCCAGAAAATATGCTTGATGCGTGCAATTAACACACGTCCGTTGGGAACCCCAAGAGGAAGGTGTGATGCGTATAGAAGCAAGTTTTCCCTCAGAAAGAAACCAAGGTTTATCGAACCAGGAGGAGCCAAGAAGCACGTTGAAGGTTGATGGCGGCGAAGTGTAGTGCGGCGCAACACCAGGGATTCCGGTGCCAACGTGGAACCTGCACAACACAATCAAAGTACTTTGCCCCAACGTAACAGTTAGGTTGTCAATCTCACCGGCTTGCTGAAAACAAAGGATTAAACGTATTGTGTGGAAGATGATGATTGTTTGCGAAGAACAGTAAAGAACAATTGCAGTAGATTGTATTTCAGATGTAAGGAATAGGACCGGGGTCCACAGTTCACTAGTGGTGTCTCTCCCATAAGATAAATAGCATGTTGGGTGAACAAATTACAGTTGGGCAATTGACAAATAAAGAAGGCATAATAATGCACATACATATATCATGATGAGTACTATGACATTTAATCAGGGCATTACGACAAAGTACATAGACCGCTATCCAGCATGCATCTATGCCTAAAAAGTCCACTTTCAGGTTATCATCCGAACCCCTTCGGGTATTAAGTTGCAAGCAACAGACAACTGCATTAAGTATGGTGTGTAATGTAATCAACACAAATATCCTTAGACAAAGCATCGATGTTTTATCCCTAGTGGCAACAGCACATCCACAACCTTAGAACTTTCTGTCACTGTCCCAGATTTAATGGAGGCATGAACCCACTATCGAGCATAAATACTCCCTCTTGGAGTCACAAGTATCAAATTGGCCAGAGCATCTACTAGCAACGGAGAGCATGCAAGAACATAAACAACTCATATATGATAGATTGATAATCAACTTGACATAGTATTCAATATCCATCGGATCCCAACAAACACAACATGTAGGATTACAAATAGACGATCTTGATCATGATAGGCAGCTCACAAGATCGAACATGATAGCACAATTAGGAGAAGACGGCCATCTAGCTACTGCTATGGACCCATAGTCCAGGGGTGAACTACTCACACATCGATCCGGATGCGATCATGGCGATGAAGAGCCCTCCGGGAGATGATTCCCCTCTCCGGCAGGGTGCCGGAGACGATCTCCTGAATCCCCCGAGATGGGATTGGCGGCGGCTGCGTCTCTGGAAGGTTTTCCGTATCGTGGCTCTCGGTACTGGGGGTTTCGCGACGAAGACTTTAAGTAGGCGGAAGGGCAAGTCAGAGGGCGCCACGAGGGGCCCACACAACAGGCCGGCGCGGCCAGGGCTTGGGCCGCACCGCCCTAGTGTGTCGCCACCTCGTGGCCCCACTTCGTATCTCCCTCGGTCTTCTGGAAGCTTCGTGGAAAAATAAGACCCTGGGCGTTGATTTCGTCCAATTCCGAGAATATTTCCTTACTAGGATTTCTGAAACCAAAAACAGCAGAAAAGAATCGGCTCTTCGGCATCTCGTCAATAGGTTAGTGCCGGAAAATGCATAATAATGACATATAATGTGTATAAAACATGTGAGTATCATCATAAAAGTAGCATGGAACATAAGAAATTATAGATACGTTTGAGACGTATCAACCTCCATACCGGATTAATGGGCAATTACGCATTTCGAGAAACAAATTTAACTATGAATTTGGTCAACAAAATATGAGATATATGCCACAAAAATTATACCGTTGGATTCGTATTCAAATTTTTTTTTCAATAATATAATTTTTGAGATATATATCTTATATTTTATTGACCAAATTAGTAGTCAAACTTGTTTCTCGAAATGCGTAATTGCCCATTAATCCGGTATGGAGGTAGTAATTAACTTCATGCCTATTTGCATCTTGCATTTGGGGGTTAGTGGTAGTAGGGTTCGGGAGAAATCTTTGCTGAAATTTGGGCTTGGCCTTAGCCCATATCTTAATACAAATTCTGAAATTCTCTTGGCCCATGTGGGATCAAAGTTTAGTCCCACATTACTAATTGAGAGAGAGTTGGAGTGGTATATAAGGTGGGTTGTTCTAGTTCCTGTAAGTGAGTGAGTAGACAGCCCTCGCGCACTCCGTCATGCCGCCCATATACGACCGCCTCTTTCTAGATCATTGTGGCACCGCCTTCATCTTGCTCACCCGTTTTTCGGCGTGCACCGACCATCGGGACAGTATGCCTACGAAACCATGTCTCTCGTTGACATGTACGGGTGAGGGGCAATCAGGTTTTTAAGAGCGCTTACGCGTGACTATTGGCAACACGACGTTGTCCGACGACGAGTTCCCGAACGACGACATCTTCCCGGACATTGATGACCTCTTAGGCAACCTCTGCTGCGGCCAACGATGAAGTATGTGTTTCTATCCTTTTTGTTTCAGATCTTTCTAGAGGTTCTAGTACTGTTGTTTGGGTCAGAATCTCTATTTGATTGCATGTTACGTTGAGAGTCGCATATTCTAGATAAATGTAAGTATTTGTTAGACTCGTAGACTCTGGAACCTTATAAAGATGCTTAAAGATAATAAAATGGATACCAACAAATCCAAAATACATAATAATACACGAAAGTAGTGCCCCCTGCTAAATTCATTATATAAAATTATGTGTCTTCTTATATTGTTAATTAGCCAAGCTTTAAGAGGAACTTCCAATGTGGAAAGGCTTCGCCAAGTCCACCCAAAGAAGTGGAAGGTCCTAAGAAAAAATAACCTAGTGTAAAGTTGTAAACCATAGTACACAATCCCTTTGTTCTTAAATACTCTATATTCTAGTTCTCAATTTTTCCAGAATTAATCTATATTTTAGCTGTGTAATCAATAATAAATAGCACATAAAGCAAAACAGTCTACCTCTCTCTATTTAGATCTCATTAATTCTAATGTACCTAGGATTGGTTGTTCACATATCAAACTAATATTATTAAATAACCTTTCTAATTGGTCTTAAAATGTGTAGAACGTAGACTAACAGAGAATAGAGGGAGTAATTCACTACATCAAATGATAGACATGAGTTTGAAGTGGAAGGTTTTAACGGTAAGAACCACACTTATATGGTTAATTTATCAATTTTGATAGGAAAATTAAAATCGATATTCTGATGCTGAAGGGTGTAGCAACTAAAAAAATAGTGAAAAAATAAGTTATAAACAAGTATAAAATTAAATTCCTTACGCCCGCGCGACGGTCGCTCGCTCCCGAGCCGATCGACCCGGCCAGACCTAGGGCAAAGGTTGAGACCGAGGTTTAGGCTGGCGCCGCACCTCTACGGCCGCACGAGGCCTTGACCTAACATTGGACGAGACCTCGCCGGAGGAGACTGGATTGATAGGGTTTGCGAGGCGCTCGTCGTGGCCTCAACACTCTCAACGCTCAACCTACTACGAAAGTCGGTCACGGTTCTTGCTCCCATGCTAAAAGCAGATTCAGATGCAACCGTAGATGCAGTCATTGCTAGCACATCACATGCGATTGCAGCAAGTGTGGGATAGGTTATAGAGTTCATTCCACCATTTTAGTATGTCAAAGTCAGCAGATCTCGGAATCGGGCTCTCATTCAAATATCGGTCATGCTCTGTGATTACTTGATCTTGGTTATGCTCATTAAGGTGGTTATCCCAGTCATCAAAGATATCGTCTGTTGTGAGCATTTGACTATGATCTTGTCCTGCTGGTTGCGATAAGTTGGTGCTGTCATTCTTGAGTTAAGAAAAATATTCGTTGAAGAGACTCCTAAAAGTTTTCTTCACTCTGTCAATCCGTGGCTGAGGATCATTCGGAAAGGCTTGTTTGAGACGAAACTCCACATGCTTAAGCTTGAAACGCGGGTCAAGTATCACCAGAATTGAAAGGTTCATATATGAGCTATACCAATACTAGTTGAACTTTACTTTCATGGCACTGACCATCGGTCCAAGATCATTATTAGAGGCTTCAGTATGCAGAGTGTTCTTTATTTTCCACATCTCATGGAAGTAAAGATTTGATGTTGGGTACGATGTACCCAAGATTATCATGGTTGCATCGTAAAATAACTTCAACACCTTGCAAAGAACTACTGCCCTCCCAATCTTTCGCAGAGGGAGCATACGTGTAATTGGAGTCTTGCTTGGCCAAGGAAGCAAATGCTCAACTATATTCCATGGCTGTCTCAATCATCAGGTACGTTGAATTCCAGCGAGTGGAAGTATCCATAGTAGGCCACTTAGCAACAGGGAGCCCAGCTTTGGCAATTACATCCTTGAACCTTTTTTTCGGCCCTCTGAAGATCTAATATATTTTACACTCTCCCGAATGTTGTTGACAATAGCATCCACGTGGTCTAGACCGTCCTTAACAATGAGATTTATTACGTGTGCTGCATAACGATTGTGTAGCAACTGTCCACTCACTGGAAGAGCCATCTTATCCACCAAATTGCGCTTTAACTCAAAGACCATTGAGTCATTAGCCCGATGCATTGTCCAATATGATCCCAAATATCTTATACTAAATATTCCATTCATGGATGCATTCAAGAAGCTGATTGAACATCTCAATTCCTGTGTGAGGTGTCTCAACAACGAAGAACTTGATAACTCACTTCTTAACTTCCCAATCTGCAGTGACGTAGTGACAAGTTATGCACATATATCCTAGAGTCTGATTCGATGTCCACATGTCTGCTGTCAAAGAAAATCTGAAGTTTGCATCCTTGAACATTCCCGGTAGTGCCACCTTCTGCTCTTTGAATGCATCAATACAATCATTTCTGGAGGTTGTCCGACATATCGGCTTGAACAATGGGTTTAGACTTGCTACAAATCTTCTAAATCCATCATATTCCACGAGGATAAACGGAAGCCCGTGCAACGCAATCATCCTGACAAGCTCCTTTCTTGCAGTCACTGGATCAAAGGTCCTATTCTGATGAAAAAGGAACACAGTTGTGAACCAAATTATTTTTCTTCTGATGCAAAAAAAACAAAGAATGTTCGAGGGAAAACACGCTAGTACCGTGCCCTTGCCAATGTTGCCATATGTGCCATCGAGAGAAGCTACGGTGTTTGACTCGAGTTTCCTCTGCAGATTGCAAAGCCCACAGAAGCGGATCATGGCGTCACGGAGCCCGGCTCTCCCCGCCTCCGTGGAACCTGCGCTGCGCTCGCCAGCCTCCAGGAGGCGTATCCACCACATGTGGTCATGTCCACATTGACATCATGGCCGCAATGCCGTTGCAAGGATGGGATGTGCACGGTTTTGTTGGCAGCCAGCAGCCACGCTGCATGCTATGTGTGTGCTCGCCTGAGCCAAGATCGGGAATGTTCCCGAAATTGAGCAGATTTTGAGCGAAATAAAAATCGGAAGCATCAGCCGCCTCCACCACGGTCCCATCTAGTTAAGTGAGTGAATTCCGTGCGTCTGATCGCGGTATAAAGACGATTTGTATATGTAATAATTATCTTCAACATTATTTTGCCGGTGACCGATCGCGGTACAAAAATGATTTGTATGTATCACTTTTTTCCAAAGTATGTAATATTTATCTCTAATATTTTTTCGCCGGTGGTACAAAAAATCCGGTAGTGGTACAAAATGATTTTAAATATTATTTTCTCTGTGTATCGAAAATATTACATTGTTTTGCAACATTTCTCAGCAGTATATCGAACATTTTTGCGAAAATTTTCCAACATTATAGAAACATGTATGTAACATTGGTGCAATCATTCTGCGTTATATGTACCAAAATCATTGTACCACTTTGCTTGTACTAACACACCGAACAAATTGGAACATCGTGTGATACCATTGGTGCAAATTTCTCTGTACCAAATTCCATGAAAACACCACCATGCCCGATTTGAGGTTCCAGGCAACTGAATCAGCCGATGACGAAGAAGCTTTCGGTGAAGAAGCCGCTGCTTTGTCCCATGGCGTGCGGAGAACGGCGCTGAAGATTGATGCTGGCCAGATCGAAGGAGATCCACGGCGCTGCAACTGACGCGCAATGGGTCAGCCGCCGGGAAGATCTTTCCCGCATCGACAGCGAAGGGCGCGTGGAGACTGCAGCCGAGAAAGGGGAAACGCCCGGCGCAGCGACGAGAGCGCAAGGCGCGGCAGCGGGAGCGCGAGGCGGCCAGCTTGCAGCAGCGGCCATGGCTGGGGTGCGCGGCTGCGGCGGCCTGGGGCGGGAGCTAGCAGCGGCTGCAGCGGAGCGAAGGCCAGGATGGAACCGCAGCCGAGAGAAGATGAGAGAAAGGTGGGGGCGTGGAGCTGTTCTCACCCGGCTGTAGCTACAGCCGGATGGAGAATAGACTTTTCCATTAAAAAAAAAAGCTACGTTTCTCCGATTAGGCAAACGTGTACTCGGACCAAGCCCTAACAACCAGCACACACTGAAACACTAATTACTAATTAGCCAAGATTGTTCCTAACGATCTCTGCCTAATTATGATTGTTGATCTTCCGTGCTTCTCCGCTCTTAATTAACTTCATGCCTATTTGCATCTTGCATCTGGGTTAGTGGTATTAGGGTTCAGGAGAAATCTTTGCAGAAATTTGACCTTGGCCTTAGCTCATATCTTAATACAAATTCTAAAATTCTCTTGGCCCATGTGGGTTGGCAAGTTGTGGGATTAAAGTTAGTCTCACATTGCTAATTGAGAGAGAGTTGGAGTGGTATATATGGCGAGTTGTTCTACTTCTTGTGAGTGAGTGAGAAGAGAGCCCTCGCGCACTCCGCCGAACCGCTCATATACGACCGCCTCTTTCCAGACCATTGTGGCACCGCCTCCGTCTTCCTCATCCCATCTTTCGGCGTGCACCGATCGTTGGGAAAGTAGGCCTCCGAAATCCTGTCTCTCGTAGATATGTACGGGTGACGGGTGATCAGGTTTTTTAGGAGCGCTTACGCATGACTTTTGGCAACACGACGTTGTCCGACGACGAGTTCCCGAACGACGACTTCTTTCCGGACCCATTGGCAATCTCTTCGGCAATCTCTGTTGCGGCCAACGATGAACCGTATGTGATTCTGTCCTTCTTGTTTCAGATCTTGCTAGAGTTTCTAGTACTGTTGTTTGGAGTAGTTGTGATAGGTTTATCTTATCTAGATGTTATATGTTCATCTACTTTGTTGATCTTCATGTTTAGTTTACATGTTGTTTATGTAGTCATGATTTATCGGTTGTTTATTCGAATTAAATCATATGGTAATTTGCTTATATATTCAACAATCCTTGTCGGCTCGTCCGGCACCGACCTGTGACGCCTGTGGGTGTCGCTATTCCTTCTTGAAGGACGTCGAGTGTACCTCTCCTCCACTTCACCCCGAGTATCGGGGGAAGCCCTGGTCCAATTCGCTCGTTCGGGCAACAACGCCGTGTTAACTACACATCCCTTTCTGAAGATGATGCATTGGTACTTGATGATCGGGGTGCTTGACGCGTGGTGGGACAACTTCGGAGGGCGCTAGCAGTTGTGGGACGCCATCGTTCCGTCGATCTTCCATTAGCTTCTTTTGTATCTTTTTTTCAGTTGGGCATGTTTGTGCAGTTGTCCTAGCACTTTCTTTTTTTCTGACTCTTATAGTGTGGTTGCCTTATTTATAAAGCTGGACGAAAGCCTATTTTAAGGAGAAAACGTACTAAAACATCAGAGCATGGTCTAGGTAATATTGTTATTTTATAATAATGCATGAAGTGTCTGAATCACCAAAAAAACAAGCATGGTCAGTGAGAATATGGGTTAGAGAAGAAACCTCGGTAGTAGGAATCTGTGTTTGATTGCATGTTATGTTGAGAGTCACATATTCTAGATAAACTAGATGACCGGTTGCGCTATCGCGCAAATGGCATAATCAAGTCAGAATTTAAACTATAAGTTTAGCTTATTTTAAGATTAAGAATTGGCCTGGAATTTAACTTCTTTTGTATCTTGCAGACACATCATTACATCAAGGTGTTGTAGTGAGATATGACAATTTGGTACGATTTCACACTATTTTTTCAGTTTTTATGTTTTTGTATAAGTTCCTCCACCAAATTATGGTTAGTGTACCGAAAGAGGTAGTATTATAAAAGAAGCATTAAAAGATAATTGCTAATTCCAAGAAGAATGTATCTCAAGACAAAAGAGTTGATACCACTATTTTTACGGTTAGAAGTGTCAATTTTGAAAACATATCAGATACGGAGGGGTAGTCTGGTCAGATATCAACTAAATCTCAATATGCGCCTTGTATTTTGGTGAAAAGGGAAAAAATAATACGCCTTGTCCAAAGAAACGGAGGGAGTATTGGGTTATGTGTGCGCTTCCACTTTTACGTTCTGGTCGTGCTTGGTGTACTAATATTATTGTTAGGAATAACACGGTGAAAGACACGTTGGTGGTTCTTTTGTATCTTGTTCCACTAATGAAAAATTTGAAACAAAAAGTTGCAAACCTTATGAAAAATATTTATGTTGTAGCATATAACCAAACAAAATTACATACAATGGAAGTAGTTTTCAAAAGAAAATTAAGCGTAGTCTCTCAATTATCAAATAAGTGATATATTAATGATATAAACAATAAGTAGGATTCAAGGCATCACATTCCCTTTGAAAAATGTAAGATCAATTCCCAAATTGCTCATTTGGGAAGTATCCATGCGGGTAAGTGCCTATTTGTATTCGTGCAGGTGAGTGACAGAATTAGGACGGGTGTGCCACTTGCGCATATACCAGGGTTGGTCCTGAAATGATTGGGACAATCGGCTCGGTGGGGCCTTGTGGCGTGCTTGAGGCGATGGCTCCCCTGGCAGTGCGGTGTCCTCGGTAAGAGTAGGGCGACCTTGCCAGCAACCTTCATTTCTGACATGTCCCGAGGTACATCAGCTCCCTCCCGTCTCTTCTTAGATTTTCCTATGGAATTCATGATTTATGCAGAGATATTTTCTTCAGATAAGAGGTAATGAAATTAGTGGTGGTTATTAATCTTGGAGGCACAAACTATAACCAGCAAAGTAAATTGGAAAATGTCCCTAACGCTACTTGGGATACTGGTCCAATTTTCATACCGGCTCCATATAAGAAATGCATTGAGATCAAACGACATAACTAAGCGTCCCCTTGAAAAGATAATGTAATCTCCTCACAGAATGATGCAAAATTCTTCATCTTGCATGAGAAGACTCCTTCCGCTTGACAGACGATCAACCAGATTCAGAGCACCAACATAGATAATAGAACACTCAAGAGAAGAAGCAACTTCATAACTCCCATGCTCTTGAAGCACATGCTTCAGGCAAGTTTAAATGGTTCAGCCTTTCTTGCATATTTTTTTCAGGCAAGTTTAAATGGCTTAGCCTTTCTTGCATATTTTTCGGCTAGTCCTGTACTCATATGTAATATCAGCATGAAGCACCGAATGCTTACCACACTCGTGGATTGAGGATGGAGACATGCTCCACTCTTTGAAGCATGTGATATGGTAAAGGGCCAAGCAACATCTTCACTGTTTCGCAAATGTTAATAAGCCAACCTTCTGAAAAATTATACTTTGCTACAAACAAGAATACATGAAAATCTCATTTGCTTCATTTGCCATAACTGAGTCAAACAATCATGAACTTCTGCACGACGCTCTTAATACATTTCCTGAAGATCAATTACTGAATGATTTGAAGATATGAAACCTCGTGTTGTTCCTCGCCTCCTCCTCCGGCAGAGAACTCGCTGACCACACCACCTCCGGATCAGGCCCGACTGCTGCCATCATCCTTGAGGATGAGCCCAAGGTAAACCGAGCACGGTGCTGCGCAAGGCAACCCCTTCATCTCCTGCTCAACCTTGACCCCTCCCGAAGTTACTCTTCTCCCACGGCGCTTGCCTCCACTGGACCAAGAACATCGCCACCGTACCTGGCCATGGAGCCGCGAGACGGCGAGCAGTGGTAGAGCTTGAAGCAGCAGTATCTTGGTGATTGATTCTTCAGATGACATCGGCTCAGCGCATTCAGTGACGCCTCCCTTTGAGGCAGGCCGCCAATCTCTTGGAAACATGAGCCAAAGCAAGCTCACCAAGGTACACAGCTATGGTCACCTGCACCTCCGGCACGCCTGCATTTAGTTATTTATAGAAGAAGCTCCTACTTAATACATCAAATCAACTCAAATTACATATTCACTTTGAGCACTTAACAGATTCACGTTATTTTTAGATTTCCTCTTTGCAGTTACAAAGATCCATAGTATCATAAACTTTGAGAAATAGCAAAACTAAGGTAGATACTACATGGTGAAGGAAAAAAGATGTTCCAAATTAGCTCACAGGCTACCAATCAGTGATTTCTCACACAATCTGTAACCTAATTCTGCCATTCACGATCTCCTACAATGCACAAGAGCCAGTAATCTACATGACATTAATTATGGAAAGCAAACACACAAAATGATTTATCAATTACCTAGAAAGCAGGAACCATACATATTTGTTTGCCTCACCACAGAGCAACTAAGCAGGGACATGGTGCACCCCTCACAGCAAAAGGAAACTCATACAGAACTTGCAAACTAAAATCATTGGAACATTCTGAAGAATAAGCTAAGTTCCTTTACAAGATGAAAAGCAGCACCATGGCTGTCGCTGGGCTGCACAAAGGCTTTCTGGTTGATCTACAGCTTGCAAACAGCGAATTATGAATCTTTGGACGAACCGGGGAGTAAGCAAGGCGCAGGGAACCTACAAGCACTGAAATTTGATCATTCCCATCATGGAGGCTCTCAACGGGAAAACAATATTGCTTTCATAAAAAGGAAACTATCCAATCCATTTCCCAGTAGGATAAAAGAGAAGACACATGTGCAATATATTCTTCGCAGTGACAAAGTAAATAAGCATCACATAAAAATAGTATTTTGCACATGCTCAAACCTCCATCTCCATGCTTTCTTAATGAAATTAGTAATGATGATGGGAAACATAATAAGGTAGAGCTGTGCAGGCCTTCATGGGAGAAGAAAAATCAAGCAGATGAGTTCATGAAGAGTTTAGGAATATATTCAATAACAGAATTTTGCTACCATTTTCTCTGCACCTGAAGTAAATTTACCAATGCAAGAATAGAATGTATCCAGCTATCTTAAAGCATACAGCTGTGAAAAAGGCCAAACAGAATTCAAGATCAAAGATCTCCATTATTATATTCAAGACTAATTTCAGTAATCTGAGAAATGAATAAAAGAATATATTTTTTTATCAGATTTCAGTAGTCCTTTGAGAAAAGAATATACGCAAAAATGATCAAGCAAGAAACTATAATGTACATACAAGAAACAAAAAGGTACCACAAGCTGAATTTCAGGAACATTGCATCAAATGATAGCTTTGCAGTTCGGCAAAATGACATCACAGAGATATTCGTCTCTCATAACCAACATGTAGACATCATTTTGTTCGTCTATTATTAACTAACTATCTGTTCTCAACAGTAAGAAGAAACATGAGAATGAGAACACTTTGCATCTGTTCTTATCAGCAATGAAACGGAACCAAATAATAATAAAACTAAGCATGTATTCTTAGCAGTAAAATAAACACATCACGCATGTATTGATTCCTGTCAGGATCTGAAATACTTTGGACATCTCAGAAATTTGGGAAGAAACATAAGGGTATCAAATTAAACACTTACACCTGATAACAAAAGCACCACTGGCTAGAATATGCACCAGGTTTAACATGCCATTAAATGAAAAGGTAGCTCTGAATTGCCGAGCTATACACAGATCTTTTTTTTTAGAATGAGCTATACACGGATATTGACCAGATTGGATCACCCAACCACACTCACGGTCACATTCTGCTCCCAGGGAAAACCAGAATAAAACACACCTACACTCTAAGTGATACCTTGCCTTCACCCATGCTCACATCTATCTCAGCAATGCTACTCATTTTGAGAGAGTTGTAAAGCTACTCCTATGCATTGCACAAGCCATCGTCAGTTTTATATACTGATAGTGAAAATCTGGGATCGAGCACACCTATTATTTATCAGACCATATATTCAGTGCAAATGTGCAAATATAAAAAAGTTTTCTTAAAGCAAAACGACATTGCTCACACTTTATCTCTCCCATCATCTTTGAGACAGAGAATCTCAGTTACACACTATATGCAAAGTGAACCGATGAGCAAAAGCTGGCTGGACATGCTGATCAACAATCTTTTTTTTTTGTAGCACACCCACCTAATCTAGCTTCTTTTGTAAGGACTGCAAACTAATTTTAATAGAAGTACTGAAGCATAAAAGAGAACTACTACTGAAGGAAAAAAACATACAGATAGGAATCTGCAACTCACCGTCTGCAGCCCCTTCCAAGTCCGTGGGCGTGGGCGCCTGGGAATATAGTCAGCGTGGTGTCCGAACTTCACCTCAGCATTTATATGCTGAACTTCCTCCTAGATGATCCATCTTCTTTCCCACAGTATTCCTGAATCAATGCTGCCAGAACACAAAGCACTGGGTTACAAAAAAAAATCAATGGGAGGTGATAAACTGACAAGAGAATTATATCGGAAGAATATGGAAATGCTTTACTTAAATTGCTCACGAAAATGAACTGCCCATAAAACAAGGGCAATTCTCAACAGGCGCTTCATCTTTAGCCAGTCTGTCTAGAGAGCGACATCATCACCACCCTGCCAATTGAAATTCAGAATATATCATGATTGCAAAACAACATCAGAAGCGTTCATCCAGTTCAGCTACAAATAAAAATGTTTTCAGCCTGGGATCTTTATTTTGTTGTACTCAAAACGGCAACCAATATCGTAGATAACATGATTATTATACCTCATATTGCAAGCGAATAAAAGGCAACGATTGTTGTATCATGCTATATAAGGAGAAACAACTCAAGAGGGATTTGCCTGAATTATGTCTACCCCATATTGCATACGACAGCTATTTAATATACCAGACTTTCCTATCTGCCATGAATCACACGTTCCTTGCCACTTCAAACTACATCGCAGGGATGTGAAGGACAAAGAGTCACATCTCTGGTAATGTAAGTAGTTTATATAGAGGAAAATGGTACAAAGTTGAGACAACTCGACATTTTTACTATAGGCAGGAGTAAGTAAGTCAAGCGACTGGATTATGACATGTACCTCACGGCAACAACAGTGAAATCCAGCTCATATAAGTTTTGCCGCATTTCCCAATACCTGTATTCCGAGAGACAACAACGCATCACCAAAAAGCCTTAAAAAACATGAATGGTAAGAACTAAAGCATAAACCAGACAAACCATTAGAATTAGCAGGAGTATTCAGCGCACCACCTGGCCAAAATTGAATCGAGACCCAGCCAAATCTCAACATCAAACCAAATCTTGTGGGAGAAAAAAAAATAAAGACGGGACACATGTTAGAGATTAGGATGGAAAGCTGCCCAGAATAAATCAAGGCGGAGAAGGCTGCACCTGCATCTGCATGTACAATAGAATCCGGGAGACTGGTTCCACAACCATAAAATAATCTTGCCTCCTCTCATTCTTTTGATCCTCTTCTCTCGCCAACTGCCAGGCACTCCTCAACCAATACGTAATGCAAACTGCAAGAAAGGTGTTGGAATTCGATCAACCAATCAGGGAACAAACTGAGTAATTTAGAACCTAAAAAAAAATTGATGCGAGGAGAAGGAACATTTCTAAACAAAGAAGAATGACCTAAATATTTCTCTATGTTTTTTGCTGTCACATATTTCTCTATGTCGAGACAGTCTAAATAGGCAACATGATAACACCATTAAAAGGGATGCTATAACAGTGACAAAATAGATTGCTTACTAAAATAGAATCCGGGAGACTGGTTCCACAACCATAAAATAATCTTGCCTCCTTTCGTTCTTTTGATCCTCTTCTCTCGCCAACTGCCAGGCACTCCTCAACCAATGCGCAATGCAAACTGCAAGAAAGGTGTTGGAATTCGATCAACCAATCAGGGAACAAACTGAGTAATTTAGAAGGAACCTAAAATTGGTTCACTCATTGTACATCATTTAATCATGGTTTGATAAAATTGTAAAATAAGTCCTTACACATTTGGCAAGCATACAACTGTCTTTCCCTTTTCATCAAAGCAATTAAGAGATGAATTATCTTACCATAGAAGCAAAAGCTTGGAATGCAGGAGATCGAAGGTGATAATCTGAAATAATCTTCCAGAATTTATATATAGGCATACCTCCACGTAAAAGTTCAAGCCAATTTTCAAAAGAACGACTTTCTATGATCAAAAAACTCCTCCTGCAAATAGTCATATAAAATAACAATAATTATGCCTAGCTAAAATAGATATCTAACAAATTCACCAGAGGAAGTTTATGCTACCATTTTTCAATGGAAAGATAAACTAAAATACAAAATATAGATAGCGACATAATAGGCTAGCAATTTCCAGTGCTGACATAAACTAAATGCAAAAAATAGACTGGAAAATTCACTCAAAGTAGAAAATGAATCTTAGTCTAAGCAAGCCAATACATACTGCAGACTAAGAGTCTAAGATTAATTTATCAATAGACATAAAGAGAGGTGAGACGGGGATAGTTAGTTATCTTGTACTACTACACCCAGAATTAGCAAAGGAAATGACATCCTAAGAAAAAAAGAACAAAATCACAAAGTACGAGTATGAATCTGTAGTTCTTGATAGATCTCTAGTAAGGTTCAAAGATGAACAAAAAATCGCGATATTTCAAAAATGGAAAGAGGAGCATCTGTATACTATATATACTGTATATTTAAAACTGCATATATTTGCATTAATAAGTTGTACTCCCTCCGTCCCGTGGAGAGTGTCAGACCCGCAATACAAAGTAACTTTTGCAAAAAAGTCTAGAAACAGTGAAAACGCTTCAAGATAGGACTTCCGGTTTGAATTTCAAACCTCGATCTTCCCCGACCTCCGTCTCCGTCTTCCGCCGTCGAGGTATCATCTTGTCGTCGCCCCCCGTGACCAATCTATCAGCAATTACGACGGGGGCGAGGTCAGCAAACACAGCGATTCTATCTGGGACCGTCGCCCCCGTCGTGTTCCTGAACCGTGATCTCCATTGCAGAGCTCGCGGCGCTCGCCACCGGCTGCTGTCAGCTCTGTGCGCCGTGCTTGCCTACTCCACAGCGCCGCGCCTGAGCTTGCCTCGCTAGCCGCCCACTGCTCTCTGCACCGCGGACGCCTATGCTCCTCCTATGCTCCGCGTGCGTGCCTCGCTGTGGCGCTCGCTGTCAGCCACGAGCTCCTCCCTGCGGCGCTGCTGGTCCTCCGCTGCGCCTCCGCTGCGCCTCCGCTGCGCTCGTCGTTGTCCTCGATGGCTTGACCTCCTCCCTCCCCTGAACGAGCTCGCCGCCCTCCCCTGAACGAGCTCGCCGCCCTCCCCTGAACGAGCCCACCGTCCTCATCCCTGAACTGTTACCTGAAGAAGGTACTGCAGTTTAAAATTCAGTTTCAGAAAAATTAATGCAAACATTCAGTTTCAGAGAAACTTCAGTTTCACATGTGGTGCATGGATCTATCTTGGAACAATATTACTGAAAATATTCCATCAACTATATTTTGATACAAAATTCGTTCTCCTTCCAATCATCATGGAATTGTAGCTAATACAGTAATAACAACGAAGCTGTGAAATTCAGAGAAACATATGAAATCAGTAGATGTTAACCGGTGGCTGCAGAGTTACACAGAATTCTTTTGCGTATGGATCCTCATTGTATGAGTTCACAGTCCGTTAAAGAAGATAAAATAAAACAATGGATGTGACTAAAGTAGCTGTGGCCTGTAGATTATTTTTCAGCAGCCAGTTCAGCCTGTAAATAGTTTCAAAAATATCCCTATTCAACTACCGAGCCTTAAAATATTTCAGCTATATTAGAATTGTCAATTGGCAAATAATTGGCAGTGAAATATTCACAGACAAGCTAACTATTGTCTAAGAATACCAGCAACTGAAATGTATTGCTCAGGCATCGTACTTACACTTGATCTCCGCACAACTCTTGCTTGGTTCACAAACTGATGCAGACGTCACTTCATTTTCCTGTAACCACACATGCAACCTAGGATGTGGAGCATCAGTAAGAAACATCAGAAAGAAGTATGAGAGTATGAATGATAGGCAAGAAACATCAGTATAACAGTAAGAAAAAGACCCTGTGCTGATGCATCAGTAATGACAGGCAATAAACATCAGTATAACAGTAGTTTCTCACAGTTAAGATTTATATGATGACAGTGCATTTTATTGCACCAACATAATGCAGTTGTTGACCGGGCGTCCTCAACTTTCAGGTAGTTGTTGTGCAGCAAGTAGCTTTGGTTTTCAGCTACGACAATTTCTCTTCTTAGCCTAGCGAGTATATACTGGACAGGACAGTGCACCCAACGAATCAACGGAAAATTGGAGCCCAAAATCAAGGGAAGAGAAAGAGGCAGATATATTCGTCTCACCGTGGGAGCAGCCGCCATCGACTTGGTCCACGCGGCCAGCCAAATCGCACCGTCGACCAGGTCGTCCTCATTGACGATTTAAGCACCATATTTCATGAAAAAATTGAGATATTGTACACCACATAATTTTGGACCAGATATTTTAATCAGGGTCAGGTTCAAAACACAAATCATGAGGTCTCCAAATATCCGCACTGCAACTACCCTTATTTCATGAAAAATTGAGATATTGTACACCATATAATTTTGGACCAGATATTTTAATCAGGGTCAGGTTCAAAACACAAATCATGAGGTCTCCAAATATCTGCACTGCAACTACCAAAAATCTGCGACTTCAGATTTCCATATACCTTATTTTACACTGTTAGATTTCTGAAGTATTGTAACAAGTCAACGACCATATTGAATACAACCAAAGATCCAATTAGCAAATTAGCATGACTCAAAATATCTGAAAATCATATTAGAATGTCAATAACTCAATATAATACATATTAGCACAAGCCAACAGGAAATTAATAAAATATATCTAAATATAACCACACAGTAACCTTTTGAATGCACGGTATCCAGTTCCCACTTACCATGAGTGAGTTCCATGGTCAGTGTGCATGCAAAGTTCCATCAAGCAAGATATGATGTAGCGAAACACGGTTTCTGCTGGTAAGATCAAACGAATTAATTAGCACCAACAAGCCACCACATCAAAATTGCTTCCAGATGATTGCCAAAACAATTAGCTAAAGCACAAACATAGCACAAGTACGCATAAATAATTTTTGAATACTTATTCATAGGAGATTAAATCAAATAACACAACTGAACCAGTTAGATGGTATATTAGTAGAGTGTATTAACCATGAGTAAATGACTAAATACATAGAAATGCAAATTCATAATTCTTACATAATCTGTGTCAGTTCCACTTCTGCTCATTGCAATCAGTTTTAGTCCAGTCAACTATAGGTAATTGTACAGTACTATGACTATGACAATGAGATTTCAGTGAATGCCAGGTCATACATTAATGTAAAATATATCCATCAGGGCTTCAACAACATGCTTGCAAATATATTTCTCAAAATCACCATTACCTGTATAACCAGCACGGAGAACTCAAAACTATCAATTCCAGACAGCTAAGAATTTTCAAAATAGATAGAAAATGTATCTCTTGATGTGTCTCCCTAACTCATCTATCTTCTGCGTATCTATTTATAGGATCATAAGTATGAGTTAATTCCAATAAAATCAATACAAGAAATAAGAGATATCATTGTATATGGAACCAGTTCCACATCTGCACATAGTATAGCATTGGGACATCAAATAGATCTAAAAAAATAAGAAAAGTACCGAAAAGCAGGAATTTCGAGTAACTTTTTTACTTTGCAAATATCATGCCCAAGTGAAACTGAACAACTTCAGATGTAAATAAATAACGGTAAAAATATATTTTCCATGTGTTCTGATTACTCGCCTTTTGTGCAAGTACAGAGGAGCAAGGATCCCCACCTAAAAATATACCTCAAGAACAATTCAGAGAATGCCTATTTCCCATATATTCTGTTATTATATGTTTATTAATTGCAGAGAACAAATCTAGAACCCGTAGTTTGACATCCTTTATAAACTGAACCATAAGCCAACTAAAAACTGCTCTAGATTTTCTCATCCTACATAATATGTTGACCCGGGAAACAAATGAAAGAAGCTAAGCCACACCATAACCAACCTTCAATTTAGTAAGCAAGAGGTAGCTATCTAGGACAACAAAAAACATTTTTTTGGAACAAACTCAAGTAAGGGTGGGATTTCTTGAAAATTTCACGAGCAGCCTTTAAACGGCAGAACGTCACTTTATGGAAATATATCACAGGCACATAATTTTCAATAGATACAATACTAACTAAGCAATGCACCTAGGGTAATAGAACACAAAAACACAACCAAAGAGGGCATGAAGCCAGAACTATTATTGATCTCTTCTTGATTCTCTTTTCCTGGTAAAAACCAAAGTGTCTGTTTGACATGTGGAAATATATCAGTATTAATTATCCCAACAATAGAAACCCTGGTGCCTGATGGGAATGTAGGGTTTCTTACCAGCGGAGGAGATCCCGCGCGCCTCGGTTGAGGGCCTGAAGGGGATCCGGCGGCGGGGAAGGGGGAGGCTGGTGCCTGGGAGGCGACGGAGGGCGGAGCCGGGAGGCGGCGGTGGGACGGGAAGGGAGGAGAGGGGCGCGCGGGCGGGCGGGTTTGGAGAACTCGTTGTCGCCGCTGCTGCCGCATCCAACCGCCCTCATCGCTCAGCGCGCGCTGCAGGCCGCCGCCTCTTCCAGCCGCGGCGTCCTCCCTGCCGGCGGTGGCTCCCGCATCCAGCCGCCTCCGAGAGGAGAGCGGCGTCACTCCTGCCGATCGATCTGGTGCGAAGGGCCAAGCAGGGAGGTGGGGATAGCTGAGGGGAGGAGGTGCTGGCCTGCTGGGCCGGGGAAAGACGGGACGGCGCTGGACCGGCCGGGGACGGCGAGGAGAGACGTGGAGGCGGCGGATTCGGGAGGAGGAGAGTGGGGGGGATGAGAGGAGGCGGGGCAGGGGATTGGGAGAGGAGGGGAGGCTCCCGATAGGCTAGGGTTTCCACCGTGGGCGCACTGAAAAACGACGGGAGAAAGGCGACCTGAGCGAGTGACTTCGTTGCCTCTGCTCGCTGACCCCACGCCCGCAAGGCCCCATCTGTCATGGACCTACTTAGACAAACAAAGAGTGAAAGAACAATTACTGCATCCGACGGCTGTGGTGAAAAGTGGGTTTGCAAATTTACTGTTGCAACGTGATTGGACGAACCAGATTCATTTGCCCCTCTTAGATGGCCTGGTTGAGAGGGTAGTCTAGGATCATTTATAGGAGAAATGTAAGTATTTGTTAGACTAGTAGACTCTGGAACCTTATAAAGATGCTTAAAGATAATAAAATGGATACCAGGCCAGCAAATCCAAAATACATAATAATACACAAAAGTAGTGCTAAATTCATTATATAAAATTATGTGTCTTCTTATATTGTTAATTAGCCAAGCTTTAAGAGGAACTTCCGATGTGGAAAGGCTTCACCAATGTCCACCCAAAGAAGTGGAAGGTCCTAAGGAAAAATAACGTAGTGTAAAGTTGTAAACCATAGTACACACTCCCTTTGTTCTTAAATACTCTATATTTTAGGTCTCAATTTTTTCCAGAATTAATCTATATTTTAGCTGTGTGATCAATAATAGCACATAAAGCGGAACGGTCTACCTCTATATTTGGATCTCATTAATTCTAATGTACCTAGGATTGGTTGTTCACATATCAAACTAATACTATTAAATAACCTTTCTAATTGGTCTTAAAATGTGTAGAACGTAGACTAACAGAGAACAGAGGGAGTAATTCACTACATCAAATGATAGACATAGAGTTTGAAGTGGAAGGTTCTAACGGTAAGACCACACTTATATGGTTAATTTATCAATTTTGATAGGAAAATTAAAATCGATATTGTGATGCTGACGGGTGTAGCAACTAAAAACATAGTGAAAAAATAAGTTATAAACAAGTATAAAATTAAATTCCTTACGCCCGCGCGACGGTCGCTCGCTCCCGAGCCGATAGACCCGGCCAGACCTAGGGCGACGACTGATAGGGGTGGAATCGAGCCGACCCGACCCGACCCGACTGGTGGCTCGGCTCGACTAGGCTCATGAAATCTCGAGCCGAGCCCTGGCTCGTCATGTTGCTATAATCTGCCTGGTAAGAAGGCTCGAAGCTTGGCTCGATGGGCTCGTGGCCGAGCCAAGAAATTTTCCCAACATCTTCGTTCTGCAGTCTGTCATGTACGCGCCTATTTCCATCCGTAGGCGCTTATGTACCTGTCGCTATTTGTGGGCAACCGGTCATCGAAAAGGAGCTACAGTGGTTTATGTATGTGGATTTAGTCTGATAGTACCGGTTGCTTCTTGGAAGTTGTTTCCCCAGTCTTCATTAGATTAGATGATTTTGTTAAGTTGTAGTACCGTAGCTATGACCATTGGAGGCATCCTTTGATCTTTTTATTTATTGGTCCTTCCTAACATGACGATTTTTTTTACAGAGTTGAGTTATGCAACAAACCTAATTGATTAGTCCGGTTGAGTAATTTAGCAAAACTTGTACATTAGTTCAGACTTAAGAATGACATGCGCGTACGCACAAAGGTCTTAAATAAACTGTTTATTGGACTAAGTGCATGTGTTATGTATGACTCTCTCTATTAGACTAAGTGCATGCATTCATGTGGTGAACTTGTAATATATGCTAGTATTGTTGCCATTATTAGTAGTTTAAGAAAATTAATAGATAATGTTATGAATGTATTGATGCTCAATTGTTGTTTATAATTGTAAAATGTTACATTTTTATCAAATATCATGGCAATTGTTTTATTACATCGAGCCTTCGAGCCTGCTTGCAAGCTTTGTCGAGCGGGCTTGTCGAGCCTCGAGCCTTGATCGGGAGGTTTAGGCTTGGCTTGTCCAACCTTCGAGCCGAGTCGAGCCCGAGCCAAGCCCTGTCGAGCCTCGAGCTTCAAGTCCACCCCTAACGGCTGAGACCGAGGTTTAGGCCGGCGCCGCACCTCTACGGCCGCGCGAGGCCTTGACCTAACATAGGACGAGACCTCGCCGGAGGAGAATGAGTTGCTAGGGTTCGCGAGGCGCTCGTCGCGGCACCAACGACGGAGGCCGAGACGGGAGAGGCCGAGCCCACTACTTGATCGCGCGTCGTTGGAGATGACAGCATGGCCGCGGGTGAAGGGCGAAGATGTGGAAGATGGCCGGAGTGGAGAAGTCCGGTGAACTGAAAAAGAAAAAGAAAACAGGAGGTGGAAAATGAAAACTAGAAACCGGCCCACTTCCTTATTATTTGAATTTCTTTGGATTTACTTAAATAATTTGTATTTGGAACATTTTAGGCTCTCTAAGCTATTGGTTTGTTGACTTTGGGAAATCAGAAATGATTGCAAGCAACTACGGGTTTTGTGGTGCCAATGAACATTGAGTTCGCAAGGTAAATACTAAATAGCCCTTGTCAGGCCATAGGGGAAATTACTTTTTTTTTTTTGAGCGTTAGGGGAAATTAGTTATGCTTGGGAAGCTCACATGATGGGCCTAGCCGGGGCCTCCCCACTTCCACTATCCGCTTGTAAATGGGCTTTGCCCGTTATTGTCCCGGTTACAAGAAACTGGAGGAAACATGCACAAAAAAAAAACTGGAGGAAACCGATTGAAAGCAAAATACAGTGGTGGTGCGCCACTGAGTGCTGCGAGTGCCTACGTGTACGCGTCAGCGCGCAAGGTCGAAATGCTTCCCGAATTGGGTGACTTCTTTTGGGCTTCTAGCCCAGCTTATAGGTCCCAAGCAGCTGAAGCCCAAAAGAAGGGGACAGTTTCTGCTGGGCTTCTTCTCACCGCGAAGCTGGTTTCCTGTCTCTACAGGGAAACTGGTATCGAGCAGTTTCGGAGAGCTTCCCGAGCTTCTTCTCTAAACTCCCGAATCACTATCCATCCCTACCCTTTTCGTTACTTCTATTTACAACAGTACTGCCATTCTAGGAATAACGTTTGGGCCAATGAAATATCTTTCGACCGTGAGGACCCAGTCCCTGACCCGCATCGCACTATCTCCACACACCTGCCTCATGGCGCTCATGAGCCGGATCTGGGCTCCGCGCTACTGCCTCCGCTCCACCACCGCTGACCACGCCGCCGTCTCTGCTGCTCCGGTTGCTGAGCGCGCCGCCCCGCACTCGCCGACGCTCGCAGCCGCCCCGCGCTCGCCGTCGCTCGCTGATGGCGTGTAACTCACACGTTCGTTGGGAACCCCAAGAGGAAGGTATGATGCGCACAGCAGCAAGTTTTCCCTCAGAAAGAAACCAAGGTTTATCGAATCAGGAGGAGCCAAGAAGCACGTTGAAGGTTGATGGCTGCGGGATGTAGTGCGGCGCAACACCAGGGATTCCGGCGCCAACGTGGAACCTGCACAACACAACCAAAGTACTTTGCCCCAACGAAACAGTGAGGTTGTCAATCTCACCGGCTTGCTGTAACAAAGGATTAACCGTATTGTGTGGAAGATGATTGTTTGCAGAAAACAGTAGAACAAGTATTGCAGTAGATTGTATTTCAGTAAAGAGAATTGGACCGGGGTCCACAGTTCACTAGAGGTGTCTCTCCCATAAGATAAACATCATGTTGGGTGAACAAATTACAGTTGGGCAATTGACAAATAAAGAGAGCATGACCATGCACATACATATCATGATGAGTATAGTGAGATTTAATTGGGCATTACGACAAAGTACATAGACCGCCATCCAACTGCATCTATGCCTAAAAAGTCCACCTTCAGGTTATCATCCGAACCCCCTCCAGTATTAAGTTGCAAAGCAACAGACAATTGCATTAAGTATGGTGCGTAATGTAATCAACAACTACATCCTTAGACATAGCATCAATGTTTTATCCCTAGTGGCAACAGCACAACACAACCTTAGAACTTTCTCACATCGTCCCGGTGTCAATGCAGGCATGAACCCACTATCGAGTATAAATACTCCCTCTTGGAGTTACAAGCATCTACTTGGCCAGAGCATCTACTAGTAACGGAGAGCATGCAAGATCATAAACAACACATAGATATAACTTTGATAATCAACATAACAACTATTCTCTATTCATCGGATCCCAACAAACGCAACATATAGAATTACAGATAGATGATCTTGATCATGTTAGGCAGCTCACAAGATCCGACAATGAAGCACAATGGGGAGAAGACAACCATCTAGCTACTGCTATGGACCCATAGTCCAGGGGTAGACTACTCACACATCACACCGGAGGCGACCATGGCGGCGTAGAGTCCTCCGGGAGATGATTCCCCTCTCCGGCAGGGTGCCGGAGGCGATCTCTGGATCCCCCGAGATGGGATCGGCGTTGGCGGCGTCTCACGGAAGGTTTTCCGCATCGTGGCTCTCGGTGCGGGGGTTTCGTCACGGAGGCTTTAAGTAGGCGGAAGGGCAAGTCAGGAGGGGGCACGAGGGCCCCACACCACAGGCCGGCGCGGCCAAGGGGGGGGCCGCGCCGCCCTAGAGTTTGGGCACCCCGTGGCCCCACTTCGTTTCGTCTTCGGACTTCTGGAAGCTTCGTGGCAAAATAGGACCCTGGGCGTTGATTTCGTCCAATTCCGAGAATATTTCGTTACTAGGATTTCTGAAACCAAAAACAGTAGAAAACGAATCGGCACTTCGGCATCTTGTTAATAGGTTAGTTCCGAGAAAATGCACGAATATGACATAAAGTGTGCATAAAACATGTAGATAACATCAATAATGTGGCATGGAACATAAGAAATTATCGATACGTCGGAGACGTATCAGCATCCCCAAGCTTAGTTACGCTCGTCCCAGCGAGGTAAAACGATAACACGAGATAATTTACGGAGTGAAATGCCATCATAACCTTGATCATACTATTTGTAAAGCATATGTAGTGAATGCAGCGATCAAAACAATATATATGACATGAGTAAACAAGTGAATCATAAAGCAAAGACTTTTCATGAATAGCACTTCAAGACAAGCATCAATTAAGTCTTGCATAAGAGTTAACTCATAAAGCAATAATTCAAAGTAAAAGCATTGAAGCAACACAAAAGAAGATTAAGTTTCAGCGGTTGCTTTCAACTTATAACATGTATATCTCATGGATATTGTCAACATAGAGTAATATAATAAGTGCAATAAGCAAATATGTAGGAATCAATGCACAGTTCACACAAGTGTTTGCTTCTTGAGGTGGAGAGAAATAGGTGAACTGACTCAACATTGAAAGTAAAAGAATGGTCCTCCATAGAGGAAAAGCATCGATTGCTATATTAGTGCTAGAGCTTTGATTTTGAAAACATGAAACAATTTTGTCAACGGTAGTAATAAAGCATATGTATCATGTAAATTATATCTTACAAGTTGCAAGCCTCATGCATAGTGTACTAATAGTGCCCGCACCTTGTCCTAATTAGCTTGGACTACCGGATCATCACAATGCACATGTTTTTACCAAGTGTCACAAAGGGGTACCTCTATGCCGCCTGTACAAAGGTCTAAGGAGAAAGCTCGAATTGGATTTATCGCTATTGATTATTCTTCAACTTAGACATCCATACCGGGACAACATAGACAACAGATAATGGACTCCTCTTTTATGCATAAGCATGTAACAACAATTAATAATTTTCTCATTTGAGATTGAGGATATATGTCCAAAACTGAAACTTCCACCATGGATCATGGCTTTAGTTAGCGGTCCAATGCTCTTCTCTAACAATATGCATGCTTAACCATAAGGTGGTAGATCTCTCTTACTTCAGACAAGACGGACATGCATAGCAACTCACATGAAATTTAACAAAGAATAGTTGATGGCGTCCCCAGTGAACATGGTTATCGCACAACAAGCAACTTAATAAGAGATAAAGTGCATAATTACATATTCAATACCACAATAGTTTTTAAGCTATTTGTCCCATGAGCTATATATTGCAAAGGTGAATGATGGAATTTTAAAGGTAGCACTCAAGCAATTTACTTTGGAATGGCGGAAAATACCATGTAGTAGGTAGGTATGGTGGACACAAATGGCATAGTGGTTGGCTCAAGTATTTTGGATGCATGAGAAGTAATCCCTCTCGATACAAGGTTTAGGCTAGCAAGGCTTATTTGAAACAAACACAAGGATGAACCGGTGCAGCAAAACTCACATAAAAGACATATTAAAAACATTATAAGACTCTACACCGTCTTCCTTGTTGTTCAAACTCAATACTAGAAATTATCTAGACCTTAGAGAAACCAAATATGCAAACCAAATTATAGCATGCTCTATGTATTTCTTCATTAATGGGTGCAAAGCATATGATGCAAGAGCTTAATCATGAGCACAACAATTGCCAAGTATCACATTACCCAAGACATTAATAGCAATTACTACATGTATCATTTTCCAATTCCAACCATATAACAATTTAACGAAGGAGAAACTTCGCCATGAATACTATGAGTAGAAACCAAGGACATACTTGTCCATATGCTACAGCGGAGCGTGTCTCTCTCCCATAAAGTGAATGCTAGGATCCATTTTATTCAAACAAAACAAAAAAACAAAAACAAACCGACGCTCCAAGCAAAGCACATAAGATGTGATGGAATAAAAATATAGTTTCAGGGGAGGAACCTGATAATATTGTCGATGAAGAAGGGGATGCCTTGGGCATCCCCAAGCTTAGACGCTTGAGTCTTCTTAGAATATGCAGGGGTGAACCACCGGGGCATCCCCAAGCTTAGAGCTTTCACTCTCCTTGATCATGTTGCATCATACTCCTCTCTTGATCCTTGAAAACTTCCTCCACACCAAACTTGAAACAACTCATTAGAGGGTTAGTGCACAATAAAAATTAACATATTCAGAGGTGACACAATCATTCTTAACACTTCTGGACATTGCATAATGCTACTGGACATTAATGGATCAAAGAAATTCATCCAACATAACAAAAGAGGCAATGCGAAATAAAAGGCAGAATCTGTCAAAACAGAACAGTTCGTATTGATGAATTTTAAAATGGCACCAGACTTGCTCAAATGAAAATGCTCAAATTGAATGAAAGTTGCGTACATATCTGAGGATCACTCACGTAAATTGGCTTAATTTTCTGATCTACCTACAGGGAGGTAGACCCAGATTCGTGACAGCAAAGAAATCTGGAACTGCGCAGTAATCCAAATCTAGTACTTACTTTTCTATCAAAGACTTTACTTGGCACAATAAAACACAAAACTAAGATAAGGAGAGGTTGCTACAGTAGTAAACAACTTCCAAGACACAAAATAAAAACAAAGTACTGTAGGTAAAAAACATGGGTTGTCTCCCATAAGCGCTTTTCTTTAACGCCTTTCAGCTAGGCGCAGAAAGTGTGTATCAAGTATTATCAAGAGACGAAGTGTCAACATCATAATTTGTTCTCATAATAGAATCAAAAGGTAACTTCATTCTCTTTCTAGGGAAGTGTTCCATACCTTTCTTGAGAGGAAATTGATATTTTATATTACATTCCTTCATATCAATGATAGCACCAACAGTTCGAAGAAAAGGTCTTCCCAATATAATGGGACAAGATGCATTGCATTCAATATCCAAGACAAGAAAATCAACGGGGACAAGGTTATTGTTAACGGTAATGCGAACATTATCAACTTTTCCCAAAGGTTTCTTTGTAGAATGATCAGCAAGATTAACATCCAAATAACAATTTTTCAGCGGTGGCAAGTCAAGCATATTATAAATTTTCTTAGGCATAACAGAAATACTTGCACCAAGATCACATAAAGCATTACAATCAAAATCTTTAACCTTCATCTTAATGATGGGCTCCCAACCATCCTCTAGCTTTTTAGGAATAGAGGCTTCGCGCTCTAGTTTCTCTTCTCTAGCTTTTATAAGAGCATTTGTAATGTGATGCGTGAAAGCCAAATTTATAGCACTAGCATTGGGACTTTTAGCAAGTTTTTGTAAGAACTTTATAACTTCAGAGATGTGGCAATCATCAAAATTCAAACCATTATAATCTAAAGCAATGTGATCATCATCCCCGATGTTGGAAAAAATTTCAGCAGCTTTATCACAGGCAGTTTAATGATTTTAGCGATTTGAAGCAGTTTCTCGCGCTTTGCATTAGAAGTGGAAACATTGCTAACACCAATTCTTTTATTATTATTAGTAGGAGGTGCAGCAACATGTGTAGCATTAGCATTACAAGTGGTGGTAATAGTCCAAACTTTAGTTACATTCTTCTCTTTATCTAGTTTTTCATTTTCTTCTCTATCCCACCTAGCACGCAGTTCAGCCATTAATCTTATATTCTCATTAATTCTAACTTGGATGGCATTTGCTGTAGTAACAATTTTATTATGATGATTCTCATTAGGCATAACTTTCGATTTCAAAAGATCAACATCAACAGCAAGACTATCGACTTTAGAAGCAAGTATATCAATTTTCCCAAGCTTTTCTTCAACAGATTTGTTAAAAGCAGTTTGCGTACTAATAAATTCTTTAAGCATGGCTTCAAGTCCAGGGGGTGAATTTCTATTATTATTGTAAGAATTCCCATAAGAATTACCATAGCCGTTGCCATTATTATAAGGATATGGCCTATAGTTGTTACTAGAATTGTTCCGGTAAGCATTGTTGTTGAAATTATTATTTTTAATGAAGTTTACATCAACATGTTCTTCTTGTGCAACCAATGAAGCTAACGGAACATTATTAGGATCAATATTAGTCCTATCATTCACAAGCATAGACATAATAGCATCAATCTTACCACTCAAGGAAGAGGTTTCTTCGACAGAATTTACCTTCTTACCTTGTGGAGCTCTTTCCGTGTGCCATTCAGAGTAGTTGATCATCATATTATCAAGAAGCTTTGTTGCTTCACCAAGAGTGATGGACATAAAGGTACCTCCAGCAGCTGAATCCAATAAATTCCGTGAAGAAAAATTTAGTCCTGCATAGAAGGTTTGGATGATCATCCAAGTAGTCAGTCCATGAGTTGGGCAATTTTTAACCAGAGATTTCATTCTTTCCCAAGCTTGAGCAACATGTTCAGTATCTAATTGTTTAAAATTCATTATGCTACTCCTCAAAGATATAATTTTAGCAGGGGGATAATATCTACCAATAAAAGCATCCTTGCATTTAGTCCATGAATCAATACTATTCTTAGGCAGAGATAGCAACCAATCTTTAGCTCTTCCTCTTAATGAGAAAGGGAACAATTTTAATTTTATAATGTCACCATCTACATCTTTATATTTTTGCATTTCACATAGTTCAACAAAATTATTAAGATGGGCAGCAGCATCATCAGAACTAACACCAGAAAATTGCTCTCGCATAACAAGATTTAGTAAAGCAGGTTTAATTTCAAAGAATTCTGCTGTAGTAGCAGGTGGAGCAATAGGTGTGCATAAGAAATCATTATTATTTGTGGTTGTGAAGTCACACAACTTAGTATTTTCAGGGTTGGCCATTTTAGCAACAGTAAATAAAGCAAACTAGATAATGTAAATGCAAGTAACTAAATTTTTTTGTATTTTTGATATAGCAAACAAGATAGCAAATAAAGTAAAACTAGCAACTAATTTTTTTGTATTTTGATTTAGTGCAGCAAACAAAGTAGTAAATAAAACTAAGCAAGACAAAAACAAAGTAAAGAGATTGAGAAGTGGAGACTCCCCTTGCAGCGTGTCTTGATCTCCCGGCAACGGCGCCAGAAAAAGAGCTTGATGGCGTGTAACTCACACGTTCGTTGGGAACCCCAAGAGGAAGGTATGATGCGCACAGCAGCAAGTTTTCCCTCAGAAAGAAACCAAGGTTTATCGAACCAGGAGGAGCCAAGAAGCACGTTGAAGGTTGATGGCGGCGGGATGTAGTGCGGCGCAACACCAGGGATTCCGGCGCCAACGTGGAACCTGCACAACACAACCAAAGTACTTTGCCCCAACGAAACAGTGAGGTTGTCAATCTCACCGGCTTGCTGTAACAAAGGATTAACCGTATTGTGTGGAAGATGATTGTTTGCAGAAAACAGTAGAACAAGTATTGCAGTAGATTGTATTTCAGTAAAGAGAATTGGACCGGGGTCCACAGTTCACTAGAGGTGTCTCTCCCATAAGATAAACAGCATGTTGGGTGAACAAATTACAGTTGGGCAATTGACAAATAAAGAGAGCATGACCATGCACATACATATCATGATGAATATAGTGAGATTTAATTGGGCATTACGACAAAGTACATAGACCGCCATCCAACTGCATCTATGCCTAAAAAGTCCACTTTCAGGTTATCATCCGAACCCCCTCCAGTATTAAGTTGCAAAGCAACAGACAATTGCATTAAGTATGGTGCGTAATGTAATCAACAACTACATCCTTAGACATAGCATCAATGTTTTATCCCTAGTGGCAACGGACAACACAACCTTAGAACTTTCATCCTTTGTCCCGGTGTCAATGTAGGCATGAACCCACTATCGAGCATAAATACTCCCTCTTGGAGTTACAAGCATCTACTTGGCCAGAGCATCTACTAGTAACGGAGAGCATGCAAGATCATAAACAACACATAGATATAACTTTGATAATCAACATAACAAGTATTCTCTATTCATCGGATCCCAACAAACGCAACATATAGAATTACAGATAGATGATCTTGATCATGTTAGGCAGCTCACAAGATCCGACAATGAAGCACAATGGGGAGAAGACAACCATCTAGCTACTGCTATGGACCCATAGTCCAGGGGTAGACTACTCACACATCACACCGGAGGCGACCATGGCGGCGTAGAGTCCTCCGGGAGATGATTCCCCTCTCCGGCAGGGTGCCGGAGGCGATCTCCTGGATCCCCGAGATGGGATCGGCGTTGGCGGCGTCTCTGGAAGGTTTTCCGTATCGTGGCTCTCTGCATCGAGGGTTTCGTCACGGAGGCTTTAAGTAGGCGGAAGGGCAAGTCGGGGAGGGGCACGAGGGCCCCACACCACAGGCCGGCGCGGCCAAGGGGGGCCGCGCCGCCCTAGGGTTTGGGCACCCCGTGGCCCCACTTCGTTCGTCTTCGGACTTGGAAGCTTCGTGGCAAAATAGGACCCTGGGCGTTGATTTCGTCCAATTCCGAGAATATTTCGTTACTAGGATTTCTGAAACCAAAAACAGCAGAAACAAAGAATCGGCACTTCGGCATCTTGTTAATAGGTTAGTTCCAGAAAATGCACGAATATGACATAAAGTGTGCATAAAACATGTAGATAACATCAATAATGTGGCATGGAACATAAGAAATTATCGATACGTCGGAGACGTATCACTCGCAGATGCCCCGCCGCTCGCCGTCGCTCGCAGACGCCCCGCGCTCGCCGTCGCTCGCAGCCGCCCCGCCGCTCGCCGTCGCTCGCATCCGCCCCGCGCTCGCCGTCGCTCGCAGCGGCCCCGCCGCTCGCAGCCGGCGGTTGAAAATCGGCCGCTCGATGACGACCTCGCCGCTGCTGTTTGCTTCATAGACTACCTCAAATTTCAGAGGCATGCCCAAATTTTATCTGCCCTCATTTGAGATGTGAATGTCTGTGCTAGTTTCAATAAAAAAATTGATATCAAATCGTTCTTGGATATATGATGCATTTCTTGTACACTATGTTATAGTTGTTATCACCAGAATTTGACCGAGTCAGAGGTGGGCCGCGATCAAGTTGGACTTGAAGATTATATACGGAAGAAATACGTGAATCGGCCTTATATACAAAGTTTGGGCTAGTTTGCCCTTGTATCTGTAATATAGTAGATCGCATCTTAGATTAGAAGATAGAGTTTGACCCGTGCACGGTTAGGTGCACGCCTAAATTAGAAAGTCCCCTGGACTATAAATATGTATCTACGGTTTATGGAATAAACAACAACCAACGTTCAACTACAAATCAATCTCGGCGCATCGCCAACTCCTTCGTCTCGAGGGTTTCTACCGGTAAGCATCATGCTGCCTAGATCGCATCTTGCGATCTAGGCAGCACAAGCTTATTACGTTGTTCATGCGTTGCTCGTACTGAAGCCTTTTTGATGGCGAGCAACGTAGTTATCTTAGATATGTTAGGGTTAGCATCGTTCTTCGTATCATATGCTATCGTAGTGCAACCCTTGCATATCTAGCCGCCCTTACACCTATCTTAGGTGTAGGGGCGGCACCCCGCTTGATCATTATTTAGTAGATCCGATCCGTTACGGTTGCTCCTTGTTCTTCAAGGATTAGTTTAATATCTGCAACAGTTAGGCCTTACAAAGGGTTGGAGGATCCAGCGGCACGTAGGGTGTCGTTTGCTAGTCCTAGACAGGATGTTCCGAGGATCAACCTCGTGTTGGTTTTTAGGCCTTGTCTAGGATCGGCTTACGATCACCGTGCGTGGCCGCGAGGCCCAATCGTGAGTAGGATGATCCGATTATGCGGTGAAAACCCTAAATCGTCGTAGATCGCTTTAGCTTTATCTTGATCAAGCAGGACCACCATATATTCGTGCACCTCGTACGAATCATGGGTGGATCGGCTCCTTGAGCCGATTCACAGGATAACCTGAGAGCCGATCGAGGCTCGTATTTAATGTTTACGTGTATGCCATGCAGGAAACTAAGCGAGGCATCTCCATCACCTTCCTGACCAGGTATAGGTCAGGTGGCACGCCCTTGCACCAGCATCGGACGTGTGTACCAGAGGCTTTGCGGGCCGTCGCTCGGAGGGACCAGGGCCAGCCGCAGCCCTAAGTTGTTCCCGGCTCTACTGTGTTGCCCGTCGCTGCCCGCCGGTGGGTTTTGACCGCAACAATAGTTCTGGGCACAAATTTAGTGATAATTTTGCAAATCTGTGCTTGTACATTACATATATGATATAGTGAATAATTTATTGAAAATTTTGTTGACTCAACTACGGAAAGGACATTGCTGCAAGTTTGGTTGTCCGAGGAGTTCTTGTATTGTATTCATGAAAAAAATATTAAGACATTTCTTCTATTTTGGAATGTACTGAATTATATTATGACACCATATTTTAATCATTATTAGAATTTTCATAATTTTTGATTGATTTATTTATTTATAGTTCATTCTTCACTAAAAACTATCACATGTATGGTATTGTAACTTATTTAGGATCTATATACAATTTAGGGACATTGTAGACATTTTACAACTCAACACATCAAAGAAGCCAAATTGGTAGAAGCCCAAAAGAATAGGAGGACCTAGCTTCTAGGAGCTTCTTCTCACCACGGTTTCTCCCCACCATTTCCTATAAACTGGCTTATACATAAGCAGGAGCCCAAAAGAAGTCACCCTTAAGCTGTACAGATTTTGAGCAAAACGTAAAGCATCTTGCCAACTCGTGCGCCCACGCTGCCACGCCACGTCTACGGCTCGGTTAAAAAAAAGGCGCTGCGTGCACGGTGCACCACGAGCCCGATCGGGCACCGTGTGGCGCGCCCTGCTTTATTCTGCTTTATTGTACTCTCACTTGCGCCACGAGCCCGATCGAAGCACAGCCACGCCTAGGACCAGTGGCGGAGCCAGGAATTGCTCACGCCACGGGCGAACAGAAAAGAGCAAAAAAAAAATTGCACGAAAATGACCCCAGTTTTAAGGCATAACAGAATACAAGCTAAGTTGTATAACCAATACGAATTTAAGCATTTTATTCAATAATTTTTCAACTCAAAACAAAAGACAATATGTAGCATACATGAAACAAAAGATGGTACCAAATCAACGATCTTCTTGTCCTGAGCCTTCCATGACTACATCTTCAATACTAGAAGAAGCTAACCCTTCAAATATAAGATGACCAAGATCATTACAGTTCATCAAATGAAAATCAGTTCTTGCTTCTTGGATGAATGAGTCCAATTGGTTTCTAAGGACAAATGCAACTTCATATGTAGAGAAATCAGCAACGTACATATTAGCAAGCTCAACTAGTTTGTCTTCATCATAATGTACTCCCTTCTAGCAAGATCTCTAATATCTGGATCCAACTGTTTAGTTGGTTTTCTCAAACCAGGATCTGATTCAATATCACCAACCCTAAGTGCAGCTGCAACATGGGGAGTATTAACACTTGCTTGAGTTGAAGGGCCTGCACCTGTGGTTTGAATTCTGTTTCGTTTGTTCATCTTGTTTTCTTGTAAATATAATTTGTAGCTAAATTAACTAAAATAGCTACCAGTAGAGGAATTAGCACCTAACTAAATAGAAAATCTAGACAATCTAATTGTAAGATGAATTGAGGAAATAAATTGCAGAGCAAAAAAAAGGGGGATAGAGCAAAACCTAGCTCCGCGCCGGGAGGTGGCGACGCGAGCTGCGAGCGAGTTGCCGGGACCGGTAGGCGGGCCTGCGGGGGCGTGGTCGCGTGGAGGTGGGCGGAGGTCGGAGAGGCACCCGTGCTGGACGGCCGGACGACGGGACGAGCCGACGAGGCGGCGACGGCAACGGCGCGTAGCGCGCAGCGCGTTCCGTGCTTCTTCTCGGTTAGCCTGGTGGCTGGACTCAGCTGGGCTAAACGGTGACAAAATTCACCTAAAACTGGGCTGAGCTGGGCTACGCCCCGGGCCAAAATTACGAATATGAGCCTGCTAGGAAGGCCACGCCCCAGGCCATGGCCCGTGTTGCCTGGGGCCTGTCTCCGCCTTTGCCTAGGACTAGGAGTCCACGACCACGAGTGGTAGGCTGCTACTACATGTGCGGTGTACGTGGCTACTCCCGTTTGGTTCTTGGAATTGGAGTATTTCAAACTAGCTACGCTGTTGAGTATAGACCATGGTTGCTTCCGCTAGGTTGGGGATGCACGATCTGAATAAATTTAGAAATACTGTATGGAAGAACCATAGCATTTCGCGACTCGTTGGTATGGGCTACTTGTGCGAGATCAGATCGAGCCATGCACGTGATCTTGACCTCAAGGAAACTAGTTCCTCCGTCCCACCAATTATGTGTGAGATATCTGCAAAAAGATATATCTAGATAATAAATAGTATATAAATATATTAAAATTTTAACAAACCTCTGACATGTTTTATGGGACGGAGGGAGTACTTCTTCGCTGATCTCTTGTCCGCACCATACATCACGCATGCATGCATCATGCTATGCCCAGATGGATTGCACAAGAATTCGCTACTCCTACATCACTTGAGGGTGGTGTTTCGAAAATCTGTTGTTTTTTACTTTTTACAGAGCATATAAGACCATCTCTAGCACTGAATATGTCCCGATCAGATGCTATAAACCGGCATGCATAGCGAAACGCTATGCGGTTGTTGGGGGGGGGGGGGGGGGGGGCTGGATGTGGCACCCCCATCCATTTCGTGCTCTTTCTCCTCCCGACGTTGCCACCTTGCTTCTGATTGCCCCATCCAAAACCAAATCTTCGTCGTCTACCACTTCCTCGCCTCCCCCTCTACCTACTCCCCCAATGGCAGCAACCAAATCTATGAGGCCGACAACTCCGACGGCGAGGACGCGTGAAGCTCCGCCTCTCTCGCCTTCGGCAACGAAAAACCCCAGGTCCCGGTGATGTAGATAAATCTCAGACTAGCTAGCTAGAAATCATTTTAGGATTTTGTAAATCTTTGTAAATTATCTCGGAAGAACTAGTTTTAAATTGTCGCACCAAAATTGAGAAATCATGTTCGGGCTTCGGGATAGGTTATCTGTTCTGTGGCTTAAGATTCTCACGCGAAAACGGGCGATGCAATTAACCTCATTCATGCGAGTTTAGGGTTCCAGATGTGTATCCGATAGAGATGCTCTAAGTATAGTGGTTTCTTGGAAGTGCGCCGGTATGCATGATTGAGTGCGTCCAGAGTCGTCCATGAAGTGAACACAAGTGTGTTGCTTGCACGTATCACACCACAAATTTCCTGCTCACAGATGGGTAGCACAACAACAATGATGAACCAGCCGGGGCAGATAGTCGTATGGAGTGGTTCGCAACATCACTTGTGTGGCAAAATCAAGAAGCTTTCTAGTGAAGTGCCAGTCTGATTGAGTAGGACCAGAGGCGTCGTCCATGATTGAGCACACGTTTCTTGCACGTACTACCAAATTATAAAATGACAACAATTTTCTAGCACACATTCCAGACAGTTCGGAGAGCACAGAAAAGACTTTCAGGTGGGCCTGATGCTAATAAATCTGTGACGCGGACTGCACATCTGCATATTTCTACATCTCGGTCAGGATAAGACGGAACAAACAATCGACCATCACATGTGCGTTGGGTCGGACCCTACGATTTGGAACTCTCTCTGGTCCAAAAGTCCAACAGTTCGTATGCCTTGATCGATATGGGGCACATGCATGAGGCCATGTATGAACTACAGCTTCACTAACCGAGATGCAGAGCTAAGGCCATCTCCAACGGAGCGACGTGAGCGAGCGTTTACGTTCACCAGGCCGAAAAATGCGTCTAGTACCACCTCCAGCGGGACGACGCATAGTGATCGGGCAGTCCGCGGCGACGCAAACCTGGCTCAAATATGCGTCTCGGATGCGTCTCTGCGAACACTGTGCGGACGCGCAAAGTGTCCTCTCGCGTCTGACGGATGTTTCATCGGGCCCGCCTGGCAGTGACCCAGCGTAAATGGCGATGCCTCGCGTGGCGCGCGGCCGTGGCCTACCTCTGCGCACGAAGTAATGGCGATGCCACGCGTGCCGCGGCCGCCGCCCTGCCTCCGACCTATATATAAACAGCGATGCGAGCATCTCATCTCCTCTCCACTAAACCCTAGCCGCCGCACAACCTCCACCGTAGCGCCACTGCCGCTCAGCCTCCACCGGAGCCACCATGAGCAGCGCCGGCCGTGACCAGGCTGCTGCGCCTCCACCTCCACCTCCCGTTCCACCTCCCCCGGACTCAAGCTCCGACGAGGAGTTCGATGACGACGACAGCACCGACGACCTCCTCGACCCGGTCAGGGACGCCAAGGCCCTGGCTGAAGCGGAGAAGGAAGCAGAGGAGGAGCGGGTGGCCCACGTGGCGTTCGACGCCGAGATGGAACGCCGCAGCCGCAGAGGACGACGACTCCGACATCTCATGGTCTTCCGATGACCCTGATGCGCCTACCTGGAGGAGAAGGCGTCGGAGCAGAGGGTGTTAGCGGAGTCCTTCGAGACGCTCAAGGATGACGCCGCCAACGTGAGGATGCGGCAGTGCCTGCTAGAGGACGCGGTGGCGCACCGAGCCCTAGCGGCCGCACGCCTGGCGGCGGAGAAGCAGACGAGGGAGGGACGCAATGACGGGGCCGGCCCGTCAGGCAGCAAGTAGTCTAGGCTTCTACAACTATTTTGTATAGTTTGAATGGGAGCACATCCAGATTGTCCGCGCGTCCGTTTGCGTCTGGGTGTGCTCCCAGCAGGGCGGCCCATTTTTAGATCCATCCACACTTGGCAAACGATGAGCAGGTGTACTACTCTTTCTTCTAAGCGGCAGAGTGGTAAAGACAGTTTGATATCACACCTACATCTGAAGAATGCAGAGACAATTAAAAAAATGCGGCCAAGAGACAGGCTATGTATATGCTCGAAGAGTTGGCCGGATCATGCATACCAGATGACGGCTGGATATTTCTAACATGCATCAGGATAATTATTTGTTAAACTGGTTGGACTACCAATTACCAACCGGTGAGGTGAGCACTTATCTCTGTTGATTGGTGCTATACTGCAATTAGATATCCGCCGGCCACCGCATTGGACAATGGTTTGGCTACTAACTGAACCTTCCTCCTGTTGCAGTTTTATTCGGCCGAGGTTCCTAACTCTTTCAGGTAGTCATGATCAATGGCCTAATCCATTCTCAATCTTCGTCTCTCCCTCGTCTATGACTGGATGGGGACCTGCCAACATGCATGGTCGCGTAGGATAAACTCGATACAGAAGCAGCAACTATAGCAACAATTTTTTTTCTCAACCAACAAGGCAACAAAGCCCTCCATGATTCGGATCCTAGGGAACCGCTTCACTGGGATGGCTATTTTTGTAAGAAATGAAAGCTGGTTATGGCACTCCTACATTTTTCAATAAAGAGAATATATTGATATCGCCAAGATATCAATTGCATATAGCCTCTGCAACAAGAGCATCATCTAATGGTAGTTCAGATGGACATAGCCAAAAAAAAGCTAAAAAAAGGAGAAGTCCTGCTATAGTGAGCAAGAACACAAATACCACCATGATAATAACACATGAAGTCCAAGTTTTCCAAAAGCGATGCCTCCAAGAAAAAAACAGTGTACAATCCCCATCATCATCCGATCATAGATCTTAGGTTTTCACCCTGATGAAAGTCACCACTCTCAAAACAATGTCTTTGACAAGGCCGTTATCAGGCACGACCATTAAAGAACGACCTTGAATTTTCACCCTAAAAGGTAGGACATTGAACTTCTCTTGTGGTAATGCCCCCACTTGTATGCCGTTGCTATGATGGAGCCTGAAATACCAAGCAAGTTCACCATCGACGCAAAGCCTCGAACCACTAGAACTAGTCCTCAAAACTCGGCTTCTATGTCATTCACTACCTCTGACTTCACCATGGTACCAAAATGACGTGCATCTGACTTCCGTTGCTATGACATTGCTACATATGATGGTACCAAAATGACGTGCATCTGACTTCCTAGCAAATTTTATGGACTCTTTGATTTGTAAAATTTCTAGCATGTGCAAATAGGAAACACACCACTATTTTATCCAAATCAACACTAGGCCAAAGGCGAGCACGAATCACTCCAGCCCGAGATCAGATACACGAGCAGAGTAAAAGTACGTCGGATTCCGGGGACCAATCGCCCTTTTAGGGCTTGTTTGTTTCAGTTGGGATTGAAGTGTATTGGAAGGGTCTTTAATCAGTTGTAATGTTAGAGCGTCTACTCAATTTAGTCTAGCACTCGGCATATGTTTAGATGTTTATGCGCATACCATCCATCTACAAGCGGAAAGGTCACTCCACCTCGAAAGCTCGGGCTAAAAGGGAGGAGTAAATATCTCGCTTAAATAGCTGGTCGTGAACTTTTCTCATAGGCAAGATGGGACTAAACCGAGCATCCTCCACCGGCGCCAATAGCAGCCCTGACATGGAAGTCAAAAAAATTCCCTAATCCACTCCAATCCTCTTGGAAAGGGGATTAACCGAACAGGCCTTTAGGCTTCGCGATTACCAGCTGAGATCTCTTGGCGCAACAACAAAAGTCTAGTGTACCCGCGTGCTGTCCAATTGTCAATGCCAACAGTAGCGCGTTTGTCCGGACACGCACGATGACACATCGACACATCAGATTATCAGAAGCTCCTCCAACAAAAACAAAAAAGATTAGATGATCCAGAGCTCGCCACTCCTAGTTAAAGCTACAAGCAAGTTGCACGCAGTATCTACTTGACTCAGAATGGCCGGCCCAAGCAACTGGGAATTAAAAACCGCGGTTAGCTGTTGCCGTCGGGAGGATCATGTCGGAGGACCCCATGCCAGAATCCGCAAGAAATATAGCAGTGCCGTGCTGACTCTCTGAGTTGCTGATCACAATTCAGCCGCACCAATAACTCCGAGAAAGACAAATAATGATGGCAGAAACCAAGATCGGCGGCCCGACGAAACTAATGGGGGATTGCTACCGGTGACGAAGGTGTCAAGGATGTCAAGGATCTCGTTTAGTGGTAGTCAACATCGCACCGCGGCAGGCTGCAGTTTCTTTAGCGAAAATTTCTTGTCATGGCATAGTGGAGCCGTCAAACTGTCTGCGCTCTGCCTGACAATTGTTGTAGATTAATTACCAACGGATATAACTAGACAAGGACAGCATTAATACAATTATTAGCCAGGTATACTTAGAAGCGGCATGTCAATTCATCCTAGCAGCCGTCGAAGTATTTCGCGAGTAGATCATCTACTAGCAGTACCCACTCTAGCCTCAGCCGATTTAGGCTTTCAAAAGCTATTTCACCATGCAAAGCTTCCTTGTTGCATCGCCGCACACGATAGAGATTAAGTTTCCGCTCCACCACCTCCGGTGGCGGAAAGACCTGATGTACCGGTGGTAAAAGGGGGAGCAGCAGCTAGCACGCGCAGAAACGAGACCTGTGTTGACATGTGTGATCTATATGTGAGTGCCCTCTTGGAATAATAGGACGAGCTTAAAATTTGGAATCCGGCGATTCTAGTGCATCACTACAGGAATGGCCGGAGACGCCGACGGCCAAACCCTACGCCGAGGGCTTTTTATCGGGGCCGTCGGCGTACGGCCTCGCCGGGGCAGCGTCGGAAGCCGACCGTCGGCGTCTACATACCGTCGGCGTACAGGTTCCTACGCCGACGGCAGCCCTCGGCGTCTACCAGGCCCTCGGCGTAGGCAGTAGCATGGTGCCTATTCCAGCGGCGACATGACGGCCCTCTCACGGCGTCACACAGACGCCGAGGGCTACCCTCGGCATAGGGCATGGCCCCCCTATGCCGACGGCCACCCTCGGCATATAGCTTTTTTTTTCTTTTTTTCTTTTTCCTCTCTCTCATATTACTTTATATTATGTTTCTATTATTTATTTACTAGTATGAATTATGTAAAAAAGGTTCTATTTTTTAAGAATTTGTAGATGGCATATATGTAGGTCCCACGGGTGACGCTTGACGCCGACGGGTCAACCGGAGCCACTAGGCCCAACTTCTGCTATCGATGTACATATGTCCTTAAACATTTAGGAAAAATTCCATTGCTAACCCTAACTCCAACCCTAACCCTAACCGAGGCCATTCCCGCCCTAGGGTTTGAAAGATCGAGATGTCGCCTAGAGGGGGGGGGGTGAATAGGCAATTACAAACTCTTGCGGATTTGTCTTGTAAAAATGCGGAATTAAACTATCGTTTAATTTACAAGCACAAACCCTAAATATGCTAAGCTCAACTAAGTGTAACAATAGTAACTAGAGCTAAGCAAGATAGGCACAAGATATATGTAGCACAAGTGATAGCAAGATATATTTACTTCAAGCACGATGGCTATCACAAGGAAAGAGAGCTCGGGTATAGAAATAACCGAGGCACGCGGAGACGAGGATGTATTCCCGTGTTCCCTTGCTTTGCAACAAGGTACGTCACGTTTGGAGGAGTGGAGGTCCCACGAAGGATTCCCCGCGCCACGAAGGCTCACCCTATTCTCCGAACCACACCCACGAAGGATAATGGCCCTTTCCTTATGGTTAGCTTTTCCTCCGCTCCGGAGATGGCAAGCTCCACAACCACTTCACACGCTCCACGAAGGAGAAGCCCGGGCCTCTTCACAATCTTCTTGAAGAGATCACCGGAGCACCAATCACCAAGCCAACTAGGAGGTCACCCTCCAAGAGTAACAAGCTCACGGTCTCTCACTCGAACAAATCGTGGTGGAGAGCTCAACACTATGCAATGATGCAAAGCAAGAACACCGAAGGTGTTCAAGTCCTTCACACTCAAATCCCACCAAAGCAACGAATGCTAGGATGAGATTGGAGAGGAAGAACAAGGGGGAAAGTCAACCAAAGACTCCAAGATCTAGATCCCGAGAGATTCCCTCACTTAGAGAAGAAACGGTTTGGTGGAAGTGTAGATCTAGATCTCCTCTCTCAAATCCTCAAATATGAGCAAGAATGGTTGGAGGAATCAAGGGGGAGAGCAAGTTCTTCAAATAGCAACAATGGAGGTGAGAGAATAGGAAGAATTAGTTGTCTCAAGGTGGAAGAAAGCTATTTATAGCAAGGGAGGAAGAAATAACCGTTGGGGAGAATGAAGGAGATATGCCCTAGAGGCAATAATAAAGTGGTTATTATTTATATCTTTATGTTTATGATAAATGTTTATATATCATGCTATAATTGTATTAACCGAAACATTAGTACATGTGTGATATGTAGACAAACAAAGAAGTCCCTAGTATGCCTCTTAACTAGCTTGTTGATTAATGGATGATTAGTTTCATAATCATGAACATTGGATGTTATTAATAACAAGGTTATGTCATTGTATGAATGATATAATGGACACACCCAATTAAGCGTAGCATAAGATCTCGTCATTAAGTTATTTGCTATAAGCTTTTCGATACATAGTTACCTAGTCCTTATGACCATGAGATCATGTAAATCACTTATACCGGAAAGGTACTTTGATTACACCAAACGCCACTGCGTAAATGGGTGGCTATAAAGGTGGGATTAAGTATCCGGAAAGTATGAGTTGAGGCATATGGATCAACAGTGGGATTTGTCCATCCCGATGACGGATAGATATACTCTGGGCCCTCTCGGTGGAATGTCGTCTAAAGTCTTGCAAGCATATGAATGAGTTCATAAGAGACCACATACCACGGTACGAGTAAAGAGTACTTGTCAGGAGACGAGGTTGAACAAGGTATAGAGTGATACCGAAGATCAAACCTCGGACAAGTAAAATATCGCGAGACAAAGGGAATTGGTATTGTATGTGAATGGTTCATTCGATCACTAAAGTCATCGTTGAATATGTGGGAGCCATTATGGATCTCCAGATCCCGCTATTGGTTATTGGTCGGAGTGAGTACTCAACCATGTCCGCATAATTCACGAACCGTAGGGTGACACACTTAAAGTTGGATGTTGAAATGGTAGAACTTGAATATGGAATGGAGTTCGAATATTTGTTCGGAGTCCCGGATGAGATCCCGGACATCACGAGGAGTTCCGGAATGGTCCGGAGAATAAGATTCATATATAGGATGCCATTTTATGTGAATTAAATTGACGCGGAAGGTTCTATGGAAGGTTCTAGAAGGTTCTAGAAAAGTCCGGAAGAAACCACCAAGGAAGGTGGAGTCCACATGGGACTCCACCTCCATGGCCGGCCAACCCTAGTGGGGGAGGAGTCCCAAGTGGACTCCCCTTAGGGCCGGCCACCGACCCATATGGGAGGTGGAACTCCCACCTCTAGTGGGAGTCCTAGCTTGGCTAGGTTTCCATGGAAGGTTTTTGGTTCGGGTCTTATTCGAAGACTTGGAGACCAACTCTTGGGGTTCCACCTATATAATGAGGGCCAAGGGGAGGGGGCCGGCCACCCCAAGCACCACAAGGTGGCCGCACCACTAGATGGCCGGCGCCCCCCTCCCAAACCCTAGCCGCCCCCTCTCTCCTCTATAGTTCCCGCACGCTTAGCGAAGCTCCGCCGGACTTCTCCACCACCACCGACACCACGCCGTCGTGCTGTCGGATTCAAGAGGAGCTACTACTTCCGCTGCCCGCTGGAACGGGGAGGTGGACGTCGTCTTCATCAACAACCGAACGTGTGACCGAGTACGGAGGTGCTGCCCGTTCGTGGCGCCGGAACCGATCGTGATCAAGATCTTCTACGCGCTTTTGCAAGCGGCAAGTGAACGTCTACCGCAGCAACAAGAGCCTCATCTTGTAGGCTTTGGAATCTCTTCAAGGGTGAGACTCGATACCCCCTCGTTGCTACCGTCTTCTAGATTGCATCTTGGCTTGGATTGCGTGTTCACGGTAGGAAAATTTTTGTTTTCTATGCAACGTTATCCTACAGTGGTATCAGAGCCATGTCTATGCATAGATGGTTGCACGAGTAGAACACAATGGTTTTGTGGGCGTTGATGCTCTTGTTGTCTTTAGTTTGAGTGGGATGAAGCGGCTCGGACTAACTTTACATGACCGCGTTCATGAGACTTGTTACTCGTTCGACATGCAACTTGTATTGCATAAGAGGCTTTGCGGGTGTCTGTCTCTCCTACTATAGTGAAGATTCAATTTACTCTTCTATTGACAACACTAGTATCACCGTTGTGGTTCATGTTCGTAGGTAGATTAGATCTTACTCGAAAACCCTAAACCACGTAAAATATGCAAACCAAATTAGAGACGTCTAACTTGTTTTTGCAGGGTTTGGTGATGTGATATGGCCATAATGTGATGATGAATATGTATGAGATGATCATTATTGTATTGTGGCAACCGGCAGGAGCCTTATGGTTGTCTTTAAATTTCATGTTGAGTAGTATTTCAAAGTAGTTGTAATAGTTGCTACATGAGGTGAACAACCATGAAGACGGCGCCATGAACCTTGATGCTACGCCGACGATGATGGAGATCATGCCCGTTGATGATGGAGATCATGTCCGTGCTTTGAAGATGAAGATCGAAGGCACAAAGACTAAAGGGCCATATCATATCACATATGAACTGCATGTGATGTTAATCCTTTATGCATCTTATTTTGCTTAGATCGCGACGGTAGCATTATAAGATGATCCCTCACATTAATATCAAGATAATAAAGTGTTCTCCCCTCGTATGCACCGTTGTACAGTTCGTCGTTTCGAAGCATCTCGTGATGATCGGATGTGATAGATTCAACGTTCACATACAACGGGTGTAAGCCATGTTGCACACGCGGAATACTTGGGTTTGCTTGACGAGCCTAGCATGTACAGACATGGCCTCGAGACAACGGAAACCGAAAGGTTGAACACGAGTCATATGGATGATATGATCAACATGTTGATGTTCACCATTGAAGCTACATCATCTCACGTGATGATCGGTTTTGGTGTAGTGGATTTGGATCGTGTACCACTTAACAACTATGAGGGATGTTGTATTAAGTGGAAGTTCATTAGTAATTAGATTAGAACATGAACTTATTATCATAAACATAGTCTGAGTAGTATTTTGAATTAATTTTGTAGTATTGGCATCCGTTTTCTACCATGCGCTAGTCTTGTTATTGAGATAAAAAATACTGTTAAAATCTGACAAGAAACTTTACGGATTGGTACCGTATTGTTAAAGAATCAAGAATTGATTAAGTCCTATTGCAAACTTTTAGTAAACCTCACATTGTTGATTCAAAGAGCTATGGTTTCAATTAGTACCTAAAGTTATCTTGTCTCCGTGAAACTTGAAGTTCAAATTTGTTTGAAAAGTAAGGAGCTGAAAATTTAGTTTTCAGAAATAATCAAGGTATGAGATATAAGTGATATCTAAGACCTTATTGCAAGATGATAGAATATAATTTGGTGAGACTACATAAACTCATAAGTTTTATGGGAATGTACGAAGGTTGAAGACGCAAGGCGTCACAATCCTCCAACTATTGGGGCACTAACGATATTCGCATATCCATGAAGTGACCATCCTTAATATGCACCGTTGCTAAGACTCGTCGTTTCGAAGCATCACGTGATGATCGGGTGTGATAGATTCTACGTGTGCATACAACGGGTGCAAGCTAGATTTGCACATGCAAATACCAAGGTTAAAATTTTACGAGCCTAGCATGTACAGACATGGTCTCGGAAAGTCGTCATGGTATGATGGATAAAATTATGAGTGAAATTGTTCATCATATTACAAAGTTACTAATAGTGAAATCTGGAACACTTGTCATATGATGATCAACTTCAAAGTAAGAACCTTAACGTTATTGGTATTTGACCAACAAACCTAGAAGTTAATGATGTTGAAGTGTTTTTCTGAATAATGAGGAAAGCTAAAAGAGAAACTGCAAAAGATATTTTGGCAAAAAGAAAGGAAAAGACTAGAAAGTCTAGCTCAGGTGTATATAAATGATATACATGTTATGGTTGTATTCCTAGTTAAGTCACACTTTGAAATTCTTGGGTATTAGTACTATATTGGTTGGTATGAAGTGTCATACAAAATAAGGCAATACAAGAATACAATGGCCTAAGTAACTGACAAGGAATATGATAGGAATGCACGTCTGGAACAAAATAAAGTGTTATTATGTTCGTCGTTGGCATTCTATCTAGCCCTTAGAATTTATAATAAGGAACTTAATAATTGTTATTTTGCTCTGGTCAAATGAAAACAATGAGTTGTTCAAATTATGACATTACTCCATGTACGATGGATAAGTTATTATAAATCTTAATGGTGAAACACATATACATAACACTGACGCTAAAATGCCATAAGGCAAATGATTTGAATTCCACTTATTTGTGGAACCGCCATTAAGGTCATGTTAGAAAAGAACGCATGAAGGAACTCCATGCAAATGGATTTTTGGAGTCATTTGATTTTGAATCATTTGGCGCTTGCAAATCTTTTTTTAAAGAAAATGACTAAAATACCGTTCATAGGCCAAGAGTTGAACGGGCAACTAAATTAGTGGAAAAATACATGATGATGTATGTGGTTCACTGGACATAGTTGTGTGCGGGAGATTCTTCTACTTCATGAAAACTTCAAACAATGAATTGAGTATATATATGTGGATATATTCGATAAGGAAGAAGTTTGAAATATTTGAATGGATTCAAATAAATTTCAGCATGAAGTGGAAATCATCGTAATAGAAAAGTCAAATATCTATGATTGGATCATAGTGGAAATATTTGAATTACGAGTTTTAGCGAACATCTAAGAGAGTTATGAAATTGTTCTACAACTCACATTTCTTGAAGTATCATAGTGATGATGAAGTATCCAAGAGATGTATCCAAACCTTGTTGGATTAATGATGAGATAAAATATTATGACGCCATTATATTTTTGTGGATTATACTTTAGTGACTACCGCTTTTACACTGAATAGAGCATCATCATGATTCGTTGAAATGACACCATACAAGTTATGGTATGGGTATAAACCCTAATAGTCTTTTCTTTAAATTTTGGTCTAAGAGTTTACAACCAAAATCGGATGAATGTCTTTGTTGGTTATCCCAAAGAATTAATTGGGAATTCTTCCCACGAGACAAAGACAAAAGTGTTTGTCAATGTTTCTTATTTCCGAGAAATTGTTTCTAGTGAAGTATTTAAGTGGGAGGACAATATATTTTGATAAGGTTTATGAACCTGAGCATAATGATCAGAGTAGCGCAGCATCGGAATTGGTTTCGGAAGCGGTCACGACGATCATGGCTCCCATGACTACAAAGTGTTTTAGCCATAGAGATCGAATTACATATTGAACCTTGTAGGTATGGTTTACTTTGTGATCAAATAAATGATTTGTGGACAAAAGATTGATTTTGAACAATGATAAACCAACTACAAACAAAGAAGTTATGATGGGCCCTGACTCCGTTAAAATGGCCATACGCCATGAAATCCATAATAGATGAATACTTTTTGAAAGTAAATGGATCTATAGACTTGGATGAAATATCATTAAAGAAGCTCGATTTGTCGAAAAATTGTTTACGACAAAGTTCAAAGAGTTGACTACGATAAGATTAGATCTTCCGTAGCAATGCTTATAGTCTATGTGGATTATTCTAGTAATCACTACATATTTCTTTTATGAGGTATGCTAGTAGGATGGCAAAATACACTACTTAACAGAAGTATGTATACAAGATACAACCAAGAGTTTTGCTGGTCCGTGGAATACTATATAGGTATACAAACTTCAATTGGATGAAGTAAGTATCACGGAGTTGGAATCTTCACCAGATGAAATAGTCAAAGATTTTTTGATTTCATCAGAGACGATGAAAAGGCTTGCATTTGCAAGAAATTAAGTGGGAGCGCTAAGACACATTTATAATACTTTATGTAGGTGACATATAGTTGGTTATAAATGATGTAATTATATACTTGATTAAAAAGGTTTCATTGAGAATTAACTTCAATGAAAGGATATGGACTAAAACAAATTTAATGTCAAGATCTATGAAGATAGATTGAAACACATAAATAAGTTTAAGTCAAAGTACATAGGATGGATATTGAAGTAGTTCAATATAGAAATATTAAGAAAATGTTCTTGTCATGTGAAGGTTTAACAAGACTTGAGTGTATCTGACACTCGATGAGTAAAAACACATGAGTGATTTTAGATCACGAATAATATGTACAAAATCAGATATCTTGTGCTCTAAAATGTTATGAGCATATACCGGAATGATTCATGAGATGATCATTGAGCAGCGATAAGAATATCCTAGAGTACTTTAGAAGAACCAAGGATATATATATAGTTTTGTATGGAGAAATGACAAACAAATCGTTGTAAGGTGATTACACCGATATTTGTTTTGTCACATATAAAATATAATTTCAATCTCAAATTGGACTGAGTGTTGTTTAAAAGTAGCACAATGAGCTGGAAGTTGTCTATGCTAGATTTAGAAGAGTTCTGAATATTGTGACGGATTCTACAAAAGAAGGCAGAGTATGTCATTGTTTTGACAATGACAAAGGATGTTAAGTCAAGAGGTTCTTTGAGAACTTGGTGTAGTTCCGACAGAGTCAGAACTTTGAAGCTATATTGTGTATGACAATATTAGTGACATATTTCAGACCACGGAATTAAGGTTCCACCAGAAGAACAAACATATTTAATGCCGACTCATTTGAAAATGAGTGATGCGTTGAGACGCAAATGAATTACAAAATACATACGTTTCTGAGCATGTCAGATCCGTTGACTAAAGCTCTCCCTAGGGCAAAGCATGACCAACACCAGAAAGCCATGGGTGTTAGGTATATTACAATGTAATCTAGATTATTGACTCTAGTGCAAGTGGGAGACTGAAGGAGATATGCCCTAGAGGCAATAATAAAGTGGTTATTATTTATATCTTTATGTTTATGATAAATGTTTATATATCATGCTATAATTGTATTAACCGAAACATTAGTACATGTGTGATATGTAGACAAACAAAGAAGTCCCTAGTATGCCTCTTAACTAGTTTGTTGATTAATGGATGATTAGTTTCATAATCATGAACATTGGATGTTATTAATAACAAGGTTATGTCATTGTATGAATGATATAATGGACACACCCAATTAAGCGTAGCATAAGATCTCGTCATTAAGTTATTTGCTATAAGCTTTTCGATACATAGTTACCTAGTCCTTATGACCATGAGATCATGTAAATCACTTATACCGGAAAGGTACTTTGATTACACCAAATGCCACTGCGTAAATGGGTGGCTATAAAGGTGGGATTAAGTATCCGGAAAGTATGAGTTGAGGCATATGGATCAACAGTGGGATTTGTCCATCCCGATGACGGATAGATATACTCTGGGCCCTCTCGGTGGAATGTCGTCTAAAGTCTTGCAAGCATATGAATGAGTTCATAAGAGACCACATACCACGGTACGAGTAAAGAGTACTTGTCAGGAGACGAGGTTGAACAAGGTATAGAGTGATACCGAAGATCAAACCTCGGACAAGTAAAATATCGCGAGACAAAGGGAATTGGTATTGTATGTGAATGGTTCATTCGATCACTAAAGTCATCGTTGAATATGTGGGAGCCATTATGGATCTCCAGATCCCGCTATTGGTTATTGGTCGGAGTGAGTACTCAACCATGTCCGCATAATTCACGAACCGTAGGGTGACACACTTAAAGTTGGATGTTGAAATGGTAGAACTTGAATATGGAATGGAGTTCGAATATTTGTTCGGAGTCCCGGATGAGATCCCGGACATCACGAGGAGTTCCAGAATGGTCCGGAGAATAAGATTCATATATAGGATGTCATTTTATGTGAATTAAATTGACGCGGAAGGTTCTATGGAAGGTTCTAAAAGGTTCTAGAAAAGTCCGGAAGAAACCACCAAGGAAGGTGGAGTCCACATGGGACTCCACCTCCATGGCCGGCCAACCCTAGTGGGGGAGGAGTCCCAAGTGGACTCCCCCTTAGGGGGCCGGCCACCCCCCCATATGGGAGGTGGAACTCCCACCTCTAGTGGGAGTCCTAGCTTGGCTAGGTTTCCATGGAAGGTTTTTGGTTCAGGTCTTATTCGAAGACTTGGAGACCAACTCTTGGGGTTCCACCTATATAATGAGGGCCAAGGGGAGGGGGCCGGCCACCCCAAGCACCACAAGGTGGCCGCACCACTAGATGGCCGGCGCCCCCCTCCCAAACCCTAGCCGCCCCTCTCTCCTCTATAGTTCCCGCACGCTTAGCGAAGCTCCGCCGGACTTCTCCACCACCACCGACACCACGCCGTCGTGCTGTCGGATTCAAGAGGAGCTACTACTTCCGCTGCCCGCTGGAACGGGGAGGTGGACATCGTCTTCATCAACAACCGAACGTGTGACCGAGTACGGAGGTGCTGCCCGTTCGTGGCGCCGGAACCGATCGTGATCAAGATCTTCTACGCGCTTTTGCAAGCGGCAAGTGAACGTCTACCGCAGCAACAAGAGCCTCATCTTGTAGGCTTTGGAATCTCTTCAAGGGTGAGACTCGATACCCCCTCGTTGCTACCGTCTTCTAGATTGCATCTTGGCTTGGATTGCGTGTTCGCGGTAGGAAAATTTTTGTTTTCTATGCAACGTTATCCTACAGAGAAAACCATGTGAAAAACGCATAAAAAACGGCCCAAAAAGGTGCCCCAGCCGGCTGCCAGGCCGGCCGACCGGAGCTGGCGCTGACCAGCCCAGCTGGGCGCCCGGTCGGGCCGGCCCACTGGCCGGCGGGCGCGGCAGCCGCCGGGCGGCGGATAACGAATGGGCGCGCGGTCCGGAGGGAATCCGGCTGGGCCGGGGTGGCAGCCGGCGGCCCGGTAGGGAAACCGGCGCTGGGCCGAGTAGGCTGCCAGGCCCACGGGATCCGCCCCCGGATGGCACAAGCCGCCAGGCCGGATTCGGCCGGGTGGGCCGGCGCGCGGCCCGGCAGGCCGGGCGGCCGACCGGCTGCCTCTCCTCTTTTTTTTTTCTTTTCTTTTTATTCTTTTCTCTTTTTTCCTTTTTCTTTAATAACAAATGCTCCCGAACTCCGATTCGAATGAAACCAATTTTGTTTGGAAGATAACAACAAATGCTATCTTATAGAAAGTGAAAACCCAAGAATATGTAGGAGGGGATTTTATCATGAATATAAAAGGTAGAACCTTATATCATGAATAACCGGTAAAATCACCCAACCTCGAAAACGCAATAGAAGATGCATGCGAACTCCGTTTTCGATGAACTTGGGCTTGTTGTAAAGCTAACAACAAGCTCAAGAACCTCACACCGAGAAATACCAAGAAGCAATAAAAATATGCAACGCATGCAAGGATTGAGCTCCCTAAGATGATGTGATCAAGTTAACCAACCGAAAGCCCCTCTTAATAGTGCGGCTATCTATCCTATAATCCGGTCTCCCATCAACCACCTCGAGACCGGCAAAAGGAAAACCTATCAAGGTCATACCTTTGCCTTGCGCATCCCATCACTTGATCATTGTCGCTTCGTGAATACTCACAAATGCTCCCCCATACACTATGATGGGAAAGGTTCATTGATGCACATCTTCACTATCACCAAATGGACGGTAAGCTTCAAGCATGTGATTCACACAAGATGCTCATCTTGAACTTGCCCAACTCAACCTTGTATCTTCTCATACTTACTTAAGATAGAGCATGGCTAATATTGAGTTCCACATAAGAACTCCATCTTCATTTCTTCTTTTTGATCATATCACATATATATCTTCATACCGATGATCTTGATGCCAATACACAAGGTATATCTTTATCTTCATGGCATCCATACTTGAATCCAACACATGGAGAGCAAGTAGTACCTATGGAATATTCCTTCATATAAACTCAATGAAAACATTAGTCCATAGGGGTTGTCATTAATTACCAAAACCACACATAGGGGCAATGTACCCTTACAATCTCCCCCATTTTGGTAATTGATGACAACCACAATAAGAGGGTTTATATAATGAATATTAGTGACAAGTACGCAACTTATCCGAGAATAAGTTGTATACAAGAGGTTGTATTTGATATGGTCAAGTAACACAAAGCAACTAGTCCATATCAAAACCGACTCTACTCACACAACTACAACAAATGCAATGGATGTGAGTAGAACCAATATATATAGAGAAAACTCCCCCACAATGTATGCACGTGTGATGAACATGAATTCATTGCATACATTGTCAAGATTAACCTTTGGGATAGTTTCCACTATATATATATACAACCATGCAAGACATATAAATATGGAATGCATGAGAGGCAAAACACTTATGCACAAACCAAGCTTAAGTATAAAACCATTCCCTTAAACCCTCTAAACTTCTCCCCCATTGGCATCGATTGTCAAAATGGGTGAAAAATTTAGAAGGCCAATATAATGTGAGTTCCTCCCCAAAGTGTGCACTTCTCATAATTTGAGTGGAATCAAGTGCACATATCAAATGATGAATACTTGAAGGAAATCAAACTATATTGAGGATCAAAGATTGCATAAAGATAACATGGTGAAGTGAGCTTCAACAAATAAAGCAAGCAATCAAAGATCCAATTGGACAAACAAAGATATCATGATAAGAAAGATATAGTGCTCTAAAAATAAGAAAGCTCCCCAAGGTTCGTGCACAATTTATAATGTTTGCATTTGAATACAATATGCACAAACATGGAATCCTCACTCCCTATATATCATTTAGAACACAACTAAGATAAAGAGAGTATGCTTATCAAGAACAACTTGAGTCCAACAATTACGAGATATGAGTGCATGAAGAAAATAAATAAACCAAGCACTCATAAATTTTCTTTACCAACCCACTAAAAACAAAAGGGGTAAAAGATGGCCGGCAAAGATCAAGGATATCAAGGTGATGGATTAACACTCTTATGTATATGAGTTTCTAAAGTGGACAAAGTGATCCATAAAGAAACATGCACACACAAGAGGTTAACAAAATAGATAAAACAAGATATCCAAGATGAAGTCATAAAATATACCAAAGGATGTTTGCTTAAGAAGCATATATAGCCAATGGCTCCAATTTTCACTTATGGTGTATATGAATGAACTTCAACCAAGTTAAACCTCAAAAGCATTACAACTAACAATAAGGGAAGTAGAGCTAGTTGGAGTGTTTTGAGAAAGGCAACAAGTATCATAAATACGGATTTATTTCACAAATTCATCAATATTGCACACAAGAGCTCTTTGAGGAATTGATATGCAATAAATTGCTAGAGGGGCATATTTGTGATAGGTGAATCATAGAATATGATATATATATATATATATATATATCGACGCGGATTTTCTAACTACATGGCTAGCTGTGCATAGATAGGCTACCGTTGGATACATGGAGTATGAGCTCTCACCGGAGCAGATTGGTTCGTTTTGGAAGTATGTGAGGTGCCAACTCCGTCAGCTCCGTCAGCTTTTTCTGTCACGGGGTGCATGCAAGGCACGCACAGTGGGCAGGGCATCCTCGTCTAGCTGTATGGAGTTTACACACTAGAACGGCTGAGCAAAAGCATCATGAGCAGATCGGCTGCCACTCGACGCGACATGAGTTTCGTGCATGGAGATTTGGTGAGAGAATGTATAGTGTGCAAGCCGTTTAGTTGCTTTTCTATCCTTGTGTGCATGTCATTGTGTTGCTTCAGTCAATGAATAGGTCGTGGATTCGTATGAAATTAGGTCCATCCTTGTTTCCGCACATCTGCTACTCTTCTAACAATGATTCTCCATGGATATTTTGGTGAGAGGAAGTGGAGTGCATGTCATTATGTTGCTTCATCCATGTAGTGAATGCCACCGTGTTGGTACAAACAATGGCCCTGTCTTTAGGTTCGTATGAAATTTCGCTCAGCTTTATTGCCGCACGGCTGGTACTCGTTTGACAAGGGATCTGCATGATTATTTTGGTGAGAGAAACCAAAGTGCACGTCGTCCTGACGCATATAACCATGTAGTGCATGTCACTGTGTTGCTTCAAGCATTGGACCGGTCGTTGGATTCGTATGAATTTTTTAGCTGCATCTATGTTGCCACACGGCCGTTCAACCTGCAGTTCATGAGCCGAAATCGAAAAGGATGCGTACCTTGCACCAGAGATAAAAGCTTTGCGACGGATTGACGGTACCTGTCAATGAACCCGCTATACATTGCCACAATTCTGATTTCTATTTGCAGGTTAACTTTTCCTGTTTTAGGTTCGCCTAACCAAAGAAATCGTAAATTCATCTTGAATCAGAGATTGGAGCAGAGAAGAAAAAAAAATCTGCTGACGATCTAAGGCTATGAATTTTCTTCGCAACTTATGTTGAATGGTCCAACATGCACTTAGCTTCAGCATTGTCACCACAATGAAATCATATAAATCAGCAAATCTGCATTTTTTTTGTAGACACAAATCCATCATCCTAGCACTATAAACTACAAAATTATCAAAAGTAAATCAGACTAATCATGTGATGGACCAACAAGCCATTCCAACCTCAAATATATGTGCCTAATCACACAAAACCTTGCTACAACCTAACAACGTAAGATCAGGACAAAATACAAAGTGCAGACCACAAAAAAAAAAAGAATAAATGAAGGGGAATTGGTCCATCGACAACAATCTCTAAAATGAATGCAATCCGACCAAATTACAGAGAATGAAGTGGGTAAAAAATCCCACTCTAAAATCACAAGAAGCAGATGCACCTTTCCTACTACTGAAAGAAACGGTGATTTGCAATAACAAATCTGGGGACGGTTCTTTACAATTTGCTCTAATATCCAATGAAAATATATGATAAGACAAATTTGTTCTAGCATCCAACGCAATTACATGATCGAGAGAAACCTGAAAACAAGCTGGAGCGCATTACGCTCCCTCTGAGCGGGTTGTTGGCTACGGGTCCTGCGGCGACGGCATGCCCTGCACGAACTCCGGTAGCCCTCCAGTTAGGCGCCAAACATAAACCAACATTAACGATGCCAAATGATGATTCCAAAATGCTGACTGGCGTTGGATCATGGCCGCCCTCCCCATGATCACACTTTCCGTGCTTTACCAGCAACTCCAATTAACACGCCCTACACACACAAAATCAACATCGCACGGTGAAGCAAAATCGTAATCAAAAACCAGATCGAAGGAAAAACACGGACGACCTCGTGCGTGCCTCAACTTATCAAAGACAAACTGCTGCTCAATCTATAATGAAACGGCAAAATATTAATGTGTCCGGGATCCACACAAGAAAATAATGATGCATGCGCCCCAAAGGCTTGAAGCTTACTGATCGATACGATAAAGATCAATTAAAATGGCATCAATCAAACGAGCCGAAAAATCCACCACATACACAGCTAATCAAATCAAATCAGTTTAGCTTGAGAATCCTTCACAGAAACAATAAAACCAAACTGAGTCTCCACTGCCGAGTCTGTGCTGCATCCAAATTTCTAAAGGTTTTGCAATATGTACATTTAGAAACATGATAGAAGGGGCTATGCATGATGAATTCGTACAAAAAACAAATCCTTCGGAAAATGATCTGGATCTTGGTAAATCTCAATTCGAACAAAAAAAATTAAGAGAGTCAAGGGAAAAAAGAACCGATCTGGATTCTGCTAATCAATCCGGCTGACTCCTCATGTTACATAGTGCGAGGCGATGCCAGCTCGCTTGTTCGCACGGAGCTTCGCACGGCTTTGAATGGCCGGCAGCCGGCGCGCGGGGAGTAGACGCGGCCATGGCCACCAAGCTCTTCGCGCCGTACCAGCTCGGTGCAGCACCATGCTCCTCCGCCATCCGGAGCCTAAAGCCTCCATGCGCCGGCACCATCCTCCGCCGACGCCCGGAGCCCAAGGTCTCCTTGTGCCATCACCATCTTTCCCTGCTGGTGGAGGAAAGTCATGCATGGTAGGCGATGCTGGAGGCCTGCCGCGTGTGGAGAGGTTGGTGGCGGCAGCGCGAGGCCGAGACCTAGGTGAGGGTGGTCATGTGGGTGGCGGCGGCGGCGGCTAGGTTGGGGAGAAGGGTAGGCCGAAACCGATCGAAAAAGGATGTGAAGCAAATCCACATACTGCAAAGTGCTACAACTAAACCGAAGCAAAAAAAAAAATAGACATAGAAAATAAACTAGCAAATGAAAAATTGGATCCGTTTGAAGCCAGAACAATTATATCTGGATGATGGATTATACCCCAAAAAAAAAGCTCCGGGAGAGGATATGAATCTTGGTAAATCTTTATTCCAACAAAACAAATTAAGAATCTGAACAAAAAAAGCAAGAACGGATCTGGATGGTGGATTCGTACCAAAAAAAATCCTTGGGGAAAGTATCTGGATCAGAACCTTGTTACAACCTAACAGCGTAAGATTAGGACAAAGATACAAAGTGCAGACCAGAAAAAAAAAGAGAATAAATGAAGGGGGATTTTGTGAAGAAGGCAACAGCAGCAAGAAATAAGGAATCACAGAATGCCTCTCTGGCGAAAGCAAGGGAGCGGCGTTCTTCTCGTGTGGGCTATAGCTCAAACGAGCAAAGCTGAATCTAGCCAAGCTTCCTTTTACAAGATCTGGTCGGGAAACACGCCATAAACGGACCATGGGATCTGGATGGGGAAACACCATGCACAAAAAATCAACAAGGACTTTGGAATGGAAACACAGGAAAAATTGAGATCAGAAAAAAGAGGTGCGTCCACGCGCGTGCCTCCGCTGGAGGGAAAACACGGACGAACCTCGTGCGTTCCTCCACCACGGCTTCTCCTGCCTCCCGACGCCACCTGCTGGAGGCCCTCGACGCTCGGGACGGCAGATCATCTTCCCGTCAGCGAACAAGGCGCCCAGGGGATGGATCTACTCCAAATCGTGTGCCACCGAACGAGCTGGAGAGCGCCTGCTGGGATCCATCGGTGGTGGGGAATCTGGGAGGTCGGGCATGGAAAGGGATGGATTTGTAGAGAGAAGCAGGCGACACCGGTAGGCTGGGGTAAAAAAACGACGGTGGTTGAGGTGCCTGCGGCGGAGGATGGGACGGCCGTCGGCGGCGGTCGGTGGGAATCACGGTGGTCTTTCTAGATCGGGAGATGGTGTGATAGGTGCGGGAGGAAAATGAAGAGTGGAAAGAAAGGACGACACGCAGGCTGTCCATCTACCCAGCAACAGATAAACACCGCGAAAAGGGGATATGACGCGCTCTTGGTATGACGGCGTTTGGCCCGGCGTTGGCATTGTCCTACAAAACATCGTGCTCCCTATATCATCAAGTGTGTATATCAACGGTTGGCACCCCGTGCGTAGCTAGCCATGTGGTTAGCTGGCTATTTCCCATATATATATATAACCTATCATATGCATCTTCTCAAATTACTCAAATGTTCAATAAGAAGTTTTACTTTAAAAGGGTTTTTCAAGAACTGCAATATTTTCGAAATAAATAATTTCATGCCAAGATACAACCTACAAGAGGTTGGATGCTATATGAGAGAGCATGAATAAGATACTTGTTACCGAGATGGCAAAGGCTTGATGTAGTAGATAAGAGTTCATCGATCATCCTAGCTTGACTCCAATCCTCATATGGTGACAACACCTTCCTTATAGATGAGACAAGCCTCCATTGCATCTCCAATGTACCTAAAACATCATTCAAGTACATCTTGGTCCCCAAACTCATTGGGTCCAACATGGTTAGACTAACCACAATATATAGGACACACTCCATATAAACATGTGCATATTTAGATGAAGTTTGAATTTCATGCACATCTTAGCCATTTAGGATTTGATGGAGTATATCCTACATAATGGATCGAAAGAAAGCAAGCATGCTACAAGAATAAACAAATTACATATAAGCATGCACCAAAACTTTTAAAGATCCAAGAAAGATATACTTTGGACAAAACACTAAAGGAATTAAATAAGGCATAGAGGTGTCACAAAACAAATTTGTTGTCCAAATTATATCTAAGAAGCAAATCACAAAAGATTTGTTCAACAAAGTTCAACAAGTGAACTAAGAAGAAACCATCGAGCACAAAGGATGAAATAAAGCAAACATGCTCAAAGATATATCTCATTCAAGCAAATAGAATATGTAAGAAGGAATGAGATAGCAGACTCCCCAAAAGAGCAAGGTTCAAACAAAATAAACCAAACCCTATACACTTTTTACAATGGCACAATGTACCGTAAGGAAAAGGTTTGTCTTCCAAAACAAACACTTGATATGAATCAAGAGAATTTATCAAAAGATTTTTCAAAGGGACAAGGAAGACACATGGGAGCAACAAAGATTTGTTGGAAATAAAATAAGGCAATAAGAAGTAATTCAAGGTGAAGGTGATCCATAAATTCAGCCACATACAAGGTTATCAATTGTCAAAGACAATGAGTATATTGGAAATAATTTCCGGTGGTGTATTGATAATGATAGTAGGATCATCTTCACAATAAAAGGCATAGGATTAAGTATATATATAATTAAGCACTATGCACGGATGAAGATTCTTGATAGCTTCAATTAGTCAAACAATCACGCACGGCAATGATTAGAATAACTCGAAGCAAACGGTGTCCCAAATAAGATATAGAGATATGTATTTGAGGGAAAACCGTACCAAAAATTTCTTACTCAAATAAGAATCCATAAGATGAGTAATTAAGAGATTTTTAATAAGAGTGGAGCTTGTTTGAGCAAACATGCCACCTAGGAGCAAGATAATTAAGAGCATCAACTCTAAGTGGCATAACCTCAAATGTTTACATTTTCTAGGCTTGTGATATGTACAAAACATATTACTCCCCCATAATGTGATAAAACATTTCTTCTAAACAAGAGGCAACAAAAATTCAACTAGAGATCATTAATGGATATTTAGAATTTGAATTCCTCATGAGTATGACACACCACATAGTGACTAGATAATCTTGCAATATCAATACTAAGTGGTGGTACCCATATACCCACATTTTATAGAAGGAGAGATGCACAAAACATATCACTCCCCCAAAATGGGATGTTCCATTAATCACTCAAAGAGAGCCAAATAAGATATCATCAAGATGCATTAGGCTCCAAAACAATACACAAGTATATGATGAGTCAAACAAACATACTTGAATACACAAGATAGGCAAGTAAGGCACAACACATACAAACACATATTTGGTACAAAACCAAACATGCAAAAGGGGCAAGTAACTTACAATACACATGAAGAGTTGAAGTATAAGTTACCGCAAGGAGGAACATTGGATATAAGATATAGATGATAATCCATACGACTTGGCTTGGTCAAAATATAATATATGAAGATCCCTTAATTCTTCATGAAGTAGCCAAGTCTCCAATGACCTCCACTTGTACCTATTGATCAAGTTTGAGATTGTTGGTCCCCAACCAAGTTGGGTCCTAAGAGGTTAGTCACAATAGGCTTGGCAACCCAAATGGTTCTTTTCTTGAAACCACTTTGAGTTCCAACAAACTTGGCAAACACATTGCCATCCTTATCCTTCCCTAGAGAATAATCATCATCAACAATTATAGGGTTAGATAAGGTACCACCTAAGCAAGAAGAAGCAAAGTGCCCCTTCTTACGACATAAGTAGCAAGTGTTCCCCTTTTTCTTCTTTATTGATTTCTTCTCTTGGGGAACTTTATCTTGATTCTTCTTGGGAAGTGGCCTATCTTCAACTTGAGGTCGAGCATGAGCTTGACCTTGACCTTGTGGCCGTTTCCCTTGTTGTTTCTCACTCAAGTGCTTCTTCTTCTTCAATGGGCATGATCTAACATGGTGTCCTTCAACTTTGCACTTGAAGCAAACAATCTTGGCCGGATCCTTGACTTTGTCTTGGCCCTTCTTCTTGTTGCTCTTGCTCTTGGACTTGTTCTTGTTATTGGACTTGAATCCAAGTCCACTTTTATCATTGGGGGATTGTTGCACACTTAGCATCTTGTCAAGTGCGGATTTCCCTTCATGACGCTTTTCCAAGTCTTTCTTCAAAGAAAGGAATTGAGCCGCGAGCTCTTTTATTTCCTCTACATGGTTAGTAGAAATACAAGTACTAGAGGAAGTAGAAGCTTCATTGTTAGAGCAACAAGGCAAAGTGAGTAATCCAACACAAGGTGTATCACTAGTTTGACTAGATGGATTATAAGGACTAGCACATGGCAATATAACATTTGTAGTATAGATTGTGCTAACATCCATATGAGGCTCACAAGATGTTACCTTAGTGATACTTGCCTCATGAGCTAACTTTAGCCCATCATAGGAAATTAGAAGTTCATCATGAGAGCTTGAGAGCTTTTTATGACTTTCTTCCAATTCCCTATAATTGCTAGTTAGCAACTCAAGTTGAGCCCTTAGCTCAACATTCTCCTTTAAGGTCGATGCTTCACAAGAATTAGAGTTAGTAGCACAAGCATCAACAATAGTTTTCTCATTTTCATGCATATAGGATTCAATTTTTTGTGTAAGCATGAAATTAGCATGCTTCTCATCTTTTAGCTCATGCTTGAGGAGAGTGAATCTCATTTCCCCATTTTCAACATGGGACTCCAACTCCACTATGGTTTCCCTATATTTATTCAAGGTATCCATAGAGTGTTCGAGATAAGCACGAGCTTCTTTATTACCACGAAGAGAAGCATATACCATTGCCATATCATGCACCAAGATATTATGTTCTTCATCATTATCATCATCATCACTCTCATCATTAGAGGGTGTGTTAGGAGTCAAAGTAGGAGATACCTTTGGTCCATTTGCCATAAGGCACATGTGCATACCGGAGGATGAAGATGAAGATATTCTTGAATCCTCATTTGAAATCATGTCTTGATCCATAGAGTGTTCGGTTTCCTCTACAATGTTAGTCAACAAGCAACTAGAGGAAATAGAAACATTTTGATTATGGGAGCAAGACAAGGCAAGCATATCCTCATGAGATCTATGTAAGCAATTTACACATGATATGCAAGGACTATCAACACAAGCATGTAGATTATTTTCAATGCAAGATGTGTTTAAGTCCAAAGAGGAAACATTGCAATGAGATAGAGATGAAGAGTCATCACTATTGAGCACAATATCAACATTGCAATTTCCCTCACCACTCACCATATCATTACCTTGTGTCTTGCAACACGTTGGTGAAGTGGAAGAAGATGATATATCATCACGACCGGAGGTGGAAGCAACTTGGAGCTCTTCATGATATGAAGGGGAAGAGAGCTCCTCGGAGTTACCACCGACCAATTGAGAAGTGGATCCACCAAACATTTCCTTAAGCTTGATCCACATCTCATGAGACGATTTTCGCTTTATATATATCAAGAACCTACGAAAATCGGGTCTCAAAGAGAATAAAAGCTCATTAGATACTTGAGCTTCAAGATGTAAGTTTTTCTCATCCACTAAAGATAGATTTTGAGAATCCATCGGAGGAGAAAAACCGACATCTAGAAATTGCTCTATATGTGGACACAAGGTCCGAAGCTTACAAAGCAAGCAATTTCTCCACAAAAGATAATTTGTGCCATTAAAGACAATTGTGTCATTGTGCACTATACTAGCCGACATCTTTACTCTCAAGGCGGTGAAGCCTTAAACAAGGAGAGACCTTGCTCTGATACCAATTGAAAGATCGAGATGTCGCCTAGAGGGGGGTGAATAGGCAATTACAAACTCTTGCGGATTTGTCTTGTAAGAATGCGGAATTAAACTATCGTTTAATTTACAAGCACAAACCCTAAATATGCTAAGCTCAACTAAGTGTAACAATAGTAACTAGAGCTAAGCAAGATAGGCACAAGATATATGTAGCACAAGTGATAGCAAGATATATTTACTTCAAGCACGATGGCTATCACAAGGAAAGAGAGCTCGGGTATAGAAATAACCGAGGCACGCGGAGACGAGGATGTATTCCCGTGTTCCCTTGCTTTGCAACAAGGTACGTCACGTTTGGAGGAGTGGAGGTCCCACGAAGGATTCCCCGCGCCACGAAGGCTCACCCTATTCTCCGAACCACACCCACGAAGGATAATGGCCCTTTCCTTATGGTTAGCTTTTCCTCCGCTCCGGAGATGGCAAGCTCCACAACCACTTCACACGCTCCACGAAGGAGAAGCCCGGGCCTCTTCACAATCTTCTTGAAGAGATCACCGGAGCACCAATCACCAAGCCAACTAGGAGGTCACCCTCCAAGAGTACCAAGCTCACGGTCTCTCACTCGAACAAATCGTGGTGGAGAGCTCAACACTATGCAATGATGCAAAGCAAGAACACCGGAGGTGTTCAAGTCCTTCACACTCAAATCCCACCAGAGCAACGAATGCTAGGATGAGATTGGAGAGGAAGAACAAGGGGGAAAGTCAACCAAAGACTCCAAGATCTAGATCCCGAGAGATTCCCTCACTTAGAGAAGAAACGGTTTGGTGGAAGTGTAGATCTAGATCTCCTCTCTCAAATCCTCAAATATGAGCAAGAATGGTTGGAGGAATCAAGGGGGAGAGCAAGTTCTTCAAATAGCAACAATGGAGGTGAGAGAATAGGAAGAATTAGTTGTCTCAAGGTGGAAGAAAGCTATTTATAGCAAGGGAGGAAGAAATAACCGTTGGGGAGAAAACCATGTGAAAAACGCATAAAAAACGGCGCAAAAAGGTGCCCCAGCCGGCTGCCAGGCCGGCCGACCGGAGCTGGCGCTGACCAGCCCAGCTGGGCGCCCGGTCGGGCCGGCCCACTGGCCGGGCGGGGCGGCAGCAGCCGCGGCGGTGGATAACGAATGGGCGCGCGGTCCGGAGGAATCCGGCTGGGCCGGGTGGCAGCCGGCGGCCCGGTAGGGAAACCGGCGCCCGGGCCGGAGTAGGTTGCCGGGCCCACGGGATCCGCCCCGGATGGCACAAGCCGCCAGGCCGGATTCGGCCGGGTGGGCCGGCGCGCGGCCCGGCAGGCCGGGCGGCCGACCGGCTGCCTCTCCTCTTTTTTTTTCTTTTCTTTTTATTCTTTTCTCTTTTTCCCTTTTTCTTTAATAACAAATGCTCCCGAACTCCGATTCGAATGAAACCAATTTTGTTTGGAAGATAACAACAAATGCTATCTTATAGAAAGTGAAAACCCAAGAATATGTAGGAGGGGATTTTATCATGAATATAAAAGGTAGAACCTTATATCATGAATAACCGGTAAAATCACCCAACCTCGAAAACGCAATAGAAGATGCATGCGAACTCCGTTTTCGATGAACTTGGGCTTGTTGTAAAGCTAACAACAAGCTCAAGAACCTCACACCGAGAAATACCAAGAAGCAATAAAAATATGCAACGCATGCAAGGATTGAGCTCCCTAAGACGATGTGATCAAGTTAACCAACCGAAAGCCCCTCTTAATAGTGCGGCTATCTATCCTATAATCCGGTCTCCCATCAACCACCTCGAGACCGGCAAAAGAAAAACCTATCAAGGTCATACCTTTGCCTTGCGCATCCCATCACTTGATCATTGTCGCTTCGTGAATACTCACAAATGCTCCCCCATACACTATGATGGGAAAGGTTCATTGATGCACATCTTCACTATCACCAAATGGACGGCAAGCTTCAAGCATGTGATCCACACAAGATGCTCATCTTGAACTTGCCCAACTCAACCTTGTATCTTCTCATACTCACTTAAGATAGAGCATGGCTAATATTGAGTTCCACATAAGAACTCCATCTTCATTTCTTCTTTTTGATCATATCACATATATATCTTCATACCGATGATCTTGATGCCAATACACAAGGTATATCTTTATCTTCATGGCATCCATACTTGAATCCAACACATGGAGAGCAAGTAGTACCTATGGAATATTCCTTCATATAAACTCAATGAAAACATTAGTCCATAGGGGTTGTCATTAATTACCAAAACCACACATAGGGGCAATGTACCCTTACAGGGTTTTCCGCTTCTGCGGGCCAACTTTCTATTTTGCGAACATTTTAGTAACCCTAAACCTCACCCGGATCCTATCCCTAACCCTAACCCTAGGGGTAGATCTGCGGGGTCCCCTCCCTAGGGTTTGGCTAACCTTGCATGTACCCGGCGTTGACGATTTCCGCATACATGGGCTAGCACTTGGTAAAATCCAGGATCTGTATGTGGAAACTCCCGCCACGGCTCAAACGGAGCCTATTTTATGGTAAAGTATGCCCAACCTATGGTTTCCATGTACATAAGTCCTAAACAAAGCAAAACAAGTAAAAAAGTCCATTGATGAACCCTCGCATGGAGAAAGCTATAGGGGTAGATCTGCGGGGTCCCCGCCCTAGGGGTTTTCCAAGATACAGACCACCGGAGCGTCAGAATCGCTGGAAAACTTGTGTGTGTCCACATGGCATGCACAAAAGTGATTTGAGATGGTTTTATATCCAAGGCTACCCCCCAGGTGTGTCCGGCTTCTCGGACATGGGGTTCCTAGATTCTGGATGTATAGGGGAAACTCCCTCGGAGGAGAACCGGAGAGAAACTTGGGATCATATGGGATGATCTTTGTTACCACATGTACCTATGACCTAACCAAGCTCAAATGGAGGCATATGCCCACCGGGGGACCCCCGATGGGATGCAGTCAAAGAGGTAGACCGCGCGGTCAACAGAACTAGGGTTTCGTCAGAAATCAAGCCTCAGAGGGGGTGAATGGACCCAAAACTTGTGTGTGTACACATGGCATGGCATGCACAAAAGTGATACATTTAAGAACTTAAGACCCAGACACGATACAAAACACTTAAATAACTAGACACACACACATACGAAAGCGCTTAAAGAAGTAGACCCACACACGAACTGAAACACTTAAAGAACTACACCCACACACAGGAACCAACACACTTAAAGAACTACACCCACACAGGAACCAAAACACTTAAAGAACTAGATGCACACACAAACCAAAACATTTAATGAACTACACCCACACACGAATAAAGCACTTAACACTAGCTGGGTCAACGCATGACCCGCTAGACACACGGACTCGACACACACACATATTAATCAGAGAAGTCGAAATCTTCGTCCTCGCTGGGGGTGTCCTCTGAAGCGGTGGTTGTGAGGTTCCACGACCACCGTTCATCATCCTCCCCCCATGTCGACGCCTCTCCTTTGGCGTACTCTGCTTCAACCGCGGCCTTCCTTTGCCGCTTTCCCGCCCTCCTCTCTCTCATGTACGTCTGCTTGTCCTTCCAGAATGCGCGCTCTGCCTCGACGGCTCCGGGATGGTCTCTGCGCCACTGTGCCATGAACTGCTCGTCCGCCTCGGTGGTATCAATCCGCCGCTGGCCAGACCTGTACCGCCGCGCTTCACCCTGTGAGCGAAGTAGCGGCTCAGTAGAGAGACTCTGAGCTTCCGTCAGAGACCTGACCTCCGGGAAGTTCATTTCGTGGCGCGGCCGGCCAAACCTCCAAGCCGCAACGTCGTATGCGCGGGCAGCAGCCTCCTTCGTGTAGAAGGTGCCGAGCCACACACGCGTACCACCGGCGGTGATTTCAGCTGCGAAATGTCCCGCAGGCCGCAGGCGAACGCCGATGAAGCCCGTGTTGCTACGGCGACAAGGAGCCATCTCAGCGGTAGCTCAGCTCAGAGGATTTTGTGGTGCTGTTGGATGAGAGAAGTGATGAGGGGAGAAATGTTGCTGGTGCTGTTAGTGGAGAAGACATGGCTATATATAGGCCGATGAGGGGAGAAATGTTGCTGGTGCTGTTTGATGCTTTATTTCTGCAAAGCCTAACTTGTAACCTATCTTGCAGGAAATGATGATTTCTATGTCTACTGGTACACCGCCACCAGCTCGAGTTACCGTGGCGGGGGACATGCCTATCATGCCATCGAGGGCAGCTTTCGCTGCGACTTACTACGGATCCACACCGGAGGTAAGTTCTTTGCCAAACCCGTAGTCATCACTTCCCTTTGCATCGCAAGTTGCTAACATGTAGGGAACATGTAGGGAACGGGATGCTCTGGGAACCAGGCCTCGCAGGGTGGGCGCGAGGTCACACCGGTTCATGAAGGTGGTCGGTCTCCTGGGCGTTCTGCTGGTGCCTCTCCGTCGACTACTCCTGGGACTACTCCCGGTGCCTCTCCGTCGACTTCTCCTGGCCGTACTTCCGGTCCTTCTCCAGGTGGTTCTTCTGCAGCTTCTACCGGAGCGAAACCCCGGGCTGCTCGTTTGGCCAACGATGTGGGCGGACACACCCCGCCCGGGTCCTTCCTTCGCTAGTCGGCACCGGGCTTCTTGCTTGCCATCATGTGCTACCTACTACTATGTATTTGGATGACATGGCACCCTCCTCTTGTATGCTATTATGTGCACCATGTATGCTACTATGTGGATTTCATGCTATTTATGTGAATTATGGTGAATTTGGATGAATTTGGATGTGTGAACTGTTGTACTGTGCAAACTGAACTGCTGGAACGGTGCAAATTAAACTGCTGAAAAACAAAAAAAAAAATCGAGCAGGTCTACGCCGAGGGCAATGCCGTCAGCATAGCCGTCGGCGTAGACCCCCGCCTGGCAGCCACGCCCAGCGTGCCGCGTGTCCACTGCATGGGCCATGCAGACGCCGAGGGCCAGGCCGTCGGCGTAGACGCCGCACGTGGCAGCGTCGCGACGCGCCACGTCGCCCCACGGCCCCCCAGATGGCGTGGCTACGCCGAGGGCAATGCCGTCGGCGTCTGATGCACCTCCGTTAACGGCGACGACGCGCCGTGGCCAGACGCCGAGGGCAGCGACGCCGAGGGTGAGGTTGCACCGTCGGCATAGAGTGAGGACGCCGACGGCCACTGCTACGCCGAGGGCACGACGGTCTACACCGAGGGACCTGGACGCCGACGAGGTACGCCGAGGGCTGCCGTCGGCGTAGCCTACGCCGAGGGCAGCCGGCCGTCGGCATAGGCGTCCATTCCTGTAGTGATGCTGGATATCGTGCATGTGTCGTGTCCATTATTTCCTGCCTTACGATTCGTGCAGTGTTGGTTCATCATGTTTCGCAAAAATCACGGATTGACTTGAGGAAAAACGGGATGAAACTGTACAGACTACCTAGCGTGCATGGTAGAAAGATTACTAAAATTCATCCGCCAAGAAAACCGTGAATGAAAAAAATAGAGTAAAATATCTCAACGATACTTTCCAAGTTATCGGTTCAACTGTTCAAGGGTGTCGCTCTTGAAGCATAGACATATGCGACCTCCCCTCCCTTTCAGTTGTAGAGATCAAAGATAAATCGACAGCGAAAACCAAACCAAGTTAATTTGTCACGGGCCACGATAGACTGCTGACCGAGACACCCTGAGTCCTGATTCTTGAGGACCTCAATAGCTTAAGATTCTTGTTAGAAAATAAAAGTGTAAAAACTTTGCGTCGCACGCCCAGATAAGACTGGACGCACGGTCGATGCCTCGAAGCTAAAGCAACGGACTTCAACTCCATGGCAGAAGTTTCGAAGGAATTCCGGCAACTGCATGATGTGGGCCTGTGGGGGCAGATCCAACGGAATCCTGCCTCGTGTCAGAAAGTGGATTCGGTCTGGCCCTGCTATTGATTTTCGGGCTTTCCAGAAGATTATAGTCCCCGTTCGCACGTATATACGGTATCCAAAACAAAACACGTACTGTTTCTGTAGCTAGCTGTCCGGTGAGGCCTACTCTATAGATGAATTAGGGCATCTCCAGCGGCGCGACGCATTTTGGATGTCCGAAATGTCCGTTTGCTCGCGCGGCGGACGCTGGACAGACCGTTTTTGTCTGCGCGTCCGTTTGCACCTAGGGGTGGCTCCAGCGGGCCGACGCATTTCCGCGTTTGTATCAATTTACGAAGTTTCGAAACAACAAAATAAGGAAATCAACAAAGTCATAGTTATTACATTTAGATTTTTAAAAGTCGACATGAAAATAAGATAGTATTTCTCGAGGCATGATCTTCATGGCCAGCCAATGTCCACTGATGCTCAATCAGGTCCGTTTGCAGCTGTTTGGAGACGTTCTCGTCAGTGACTTCTACATTTCTATGTAGATAGTCCTGCCAAGATGAAGCTCCAGGAAGTGACGCAACCAGCTCACCTTGAAATTCCCAGTGGTTCTCATTGCGGCCATCAGGACGCTCGTTCTCAACGATCATATTGTGCATGATCACGCAGCATGTCATCACCTCATGCATGGTCTTCAGCGACCATGTTCTTGCCGGGTGACGGACAATTGCCCACCGAGCTTGGAGCACACCAAATCCGCGCTCCACATCTTTCCTGCAAGCCTCTTGCATCTTGGCAAACCTCCTCGTCTTCTCGGAGTTTGGATTACGGACAGTCTTCACCAATGTGGCACAGTCAGGGTAGATGCCATCAGCAAGATAATATGGCTTGTCATATGCATTTTCATTGATCTCATAGCTCGCCCGGGGAGCTTTGCCTTGCATGAGCCGGTTGAAAACCGGTGATCGGTGCAACACATTGATGTCATTGTTGGAACCGGCCATGCCAAAGAATAAATGCCAAATCCATAAATCTTGAGATATGACAGCTTCAAGAATAACAGTTCTTCCCTCCTCATGCCCGCTGTACGCACCCTGCCACCTAGGCGCGGAAGGGCGGCGCAACCGGGAGCGTTTCGCCCGAAAACAGCCGGCAGGTACGCGGCGGAGCCAAGCCCGAGTACGCTCATGCTCTCCCGCGCGGCAAGAACGCAGCCGGCGGCGACTACTGCGGCGCTGCGGTCGGACTGCGGTGGGGTTGGGGTGGTGGCGACACACTAGGGCAGCGAGAAGGGGAAAAAGAAGCAAATCGAAGCGGTCGATTTCGCTGTCCCTAACATGCGGGACCGGGTAAGAAATGGAGGACGCTCGGCGCGACCGCCGAGCGTCCGCGGAGACGCAAACCTGGCGCATATTTGGACCAGATTTGCGTCTCCGTGGACGGCCCGGTCACTTTGCGTCGCCCCGCTGGAGCAGGCTCCAGACGTATTTCCGGTCACGGCGGACGAAAACGGTCGTCAGCGTCCGTTTGCGTCGCGCCGCTGGACATGCCTTATAGAAATCAGCCTCCAGTGACCAAGGATGTGTTCGGTTTTAGGATGAAGTGGAATGGAATGGAACCATTCCATTCCATTCCACTCCATTCCATTCCACTTCATACTTGTGTTCGGTTGCACTGGAATAGCAAGGAACCTAATTAGTCTAAATACTCTATTAATTAGACCCTAATTTAATCTAAAATTTTAATTAACCTAAATTATTCCTAATACTGCCTAATCCGCGTCGCCTGCACGCTAGGCTGGCCGCCGCCGCCTCCCTGGCTGGCCCCGCCGCCGCGCTGGCTGGCCCCGCCGCCGCGCTCCCTAGCCGCCGCGCTCCCTGGTCGCCGCCGTCGTGCTGGCTGGCCGCCTCCTGGCTGGCCCCGCCGCCGCGCTCCCTGGCCGCCGCCGTGCTCCCTGGCCGCCGCCGCCGCGCTCCCTGGCCGCCGCCGCCGCGCTGGCTGGTCGAGCTCGTTCCGCGCTGGAGGAGAGAAAAGGATTAGCGAGCTGATTGAGCTCGTTCCGCGCGGTCCGGCCGATTCGGCCGGATGGATTGGAACGGCATATTTCGGGAATATGCTCTTTCGGGGAACGAGTTGGTTCCATCCCATTCCTCAGAATTCTGGAACCGAACGCCAGGATGGGAGCTAGGCACGGGACGGTTCCATCACGTTCCTTGCCATTCTGGAACCGAACACATCCCAAGTTAGCACAGCTTTTCTTTGCGGCAACGAGACATTGCCACACAATTGCAACCAAGCTCTACTGTCCGTGTGGTTGTTGGAAAATATGTGGATGCACGTTATTTAAGGATGGAATGGGTATCGAGGAACTCTGGGACACGGATTCGTGACAACCAAGCACACTGTTGCAACGAAAAATCTAGATTTGGTTTCGTGAATACATATATAGGCTATAGATATTACAGGCGATCAAGAAGGCGACTTCTGTTCCCGGCCGCCTCCCATCGGCGCCGCCGATTGGCCCCTATTATGTGGCCTTTGGGCCATGGATGCGGCGTGGTTCTTGGTCTCCCTCGGCGAGAGGGCTCAGTTTTCCGGTTTTAGGGTTAAGGTTTGGTGTGGCAGCGCTTAGATGGTGGCGGTGACGTCTTCTCCAATAAAGTCTCCCCGGCTTCAGCCCCATCTCGACGGCGACATCAAGAAGTTTGTGGGAGTAGTGTGATTCTCGAGGACTTCTGGCTGGGAGGATCTCCGGATCTGCATGGAGCTTCATCGGCGGTTATTTCTTCTTCTTCTTCGCCCTCGGGAGGGATGTGGTCTTCTTGACCCGTTTGGCGACTTCCCGTTCGCAACCAACAACATCAGGTCGACTCAGGGAGGAGCAGCGGCGGCGGCGCGTCGTCGACACGGTCTGGAGGTTGAAGATGAAGGGCATCTCAAGATTTTATTGTAACTTTTATTTTTGTTGGGGTGCTTTGTACTATTCGGTGTTTCTCTTAATGCCAAGGTTCTATTCGCAAACGAATAGGCTATGTATATGTGGGCAGAGTTTCCATAAAACAAAATGCACTATTTTGGGCTAAAGAAATTTAAAGAGATAAAATACTCCTTTTCTAACCCAAAAATTGTCCTTTTCTGTATCCCAAAATAGAACATGTTTTTAACGAATTTAATTTTTTTGGCCTACCTATTGAATGTGTATATGTGCTTACATTTTTATATTCACATTCCGAACGAAATAGTATACACATACCCTATCCATATCATAACAGCCACGATGTGGTTGAATATTGGTATGGTACCCATGGATACTCGTATCCATAGGTAAAATTTTCATCATTAGGAGTGTTCATGTTCTGCAAACTTGTTTATGCCATAAATATAGTTCATAGCAGAGCATATCCAGTCGTATAGAGGACATTTTTATTTTGTGCTTGATCATGAATGTTTTCTATCCATGTTTGCTTGAGACTACTTACCACGCTGACCACCTAGGGCCAATACTACGAAGATGTTTTCAGTAGATGTATGAGAATGAAAACATGGTTATCCCCGGATGGGGATAGGACCTGGTTAGAGCGGGTACGGTAGGCTTAAGCGCGATCTACCAAGAGAGTTGCTCTTTTGTATGACAAGGGATACATTCCTTTTTAACCATGGTATAATAAAACTCTTTCTTCGAGTGTGACGATACACAAAGCTTTTATGTATTCGTGAGAACAAAAAGAGGTCATCTCTAGATATCTCGAGCAAATAAATGAATGATGTTTACATTGTTGTGAAAATGTTTGTTCGATTTGTTTGCGAAATGGGTGAAGAATCAGAGCCATCTTGTACAATGAAAATATTGGCATCTATTGGCATATGAATGGGCATCTTTTTTTACAAGAGAACTCACTTCCTCTCTCTCTCCATGTTATAACTGCGCAGAAATCTTCTTGTGACTTATCAAAAAAGGTTAACAAATAATTCCTAATTAGGTAACTCAAACTAATCATGTTAGAGAATTTTCAACAATTCATTGGTTAACTTATACATAGACATGCACATGTCATCAACCAACAATATGCCATACAATTACGCCACTGGTTGGATCTTAGATTGGTCAATTATAGGTGAAAGGGTATGAAAACTGTCTCTCCCTCCCCCTCTCAATCCCCCCCCCCCCCCCCCTCTCTCTCTCTCTCTCTCTCCCTCTCTCCCTCTCTCTCTCCATGTCTCGCTATCTTCGAGCCTATATCACTGTTGTTTAATGTTCATACAACCTCCCTCTTCCTTCATTACTCCCCACATCATAAAAATCCTACATGGCATGTTTGACCAACAATAAAGCCTTCGTCAATGCATCTCCAATAGTGGTAACATCATTGTTGGTAAAACTTGCTATATATGATTTCTGATGGTGTGGCAGTGAAGAAAGGATTACGAACTTGAACCAACAACTCATGTAAAAACTCCACATTAAACATGATTCTATATTTTTCCCTCCCCATTATTCAACTTGACAATATCCTACATTGACATCTTAAATAGGGTGAATGATAGTTATCCCTGATCAGGTAACTTAAACTAATCGAATTATGACATCCTAGTGTTGATTGTCGTTGGTAAAACTTAAAATGTATGAATTTCAATGGCGTGGTAGTGAAAAAGGAGTATAAACACGAAAAAATAATTCATGCATGAAATCCAAGATAAAGAGCAATTTTTTCCTATTCTCTAATCTCTTCAATTTAAAGTACAATCTAACATGGGCTTGTCTGATACTCCCCCCGCCCAAAAATATAAGGCATATAAGTTTAGTAAAAAATCAAACCATACTAAGTTTGGCAAAATATTTATGAAAAAAATATGAACATCTACAATACTGAATATATATCCATATTGAGAAAATATACTTTATGGAGAATCTACTTATATTGATTTATTATTCTAGATGTTCAATTTTTTTTTGTATAAACTTGGTGGACGTTAGAAGATGTTGACTTTTGACTAAACTTATATGCATTATATTTTGAGATGGAGGGAGTATATATTTTTGGGTATATGATATGGTTGCTTCTAAATACAAACTAACTAATAATTTACTAGAGCGGAAAGATCACAGAGAGAACATAGTCCTCAAGTTCTCCACCCCCATCCACATTGGTACCCTTCATCTTATGTGGCCTTCAAGGCGCTCGGAGGTGGGGAAACCATGGGTCTTTACACAACTAGTTGTTTTTTTGTGTTAGCTTCGTGTATCCCTTGTGTAGGTGGCTGGTTTGTGGAATAATGGTTTATCTACTCCATGCTTGTCCATGTTTCTCCTTTGTGGTCGATGTCGGATAGCTAGCATGTCTTGTGTTTCTCGTGTTTCATCATATCATCATGGTTGGTTCCTTCATAGGGCCGCGAGATGAAGCAACAGTTGAAGTTCCTACCTTGTGAAGGTGTGTCTACCCGCCTAAGATTCTCGACTCTTGTGGTGGAGTGGTCGAGGGTCTAGAATCTTGAAGGTTATAGTCAAGTTTGTATGTATGGAAGAACGTCGAGATGCAGCTATCACAACTAGAGACGGTGACCCGTTACTGACTTGATGTAACGCTAGAGCTTCTTTTGTTCAGCGAAATCAGAGACCTTTATTCAACACAAACCAGAACAACTTCACTAACTTGAAGATCGGTTGCAAGAAAGTCTGGAACACTACCAAGGCAACTACCCATCATCATCAATGTGCAAGCCAACTTGGCACAAAGATGAGTCGAGACTTTCACATTCATTGATCGTAAAGTATGTTGAATAGCGAAGGAATTAAAACTATAAGCTAGCTCTCCTACTTCTCGAATAATTAGTGCCACAACCGATCAAGAGTCGTGACGAGTGTTCTAGAGATTCACCATCTCCAGGTAGTAGGTCTCCAACACCAAACTTTGATATCCTCGAAGACGAGCAAAATCACGCCGCCCCTCAGCGCCAAGGCCTCGGCAATGAGAGGATTTGTCACCCCCTCATAGGGTTTACTCCATGGTCCTAGGAAGGTGGACATTGATCTTGCAACGCCTCCCGCAGCTCATTTCCAAGCATCAAAGGCTAGACCACTATTAGTGTTTATTTTAACCGAACCTCCTTCAGGAAAATGGACACCAACCATGAATAGGTAGGACCTTTGGCAAATTCTTCAGGGCTTTTGTGGGATCAAAAAAAGCCTCGATCATGTGTCCAACTATTCCTAGACCTCCATATCGCCCACATCTTAGAGATCATCTTTGCACAGTTAGAGATCGAAAACATTGGATCAAATGTAATACGTTTGCTTGGTTTGTGATCGAGAACGTTGTAACATTGTGGAACGAATAGAGATTGACACCGGCCTTCTCGTCACATTTATCGGTAAGAATCAGATTCTGATTGTGTTCTTAGACCGATGTGGTAGTTTCTGGTATGTTCGGTTTACCGCCGACGCTGACCCTACCAACTTTTTGGCCCACCCGCAAAATTTGGCTTCCATCTAGACCGCTACGAAAATATTGGTTCGCCCAATCCCGCTTGCGACTCGCGCAATTCTGGCCAACGCCTGGGGGCGCGCCCGTGGACGCACAAATCCTTCGCCAAAAAAATTGGTCATACCAAAATTTTGGTTTGGCTAGTTAATCGAAAGTAGTCATAATAAAGCTGCCTTTAGGAGTGGTGCCTATGCCTCACGTGTTGAATTTGGGGTGGTAAGAGCATCTCCATTCGTCTCCCCGAGAAGGCCCCCACGAGCCGTTTTTTACATCCGGACGGCGAAAAACGGCCCAGTCGCGACCCCAGGTTCTCGTTTTCATCCGGATTTGGGCCTAAATTCATCCGGCGATCCCACGCCATCCCCGGCCCCCCGGGGAGCGCTTGGAGACTCCGGATGGAGCAAAACCAATCGCCCACGCCCATGTGTCTCCTCTTTCGTCCGGACTCCCCGGGTCATCCTCTTTTTCCCCGAGAAACGCCGATTGGGGAGCACACGACTGAAAATATACTACCCCAGGTCAAATTTTCGTTCAATCCGGACGAAAGAAAATTTCGCCGGATTTGGGCGTGGGGATGCTCTAACGCTCCCGCTTCGTCGAGAAGCTTCTTCTCCACGCCACAGATTTTTGCAGCCACAACAAGTGGAGGAAATTGGAAACAGCTCCGGTGTCCCGGCCACAAAAAAGACCCAAACAGCAAACGCTCGTCGCTCGGGGCGGGACCCTGCCGCGTCCAAACCCGAGACACCGCGTCCAATCCGCTCCACGCCGCGGCACCCTGCCGCGTCCAAACCCGAGACACCGCCGCCACCAACCACCAACCAACACCTCGACGGCCCCATGCCATGCTTCCCCAGCAAGCGCCCAGCTCCGACCCACGCCCCGGGCGCCAGAATATACACATCATCATCGACCGCACGCGTTTATAAATAGGAAAACCGTATGACTCATCCCCCAAAGTTAGCCGGAGAAGAAGAGAAGATCGCACCACGCACGCACCATCCGTCCACAACGGACCGCGACGTCCCCCTCCGCCTCCGCCTCGGCGAGCCACAGCAAGCGGCCCGCCAGCGACGGAAACATAAAACGGAGCGCGGCCCGGTCCCCCGGAGCCGCAGTCGCCACCTCTCCTCCTCCTCCTCCTGTTCCTCTTCCTCCTCCTCCCGCGGGGAGACAAGCGGAGGAGCAGGGGAGAAGGGGGGGGCAAATCGCGGCGGCCGCCACCACCGAGCGACTGCGATAGCGCGCTGGTGATTGGGTCCGCGGGGAGCGGCGGCGGGGGATGGCGAGGTTCATCCTCGGCCTGGTGGAGCTCGGGGTCAGCGCCACCGTGCACCTGCTCTTCGGCTTCTACGTCTTCAGCTCCGCCGTCGCCGCCGACATCTCGCAGGCCGCCGCCGCCTCGGGCTTCCCGCTCCTCCTGCGCCGCCCCGCCGTCGAGGCGGGGCTCGTCGACGTCGCCGCGGAGGACCACGCGACCGTCGTGCTCGACGGCTCGCCGCCGCCCATCGTACTCGTCCACGGCATATTCGGCTTCGGCAAGGGGGTACGTACTTTGCACGTGCCTTTTTTGCGGGCGGGTGTTCGGTGAAATGCCGGCGAGGCGTGCCCACGCGGTCCAATTGGCGCCTGACTTTTTTCATTGTTTTGTCCGCGCGCAGAGGCTCGGGGGGCTCTCCTACTTCGCCGGCGCCGAGAAGAAGGACGACCGCGTGCTCGTCCCGGATTTGGGCTCGCTCACCAGCATCCACGACAGGTGGGTGGTGGGTCGGAAGAATGCCAATTTGGCAAAACTTGGTTCATCATTTGGTGGTTGCGCATTTATTGAACTTGACAATTCGCCGATTACGATTTGGCGTCCGCCCTACTACTTGTCAACAATAATATTTTCTAAACCTGATTGCTGGGGAATCTGATGGCACTTTTCAACAAGATTTTCTATAGCTGAGAGAAAACCTGATTGTTGTTGGGGAATCTGATGGCTGCAGGGCGCGCGAGCTCTTCTACTACCTCAAGGGAGGGCAGGTGGACTACGGCCCGGAGCACAGCCAGGTCTACGGCCACGCACGGTTCGGGAGGATCTATGATACAGGTAACTTGATTTCCCAATGAACACAACAGCAGCATTACCACCTTGGATTAGTTTGAATTTAGAATTCTGAATTATCTGCGGTTTCCAATCGTGTTCAGGGCATTATCCCGTGTGGGACGAGCACAACCCGGTGCACTTCGTGGGGCACTCGGCCGGCGCGCAGGTCGTGAGGGTGCTGCATCAGATGCTCGCCGATAAGGTACGTGCAGCGAGGGATTTCAGTTTTTACTTGGCAAATAGCTCTTTGCCCCGGATGAGGTCGAATGCTCATGCTTATCTTGCCTTCTAAGGGGCCTTTTCTTGTGACTAGGAGTACTCTTCCAAACCATCCAAAATAGCATCACCGCAATAGCATGAAGTCGGTTAAAGCGCTTTTCTAGGATTGGTCCAAATTATGCTGTTTGCGGTGCGCTTTTGCAGCTATAAAATGAGGCATCTCTGTTTGATTTTCTGTCCTGTCTTGGTTTTATGCATGTGGAAAAAGCTGTTCTTGCTTGTTGCATTTTTATGCTGGCAGCATGCTCTTCCATTCCAAAACACTAGGCATCGGGAATGAGAAATATTCATACCGCCAAATAATTACTAAACATTATAGGACATATTTTTTACTCAATAATCAGTGGTACAATAAATTTAGTATTGAACATTCAAATAGAATTAAGGCCATACAGGAGGAACTAGCAATTATGAGGCTTGATTTGACTCATTAGTTGAATTAAACACATTAATGTTGGGGCAAATGTCACTAAATTTGGGCCATCTAATTCGAAAGTTTCGTGATTATATTATATAGATAATGATGCTACATATCATGACTATGTTGTATCGATATGGGTGCTATAATTCTCACACATTGTTTAATACTAATATCAGGCTTTCCCTGGGCATGATACTTCTGAAGACTGGGTTTTGAGCCTTACTTCCTTGTCAGGCGCGCTTAATGGAACCACGAGAACTTACTTCGATGGCATGTTGTAAGTGTTCCCTTGAAGTCTGACGATTAATGTGATTCCGTATTGTTACTTTTCGAAAGACATTGTGATTCTACATTTGTTTGTCTCCATACAATTCTCACCGAGTCCTGCTTTCTATTAAATTTCAGGGCTGAAGATGGGAGATCCATGAGATCGATTTGTCTTCTTCAGCTATGCCGGCTTGGTGTCATTTTCTATGACTGGCTGGACATTCCTTGGCTGAAGAATTACTACAATTTTGGCTTTGATCACTTCGAAATGTCATGGAGGAAAGTTGGGCTCTCTGGTTTAGTTGATCTGCTTCTGGGGAATACTGGGCCATTTTCCTCAGGAGATTGGATTCTCCCTGACCTCACAATCCAAGGATCGCTAAGACTTAACTCTACCTTGAAGACCTTTCCCAATACATTCTACTTCAGTTATGCTACAAAGAGAACACGAAAGCTATTTGGAATTACAGTGCCCTCAAGCGTCCTTGGAGTTCACCCAATGCTCTTTCTCAGAGTTCTCCAGATGTGCATGTGGCGGCACCCTCAAAGCGCGCCTCTTCCTTACAAAGGATACAGGTGAAAACATCTGTTCCAAGCCAAAATTATTCATTATGCTGCTTACGGTTCCTTTTTTATCTTGCTAAAATACTTGCAATTCATTGTTTGTGCATGTTCTTAATCTACTTGCTGATGATACTCAGGGATGAAGATTGGGAAGATAATGACGGGGCTTTGAACACGATTTCCATGACGCACCCTCGCATTCCAGTAGAGCACCCTAACCGTTTTGTAGTAGATGATTCTGACTGCCATCCTTTGCAGCCTGGGATATGGTTAGTACTGCATTTCTGAAACTTGTTTTAAATTCCTTGATGGAACTGGCAATAATGCTGGAGTTACGGACTGAGCAACTTACGGAGAGCCTACGGACTGACGTGTAGTGGTTCGGTTGGTTGAGATTTTTATCCGCACTGAAAACCTGGGCCACAATCTGATCTCTAGGCTGCCTACTGTGTAGCATTCTCAGTCCGTAAGATTTTTTTGTAACAAACCGTCCGTACGTATAGCATTACTCTGGAACTGGATAGATTTCAGCTCTCTTAAGTCGCAAAAATACACTTGTGCATGACTTTGTTGATCAACAATACTGGGAAAATTCCATACTGAATTGCTCCATTGATTTGCAGGTACTACAAGATCATTGAAGGTGATCACATCCTTTTCATTGTAAATCGAGAAAGAGCTGGGGTGCAGTTTGATTTGCTATATGATAGCATTTTCCAGCGCTGCAGAAAGCATGCATTTAGGAAAAGCCCCCCAACCGTGCCAAACGAAACAAGTCAATAGATGATTACACCCTAAGTATTCTAGGTAATAGTGAGCAAGAAACAAGGTGGCCACGGCGCTTTTTCCGCTTCTCTTCATCTCCGCCCCCCATGCATGTAGATGTAACATCCACACTGTAAACTGTAAATGTTATTGTCCATTTGATCAAATGGCATGCTTGATTTTGCCGGCTCTTGGAAGGAGGGGTGTTGCAGCTTTGCTTTTGCTGCCCTTACAGCACAATGCACAGAATGAAGCTTGTAATTGAGCAGGAGTTTACAGATCAACACCAGATGTCCATGACCTTAATGGGGCTTATTGAGATTAACTCACATGTATCCTGATGTGGTTGTACATATTATGGATTGTCTCAATGGATCAACTTTGTGTTAGCACTTTGCAATGATCTTGATGAAAGAACTGTCCTATGAGTATTATTTTGGGTAGTTTATTACTGAATTTGGTACAGCTATTATCGCCTTATCGGGTTGGATATTTGGAGTCTGCTTACCAAATCGATCTATAGAATCGATGGTTGTTGCCTTGTCATCATATGCCAGTACCAACAGAACACCAACTGCATTATTTTCTTGTGATCGTGTGTTGCAAGTTCTCGACGCCTGGACTGTCGTTTTCCACTTCTGTTGTTTGGTCTCCACTTAGTTCCAGATTGTGCCAATGTAATATAGTGACAGCTTAAGAACTTGCTGAGTATTTGATTTCACAGCTGCTACTATCCTTCATCGATGTTCAATTTACTTTTGGATATTAACCATGTGGGTGCATGAGTGGAGTAAGGAACACGTAAAACACACTTCCCAAGTTCCAATACATTTACCCTTTTGCTTTAACGAGCTTTTTTTAAATTACATTAACTGTTCAAGGTAGTCGAGTTGTTTCCGCCTTGACAGTTTTATGTTGTTTGACTGCTGCATAGTTTCAGCTTAAAAACATTTGTTCAAAGGTCGTTTTTGTTCCACCTTACATTTGTTCGTTGAACATGATCAAAGAAACAATTTAATACAAATATGTTTTTATGTTTATGTATCAGGTACATGACACTTGGACATACAATAGTCCTCGATTTAAGGTGTTTTCAAGCAGGTCTAGCACCGCGCGAAGTCCCAGGGGAAGCTAGCCGGATCCATATGAGAGAAGGTTAGGCGGATCCGTGGCGTGCACAGCTGGAAAAGCAACTTGAGTTTTGATTCCGCTATGCTTAGTCGGAACCAACCCTTGGGGGCTGCGGTTTGATCTTAGGTAAAAAGTGTGTTTCCTTTCGGGTATCAGTGCTGGAAATTTCCGTCTAGATGCTTGGGATTACGCTATTTCTAAGTCACATATAAAGATAAAGCTACTCTAAGAGCTCCAAGCCGGATTTTCAAGTAAATTCACCTTGGTGCTCGGGGGCTACATCGATGAAGTTCTCTTTGGAGCAACAAGCCGAAAAATTTCCACTTTGACGCTTGGGGGCTAAGTTTCTGAGCATCGAGTCTCCTTGGAGCAAGCGGACTAAACGCTCGGGGGCTACATACATATGGTTATGTCAAGAAAAATTTTCAAAGATGGCGAAAATCTGGTTAACTAGTCGGATCCATATCTATATTTGGTAGCCAGATCCGCACCTAATTTTTGGTGGCCGGATCCGCACCTATATTTTGGTAGCCGGATCCGCACCTAATTTTGGTAGTTGGATCCGCACCTCAATTTTGGTAGCCGGATCCGCACCTAATTTTTGGTGGCCGGATCCGCACCTATATTTTGGTAGCCGGATCCGCACCTAATTTTTGGTAGTCGGATCCGCACCTCAATTTTGGTAGCCGGATCCGCACCTATATTTTTGGTAGTCGGATCCGCACCCATATTTTTTGGCAGTCGGATCCGCACCTGAATTTTGGTAGCCGGATCCACACCTCAATTTTTGGTAGCCAGATCCGTACCTTGATTTTGGTAGCTGGATCCGCACCTGAATTTTGGTAGCCGGATCCACACCTCAATTTTGGTAGCCGGATCCGCACCTATATTTTTGGTAGTCGGATCCATACCCATATATTTTGGTAGTCGGATTCACACCTATATTTTGGTAGTCGGATCCGGACCTATATTTTGGCTAGTCAGATCCAAACCCACATTTGGCTAGTCGTATCCACACCGAAGATTACGTTGGATGGTATCTCCGAAGAATCTGATCATTGGATCATGAAGTTTTCGACCAATACTTGGTTGGAGATATGAAGTTTGGAGTCCTTCAAGATTCTCTATTATTCGTTCCAACAAAGGATGAAGATACATTCGCAAGCTGAGCTGGATGGAAGAACGGTGAATATCAGAGAACTCCGGGGGCTACTGTTGTGGATATACTTCATAGGTATACCATCGACATGGTCCGATTCCGGCAAACCCGAGTGGCCCACAGATGGTGGTGATGGCATATGACCCACCGGGCGGCCCAATTGTTGTGGATCAAGATGGAAGATGTCCAGCCCAGGAACAAGGAGTTGGATCCTAACCGACCTACGAAGGTAGCCGGATCCTAACCGACCTATGAAGGTAGTCAGATCCTAACCGACCTACTGAGATAGCCGGATCCATGAAGGCCCATGAAGGTACCCGGATCCGAAGAGGTCTATGCCAGGAGTCAGATCCGTGAAGGCCCATGAAGAAAGCCGGATCCATGATGACAAGTTAGGAATAGGTGGATCATTGACGTACACGGCAATGTAATATTTTGTAGTTAGGCAACTTGTATTCCGGGTAGGACTCTGCATAGAAACCCTAGATCCGGGCGCCTATATAAGCCGGATCCCGGGAGCCCTAGAGGCAGATCTCGAGCTAGAAGCGAGACAACCACAACTCATTGTAACAACGCGAAAGCGCCCAGATAATTCCAGACAAGCAACACTAGGCCATGTCTTCGAGCAGGTGTTCCGAAGCTGGGTAAATCGCGTACCACCGTCCCGTGGACTCTCCGCCCTATAGCCCCTACTTCTTCTCCCCTCCATGAGGGTCCCTCCTCTGGAGTACCATCGAATAGGCAACGACAATCGAATAGGCAACGACAAGTTTATGTGCATAACATAGCATTGCGTCTCTGCAACCATCAACCTGAAGTGATGCTAGAAACAGAATCCGTGCACCATGATGTATAATGTAAGATGCTAATTATTTTCAGATGCATAATCATGGTCCCCGCCAGATGAATCTCCTAACCCGGGATTTGGAAAAATGTTTAGGTTAGATATAGATCAGTTAAGCTTCCCACTTATCCAACGCAAAAAAAGGCTAAATAGCGCAACTGTATACGATAATAGAAAATGTGAAACCCGATCTCTTTATTCACTCAGCCCTTCAAACCTTTTCATACACCTGGTGGTTGAGAACTCCAGGCATCTATGTCAGAGTTCCTAACAAAAAGATGCAGGTCTGCATTGCCCAATGGTGGAAAAGGCATTTGATCACAGATACAAACAAGCTATGCCTCGATGGAATGGTGTTATATGGTACAGGCGAAAGCAAGAGCAAGAAAACTTAGTCTAACCTAACATCAACTATGGTGGGCAATCGCTAAACAAGTACCTCTTTACTGGAGCTGCAAGAACCCCTACTCTATCCGGGTGGAAGACTGCAACACAGGCCGTGAAGCACAATACAGCAGCGACTACCATAGTCGTGACAAGTCGCATTCTCATGGCACCACTTGGCATAGAAGCAACCGAAGCGGGATTGAGCCATCGAATATTCATCTCAGGGTGGCAGCATTGCCTAGGTGACACAGCCTTATTAGTCACAAGTGGCACACTTTCTTCCTCTTCAGACTCAACATTTGTCGGAGAGTGCAAACTAAACTCACTGCTGGCACCAACATTCTGCAAGAGATTACAGAGCATATATAATGGTTTAATTCACATGTAGAATGACTGAACACATAATCATAAATGCAGTAATAATGTGCCACCGCTTTCATAAAGCAGAAGTTACTCGACCATGACAACCCTAGGGTAAACTCGACAGAATTGGTTTGTTGAGTGGACCCTAGGGGATGTCATGTTGTGTTGCCAAACTGAATGACTGCTGCTAGCTCACGTTGATACATGATACATAATTGGTAAAATGCATGAGCTCTTCAACCATAGTCTAGATTTAATCTCTTCTACATGACATCTTGTTCAACAACCGACATAGACAGACATGAGCTGATTTTTTGAAAATAGGACACCTTTATACCTAGAAATTTGTTTAAGAACTGTGGTCAGTGTTACAATTTCCACTGATATCTGTAGTACTGACTACTGAGCAAGTGACCATGATTTGCATGTTTGTAGCACACAATGGTAATGAGCCGATGGTTACATTTACAGACAAAATAGGTATTTTTAATTATCATTAGAACTCATTTCATGATAATGTTTCCAACTCACTATGCTTATCAAAATGCAAAATCAACTAATCTAATGTAAATCGCATAGATATGGAAATTCTGGCATTAGCAAAGTTTCAGAGGTTAAGAACATTCATCTTCCCTCAAAGAAAAATAACATTCAGCTTCAAAGTAAAAAGATCACGTCAGGAGATCAACTCTGAAGTGTGAACCAACACGTGGCACTTAGAGCATATTGATCAGTCATGATTATATTTCTCTTAACCATATTTTTTAAGGCGGCAAGGCTTTCCACCCCCTTTCTGACGCCTAATCGGGCATCTAAGCACCTACACCGGGCAAATTTCCAACGCACTGCTAGGGCACCTTGTCGCCTAAATGTCCTAAGGCGGACGCCTTAAAAACCATGCTCTTATGAACCTATATCAAGCAAGGTGTGAACCAGGCTCACTACAAGGATTGTGTATGCCAGTACCATATTGCGAGTACTGTGAAATTTCCAGCAATATCATGACTAATTCAGAGATGCTGATATGAAAAGGTGTACCCACGATGAAGCATATCATGACTATTATAATACTCACTAGTATTAACTTGCAACACAACAGAACTTACTTCTTTACCAAGTGGCACAGAGGTGCCCCAGTTTGGCTGGTTTGAAGTAATGTCACCACGCAACACTGTTTCAAGCTGTGTTTCCTTGTTCTGTTGAGCTCTGTGATTGAGAATGTTTCGGGCATGTCTTAAATATCCAAGAAATGTTGTGACGTGATGTTCCAACTTTCCCCTTTCCAGGTTCGAAAGAATCTCAGAGCCTATGATGTTCTCTGATGACTGTACAACTATTTCCAGAACATTGATAAAATTGTTCTGTATTAAGAACTTCAGCACACATATCCATCTCTTGACATTTGTTTTACTCAGCAAATTTTTAAATTCGTCTGGAGAAGGCTTCCTTATTAGCCACCCAATCTCTATCAGAAATCCCGACATTGCAGTTTGTTGAAGTTCCCGATGTTCAGGGTCAGAAGTAGCAACCTTGTGCTTGTCAGAAAAACCACAAAGAGCATCTTGTATCCTCTCTAGTTCAAAACATAACTGTTTACTACCGAAAAGGATAGGGACAAAATTTGATAGCCCAAACACGTTTTCCACCTGTAGAAGGAAAAAACCACAGAACTGGATCAACAAATAAAATATAGAACTACAGCAAGTGTGGGAGAATGACACTGTAATCTGAAGTTTCATCCAGTTAGATGATTGTTAATAGTTGTAATAAAGACAGTGTGCAATTGGAACCGCTTAAAAACTGCAAAGACCATAAAAAGAATGAAATGAAAATTTGTCTTCTTTTAATTATATTAATTCAAGGTGTAATTTTACTATGTGGTTTCTACACACCCATATTGTTAATGACCATAATAATAGTAGCTCAGTATCCAGTTTTGGTATGCCAAACAACAATGCATTGTCTTTGCCGAAATTCTTCCAAAATATACCAATGCCTTATGTGTAATTGTATGTACTGTGTATCTTTATCACACAAGTGTGCATAAGCATGAACCATGAATCCCCGTTATGCACTTATTTTGATACAGTTTTCCATCACCTAGTACTATGTAATAAACATATATCGTCAAACAAGTATGTTATGCTTGTGTTTTTGCAAAGTGGGCACCTACGATCCTACTTTTGCACAGAATATTGCAAGTGCATATATTCTAATATGTTCAGCATCAATGATGTTGTTTTTCACTTCTGAAGTGCACGAACAATAGTTGAATATGAGCTGAAACTGTATGCTGTAGAGCGGTATGTCTCTGAGTATTGATGTGTTACTTACGAACCCATACAAAAACGCACACCTTAAGCCTCCTAGGCAAGTTCTCTGCTAATTTGGTACAATCCTTCAGGCAGATCATGGGAAGAATGCAAAAGTACAACATAAGTTCATGCACATTAATTAATCACTGTCTATGTAGGACTGCCAGGGCATCAAAACAATCTAATGCCCAACATATGCGTATCCTAGATTACTAGATGGGTGTCACTAGAAAAAAAATGATTTAGATTAACATGTACCAGACTCTAGAAGAAATTTGCCCAGTTCATTAAAGGCAATGTTTACTTACTTCCACAAAACCAGGTCCATGGGTATCTCGCTTTGTTTGAGTGATGTTTATCTGGAAATATTCATGTTGAGGATCAAGTGTTGGATCACCACTTTTCACGCAAGCTAAGGTCTCACGAGACGTTAAACGGCAACAATCATGCTTCAAGTACTCTCCATCAAACGACAGAAGTGATCTGCACGAGAACATAAATTAAATTAAATGGGGACCAACCACCCATGGAGCATTACCCACAGCAAAAGTACAAAAAATTGCCATCTAGAAATAGCTTATCTACAAGAACCGTCTCATGTGCTCTTCCTGTTGACTGCCAAATATAAACTACTAGTGCACAGATTTAAGTTTATAAGAAGGAAACAAAATCCATCTATAATAATAGAAGGAATTGCCCATCCACCAGCGTTTTCTAGGTGATCAACAATGAATAGAAGACATCTCAAAAAAAAATTGAACAGAAGAGCAGTTAAGTAATTTATATGACTGACTGGAAAAACCAGGCTAGCACTGCACATTCGGAGTCATTATAAAAAATGAAAATTGACATTTCTAAAGCCAACATCAAGTCATCAACTGCATCACGTAATCCTATCCTGATCTGTAAAAGTTGGGTTGTTTTCTCCACGAGAAGAGAAGCTTCACAACAGTATACTTCCATGACTCTTAGAGAATTATTTTTGTAGAAGCTAAGGTCAAATTTCATCAAGTAGACACTGGAGCTAGGGATGAAAGTGGAGCGGAAAGTTTCCAACTTTTCGCGGAAAAACGGAAACGGAATTGCGCAAAATGGAAACGGATTTTTTTTAGCGGAAATGGAAATGGAAACAAAACAAGGTTTTCCAGCGGAAACAGACGCGGAAACGGAATTTCCGTTTCCAGCTAATATGGAATTTCTGTTTTAGGTTTTGTGTGCATGGCCCAATCCAACACGCTCATTACATGACCTTGTCAAGCCTAACTTCCAAAGCGGATATTCCCAAAATTGGCGACAATGTAATTGATTTATGCATGCCTGGAGTCTTCCATGGTTTGACCTTCCCGTATTAAATAGCAAATCAGGGACCACACTAGAATTACAGAACAACTTTGTTGGATTGCTTGAATGCTTGAGATTTTTTCAAATGATTCAAGTATTCTCATGGTTCCGTCAAATATCTGCATCGCTCCGCGTCCTGGCCATATTCAGCCTGTATCTATTTTCGACAATATCTGTTTCCGTTTTTGTTTCCGTTTTTGTTTCCGGAGTTTCTGTATTTGGTTTTGCTTCCGCGAAAAAATATGAAAACAAATGTGGCACGACTCAGTTCCGTCCGTTTTCATCCCTAACTGGAGAGTACACATCACATATTTGTGACAAGAGATGCTATGTTTTAAGCATAGACATTCAATAGAAGTTTTCAAACAAGAGATGTGGTACCACATGATAGGAAACAGCCAGCAGATATCAGCCAAACACCACAATGTGCAAGGGCATGTCATACCTGAATTTAGGCTGATCAAGAGAACTTCCACAAACAAGGAGTTCAATTGGTTTTCCTGCTTCAAACCACGCTGGATGAACATAATGGATCCTGGGGGCTTGTACCTCTAATCTGGTACTCATCAATGTGGCTCCATCTTAAGTACAAACATTACGATCCTCGGTTAACAATCAGGTACTTCCGTAATAAAAGGCTAAAAACAAAAAGGTGCCATAATATGTAGTTCTATGCGGTTAAATGACAATAGTTCACATGCTAATTAAGAAAAGCTCAAATGTGTTAACACTTCATGATTATTTCTATACATTAAAACTATGCATGTCAGTGAAATGAGACCAGGATCCTTGCATCGAACAACTGAAAAAACAAGGGGTTATCTATTCATGAGAGAATTCTTTTAGGCATATATAATTCAAAGACGCTGCAACTTGTCGTAGCACATGCAAATAGTGTTAGCTTTTTTTTTTTGAGGAAAATAGTGTTAACTTTTGAGAGTATATTTGGAACGTTAACCAGTACTTATAGCTGTGAGTCTGTGATCAGTGGCAGAGTCTAGTGAGGCAATTTTTTAGCATGGTCTAGAGTAGCACAACTTCAAAACATAATTAGTAGTCCAGCAAAAGGGGCTAATGCAGTCTTTTCTCCATGAGTCATGGTTAAAGTGTAAATTCCTATAACTGTATGCAATCAGCAAGGAGAGAGTACTTAAGAATTATACAGAACTATAAGTATACAGAATCAATATGGTCAGTGTACTTGTGTTATGGAATTGCAAATTACATGGCACACACCTTTCAACACTTGAAATATTGTGTTATTGACATGAACAAAGAAGGCCCCTTTACCCAAAAGAAGACTGCTTGGAGCATTTACCAAGTTTCTGACAAGATTTGCTGCATCTTCTGATAACTGAAATGAAAAAAGCGGATACACATTAATGATATGTTGGTAAAGGTCAAAAAGGCTATGATGTAATAAAAAAATTCACAGCAAGCTGAATCATTTCATTTTAAGTTGTCACGCTAAGAAGTGGTAAACTTTGATTTTGCACAAGCCATAGAGGCATCAATTTTGGACCAGATGTAGTACTATAATTAGCAATTGGTGTAACTGTTTGTATAAAATTATCTTAAACCAAATCATGATAGTGTATCTTTATTTGGATGCGTCTAAAAGCTGTGTTCATTTGGATCGAAGAAATTGGTGGTTTGGATTTAACAGATTCGCAGATTCACACCTTGTCCCACATATGCTGTGGCATCGCAATAAATACAGTTAGTATTGTACAACCAGGACGAATGTAGCCCTCCAGCTCAACAGGCATGCTAGATAACCACTCAAATATCTGCATATAAAGTGTAGCATTGAGTTAGAACAATTTGTTCGACCTGCAAATACCATCCATACACGCTATACCCAGTTACATACTTGGTTCCGTAGACGCCGAGGAAATTCTGCAGGATTCCAGTCGTACAACTTGAACGAAATACGTCCTGTGGGGCACTAGAATGATGATACAATATTACTACAAGCATTAGGGAGGAAAAGAGAAGGTTCCACCAAACTAAAAGAAAATAATATTGATATTTCACAGCAATCCCAGCGAAATAAATAAAACGAATTTGTATGGGGAAAAACTTACTGAGGATGAATAAGTACTCTTGGTGTCATGCACTGGAGAATTGTTAAGTTTGGCATTTTCATGTTTTGTACCAATGCAGGTTTCAACAGACGCTGCAAAAGTCACTATGCTTTTACTTTGGTCATTTTGCAAGCTGGATTGTGTACAGGTTGGAGAACTAAGCATATCTTCAGATCCCACCGGTGTTTCTCTGTCTATTATGTTGTTGCTGAGAATAGTCTCGAGTATGTTGCAGGTAGCACCATCTATATCCTCTGTATAACAAAAGATATCGACAAAAATGTTCCAGATTAGATAGCACAAACTCTCTGAGTACATGAGAAGGAATATTTAAAAGAGCGCTGAATATTTAACAAATATCCCCAGTAACAAGCATAGATACATATATTGCTGCTACTTGGGCTCAATTGTATCAAACCTAAATTCCTAGACGATGTTAGATGCTCTAAACCATGATTTTTGAGTCGTGGCTGAAAAGTGAGTCGCCAAGGCTAAGACTCAGTGTATAGTCGACCAAAGTCGCTGTATAGTCACCATAAGTCGCTGTATAACTCGGCGACTATACAACAACTGTCCAGCGACTATACATCGACTCAAAAACCATGCTCTAACGGATGTGCTAGAGGGTGTTTAGCTTGTCATATCTCACTTTGAGTGTTCTTTTTTCTTTGGATCATGTGGATCCATTGCTATAAAAAATAAATTAATGTTAATATATTTTTGGTGGGGCCCTTCCCTGCTATTTCCACAAAATAGAAGGTTTGCACAATCGATTAGGCATTAGAAAAAAAAGGAAATAAAACAAGGCCAGTGTTTTGATCAAGTGGGGCTCTATAGATTTGCTAGGGGTTATGCTTAATGTTAAGGCTCAATGGTAGAAATCTGTGAAATGTTATTCAGAACATAAGCTGCCTTTGCAGACTGAAAAATGGGTGACCAAGAATTTGAACAATATTGGATATCTATAGCCGAGGGAGAAGAGTTACGATACAACAACAACAACAACCAAGCCTTTCAGTCCCAAACAAGTTGGGGTAGGCTAGAGTTGAAACCCATAAGATCTCGAAGCCAAGTCATGGTTCCGGAACGTGGATAGCTAACTTCCACGCACCCCTATCCATGGCTAAATTTTTTTCGATATTCCAAACCTTCAGGTCTCTCTTAACGGACTCCTCCCATGTCAAGTTTGGTCTACCACGACCCCTCTTAACATTCTCATCACGCTTTATCCATCCGCTATGCACTGGCGATTCCGGAGGCCTCCGTTGGATATGTCCAAACCATCTGAGACGATGTTGGACCAGCTTCTTTTCAATCGGTGCTACCCCGACTCTCTCCCGTATATCGTCGTTCCGTACCCGATCCTTTCTTGTGTGGCCACATATCCATCTCAACATGCGCATCTCTGCTACACTTGCTACACTTAACTGTTGGATATGTCGTCTCTTCGTTGGCCAACACTCAGCGCCATACAACATCGCAGGTCGGATAGCTGTCCTATAAAACCTGCCTTTTAGCTTTTGTGGCACTCTCTTGTCACAGAGTACGCCAGAAGCTTGGCGCCACTTCATCCAACCAGCCTTGATTCGGTGGCCCACATCTTCATCGATATCGCCATCCTTCTGCAACATGGACCCCAAATATCGAAAAGTGTCTCTCTCCGGTACCACCTGCCCATCAAGGCTAACCTCTCCCTCCTCGTGCCTAGTAGAACTGAAATTGCACCTCATGTATTCAGTTTTAGTTCTACTAAGCCTAAAACCTTTCGATTCGAGAGTTCGCCTCCACAACTCTAACTTTCTATTAACCCCCGTTCGGCTATCATCGACTAGCACCACATCATCCGCAAAGAGCATACACCATGGGATGTCTCCTTGTATATCCCTTGTGACCTCATCCATCACCAAATCAAAAAAATAAGGGCTCAAAGCTGACCCTTGGTGTAGCCCTATTCTAATTGGAAAGTCATCAGTGTCGCCATCGCTTGTTCGAACACTTGTCACAACATTATCATACATATCCTTGATGAGGGTAATGTACTTTATTGGGACTTTGTGTTTCTCCAAGGCTCACCACATGACATTCCGAGGTATCTTATCATAGGCCTTCTCCAAATCAATGAACACCATATGAAGGTCCTTCTTTTGCTCCCTGTATCTCTCCATCAGCTGTCGTACCAAGAAGATGGCTTCCATGGTAGACCTCCCAGGCATGAAACCAAATTGGTTTTTGGTCACGCTTGTCAACCTTCTTAAGCGGTGCTCAATGACTCTCTCCCATAGCTTCATAGTATGGCTCATCAGCTTGATTCCACGGTAATTAGTACAACTTTGAACATCCCCCTTGTTCTTGAAGATTGGTACTAAAATACTCCGCCTCCATTCTTCGGGCATCTTGTTTGACCGAAAAATAAGGTTGAAAAGCTTAGTTAGCCATACTATCGCTACGTCTCCAAGGCCTCTCCACGCCTCGATGGGGATACCATCAGGACCCATCGCCTTGCCGCCTTTCATCCTCCTTAACGCCTCCTTAACCTCAGACTTCTGGATACGTCGCACAAAGCACATGCTGGTATCATCAAAGGAGTCGTCTAGCTCAATGGTAGAGCTCTGAGCCTCTCCATTGTAAAGGTTGTCAAAGTACTCCCGCCATCTATGCTTGATCGCCTCATCCTTCACAAGAAGCTGATCATCTCCGTCCTTGATGCATTTGACTTCGTTGACATCCATCGTCTTCCTCTCCCTAAACTTGGCCATCTTATAGATGTCCCTTTCGCCTTCCTTTGTGTTTAAACGTTGGTAGAGGTCCTCATACGCCCGACCCCTTGCTTCACTCACCGCCCGCTTTGCAGCCTTCTTCGCCACCTTGTACTTCTCCATGTTAGCTGCACTCCTGTCCCGGATATAGGCATACGAAGCAGTCCTTTTTCTCCCTAATAACCTTACGGACCTCATCGTTCCACCACCAGGTATCCTTAGCTTCCCTTCTACTTCCCTTAGTCACCCCAAACTCCTCTACGGCGACCTTCCGCAAGCAGGTCGCCATACTCGTCCACATCATGTTTGCATCGCCTCCTTCCTCCCAAGGGCCCTCCTTAATAACCCTCTCCCTAAAAGCCTGGGATGCCTCACCCTTGAGCTTCCACCACTTTGTTCTAGCGACTTTGGCGCGCTTACCCCGCTGGACACGGATCCTAAAGCGAAAGTCAGCAACCACCAGCTTATGTTGAGGGACAACACTCTCTCCAGGTATCACCTTACAATCAATGCAGGCGCGTCTATCTTCTCTTCTAGAGAGGACAAAATCAATCTGGCTAGAGTGTAGACCACTACTGAACGTCACTAGATGGGATTCTCTCTTCCTAAAGAGGGTGTTAGCTACGACCATGTCATAGGCTAGAGCGAAGCTCAGGACATCTTCTCCTTCTTGGTTCCTGATGCCATAGCCAAAGCCCCCATGCACCCTTTCAAAACCTGTGTTAGATGTACCCACATGGCCATTGAGGTCTCCTCCTATGAAGAGCTTCTCACCAATAGGTACCCTCCTAACCAAGTCCTCCAGGCCTTCCCAGAACTCCCTCTTGGTGCTCTCATTGTGGCCTACTTGTGGGGCATACGCGCTGATAACATTGAGGACTAAGTCCCCAACAACCAGCTTGACAAGGATCATCCGGTCCCCTTGCCTCTTGACGTCCACAACTCCATCCCTGAGGCTCTTATTGACCAAGATGCCTACTCCATTTTTGTTTGAAGTTGTCCCCGTGTACCACAACTTGAAACCGGTATCCTCCACCTCCTTCGCCTTCTGTCCCTTCCATTTGGTCTCTTGGACACATAGGACATCAACACGCCTCCTCACCGCTGTATCAACTAACTCCCGTAACTTACCCGTCAGGGACCCTACGTTCCAGCTACCTAAGCGTATCCTACTAGGCTCGGCTAACTTCCTTACCCTCCGCACTCGTCGAGTCAAATGCGGAGACCCTTGCTCATTTTTCACTACACCGGGGCGTCGGTGCAGCGCGCCACTAAGGATGCGGCGACCCGATCCTTGCTCACTTATCACCGTATCCAGATCAAGATACGGCGCGCCACCAAGGGGGTGACGGCCCGGCCCTTGCCCATTTGACACCACACCCGGGTTCCGATGTGGCGCGTCGCTAAGAGGGTTACGCCCCAACGAGGTTCCTTTGGGTTTCATCTCCATAAGAGTGGCTGGGTTTTTTACGTTGGCTCGCCTCGCCTATCACAACCCTCCTCCTTTACCCGGGCTTGGGACCGGCTATGTTGAGACAAAAAAAAAGTTAGGATAGGTACAAAAAAAAAAGCATTGCTTAATGGTAATAGCATGTTCCAGTCCCATTATAGATGTATCATACCTAAATTCCCCGACGATGTTAGATGCTCTAAACAGACCTGCTAGAGGGTGTACAGCTTGTCATATTTTACTTTGAGTGTTCTTTTTCTTTGGATCATGTGGATCCATTGCTATAAATAATTTTTTTTAATGTTAATGTATTTTCGGTGGGGCTCTTCCCTACTATTTCCAGAAGGTTCGCACAATCGAGTAGGCGTTAGAAAAAAAAAGCAAAATAAAACAAGGCCAGTGTTTTAATCAAGTGGCGCTCTATAGATTTGCTAGGGGTTATGCTTAAGGGTAAGGCTCAATGCTAGAAATCAGTGAAATGTTATTCAGAACATAAGCTTAAGCTGCCTTTGCAGACTGAAAAATGGGTGACCAAGAATTTGAACGATATTGAGATATTTGTAGGTGAGGGAGAAGAATTAGGATAGGTACAAAAAAAAGTAAGCATTGCTTAATGGTAATAGCATGTTCCAGTCCCATTATAGATGCATCTCACCTTAAACAATCTAACCTAATCTCAAAGATTTACCTAACTAATAGAAATAATCCAATCTTTCTAACAACAAAATTCATATCAATATTTAGTTGAAGCTGATTAGGGCCAGCTGCCTAATACTTCCTTCATGCTGACTGCTGCCCCCTAGGCTGGGCGTAACACTTTGTCCTCCTGGACAAGCAGCACATTCACGAGAGCTGGAACGTGATGGTCAGGGCAAAAGTTGTACGAATACAATTCCACCGGTTTGCCGAATTTGCTAAGGTTGCTGCATGATTTTGGTTGTTAGTTGTTACAGACTTGATGCCTTGTTGACTAACAAAATTTCAATGGAAGCTGCTCAAACCAGTATTTGAAACATTTAAGGAACATTAAGAATATCCATAGTGGTAACTGATTTACTCCAACGTCAATTGAAACATTTAAGCATGTAAACTATCAATAACACGTGTATCCAAAATAAATACTGAGCAACACTGGCTTTAGGAATAAGCCCATGTTCCCCAGATATTACATGATTCTGGACAATAGCACATCTAAGGGCAGAGCAGTAAACCCTGAGCTTCTACTTCAAACATGAAGTATTCTACCAGACTCTCTACAATAAGATTTTAAGCCGAGCTGGCTAAATAGGCAGAAATTTGCCTGACAAAGCTGAAAATGTTATTCTTATCTTACCTTCTCTTAGTTCACCACCACCACTGCCATCCGCTGACAAATCCAATTGTTCATCGGTTTCTTTCTCCAATGTGTCTTTTGAATCGGGTTTTCTTCGTCTTCTTTTGTTGTGGCGCTCCAGCTTTCTTCTACAACTCCGTTTGTCATCATCAAAATCTAATAACACATGGAACCTGCAAAAGAACTATGTTCAGAGAGAGAGAAGAATAGTCACCAATAGATTGTTTGGGCAAGTAATCGTTGTTACATGTCAAAGGCAAAGAATTAACTAGACTCTAAAACAGTGCTCAAAAAGGGTTACGTAAACATGAATAGATGCATAGGTACTTGCAGTACTTATGATAAATGGCTATCATCTTAATGGTAAAGCCATATGCAAAATTAGAGGCACCCTTCCAGATTGCACCTCTGTTTATAAAAATTAACTAGGCTCATAAATAAAGTTGTATTTACAATTATAACTACATATTCGTTGCAAAGTTCAATGAACATTATTAACATACTAACTTGAAGCCACCTCTTGGTGGAGTTGTAAGTATACGACTCCAGCCACCAGGGTTCAAATCCTAGAGCCCGCATTTTGCTCACACGATTGTGTCTGTATTCAGGAATCGCTAATCGAGGGTTGTGCTTGGAAAATGGAAACACACTCACCTATGGTGTGTGTGCGTGGTGGTATAGGCATGTGTTTGTATACCATGTGATTGCAAAAAAAATACCATACTAACTCCACTTAAAAATTGAGTGTGGTCTGTAACTTTACGTGAGTTCCAACCGGTCTAGATAGATTCCACCAGGATGCCTGGATCCCAGATACAAATGAAAAAAAAAAAACCCATAATTGGCAACTCCGAAACATTTGGGCTATGTGTCTTTCAACTGAACCTCGCCATTTCAACGTGGGGGGGGGGGGGGGGGCTCGTACATCAAATATAGCATGTCCTCAACTAGTATTAGTATGGTCTACTAGCAGAAACAGAATTCTCTAACACGGTCGCTGGTGGTTTTCACATGATTCTACAAAAGTTGTGATGCAAACGTCTTCTGTAAATTAGCTTAAGTCCAGTAAACATAATAATTGTTTAAATGTTGAAGAACAGATGCAGAGTTTGTACATGTCCATAACAAATGATCAATAGTTAAATAACGGAAATCGGTAACGGCAATCTAGCATTTAAGGTCGTACCGGATAACTACAATTCAGCGCGGCAGTAACGGCTGCACAAACAAACAGCTTCGAGAAATCACTTGTCTATCCTACTGACAACAACAGTGGGTCATCTACAAAGCCTATACAGCAATGAGAAGGGGGGAAACCGTGGCTTACTTGCCGCACTGCTGGCAGTAGCGCTTCTGGACGCCGTCGAGCATGACGGCGGAAGCGTGCGCGCAGCGCAGGCACACGCGGTGCCGCTTGTGGTACCCTTTCAGCTCCCGTATGTCGGCCTCGCAGCCAGGCACCTGGCACCTCATTTCCGCCGCGCCCCCACGGCCAGCCACAGTACCAGCGCCACTTCTGGCGGCCGCCCCGCTGCCGCGGCTGGGGGCAGCGGCCCTGGACCTCTTCCGCGGGCCGGCCAGCATCTCGGCGGCGACCTCGTCGACCTCCGCGGCGGCGGCCATCTCGTCCAGCTCGGGGCACGCGCACGGCACGATCCCCGCCAGGTAGTTCGGGCACACCAGCCGCGGGTCCCGCTTCCGCACGCCCCGCCTGCTTCCCCCGGCCACAGCAGGTGGCGGCGGCGGAGGGGGGTGTGGTGCCGGCTCCGCGTCCGCGTCCGCTGGATGCAGCGGAGCCGGGGTAGGGAACGGCGCCGCCTCGGCGGGATCGGCGTTGGTCACGAGGGGGGTATCCCACGGGAGGACCAGGGAGTCGTCGTTGTCGATGGCGAAGTTGAGGAGGTTGTCCCAGTCCCACAGAGGCCCGCCCACGTCCACGTCCGCCGCCGCGCCGCCTCCGCCGGAATCGGAGGCGTCCATTTCCCTCCCCGGGAAGGGCAAACCCCCGGCCAAGCCCTAGCCCCCGAAATCCGGCGCGATCGGCTGCCGCGACGCGGGGTTTCGCCCGCGATTCCGCGGAGGGCGAATGGGAGGAGGAGGCGGGGGAGACGTGGACCGGCGAGGCGACGAGGGCGGATGAATTGGTCGTCTCGTCGCGGGTGGAGGTGGAGCTCGGTAGGTGGTGGGTGAGCGGCGGAGGGAGACCGGGTGGGCCCAGTTGGCAGGTGGTGGTGGGCAAATCTCGCGCGCTCTTGCTGACGTGTGGGCCCTCACGTTGCTGGTGACGCCGGAGAGTTGGAGAGCAGGTGCTGGCGCGGCGCAGTGCGGAGTTTGGCGAGTGGCGAATCTTCACGCCACAGCGACGCCCGAGTGGGTCCCGCTTGTCAGTGGGGGACTGGTCCGCGCAAGATCTGACCCCGGTCCAGTTGCTGCCGTTGCGCACTTGCGCGGTGGATCTGACAGCGACCCGCCGGGGCCGGAAGCCGTCGGATGGGCATCTAGCGGTGACGATCGGATTGGGACGCGGACGGACGGGAGGCCATGTTCCGATATGATCTCATCGTGTCGACACCGTCTCGCTCGCCGCTGGTAGCCGGTAGGTCCTCCATTTTATATTTTCCCGTGGCGTGAATTCTCCTTTTTTTAAAGGAAAAAATCCATGGTGTGAGTTGACATTGGCTGCCTATTGTACTATTTCTACTACGTTCATGGATAATGTTATGAACTATGTCGACTACCGCATGTCGCGCATCAAAGATAATGTTTTGAACACTTTCTACTAGCGTATAAATGATAATGTTTTGAGCTTCGTTTGACTAGTGTCACCGATCGACGCCGTCCAACATTTTCTAGTCGAGATGCTGATACATAAATGGAAATTACTGCTAAGAGCGGAGACAATAGAACTAGCATGCCACACTTCCAAACGATAGTGATGAATCTCCTTGGGCACGACCTGGTGAAGCCCGGTGCCCTTTCCTAGGATGCCATTGACCAGAATGCAAGTGCTTGAAGTGGAGAGACAAAGTCCGAATACAATTGATATCCCACCAACCGTGACCAAAACCAATTGTTTCCATAAGCTACAAGAGAAAGGGCTTATGAAAATTAAATACATGTACATGCTCCGTGGAATTGATTATGCCAGGAAATTCACTAAAAGCTTAATTTGATGAAGAAAGACATGCAACTGGGCGCATTTATAATGTAACATCCTCACACATGGCTTTGTATCCAAAATATCAAACCGGTAACAAGGATGGACACTATGTTTATATTTTAACACACCCATGTGTGGCTGAGCGGCTCCTTTTACACCCCAACTTCTTCTTTATTTTTCGTTTAAATTGCATCTTAAACTCAATATGTGTACCTCTAATCTGGTACTCATAACATGGCTCCATCTTAAGTACAAACATTACGATCCTCGGTTACCAATCAGGTACTTCCGTAATAAAAGGCTAAAAACAAAAAGGTGCCATAATATGTAGTTCTATGCGGTTAAATGACAATAGTTCACATGCTAATTAAGAAAAGCTCAAATGTGTTAACACTTCATGATTATTTGTATACATTAAAACTATGCATGTCAGTGAAATGAGACCAGGATCCTTGCATCGAACAACTGAAAAAACAAGGGGTTATCTATTCATGAGAGAATTCTTTTAGGCATATATAATTCAAAGACGCTGCAACTTGTCGTAGCACATGCAAACAGTGTTAGCTTTTTTTTTTGAGGAAAATAGTGTTAGCTTTTGAGAGTATATTTGGAACATTAACCAGTACTTATAGTTGTGAGTCTGTGATCAGTGGCAGAGTCTAGTGAGGCTATTTTTAGCATGAAAGGGGCTAATGCAGTCTTTTCTCCGTGAGTCATGGTTAAAGTGTAAATTCCTATAACTGTATGCAATCAGCAAGGAGAGAGTACTTAAGAATTATACAGAACTATAAGTATACATAATCAATATGGTCAGTGTCCTTGTGTTATGGAATTGCAAATTACATGACACACACCTTTCAACACTTGAAATACTGTGTTATTGACATGAACAAAGAAGGCCCCTTTACCCAAAAGAAGACTGGTTGGAGCATTTACCAAGTTTCTGACAAGATTTGTTGCATCTTCTGATAACTGAAATAAAAAAGCGGATACACATTAATGATATGTTGGTAAAGTTCAAAAAGGTTATGATGTAATAAAAAAATTCACAGCAAGCTGAATCATTTCAGGTTGTCACGCTAAGAAGTGGTAAACTTTGATTTTGCACAAGCCATAGAGGCATCAATTTTGGACCAGATGTACTACTATAATTAGCAATTGGTGTAACTGTTTGTCTATTGCACAGTACCACCTCCATCCCAAGGCTTAAGGTCTATATTTTTTTAGCAAGGATAATAGAACTAGCACGCCACACTTCCAAACGATAGTGATGAATCTCCTTGGACACGGCCTGGTGAAGCGTGGTGCCCTTCTCTAGAATACCATTTACCACAATGCAAGTGTTTGAAGTGGAGAGACCAAGTCCGAATACAATTGATATCCCACCAACCCTGACAAAAACCAATTGTTTCCATAAGCTACAAGAGAAAGGGCTTATGAAAATTAAATACATGTACATGCTCCGTGGAATTGATTATGCCAGGAGATTCATGAAAAGCTTAATTTGATGAAGAAAGACATGTAAATGGGCGCATTTATAATGTAACATCCTTCACATGTGGCTTTGTCTCCAAAATATCAAACCAAGGCTGGACACTGGGTTTATATTTTAACACACCCATGTGTGGTTCTGTGGTTCCCTTTACCTGGAACTTCTTCTTTTTTTCGTTTAAATTGCACCAATTGAGACTTGAACTCAATATCTTTTGCTCCTGAATGTACGATGTAATATTACATGTACCAGCATGTTCACAATGAATCTCAAGAGCATGACAAAACATGGACAAATACTCAGCATGCTTTGCCTCTTAAAAATAATAGATTGCCTCAAAAATGAGTAGTGCAAGGTAGCTGGGTTTAGCCACGCGCATGGATAATTTTTTGTCAATAAAAGCTGTGTTTGAAACATAACAACTGAAAAGGTCAGTATTTGGTGACCGCCTCGTTAAACACGGTGGTCATACTCATATGTTGGAAACTGGAACTATTGGAAGAAAAAAGAAAAAGGAAAAGGGCCGGTGGGTGCTATACACCACCCTGGCCGGTGTGTACTAGGTGTTGCACACCCCAGGATAGGTGTTGGGCCAGCCCAGCGTGTTTTTTTTTCTATTTTAACTTTTTCTTCTATTTGTTTCTTATTTTTATTTTTGCCCTTTTAAAATTTCAATTTTGATTATTTCGAAAATTTAAAATTTTAGAAATTTGATTATTTTTCGAATATGAATATATTTTAAGTTTCAAGATTTTCTAAAATTCGGAAAGAATAAAAAATTGATTATTATTTAAATAAATATTTTCTGGATTTAAATACATTTCCCGAATATGAACAATTTATGAATTCTAAAAATTTAAAATTTTGAAAAATTAAAACATTTTCAAATTTAAAGGTCTTTGAAAAACAAACAAAAAGCAGGAAAATCAGAAACAGAAAATGAAAAAAAGGACAAGCCTAATGGCCGGCCAGAGGTGTGCGGTGTACTTGGTAAGCACCGACCTGGTCAGGTCGGTGTATAGGATTTGCCGGCCTGGCATGGAAAATGTTTTGCGCGTTCAGTAAGCTTTCGTCAACTAGGACGGGCCGAGCCCACTACAAAACAAGGTCGGGCCGAGCTGTCACAGCTTGGCTCCGACACGAGTAAGGTCCACGTAAAAACACGCCATGCAAAAACGCTACGCCGAGCTGGCGGCCTATGCTCCCTTCCGCTCCCTCCCCCATACGGATCCCCTAAACTCACCGCGCCGCCGCCGCCACCGCCGCCGCCGAAACCCTCTTCCTCCCATGTCCCGCCGCCCTGCTGATGTCTACGGGAGTTTCTATTCTTGTAGACAGTGTTGGGCCTCCAAGAGCAGAGGTTTGTAGAATAGCAGCAAGTTTCCCTTAAGTGGATCACCCAAGGTTTATCGATCTCAGGGAGGAAGAGGTCAAAGATATCCCTCTCATGCAACCCTGCAACCACAAAGCAAGAAGTCTCTTGTGTCCCCAACACACCTAATAGGTGCACTAGTTCGGCGAAGAGATAGTGAAATACAGGTGGTATGAATATATATGAGCAGTAGTAACGGTGCCAGAAAAGTGCTTGGCTGCCCAAGACTGGCGTGTGGTTGATGGTGGTAATATTGCGGACAGTACAGATGCAGTAGAACAGTAAACAAGCAGCGATAGCAGTATTTAGGAACAAGGCCTAGGGATTATACTTTCACTAGTGGACACTCTCAACATTGATCACATAACAGAATAAATAGATAGATGCTAGACTCTACACCCTCTTGTTGGATGATGAACACCACTAATTGCGTAGGATTACACGAACCCTCAATGCCGGAGTTAACAAGCTCCACAATATTCAATGTTCATATTTAAATAATCTTAGAGTGCAAGATAGATCAACATAACCAAATAGATCACATCAATACCATCATAGTAATAGTTAACTTCATAATCTACAATAGATCACAATCATAAACTACGCCAAGTACTACATGATGCACACACTGTCCACTTTACATCATGCAGGAGGAATAGAATACTTTAATAACATCACTAGAGTAGCACATAGATGAATTGTGATACAAAACTCATATGAATCTCAATCATGTAAGGCAGCTCATGAGATCATTGTATTGAAGTACATAGGAGAGAGATTAACCACATAGCTACCGGTACAGCCCCGAGCCTTGATGGAGAACTACTCCCTCCTCATGGGAGACAACAGCGTTGATGAAGATGGCGGTGGAGATGGCAGCGGTGTCGATGGAGAAGCCTTCCGGGGGCACTTCCCCGTCCCGGCGGCGTGCCGGAACTGAGACTCCTGTCCCCCAGATCTTGGCTTCGCGATGGCGGCGGCTCTGGATGGTTTCTCGTACCGTGGCTTTTCCGTCTCGAGGTTTTAGGTCAGGGACCTTTTTATAGGCAAAGTGAAGGAGATATGCCCTAGAGGCAATAATAAAGTGGTTATTATTTATATCTTTATGTTTATGATAAATGTTTATATATCATGCTATAATTGTATTAACCGAAACATTAGTACATGTGTGATATATAGACAACAAAGAAGTCCCTAGTATGCCTCTTAAACTAGCTTGTTGATTAATGGATGATTAGTTTCATAATCATGAACATTGGATGTTATTAATAACAAGGTTATATCATTGTATGAATGATGTAATGGACACACCCAATTAAGTGTAGCATAAGATCTCGTCATTAAGTTATTTGCTATAAGCTTTCGATACATAGTTACCTAGTCCTTATGACCATGAGATCATGTAAATCACTTATACCGGAAAGGTACTTTGATTACACCAAATGCCACTGCGTAAATGGGTGGTTATAAAGGTGGGATTAAGTATCCGGAAAGTATGAGTTGAGGCATATGGATCAACAGTGGGATTTGTCCATCCCGATGATAGATAGATATACTCTGGGCCCTCTCGGTGGAATGTCGTCTAATGTCTTGCAAGCATATGAATAAGTTCATAAGAGACCACATACCACGGTACGAGTAAAGAGTACTTGTCAGGAGACGAGGTTGAACAAGGTATAGAGTGATACCGAAGATCAAACCTCGGACAAGTAAAATATCGCGTGACAAAGGGAATTGGTATTGTATGTGAATGGTTCATTCGATCACTAAAGTCATCGTTGAATATGTGGGAGCCATTATGGATCTCTAGATCCCGCTATTGGTTATTGGTCGGAGTGAGTACTCAACCATGTCCGCATAGTTCACGAACCGTAGGTTGACACACTTAAAGTTGGATGTTGAAATGGTAGTACTTGAATAAGGAATGGAGTTCGAATATTTGTTCGGAGTCCCGGATGAGATCCCGGACATCACGAGGAGTTCCGGAATGGTCCGGAGAATAAGATTCATATATAGGATGTCATTTTATGTGAATTAAATTGACGCGGAAGGTTCTATGGAAGGTTCTAGAAGGTTCTAGAAAAGTCCGGAAGAAACCACCAAGGAAGGTGGAGTCCACATGGGACTCCACCTCCATGGCCGGCCAACCCTAGTGGGGGAGGAGTCCCAAGTGGACTCCCCCTTAGGGGGCCGGCCACCCCCCCATATGGGAGGTAGAACTCCCACCTCTAGTGGGAGTCCTAGCTTGGCTAGGTTTCCCCTTCATATGGAAGGTTTTTGGTTCGGGTCTTATTCGAAGACTTGGAGACCAACTCTTGGGGTTCCACTTATATAATGAGGGCCAAGGGGGAGGGGGCCGGCCACCTCAAACACCACCAAGGTGGTCGCACCCCATAGTGGTCGGCGCCCCCCTCTCCCCAAACCCTAGCCGCCCCGCTCCTCCACTTCCCGCACGCTTAGCGAAGCTCCGCCGGACTTCTCCACCACCACCGACACCACGCCGTCGTGCTGTCGGATTCAAGAGGAGCTATTACTTCCGCTGCCCGCTGGAACGGGGAGGTGGACGTCGTCTTCATCAACAACCGAACGTGTGACCGAGTACGGAGGTGCTGCCCGTTCGTGGCGCCGGAACCGATCGTGATCAAGATCTTCTACGCGCTTTTGCAAGCGGCAAGTGAACGTCTACCGCAGCAACAAGAGCCTCATCTTGTAGGCTTTGGAATCTCTTCAAGGGTGAGACTCGATACCCCCTCGTTGCTACCGTCTTCTAGATTGCATCTTGGCTTGGATTGCGTGTTCGCGGTAGGAAATTTTTTGTTTTCTATGCAACGTTATCCTACACGAAGAGGCAGCGTCAGAAGGTCAACGAGGCGACGACACGCTAGGGGGGCGCGGGCCACCCCCAGGCCGCGCCGGCCTACCATCTGGTGGGCCTGTGGCCCCCCTCTGGCCTCTCTCGGGTGTTCTGGATGCTTCCGGGGATTCTAAGATGCTGGGCGTTGATTTCGTCCGATTCCGAGAATATTTCCTTACTAGGATTTCTGAAACCAAAAACAGCAGATAAAACAAAGAATCGGCCCTTCGGCATCTCGTCAATAGGTTAGTTCCGGAAAACGCATAAATATGACATAAAGTATGCATAAAACATGTAGATATCATCAATAATGTGGCATGGAACATAAGAAATTATCGATACGTCGGAGACGTATCAGCATCCCCAAGCTTAGTTTCTGCTCGTCCCGAGCAGGTAAACGATAACAAAGATAATTTCTGGAGTGACATGCCATCATAACCTTGATCATACTATTGTAAGCACATGTAATGAATGCAGCGATCAAAACAATGGTAATGCAATGAGTAAACAAATGGATCATATAGCAAAGACTTTTCATGAATAGTACTTCAAGATAAGCATCAATAAGTCTTGCATAAGAGTTAACTCATAAAGCAATAATTCAAAGTAAAGGTATTGAAGCAACACAAAGGAAGATTAAGTTTCAGCGGTTGCTTTCAACTTGTAACATGTATATCTCATGGATAGTTGTCAATGTAAAGTAATATAACAAGTGCAATATGCAAGTATGTAGGAATCAATGCACAGTTCACACAAGTGTTTGCTTCTTGAGGTGGAGAGAAATAGGTGAACTGACTCAACATAAAAGTAAAAGAAAGGTCCTTCAAAGAGGAAAGCATCGATTGCTATATTTGTGCTAGAGCTTTTATTTTGAAAACATGAAACAATTTTGTCAATGGTAGTAATAAAGCATATGTGTTATGTAAATTATATCCTACAAGTTGCAAGCCTCATGCATAGTATACTAATAGTGCCCGCACCTTGTCCTAATTAGCTCGGATTACCTGGATTATCATCGCAATGCATATGTTTTAACCAAGTGTCACAAAGGGGTACCTCTATGCCATCTGTACAAAGGTCTAAGGAGAAAGCTCGCATCGGATTTCTCGCTATTGATTATTCTCAACTTAGACATCCATACCGGGACAACATAGACAACAGATAATGGACTCCTCTTTTATGCATAAGCATTCAACAACAATTAATTTTCTCATATGAGATTGAGGATATTTGTCCAAAACTGAAACTTCCACCATGGATCATGGCTTTAGTTAGCGGCCCAATGTTCTTCTCTAACATTATGCAATGCTCTAACCATTTTGGTGGTAAATCTCCCTTACTTCAGACAAGACGAACATGCATAGCAACTCACATGATATTCAACAAAGAGTAGTTGATGGCGTCCTCAGGAACATGGTTATCGCACAACAAGCACCTTAATAAGAGATAAAGTGCATAAGTACATATTCAATACCACAATAGTTTTTAGGCTATTTGTCCCACGAGCTATATATTTGTTGCGGTCAAAACCCACCGGCGGGTAGCGACGGGCAACACAGTAGAGCCGGGAACAACTTAGGGCTGCGGCTGGCCCTGGTCCCTCCAAGCGACGGCCCGCAAAGCCTCTGGTACACACGTCCGATGCTGATGCAAGGGCGTGCCACCTGACCTATACAGTCGGGAAGGTGATGGAGATGCCTCGCTTAGTTTCCTGCATGGCATACACGTAAACATTAAATACGAGCCTCGATCGGCTCTCAGGTTATCCTGTGAATCGGCTCAAGGAGCCGATCCACCCATGATTCGTACGAGGTGCACGAATATATGGTGGTCCTGCTTGATCAAGATAAAGCTAAAACGATCTACGACGATTTAGGGTTTTCACCGCATAATCGGATCATCCTACTCATGATTGGGCCTCGCGGCCACGCACGGTGATCGTAAGCCGATCCTAGACAGGGCCTAAAAACCAACACGAGGTTGATCCCCGGAACATCCTGTCTAGGACTAGCAAACGACACCCTACGTGCCGCTGGATCCTCCAACCCTTTGTAAGGCCTAACTATTGCAGATATTAAACTAATCCTTGAAGAACAAGGAGCAACCGTAACGGATCGGATCTACTAAATAATGATCAAGCGGGGTGCCGCCCCTACACCTAAGATAGGTGTAAGGGCGGCTAGATATGCAAGGGTTGCACTACGATAGCATGTTATACGAAGAACTATGCTAACCCTAACACATCTATGATAACTACGTTGCTCGCCATCAAAAAGGCTTCAGTACGAGCAACGCATGAACAATGAGCATAAGCTTGTGCTGCCTAGATCGCAAGATGCGATCTAGGCAGCATGATGCTTACCGGTAGAAACCCTCGAGACAAAGGAGTTGGCGATGCGCCGAGATTGATTTGTTGGTTGAACGTTGGTTGTTGTTTATTTCATAAACCCTAGATACATATTTATAGTCCAGGGGACTTTCTAACGTGGGAATAATCCCAACCGTGCACGAGGCCAACTCTAACTAAAACGACACGTAATCTACTATTCTGAGATACACGGGCCAACTAGCCCATATTTTGCATATAAAGGCCGATTCACATATTTCTTCCATGTATATTCTTCAAATCCATCTTGATCGCGACCCACCTCTGACTCGGTCAAATTCTGGTGATAACACATGCCCCCCTGGTTTTGGAATTGGTAATTCCAAAATCACTCTGCTTTTCCTTCGTTGGGTCATGTCGTGGCAGAACCGTTGCAGTATCCGTCATCATGATGCCTTGCCTTCTCAACTTCTCCGCGTGACCTGGCAGTTTTTTTTTCTTTTAGGCACCATTTCCTCGGAAACTGCTGTGGCATTGAATTTCCACTATATCCCCTTTTATTTAACCGCTCCGCACAGTTTATTTCCGCATCTTCTTCGCATTAGCACTCCAAAAGCCCTCCTGCGCCACCATGTCTTCTTCCTCCTCTGCTTCATCGGATCTTTCCACCCAGTCCTCTTCCTCTCGCGAGCCTACGCCGGAGCCGAACCCGGCGGAGGTCCACGCAGCCAATACCCGCCGCGCCATTGAGGCCGGGGAGGAGCCTAGCCATGACTTCTCCATCTGGTCGGAGGACGACAAGTCCCTGACCGACGGGGAAAGCGACCTCCGCTTCCTCGCCGACGGGGAAACGGAGGAGGAGAGCGACGACGATCGCTTCTCCTGTGACTTCACCTCTCCCGAGGAGGAGGAGGAAGAAGAGGAGGAGGAGGAGGACGACACCTCCTCCGACGAGCCGCCGGCCAAGCGGTTCTGCCCCTGGCCGGGGAACCTCAGCGACTTCGACAGCGATGACGATGACGCTGACGAAGAGGACGAGGACAATGAGGGCCCGGTCGGCGGCCATTGGAGCGACGACGAGCCCGCCGGGAGCAGCGCCGACAGCGGCGACGACGGCGACGACGAGGGCAGCGACGGCCCGTAGATAGGACCTTTAGTATAGGACCAGTAGCAGTAGATGGGGCAATGTATCCCCTAGTACCTCCTTTTGAGAGCAATCAGCTCTTTATGTAAGAAATCTCGCCTATCAATGAAGAACTTCTCCCAATTTGATTTTGCCGATTTCCTTTGAGCTTAATTTAGCCGATTTCCTCTCATACTGATCTTGCCGATTTGTCCCCTTTGCCAATGCGTAATGAGCCGATAGCAACGCATCGGTCCTTTAAAATTCACCCTTCCATTCTTCAACTGATGATTTTGAAATCTGGTGGATAATGTAGAATCTTCAGGGAAGCCTTTGAATTCTTCCAACCAAACCTAATGGTCTTCTTTAAACACTCATCATTTTGTGAAGAAGGTTGCGACGAAAGATCAGCCGATGGTACCCCAATCGGCTCTGAGCAGCATCCACCAGGCCTGCGCCCCCGAGCCTTACTCGAGGCGAGAATGTCGAGAGGATGCACCAAAGCCGATCACCTTTCTTCCTTAGAAAGCCGATATACCCCTTCATCAACAACTGCTGAACTAGTACCAAGGGTTGAAAATCCTCGACAAGAAGGTTCGGGAACCCGGATCGGCTCAAAGCGGTGAAGAAGTTCTCATTGTTTTACTCCCGCGAAGAAGCAGAGGGCCCCACAGCTGAACTGGATTTGGTGGAGATCCGGTAAACCTCGTATAATTGCACTAGAGTCGATGGCTGCGCATCGGCTTCGTTTCTTAGTTCTAAAGTCGATGCCCTTGCATCGGCTGTATGTCATGTAAAAATTTTTTTTTTACTGGCCCCAATATTTCACTGCACACATGTTCTCCTGCACATGTTCACATGTTCATCGTGTTTAGGTGCCCCCCGAGCCGAATCTGTCAGGGAATGGCAGATATCGGCTCTGTAATTCGTACGTCGGCTCCGGTAGGATCAATGACGAACACAAGCAGAACATGTGGTGAGGATAATTTTGGCCGATTGCTGGAATCGGCCTCCATATTGATTAAAGCGCTTAGTGAAGGTTCTGTAATGCCCCTTCATAGATTTTTGGGGCCGGTCACAAGGATCAGCCTTGCCACATTTGCTCATTGCTTTGCTTCAGCTACATGGTCAGGCCAGTGGATAAAACCAGCTTAACCCTTCCCTTCGTCACGTCGATGCGCTCGCAGTCGTCCAAATTGATACCTGAGAGGGGTTCTTGGCCTGCTGCTTCCCATGCGTTCATGCCAGCCGTTGAAATTTCGGCTGTCATCGGCCTGGACGACCTCTACCTCATCTCCATCCCACTGTATTATGCATTGGTGCATCGTGGAGGGAATGAAGCAGTTGGCGTGGATCCAATCTCTTCCTAGCAGAACAGCATAGGTGCTCTTGCTATCGACGATGAAGAACGTTGTAGGGATAGTTTTCCTTCCTACGGTCAGATCCACGTTCAGAACACCTTGTGCGTCAGACGCTTGGCCGTTGAAATCACTCAATGTCACGTTGATCTTGATTAGATCTGAGCTAGAGCGTCCCAACCGACGTAGCATAGAGTATGGCATAATGTTGACTACCGCTCCGGTGTCCACCAGCATCTTATTGACAGGCCTCCCATCTATATAACCTCACAAGTACAGGGCCTTCAGATGTCTGTAGCTTCTTTCTCGTGGCTTCTCAAAGATAACCGGCCGTGGGCCGCAGTCAAGTTGTGCCACAGGTGCCTCGTCTAATCCTGGAGCACTGAACTCCGAAGGAAGGATGAACACCATGTTTGTGCCAGCCGATGTTTCATCATCGGCTTTCCTTTGCTTGGGGCGCCACTCCATTCTCCGTGGATGATCCTCTTTATCCAGGGTTCACTGAACTTTCGCAGCCAGATCAGGTCGTGCCTTCCTTAGCGTATGCAAGTATAACCTTTCGGCTTCCTCCAGGCCGCGCAATCGCTGAACCCTGCGCTTTTGGGAACGGCTGAGCCCATCAGGGCACCACCTTGGCCGGTGGTACCTGTCTTCTTCTTCTTCTTGTCCCTCGTCTTCTGAATCCTCGAGATCTTCCAGCCGAGGGGACTCAGCGCGTTTGCTTTGTGGTGGGAGAGGCCCTAGGCGCTTGAACACGGACACGTTGGCTGCCTCCTTCTTCTTCTGGTTGCATTCTGGGCAATTGCCGATTGTGGGCAATCGGCTCATTCCTGAATCCCAGCAGTGTCTGAAGAAGGGGCAGTCCCAGTGCCTATCGTTGTCGTCTTGCTCCCTTGATTTTCCTTTGGCACGGCGCTCGTGCTCCTCCTCATCGCGATCACGCCGACGATATCTTCTGGCTTCTCTAGCCAGACGATCTCTTTCCTCATCATCGCTGGATCGTCGGCGTTGGTCATAATGACTCACATACTTGTTGAGGAGGTGATCAGAGAGGGGTCGCTGATATCTTATGTTCTTCACTTCTCCCTCTGTGACGTAGCGCTTGCCATCATGACGGAGCCGATCGCGTGGAGCGGCCTCCTCTGTGTCCTTGCTACGAGAGCAGCTGCCCTCATCTCCCTCCTTGCCAGAGTGGTGCCCAGGTCCTACCATGTTGATGCTGAAAGAGGATCCTGGCTGGCAACCTTCAGGGTACGTGCATTCCACCATGTTAACGGCGGGGAAGGGTTGGGTGTCGACCTTCATGGCGTACTGGTTGAAAATCAGACGTCCTTGTTCTATCGCCATTTGGATCTGCTGACGCCACACCCTGCAGTCGTTGGTGGCATGGGAGAACGAGTTATGCCATTTGCAGTATGGCTTTCCGTTCAGCTCCTGTATCGTGGGGAATTTGAGACCTTCGGGAATCGTCAACTGCTTCTCCTTGAGCAGGAGGTCGAAGATTTGCTCAGTTTTGGTCACGTCAAAATCAAATCCCCTGGGCGGGCCTGGTGGCTTTACCCACTTGCAGGACACGGGGGTTGCCCCCCGAGTCCATTCAGCCACTGCTACCTCTTGATCTCCCGCAGAAACTTCGTCTTCCTCTGCCTCGACCAGGACTACTGCACGCTTGAATTTGTCCTGGTACAAATCCGGGTGGCGCTGTTCATATGCCGATAGTTTACGAACCATGTGCGCCAGTGAGGGGTAGTCTGCTTGGGAGGCCATGTCCTTGAGCGGCGCTGCAAGGCCCGCTACTGCCAACTCGACTGCTTCCTTTTCAGTCACACGAACCGAATAACATCGGTTCCTAAGATTCCTGAAGCGCTGGATGTATTCTGTCACAGTTTCTCCACGCTTCTGGCGTATTTGTGCTAGATCGGCGAGGCCAGACTCGGAAGCCTCTGAGTGGTACTGCATATGGAACTGTTCTTCCAACTGCTTCCAAGTCCGGATCGAGTCTGGTGGCAACGAGGTGTACCACCCGAAAGCCGATCCCGTGAGGGACTGTGAGAAGAACCTCACGCGTAGTGGATCCGACACTGAGGCCGTTCCTAGCTGTGCCAAATATCGGCTCACATGCTCGATGGAGCTGGAGCCATCTGATCCGCTGAATTTGGAGAAATCAGGGAGCCGATATTTGGGTGGTAACGGGATCATCTCGTACTCATCGGGGTACGGCTTGGAATAGCCGATCGCCCTCCTTTTCGGTACCATGCCGAATCGGTCTCTCAAGATGGTACCGATACGATCCGCCGTGTCCGGGCTGCAGGAGTTGAACTCTGAAGATTCGCCGGGGTGGCGTACTTAGCCAACCATGCTTGCTTTTCCAGCTCTGAGCCAACTGCAGGAGCTAAGCTCTGGAGGTTCGTCGGGGTGGCGTACTTAGTTAACCACGTCTGCTTCTCAAGATCTGTCGCTGACGTTCCTCCTGTTTTCCCAGAAGTCCCTGATGTTGTGGCCTCGTTTGTGAGCGCCCAGTTACCGCAATCTGGCACATACGTGCACGTGTACCCGTGAGGGATCTCCTTAGGCGCCTCATGCAAGAACTGGCAGTCACTAGGGTCACCACCGATCTTGTAGACGACGAATGCCGGTGAATTCGGCACTTCTGGTGCTGCCAACGCAAATGGCAGCGGTGGACGGGACTGGAGTGGCAACTCTCCTTGATGCGTCCCGAGAGCTGGTCCTGACGGCGAGTGCGGTGCCTCATGATCTCCTGGATCACCCGAAGAGCGACACGCTCCAAAGTGTTCACCAGGTTCTCAGAGTGGCGGTGCAGCGAGTGAGCCACCAAGTAGTTGATCTCCTGCCGCAGGGACCTGGTGCGTTCTTCTGATGGGGCAGAGAGGTCTATCCCATCGAGTGCACCATCAGGCGAGAACCCCTTCCACCTGATGCCATGTGAACGGGTTCTGTGAAAAGAGCCGATGAGATCGGCTTCGAGGATGGCTTTGACCTCATCATACTTCTTCTTGAGCTCGTCGATCAGATCCTCGTACGTGACTGGAGTGCCGTCCGCCATCTCAGATGTAGATGGCGATGTGGTTGATGACGAAGCTTGTCCCACCGGGCGTGCCAGAATGTGTTGCGGTCAAAACCCACCGGCGGGTAGCGACGGGCAACACAGTAGAGCCGGGAACAACTTAGGGCTGCGGCTGGCCCTGGTCCCTCCGAGCGACGGCCCGCAAAGCCTCTGGTACACACATCCGATGCTGATGCAAGGGCGTGCCACCTGACCTATACCTGGTCAGGAAGGTGATGGAGATGCCTCGCTTAGTTTCCTGCATGGCATACACGTAAACATTAAATACGAGCCTCGATCGGCTCTCAGGTTATCCTGTGAATCGGCTCAAGGAGCCGATCCACCCATGATTCGTACGAGGTGCACGAATATATGGTGGTCCTGCTTGATCAAGATAAAGCTAAAACGATCTACGACGATTTAGGGTTTTCACCGCATAATCGGATCATCCTACTCACGATTGGGCCTCGCGGCCACGCACGGTGATCGTAAGCCGATCCTAGACAGGGCCTAAAAACCAACACGAGGTTGATCCCCGGAACATCCTGTCTAGGACTAGCAAACGACACCCTACGTGCCGCTGGATCCTCCAACCCTTTGTAAGGCCTAACTATTGCAGATATTAAACTAATCCTTGAAGAACAAGGAGCAACCGTAACGGATCGGATCTACTAAATAATGATCAAGCGGGGTGCCGCCCCTACACCTAAGATAGGTGTAAGGGCGGCTAGATATGCAAGGGTTGCACTACGATAGCATGTTATACGAAGAACTATGCTAACCCTAACACATCTATGATAACTACGTTGCTCGCCATCAAAAAGGCTTCAGTACGAGCAACGCATGAACAACGAGCATAAGCTTGTGCTGCCTAGATCGCAAGATGCGATCTAGGTAGCATGATGCTTACCGGTAGAAACCCTCGAGACGAAGGAGTTGGCGATGCGCCGAGATTGATTTGTTGGTTGAACGTTGGTTGTTGTTTATTTCATAAACCCTAGATACATATTTATAGTCCAGGGGACTTTCTAACGTGGGAATAATCCCAACTGTGCACGAGGCCAACTCTAACTAAAACGACACGTAATCTACTATGTTACAGATACACGGGCCAACTAGCCCATATTTTGCATATAAAGGCCGATTCACATATTTCTTCCATGTATATTCTTCAAATCCATCTTGATCGCGGCCCACCTCTGACTCGGTCAAATTCTGGTGATAACAATATTGTAAAGGTAGAGGATAGAAATTTAAAGGTAGCACTCAAGCAATTTACTTTGGAATGGTGGAGAAATACCATGTAGTAGGTAGGTATGGTGGACACAAATGGCATAGTTATTGGCTCAAGGATTTGGATGCATGAGAAGTATTCCCTCTCGATACAAGGCTTAGGCTAGCAAGGTTATTTGGAACAAACACAAGGATGAACCGGTGCAGCAAAACTCACATAAAAGACATATTGTAAACATTATAAGACTCTACACCGTCTTCCTTGTTGTTCAAACTCAATACTAGAAATTATCTAGACCTTAGAGAGACCAATTATGCAAACCAAATTTTAGCAAGCTCTATGTATTTCTTCATTAATAGGTGCAAAGTATATGATGCAAGAGCTTAAACATGAGCACAACAATTGCCAAGTATCAAATTATCCAAGACATTTTACCAATTACTACATGTAGCATTTCCCGTTTCCAACCATATAACAATTAACGAAGCAGTTTCAACCTTCGCCATGAAAATTAAAAGCTAAGAACACATGTGTTCATACGAACCAGCGGAGCGTGTCTCTCTCCCACACAAGCATTTATTCAAACAAAAACAAAAACAAAAGCACACAGACGCTCCAAGCAAAGTACATAAGATGTGGCCGAATAAAAATATAGTTTCAAGAGAAGGAACCTGATAATTTGTCGATGAAGAAGGGGATGCCTTGGGCATCCCCAAGCTTAGACGCTTGAGTCTTCTTGAAATATGCAGGGATGAACCACTGGGGCATCCCCAAGCTTAGAGCTTTCACTCTTCTTGATCATATTGTATCATCCTCCTCTCTTGACCCTTGAAAACTTCCTCCACACCAAACTCGAAACAAACTCATTAGAGGGTTAGTGCATAATCAAAAACTCACATGTTCAGAGGTGACACAATCATTCTTAATACTTCTGGACATTGCCTAAAGCTACTGGAAGTCAATGGAACAAAGAAATCCATCCAACATAGCAAAAGAAGCAATGCGAAATAAAAGGCAGAATCTGTCAAAACAGAACAGTCCGTAAAGATGAATTTTATAGAGGCACCAGACTTGCTCAAATGAAAATTCTCAAACTAAATGAAAGTTGCGTACATATCTGAGGATCACTCACGTAAATTGGCATAATTTTCTGAGTTACCTACAGGTAGTTAGGCCCAGATTCGTGACAGACAGAAATCTGTTTCTGCGCAGTAATCCAAATCTAGTATCAACCTTGCTATCAAAGACTTTACTTGGCACAACAATGCAACAAAATAAGATAAGGAGAGGTTGCTACAGTAGTAACAACTTCCAAGACTCAAATATAAAATAAAAGTACCGTAGCAAAATAAACACATGGGTTATCTCCCAAGAAGTTCTTTCTTTATAGCCATTAAGATGGGCTCAGCAGTTTTAATGATGCACTCGCAAAAAATAGTATTTGAAGCAAAAGAGAGCATCAAGAGGAAATTCAAAACACATTTAAGTCTAACATGCTTCCTATGCATAGGAATCTTGTAAATAAACAAGTTCATGAAGAGCAAAGTAACAAGCATAGGAAGATAAAACAAGTGTAGCTTCAAAAATTTAAGCACATAGAGAGGTGTTTTAGTAACATGACAATTTCTACAACCATATTTTCCTCTCTCATAATAACTTTCAGTAGCATCATGAGCAAACTCAACAATATAACTATCACATAAAGCATTCTTATCATGAGTCTCATGCACAAAATTATTACTACTCCCAACATAAGCATAGTCATTTTTATTAGTTGTAGTGGAAGCAAATTCAACAAAGTAGCTATCATTATTATTCTCATCATCAAATATAGGAGGCATATTGTAATCATAATCGAATTTATCCTCCATAACAGGCGGCACCAAAAGACCACTATCATTATAATCATCATAAATAGGAGGCAAAGTATCATCAAAGTAAATTTTCTCCTCAATGCTTGGGGGACTAAAAAGATCATGCTCATCAAAACCAGCTTCCCCAAGCTTAGAATTTTCCATAGCATTAGCAACAATAGTGTTCAAAGCGTTCATACTAACATGTTCCATGGGTTTTTTAATTTTCGGATCAAACCATCCATGTCTTAAATCAGGAAATAGAATAAGAAGCTCATTGTTGTCCATTATGCCTTACTAGTGTAAACAAGAAACAAAAAGATGCAATTGCAGGATCTAAAGGAAATAGCTTCGAGCACACACACAATGGCGCCAGAAAAGTACTATTACCTGGAACCGGAGTATGAGTGCCTTTTACCTTTCCTCCCCGGCAACGGCGCCAGAAAAGTGCTTGATGTCTACGGGAGCTTCTATTCTTGTAGACAGTGTTGGGCCTCCAAGAGCAGAGGTTTGTAGAACAGCAGCAAGTTTCCCTTAAGTGGATCACCCAAGGTTTATCGATCTCAGGGAGGAAGAGGTCAAAGATATCCCTCTCATGCAACCCTGCAACCACAAAGCAAGAAGTCTCTTGTGTCCCCAACACACCTAATAGGTGCACTAGTTCGGCGAAGAATAGTGAAATACAGGTGGTATGAATATATATGAGCAGTAGTAACGGTGCCAGAAAAGTGCTTGGATGCCCAAGACTGGCGTGTGGTTGATGGTGGTAATATTGCGGACAGTACAGATGCAGTAGAACAGTAAACAAGCAGCGATAGCAGTATTTAGGAACAAGGCCTAGGGATTATACTTTCACTAGTGGACACTCTCAACATTGATCACATAACAGAATAAATAGATAGATGCTAGACTCTACACCCTCTTGTTGGATGATGAACACCACTAATTGCGTAGGATTGCACGAACCCTCAATGCCGGAGTTAACAAGCTCCACAATATTCAATGTTCATATTTAAATAACCTTAGAGTGCAAGATAGATCAACATAACCAAATAGATCACATCAATACCATCATAGTAATAGTTAACTTCATAATCTACAAGAGATCACAATCATAAACTACGCCAAGTACTACATGATGCACACACTGCCACCTTTACACCATGCAGGAGGAATATAGTACTTTAATAACATCACTAGAGTAGCACATAGATGAATAGTGATACAAAACTCATATGAATCTCAATCATGTAAGGCAGCTCATGAGATCATTGTATTGAAGTACATAGGAGAGAGATTAACCACATAGCTACCGGTACAGCCCCGAGCCTTGATGGAGAACTACTCCCTCCTCATGGGAGACAGCAGCGGTGATGAAGATGGCGGTGGAGTCGATGGAGGAGCCTTCCGGGGGCACTTCCCTGTCCCGGCGGCGTGCCGGAACAGAGACTCCTGTCCCCCAGATCTTGGCTTCGCGATGGCGGCGGCTCTGGAAGGTTTCTCATACCGTGGCTTTTTCGTCTCGAGGTTTTAGGTCGAGGGGCTTCTTATAGGCGAAGAGGCGGCGTCAGAGGGGGTCTGGGGCCACCAGACAATAGGGCGGCGCGGCCAGGGCCTGGGCCGCGCCAGCCCCATGTGTGGGCCCCCTGTGGGTCCTCTCTGGCGACTCTCGGGTGTTCTGGAAGCTCCCGGGGATTCTAAGATGCTGGGCGTTGATTTCGTCCGATTCCGAGAATATTTCCTTACTAGGATTTCTGAAACCAAAAATAGCAGAAAACAGCAACTGGCCCTTCGGCATCTCGTCGATAGGTTTGTTCCGGAAAACGCATAAATATGACATAAAGTATGCATAAAACATATAGATATCATCAATAATGTGGCATGGAACATAAGAAATTATCGATACGTCGGAGACGTATCACCTGCTCACCACCTCCTCCCGTTACTCCACCTATTATACTATTTCTGGTACGTTCATGGATAATGTTATGAACTATGTCGACTAGCGCATGTTGCTCAAAATAAAAAAAAGTCGACCAGCGCATCAAAGATAATGTTTTGAACACTTTCGACTAGCGTATAAATGATAATGTTTTGAGCTCCGTTGACTAGTGCCGCCGATCGACGCCATCCAACATTTTCTAGTCGAGATGCTGATACATAAATGGCAATTACTGCTAAGAGCGGAGACAATAGAACTAGCACGCCACACTTCCAAACGATAGTGATGAATCTCCTTGGGCACGACCCGGTGAAGCGCGGTGCCCTTCTCTAGGATACCATTGACCAGAATGCAAGTGCTTGAAATGGAGATACGAAGTCCGGAGACAATCGATATCCCACCACCCCCCTGACCCAAACCAACTGTTTCCTTAATGTTGGAGATGTGCCCAAGAGACAATAATAAAATGGTTATTATAATATATCTTTGTGTTTATGATAATGTTTACATACCATGCTATAATTGTATTAACCAAAACATTGATACATGTGTGTTATGTAAACAACAAGGAGTCCCTAGTATGCCTCTTAACTAGCTTGTTGATTAATAGATGATTAGTTTCATAATCATGAACATTGGATGTTATTAATAACAAGGTTATATCATTGTATGAATGATGTAATGGACACACCCAATTAAGCGTAGCATAAGATCACGTCATTAAGTTATTTGCTATAAGCTTTCGATACATAGTTACCTAGTCCTTATGACCATGAGATCATGTAAATCACTTATACCGGAAAGGTGCTTTGATTACATCAAACGCCACTGCGTAAATGGGTGGTTATAAAGGTGGGATTAAGTATCCGGAAAGTATGAGTTGAGGCATATGGATCAACAGTGGGATTTGTCCATCCCGATGACGGATAGATATACTCTGGGCCCTCTCGGTGGAATGTCGTCTAATGTCTTGCAAGCATATGAATAAGTTCATAAGAGACCACATACCACGGTACGAGTAAAGAGTACTTGTCAGGAGACGAGGTTGAACAAGGTATAGAGTGATACCGATGATCAAACCTCGGACAAGTAAAATATCGCGTGACAAAGGGAATCGGTATCGTATGTGAATGGTTCATTCGATCACTAAAGTCATCGTTGAATATGTGGGAGCCATTATGGATCTCCAGATCCCGCTATTGGTTATTGGTCGGAGAGAGTACTCAACCATGTCCGCATAGTTCGCGAACCGTAGGGTGACACACTTAAGGTTTGATGTTGAAATGGTAGAACTTGAAATATGGAATGGAGTTCGAAGATTTGTTCGAAGTCACGGATGAGATCCCGGACATCACGAGCAGTTCCGGAATGGTCCGGAGAATAAGATTCATATATAGGAAGTCATTTTATGAGATTTAAAATGATCCGGAAGGTTCTACGGACGGTTCTAGAAGGTTCTAGAAAAGTCCGAAAGAAATCACTAAGGAAGGCGGAGTCCCGGAGGGACTCCACCTCCCATGGCCGGCCAACCCTAGGAGGGGGGATTCCACCTTGGTCTCCACCAAGGGGGCCGGCCAACCCCCCACATGGAAGAGGGGAATCCCACCCCAAGTGGGATTCCCACCTTGGGTAGGTTTCCCTATCACATGGAAGGTTTTGGGTTCGGGTCTTATTCGAAGACTTGTAGTCCAACACTTGGGGCTTCCACCTATATAATGAGGGGCCAAGGGGAGGGGGGCCGGCCACCCCAAGACCACAGCTTGGCCGCACCCCCTTAGTGGCCGTCCACCCCCTCCCAAACCCTAGCCGCCCCCTCTCTCCTCCAACGCTCCCGCACGCTTAGCGAAGCTCCGCCGGAGTTCTCCACCACCACCGCCACCACGCCGTCGTGCTACCGGATTCAAGAGGAGACTACTACTTCCGCTGCCCGCTGGAACGGGGAGGTGGACGTCGACTTCATCAACACCGAACGTGTGACCGAGTACGGAGGTGCTGCCCGATCGTGGCACCGTGATCAAGATCTTCTACGCGCTTTTGCAAGCGGCAAGTGATCATCTACCGCAGCAATAAGAGCCTACTCTTATAGGCTTTGGAAATATTCAAGGGTGAGTCTCGATCATCTCCTCATTGCTACCGTCTTCTAGATTGTATCTTGGCTTGGATTGCGTTCTCGCGGTAGGAAATTTTTTGTTTTCTATGCAACGAATCCCTACAGTGGTATCAAAGCCGTGTCTATGCATAGATGGTTGCACGAGTAGAACACAATGGTTTTGTGGCGTTGATGCTCTTGTTGTCTTTAGTTTGAGTACTTTGCATCTTTGTGGCATAGTGGGATGAAGCGGCTCGGACTAACTTTACATGACCGCGTTCATGAGACTTGTTCCTCGTTCGACATGCAACTTGTATTGCATAAGAGGCTTTGCGGGTGTCTGTCTCTCCTACTATAGTGAAGATTCAATTTACTCTTCTATTGATAACATTAGTATCACCGTTGTGGTTCATGTTCGTAGGTAGATTAGATCTCTCCCGAAAACCCTAAACCACGTAAAATATGCAAACCAAATTAGAGACGTCTAACTTGTTTTTGCAGGGTTTGGTGATGCGATATGGCCATAATGTGATGATGAATATGTATGAGATGATCATTATTGTATTGTGGCAACCGGCAAGAGCCTTATGGTTGTCTTTAAATTTCATGTTGAGTAGTATTTCAAAGTAGTTGTAATAGTTGCTACATGAGGTGAACAACCATGAAGACGGCGCAATGAACCTTGACGCTACACCGACGATGATGGAGATCATGCCCGTTGATGATGGAGATCATGTCCGTGCTTTGGAGATGAAGATCGAAGGCGCAAAGACAAAAGGGCCATATCATATCACATATGAATTGCATGTGATGTTAATCCTTTATGCATCTTATTTTGCTTAGAACGCGGCGGTAGCATTATAAGATGATCCCTCACATCAATATCAAGATAATAAAGTGTTCTCCCCTCGTATGCACCGTTGCCAAAGTTCGTCGTTTCAAAGCATCTCGTGATGATCGGATGTGATAGATTCAACGTTCATATACAACGGGTGTAAGCCATGTTGCACACGCGGAATACTTGGGTTTGCTTGACGAGCCTAGCATGTACAGACATGACCTCGGGATAACGGAAACCAAAAGGTTGAACACGAGTCATATGGATGATATGATCAACATGTTGATGTTCACCATTGAAGCTACATCATCTCACACGATGATCGGTTTTGGTGTAGTGGATTTAGATCGTGTACCACTTAACAACTATGAGGGATGTTGTATTAAGTGGGAGTTCATTAGTAATTAGATTAAAACATGAACTAATTATCATAAACTTAGTCTGAGTAGTATATTGAATTAATTTTGTAGTATTGGCATCCGTTTTTCTACCATGCGCTAGTCTTGCAATTGAGATAGAAATACTGTTAAAATCTGACAAGAAACTTTACGGATTGGTACCGTATTGTTAATGAATCAAGAATTGATTAAGTCCTATTGCAAACTTTTAGTAAACCTCACATTGTTGATTCAAAGAGCTATGTTTTCAATTAGTACCTAAAGTTATCTTGTCTCCGTTCAAATCTGTTTGAAAAGTAAGGAGCTGGAAAATTAGTTTTCATAAATAATCAAGGTATGAGATATATGTGATATCTAAGACCTTATTACAAGATGATAGAATATAATTTGGTGAGACTACATAAACTCATAAGTTTTATGGGAATGTATGAAGGTTGAAGACGCCAGGCGTCACAATCCTGTTGGAGATATGCCCAAGAGGCAATAATAAAATGGTTATTATAATATATCTTTGTGTTTATGATAATGTTTACATACCATTCTATAATTGTATTAACCGAAACATTGATACATGTGTGTTATGTGAACAACAAGGAGTCCCTAGTAAGCCTCTTGTATAACTAGCTTGTTGATTAATAGATGATCATCGTTTCATGATCATAAACATTGGATGTTATTAATAACAAGGTTATGTCATTATGTGAATGATATAATGGACACACCCAATTAAACGTAGCATAAGATCACGTCATTAAGTTATTTGCTATAAGCTTTCGATACATAGTTACCAAGTCCTTATGACCATGAGATCATATAAATCACTTATACCAGAAAGGTACTTTGATTACATCAAACGCCACTGCGTAAATGGGTGGTTATAAAGGTGGGATTAAGTATCCGGAAAGTATGAGTTGAGGCATATGGATCAACAGTGGGATTTGTCCATCCCGATGACGGATAGATATACTCTGGGCCCTCTCAGTGGAATGTCATCTAATGTCTTGCAAGCATATGAATAAGTTCATAAGAGACCACATACCACAGTACGAGTAAAGAGTACTTGTCAGGAGACGAGGTTGAACAAGGTATAGAGTGATACCGATGATCAAACCTCGGACAAGTAAAATATCGCGTGACAAAGGGAATTGGTATCGTATGTGAATGGTTCATTCGATCACTAAGTCATCGTTGAATATGTGGGAGCCATTATGGATCTCCAGATCCCGCTATTGGTTATTGGTCGGAGAGAGTACTCAACCATGTCCACATAGTTCGCGAACCGTAGGGTGACACACTTAAGGTTTGATGTTGAAATGGTAGAACTTGAAATATGGAATGGAGTTCGAAGTTTTGTTCGAAGTCCCGGATGAGATCCCGGACATCACGAGGAGTTCCGAAATGGTCCGGAGAATAAGATTCATATATAGGAAGTCATTTTATAAGATTTAAAATGATTCGGTGATTTTGCGGAAGGTTCTAGAAGGTTCTAGAAAAGTCCGGAAGGAATCACTAAGGAAGGAGGAGTCCCGAAGGGACTCCACCTCCCCATGGCCGGCCAACCCTAGAGGGTGGAGTCCAAGGTGGACTCCACCAAAGGGGGCCGGCCACCCCTCCACATGGAAGGGGGGAATCCCACCTCAAGTGGGATTCCCACCTTGGGTAGGTTTCCCTACTACATGGAAGGTTCTAGTGTTGGGGTCTTATTCGAAGACTTGTAGTCCAACACTTGGGGATCCACCTATATAATGAGGGGCATAGGGGAGGGGGCCGGCCACCACAACCACCCCACCTTGGCCGCACCCAAGGAGGCCGGCCACCCCCTCTCCCAAACCCTAGCCGCCCCCTCTCTCCTCCTCTTCTCCCGCACGCTTAGCGAAGCTCCACCGGAGATCTCCACCGCCACCACCACCACGCCATCGTGCTGCCGGATTCAAGGAGGAGATACTACTTCCGCTGCCCGCTGGAACAGGGAGAAGGACGTCGTCTTCATCAACACCGAACGTGTGACCGAGTACGGAGGTGCTGCCCGATTGTGGCACCGTGATCAAGATCTTCTACGCGCTTTTGCAAGCGGCAAGTGATCGTCTACCGCAGCAATAAGAGCCTACTCTTATAGGCTTTGGAAATCTTCAAGGGTTAGTCTCATTAATCCCCTCGTTGCTCCCATCTTCTAGATTGCATCTTGGCTTGGATTGCGTTCTCGCGGTAGGAATTTTTTGTTTTCTATGCAACGAATCCCTACAGTGGTATCAGAGCCGTGTCTATGCATAGATGGTTGCACGAGTAGAACACAATGGTTTTATGGGCGTTGATGCTTTTGTTGTCTTTAGTTTGAGTACTTTGCATCTTTGTGGCATAGTGGGATGAAGCGGCTCGGACTAACTTTACATGACCGCGTTCATGAGACTTGTTCCTCGTTCGACATGCAACTTGTATTGCATAAGAGGCTTTGCGGGTGTCTATCTCTCCTACTATAGTGAAGATTCAATTTACTCTTCTATTGATAACACTAGTATCACCGTTGTGGTTCATGTTCGTAGGTAGATTAGATCTCTCTCGAAAACCCTAAACCACGTAAAATATGCAAACCAAATTAGAGACGTCTAACTTGTTTTTGCGGGGTTTGGTGATGTGATATGGCCATAATGTGATGATGAATATGTATGAGATGATCATTATTGTATTATGGCAACCGGCAGGAGCCTTATGGTTGTCTTTAAATTTCATGTTGAGTAGTATTTCAAAGTAGTTGTAATAGTTGCTACATGAGGTGAACAACCATGAAGATAGTGCCATGGACCTTGACGCTACGCCGACGATGTTGGAGATCATGCCTGAAGATGATGGAGATCATGTCCGTGCTTTGGAGATGAAGATCAAAGGCGCAAAGACAAAGGGGCCATATCATATCACATATGAACTGCATGTGATGATAATCCTTTTATGCATCTTATTTTGCTTAGATCGCGACGGTAGCATTATAAGATGATCCCTCACATTAATATCAAGATAATAAAGTGTTCTCCCCTCGTATGCACCGTTGTACAGTTCGTCGTTTCGAAGCATCTCGTGATGATCGGATGTGATAGACTCAACGTTCACATACAACGGGTGTAAGCCATGTTGCACACGCGGAATACTTGGGTTTGCTTGACGAGCCTAGCATGTACATACATGGCCTCGGGACAACAGAAACCGAAAGGTTGAACACGAGTCATATGGATGATATGATCAACATGTTGATGTTCACTATTGAAGCTACATCATCTCCCGTGATGATCGGTTTTGGTGTAGTGGATTTGGATCGTGTACCACTTAACAACTATGATGGATGTTGTATTAAGTGGGAGTTCATTAGTAATTAGATTAAAACATGAACTAATTATCATAAACATAGTCTGAGTAGTATTTTGAATTAATTTTGTAGTATTGGCATCCGTTTACTACTATGCGCTAGTCTTGTAATTGAGATAGAAATACTGTTAAAATCTGATAAGAAACTTTACGGATTGGTACCGTATTGTTAAAGAATCAAGAATTGATTAAGTCCTATTGCAAACTTTTAGTAAACCTCATATTGTTGATTCAATAAGCTATGGTTTCAATTAGTACCTAAAGTTATCTTGTCTCCATGAAACTTGAAGTTCAAATCTGTTTGAAAAAGTAAGGAGCTGAAAATTTAGTTTTCAGAAATAATCAAGGTATGAGATATATGTGATATCTAAAACCTTATTGCAAGATGATAGAATATTATTTGGTGAGACTACATAAACTCATAAGTTTTATGGGAATGTACAAAGGTTGAAGACGCAAGGCGTCCCAATCCTCCAACTATTGGGGCACTAACGATATTCGCATATGCATGAAGTGACCATCCTTAATATGCACCGTTGCTAAGACTCGTCGTTTCGAAGCATCATGTGATGATCGGGTGTGATAGATTCTACGTGTGCATACAACGGGTGCAAGCTAGATTTGCACATGCAAATACCAAGGTTAAAACTTTACGATCCTAGCATGTACAGACATGGTCTCGGAAAGTCGTCATGACATGATGGATAAAATTTTGAGTGAAATTGTTCATCATATTAAAAGGTTACTAATAGTGAAATCTGGAACACTTGTCATATGATGATCAACTTCAAAAATAAGAACCTCAAGGTTATTGGTATTTGACTAACAAACCTAGAAGTTATTGATGTTGAAGTGTTTTTCTGAATAATGAGGAAAGCTAAAAGAGAAACTACAAAAGATTATTGGCCGAAAGAAAGAAAAGACTAGAAAGTCTAGCTCAGGTGTATATAAATGATATACATGTTATGGATATATTCCTCGTTTGGTCACACAATGAAATTCTTGGGTATTTGTACCATATTGGTTGGTATGAAGTGTCATACAAAACAACCCAATACAAGAATACAATGGCCTAAGTGACTGACAAGGAATATGATAGGAATGAACGTCTGGAACAAAAATAAAGTATTATTATGTTCATCGTTGGCATTCTATCTAGACCTTAGAATTTATAATAAAGAGCTTAATAAATTGTTATTTTGCTCTGGTCAAATAAAAACAATGAGTTGTTCAAATTATGACATTACTCCATGTACGATGGATAAGTTATTATAAATCTTAATGGTGAAACACACACACATAATACTGACGCTAAAATGTCATAAGGCAAATGATTTGAATTCCACTTATTTGTGGAACCGCCATTTAGGTCATGTTGGAAAGGAATGCATGAAGAAACTCCATGCAAATGGTTTTTTGGAGTCATTTGATTTTTTGAATCGTTTGGCGCTTGCAAAATCTTTTCTAAAAAGTAATGACTGAAATACCGTTCATAGGCCAAGAGTAGAACGGGCAACTAACTTAGTGGAAAAATACATGATGATGTATGTGATTCATTGGGCATAGTTGTGTGCGGGAGATTCTTCTACTTCATGAAAACTTTCAACAATGAATTGAGTATATATATGTGGATATATTCGATAAGGAATAAGTTTGAAACATTTGAATAGATTCAAATAAATTTCAGCATGAAGTGGAAATCATCGTAATAGAAAAGTCAAATATCTATGATTGGATCATGGTGAAAATATTTGAATTACGATTTTTAGCGAACATCTAAGAGAGTTATGAAATTGTTCTACAACTCACGTTTCTTGGAGTATCATAGTAATGATGAAGTATCCAAGAGACATATCCAAACCTTGTTGGATTAATGATGAGATAAAATAAAATAAAGCCATTATATTTTTGTGGATTATGCTTTAGTGACTACCGCTTTTACACTTAATAGAGCATCATCATGATCCGTTGAAATGACACCATACGAGTTATGGCATGGGTATGAACCCTGATAGTCTTTTCTTAAATTTTGGTATGCATAGCATAAGTAAATAAGTTTACAACCAAAATCAGATGAATGTCTTTGTTGGTTATCCCAGAGATTTGATTTTGAATTCTTCCCACGAGACAAAGACAAAAGTGTTTGTCAATGTTTCTTATTTCTGAGAAATTGTTTCTAGCGAAGTATTTGAGTGGGAGGACAATAGAACTTGATAAGGTTTATGAACCTGAGCATGATGATCAGAGTAGCGCAACAACGGAATTGGTTCCGGAAGCGGCCACGACGATCATGGCTCCCATGACTACAAAGTGTTTTAGCCATGGAGATCGAAGTACATATTGAACCTTGTAGGTATGGTTTACTTTGTGATCAAATAAATGATTTGTGGACAAAGGATTGTTTTTTGAACAATGATAAACCAACTACAAACAAAGAAGTTATGATGGACCCTGACTCCATTAAAATGGCTATACGCCATGAAATCCAAGATAGATGAATATTTTTTTGAAAATAAATGGATCTATAAAATTGATGGACTTGGATGAAATATCCTTAAAAAAGCTTGATTTGTCGAAAAGTTGTTTACGACAAAGTTCAAAGAGTTGACTACGATAAGATTAGATCTTCCGTAGCAATGCTTATAGTCTATATGGATTATCCTAGTAATCACTACATATTTCTTTTATGAGATATGTTAGTAGGATAGCAAAATACATTACTTATCAGAAGTGTGTATTGAAGGTGTATACAAGATACAACCAAAAGTTTTGCTGGTCCGTGGAATACTAGTATCACGGAGTTGGAATCTTCACCGGATGAAATAGTCAAAGAGTTTTTGATTTCATCAGAGACGATGAAGAGGCTTGCATTTGCAAGAAATTAAGTGGGAGCGCTGAGACATATTTATAATAATTATGTAGATGACATATAGTTGGTTATAAATGATGTAATTATATACTTGATTAAAAGGTTTCATTGAGAAATTAACTTAAATGAAAGGATATGGACTAAAACAAATTTAGTGACAAGATCTATGAAGATAGATTGAAACACATACATAAGTTTAAGTCAAAGTACATAGGATGGATATTGAAGTAGTTCAATATAGAAATATTAAGAAAATGTTCTTGTCATGTGAAGGTTTAACAAGACTTGAGTGTATCTGACACTCAATGAGTAAAAACATATGAGTGATTATAGATCACAAATAATATGTACACAATCAGATGCCACGTGCTCTTAAAAATGTTATGAGCACGTACCAGAATGATTCATGTGATGATCATTGAAAAACAGTAAGAATATTCTTGAGTACTTAAGAAGAACCAAGGATATATATATATATATATAGTTTTGTATGGAGAAATGACAAACAAATCGCTGTAAGGTGTTGCACCAATATTTGTTTTGTCACATATGAAAATAAAATTTCAATCTCAAATTAGACTAAGTGTTGATTAAAAGGTAGCACAATGAGCTAGAAGTTGTCTATGCTAGATTTAAAAGAGTTCTAAATATTGTGATGGATTCTACAAACGAAGGCAGAGTATGTCATTGTTTTGACAATGACAAAGGATGTTAAAGTCAAGAGGTTCTTTGAGAACTTGGTGTAGTTCCGACAAAGTCGAACTTTGAAGCTATAATGTGTGTGACAATATTAGTGACATATTTCAGACCGCGGAATTAAGGTTCCACCAGACGACCAAACATATTTAATGCCGACTCATTTGGAAATGAGTGATGCGTTGAGACGCAAATGAATTACAAAATACAAACGTTTCTGAGCGTGTCAGATCCGTTGACTAAAACCTCTCCCGTGAGCAAAACATGATAAAACACCGGAAGGCCAAGGTGTTATATCTTTACAAATGTAAACTAGATTATTGACTCTAGTGCAAGTGGGAGACTGATGTCTACGGGAGCTTCTATTCTTGTAGACAGTGTTGGGCCTCCAAGAGCAGAGGTTTGTAGAACAAAGTGACAAGTTTCCCTTAAGTGGATCACCCAAGGTTTATCGATCTGAGGAGGAAGAGGTCAAAGATATCCCTCTCATGCAACCCTGCAACCACAAAGCAAGAAGTCTCTTGTGTCCCCAACACACCTAATAGGTGCACTAGTTCGGCGAAGAGATAGTGAAATACATGTGGTATGAATAAGTATGAGCAGTAGCAACAGCGCCAGAAAAGTGCTTTCTTTGTCCGGATGGCGGGTAGTTGATGGTGGTAATATTGCAGGCAGTAGAAACGCAAAGAAAACGATAAACAAGCAGCGATAGCGATTTAGGAACAAGGCCTAGGGATCATACTTTCACTAGTGGACACTCTCAACATTGATCACATAACAGAATAAATAGATAGATGCTAGACTCTACACTCTCTTGTTGGATGATGAACACCACTGTGTAGGATTACACGAACCCGCAATGCCGGAGTTAACAAGCTCCACAATATTCGATGTTCATATTTAAATAACCTTAGAATGCAAGATAGATCAACATAACCAAATAGATCACATCAATACCATCATAGTAATAGTTAACTTCATAATCTACAAGAGATCACAATCATAAACTACGCCAAGTACTACATGATGCACACACTGTCCACTTTACATCATGCAGGAGGAATAGAATACTTTAATAACATCACTAGAGTAGCACATAGATGAATTGTGATACAAAACTCATATGAATCTCAATCATGTAAGGCAGCTCATGAGATCATTGTATTGAAGTACATAGGAGAGAGATTAACCACATAGCTACCGGTACAGCCCCGAGCCTTGATGGAGAACTACTCCCTCCTCATGGGAGACAGCAGCGTTGATGAAGATGGCGGTGGAGATGGCAGCGGTGTCGATGGAGAAGCCTTCCGGGGGCACTTCCCCGTCCCGGCGGCGTGCCGGAACAGAGACTCCTGTCCCCCAGATCTTGGCTTCGCGATGGCGGCGGCTCTGGATGGTTTCTCGTACCGTGGCTTTTCTGTCTCGAGGTTTTAGGTCAGGGACCTTTTTATAGGCGAAGAGGCGGCGTCAGAAGGTCAACAAGGCGACGACACACTAGGGGGCGCGGGCCACCCCCAGGCCGCGCCGGCCTACCATCTGGTGGGCCTGTGGCCCCCCTGGCCTCTCTCGGGTGTTCTGGATGCTTCCGGGGATTCTAAGATGCTGGGCGTTGATTTCGTCCGATTCCGAGAATATTTCCTTACTAGGATTTCTGAAACCAAAAACAGCAGAAAACAGCAACTGGCCCTTCGGCATCTCGTCAATAGGTTAGTTCCAGAAAACGCATAAATATGACATAAAGTATGCATAAAACATGTAGATATCATCAATAATGTGGCATGGAACATAAGAAATTATCGATACGTCGGAGACGTATCAGCATCCCCAAGCTTAGTTCCTGCTCGTCCCGAGTAGGTAAACGATAACAAAGATAATTTCTGGAGTGACATGCCATCATAACCTTGATCATACTATTGTAAGCATATGTAATGAATGCAGCGATCAAAACAATGGTAAATGACATGAGTAAACAAATGAATCATATAGCAAAGACTTTTCATGAATAGTACTTCAAGACAAGCATCAATAAGTCTTGCATAAGAGTTAACTCATAAAGAAATAATTCAAAGTAAAGGCATTGAAGCAACACAAAGGAAGATTAAGTTTCAGCGGTTGCTTTCAAATTGTAACATGTATATCTCATGGATAGTTGTCAATGTAAAGTAATATAACAAGTGCAATATGCAAGTATGTAGGAATCAATGCACAGTTCACAAAGTGTTTGCTTGTTGAGATGGGGAGAAATAGGTGAACTGACTCAACATAAAAGTAGAAGAAAGGCCCTTCGCAGAGGGAAGCATCGATTGCTATATTTGTGCTAGAGCTTTGATTTTGAAAACAAGAAACAATTTTGTCAACGGTAGTAATAAAGCATATGTGTTATGTAAATTATATATTACAAGTTGCAAGCCTCATGCATAGTATACTAATAGTGCCCGCACCTTGTCCTAATTAGCTCGGATTACCTGGATTATCATCGCAATGCACATGCTTTAACCAAGTGTCACAAAGGGGTACCTCTATGCCGCCTGTACAAAGGTCTAAGGAGAAAGCTCGCATCGGATTTCTCGCTATTGATTATTCTCAACTTAGACATCCATACCGGGACAACATAGACAACAGATAATGGACTCCTCTTATATGCATAAGCATGTAGCAACAATTAATTTTCTCATATGAGATTGAGGATATTTGTCCAAAACTGAAACTTCCACCATGGATCATGGCTTTAGTTAGCGGCCCAATGTTCTTCTCTAACATTATGCATGCTCTAACCATTAAATGAGTGGTAAATCTCCCTTAATTCAGACAAGACGAACATGCATAGCAACTCACATGATATTCAACAAAGATTAGTTGATGGCGTCCCCAGGAACATGGTTATCGCACAACAAGCAACTTAATAAGAGATAAAGTGCATAAGTACATATTCAATACCACAATAGTTTTTAGGCTATTTGTCCCATGAGCTATATATTGTAAAGGTGAAGGATAGAAATTTAAAGGTAGCACTCAAGCAATTTACTTTGGAATGGCGGAGAAATACCATGTAGTAGGTAGGTATGGTGGACACAAATGGCATAGTTATTGGCTCAAGGATTTTGGATGCATGAGAAGTATTCCCTCTCGATACAAGGCTTAGGCTAGCAAGGTTATTTGAAACAAACACAAGTATGAAGCGGTGCAGCAAAACTCACATAAAAGACATATTGTAAACATTATAAGATTCTACACCGTCTTCCTTGTTGTTCAAACACTCTACTAGAAATTATCTAGACCTTAGAGAGACCAATTATGCAAACCAAATTTTAGCAAGCTCTATGTATTTCTTCATTAATAGGTGCAAAGTATATGATGCAAGAGCTTAAACATGAGCAGAACCATTGCCAAGTATCAAGTTATTCAAGACATCATACCAATTACTACATGTAGCATTTTCTGTTTCCAACCATATAACAATTAACGAAGCAGTTTCAACCTTCGCCATGAAAATTAAAAGCTAAGAACACATGTGTTCATATGAACCAGTGGAGCGTGTCTCTCTCCCACACAAACATTTATTCAAACAAAAACAAAAACAAAAACAAACAGACGCCCCAAGTAAAGTACATAAGATGTGACCGAATAAAAATATAGTTTCAAGAGAAGGAACCTGATAATTTGTCGATGAAGAAGGGGATGCCTTGGGCATCCCCAAGCTTAGATGCTTGAGTCTTCTTGAAATATGCAGGGGTGAACCACCGGGGCATCCCCAAGCTTAGAGCTTTCAATCTTCTTGATCACATTGTATCATCCTCCTCTCTTGACCCTTGAAAACTTCCTCCACACCAAACTCGAAACAACTCATTAGAGGGTTAGTGCACAATCAAAACTCACATGTTCAGAGGTGACACAATCATTCTTAACACTTCTGGACATTGCTTAAAGCTACTGGAAGTCATTGGAACAAAGAAATCCATTCAACATAGCAAAAGAGGCAATGCGAAATAAAAGGCAGAATCTGTCAAAACAGAACAGTTCGTAAATACGAATTTTATTGAGGCACCAGACTTGCTCAAATGAAAATGCTCAAATTGAATGAAAGTTGCGTACATATCTGAGGATCACTCACGTAAATTGGCATAATTTTCTGAGTTACCTACAGAGAATTTGGCCCAGATTCGTGACAGCAAAGAAATCTGTTTCTGCGCAGTAATCCAAATCTAGTATGAACCTTACTATCAAAGACTTTACTTGGCACAACAATGCAACAAAACTAAGATAAGGAGAGGTTGCTACAGTAGTAACAACTTCCAAGACACAAATATAAAACAAAGTTACTGTAGTAAAATAAACACATGGATTATCTCCCAAGAAGTGCTTTCTTTATAGCCATTAAGATGGGCTCAGCAGTTTTAATGATGCACTCGCAAGAAATAGTATTTGAAGCAAAAGAGAGCATCAAAATGCAAATTCAAAACACATTTAAGCCTAACATGCTTCCTATGAAAAAAAATCTTGTAAATAAACAAGTTCATGAAGCATAATGCAACAAGCATAGAAAGATAAAACAAGTGTAACTTCAAGATTTTAAGCACATAGAGAGGTGTTTTAGTAACATGAAAATTTCTACAACCATATTTTCCTCTCTCATAATAACTTTCAGTAGCATCATGAGCAAACTCAACAATATAACTATCACATAAAGCATTCTTATCATGAGTCTCATGCATAAAATTATTACTACTCCCAACATAAGCATAATCAATTTTATTAGTTGTAGTGGGAGCAAATTCAACAAAGTGGCTATCATCAAATATAGGAGGCATATTGTAATCATAATCAAATTCACTCTCCATAGTAGGCGGCACCAAAAGACCACTATCATTATAATCATCATAAATAGGAGGTAAAGTATCATCAAAGTAAATTTTCTCCTCAATGCTTGGTGGACTAAAAAGATCATGCTCATCAAAACCAGCTTCTCCAAGCTTAGAATTTTCCATATCATTAGCAACAACGGTGTTCAAAGTATTCATACTAATATGTTCCATGGGTTTTTTAATTTTCGGATCAAACCATCCATGTCTTAAATCAGGAAATAGAATAAGAAGTTCATTGTTGTCCATTATGCCTTACTAGTGTAAACAAGAAACAAAAATATGCAATTGCAGGATCTAAAGGAAATAGCTTCGAGCACACACACAATGGCGCCAGAAAAGTACTGTTACCTGGAACCGGAGTATGAGTGCCTTTTACCTTTCCTCCCCGGCAACGGCGCCAGAAAAGTGCTGCTGGCGTGTAGTTGACGAGGGAGGAAATGGTGTAGCTTTCCTTCGTTCCCCGGCAACGGCGCCAGAAAAGTGCTTGATGTCTACGGGAGCTTCTATTCTTGTAGACAGTGTTGGGCCTCCAAGAGCAGAGGTTTGTAGAACAGCAGCAAGTTTCCCTTAAGTGGATCACCCAAGGTTTATCGATCTCAGGGAGGGAGAGGTCAAAGATATCCCTCTCATGCAACCCTGCAACCACAAAGCAAGAAGTCTCTTGTGTCCCCAACACACCTAATAGGTGCACTAGTTCGGCGAAGAGATAGTGAAATACAGGTGGTATGAATAAGTATGAGCAGTAGCAACAGCGCCAGAAAAGTGCTTTGCTGTCCAGGACTGGCGGGTAGTTGATGGTGGTAATATTGCAGGCAGTAGAAACGCAGTAAAACAGTAAACAAGCAGCGATAGCAGTATTTAGGAACAAGGCCTAGGGATCATACTTTCACTAGTGGACACTCTCAACATTGATCACATAGCAGAATAAATAGATAGATGCTAGACTCTACACTCTCTTGTTGGATGATGAACACCACTGTGTAGGATTACATGAACCCTCAATGCCGGAGTTAACAAGCTCCACAATATTCGATATTCATATTTAAATAACCTTAGAGTGCAAGATAGATCAACATAACCAAATAGATCACATCAATACCATCATAGTAATAGTTAACTTCATAATCTACAAGAGATCACAACCATAAACTACGCCAAGTACTACATGATGCACACACTGTCCACTTTACATCATGCAGGAGGAATAGAATACTTTAATAACATCACTAGAGTAGCACATAGATGAATTGTGATACAAAACTCATATGAATCTCAATCATGTAAGGCAGCTCATGAGATCATTGTATTGAAGTACATAGGAGAGAGATTAACCACATAGCTACCGGTACAGCCCCGAGCCTTGATGGAGAACTACTCCCTCCTCATGGGAGACAGAAGCGTTGATGAAGATGGCGGTGGAGATGGCAGCGGTGTCGATGGAGAAGCCTTCCGGGGGCACTTCCCCGTCCCGGCGGCGTGCCGGAAGCAGACTCTGTCCCCGGATCTTGGCTTCGCGATGGCGGCGGCTCTGGATGGTTTCTCGTACCGTGGCTTTTCCGTCTCGAGGTTTTAGGTCAGGGACCTTTTTATAGGCGAAGAGGCGGCGTCAGAAGGTCAACGAGGCGACGACACGCTAGGGGGGCGCGGGCCACCCCCAGGCCGCGCCAGCCTACCATCTGGTGGGCCTGTGGCCCCCCTCTGGCCTCTCTCGGGTGTTCTGGATGCTTCCGGGGATTCTAAGATGCTGGGCGTTGATTTCGTCCGATTCCGAGAATATTTCCTTACTAGGATTTCTGAAACCAAAAACAGCAGAAAACAGCAACTGGCCCTTCGGCATCTCGTCAATAGGTTAGTTCCGGAAATGCATAAATATGACATAAAGTATGCATAAAACATGTAGATATCATCAATAATGTGGCATGGAACATAAGAAATTATCGATACGTCGGAGACGTATCAGAGACTGTTGGAGATATGCCCAAGAGGCAATAATAAAATGGTTATTATAATATATCTTTGTGTTTATGATAATGTTTACATACCATGCTATAATTGTATTAACCGAAACATTGATACATGTGTGTTATGTGAACAACAAGGAGTCCCTAGTAAGCCTCTTGTATAACTAGCTTGTTGATTAATAGATGATCATCGTTTCATGATCATAAACATTGGATGTTATTAATAACAAGGTTATGTCATTATGTGAATGATATAATGGACACACCCAATTAAACGTAGCATAAGATCACGTCATTAAGTTATTTGCTATAAGCTTTCGATACATAGTTACCAAGTCCTTATGACCATGAGATCATATAAATCACTTATACCAGAAAGGTACTTTGATTACATCAAACGCCACTGCGTAAATGGGTGGTTATAAAGGTGGGATTAAGTATCCGGAAAGTATGAGTTGAGGCATATGGATCAACAGTGGGATTTGTCCATCCCGATGACGGATAGATATACTCTGGGCCCTCTCAGTGGAATGTCATCTAATGTCTTGCAAGCATATGAATAAGTTCATAAGAGACCACATACCACAGTACGAGTAAAGAGTACTTGTCAGGAGACGAGGTTGAACAAGGTATAGAGTGATACCGATGATCAAACCTCGGACAAGTAAAATATCGCGTGACAAAGGGAATTGGTATCGTATGTGAATGGTTCATTCGATCACTAAGTCATCGTTGAATATGTGGGAGCCATTATGGATCTCCAGATCCCGCTATTGGTTATTGGTCGGAGAGAGTACTCAACCATGTCCACATAGTTCGCGAACCGTAGGGTGACACACTTAAGGTTTGATGTTGAAATGGTAGAACTTGAAATATGGAATGGAGTTCGAAGTTTTGTTCGAAGTCCCGGATGAGATCCCGGACATCACGAGGAGTTCCGGAATGGTCCGGAGAATAAGATTCATATATAGGAAGTCATTTTATAAGATTTAAAATGATCCGGTGATTTTGCGGAAGGTTCTAGAAGGTTCTAGAAAAGTCCGGAAGGAATCACTAAGGAAGGAGGAGTCCCGAAGGGACTCCACCTCCCCATGGCCGGCCAACCCTAGAGGGTGGAGTCCAAGGTGGACTCCACCAAAGGGGGCCGGCCACCCCTCCACATGGAAGGGGGGAATCCCACCTCAAGTGGGATTCCCACCTTGGGTAGGTTTCCCTACTACATGGAAGGTTCTAGTGTTGGGGTCTTATTCGAAGACTTGTAGTCCAACACTTGGGGATCCACCTATATAATGAGGGGCATAGGGGAGGGGCCCGACCACCACAACCACCCCACCTTGGCCGCACCCAAGGAGGCCGGCCACCCCCTCTCTCCTCCTCTTCTCCCGCACGCTTAGCGAAGCTCCGCCGGAGATCTCCACTGCCACCACCACCACGCCGTCGTGCTGCCAGATTCAAGGAGGAGCTACTACTTCCGCTGCCCGCTGGAACGGGGAGAAGGACGTCGTCTTCATCAACACCGAACGTGTGACCGAGTATGGAGGTGCTGCCCGATTGTGGCACCGTGATCAAGATCTTCTACGCGCTTTTGCAAGCGGCAAGTGATCGTCTACCGCAGCAATAAGAGCCTACTCTTATAGGCTTTGGAAATCTTCAAGGGTTAGTCTCATTCATCCCCTCGTTGCTCCCATCTTCTAGATTGCATCTTGGCTTGGATTGCGTTCTCGCGGTAGGAAAATTTTTGTTTTCTATGCAACGAATCCCTACAAATCCTCCAACTATTGGGGCACTAATAATATTCGCATATCCATGAAGTTTTCGACCTTAGTATGCACCGTTGCTAAGACTCGTCGTTTCGAAGCATCACGTGATGATCGGGTGTGATACAACGGGTGCAAGCCAGATTTGCACATGCGAATACCAAGGTTAAAACTTTACGAGCCTAGCATGTACAGACATGGTCTCGGAAAGTCGTCATGATATGATGGATAAAATTATGAGTGAAATTGTTCATCATATTACAAAGTTACTAATAGTGAAATCTAAAACACTTGTCATATGATGATCAACTTAAAAGTAAGAAACTCAAGGTTATTGGTATTTGACCAACAAACCTAGAAGTTAATAATGTTAAAGTGTTTTTCTGAATAATGAGGAAAGCTAAAAGAGAAACTGCAAAAGATATTTTGGCAGAAAGAAAAGAAAAGACTAGAAAGTCTAGCTCAGGTGTATATAAATGATATACATGTTATGGTTGTATTCCTAGTTAAGTCACACTATAAAATTCTTGGGTATTAGTACTATATTGGTTGGTATGAAGTGTCATACAAAACAACGCAATACAAGAATACAATGGCCTAAGTGACTGGCAAGGAATATGATAGGAATACACGTCTGGAACAAAATAAAGTGTTATTATGTTCATCGTTGGCATTCTATCTAGCCCTTAGAATTTATAATAAAGAACTTAATAATTGTTATTTTGCTCTGGTCAAATGAAAACAATGAGTTGTTCAAATTATGACATTACTCCATGTATGATGGATAAGTTATTATAAATCTTAATGGTAAAACACACATACATAACATTGACGCTAAAATGCCATAAGGCAAATGATTTGAATTCCACTTATTTGTGGAACCGCCATTTAGATCATGTTAGAAAGGAACACATGAAGGAACTCCATGCAAATGGATTTTTGGAGTCATTTGATTTTTGAATCGTTTGGCGCTTGCAGATCTTTTCTAAAGAGAATGACTAAAATACCGTTCATAGGCCAAGAGTTGAATGGGCAACTAACTTAGTGAAAACATACATAATGATGTATGTGGCTCACTGGGCATAGTTGTGTGCAGGAGATTCTTCTACTTCATGAAAACTTCCAACAATGAATTGAGTATTTATATATGTGGATATATTCGATAAGGAAGAAGTTTGAAACATTTGAATATATTCAAATAAATTTCAGCATGAAATGGAAATCATCGTAATAGAAAAGTCAACTATCTATGATTGGATCATGGTGGAAATATTTGAATTACGAGTTTTAGCGAACATCTAAGAGAGTCATGAAATTGTTCTACAACTCACATTTCTTGGAGTATCATAATGATGATATAGTATCCGAGAGATGTATACAAACCTTGTTGGATTAATGTAACATCCCAAGTTTCAACAACAATCAACAAGAAAGAAAATTTCCCAAACTCAAAATTTGCAATTAACAAAAACTTTTTCTATGCATATAGTGCCACATATAGATTCATGCATTTGAGTGATTTTCTTTTATGCAATTGCCATGATGAGTGTTAGCATGTTTATAAATTGCTATTTGAACCCTAACAAAGTTGATCAAACCCTAGTTTGAGGAGAAATGAAGAAAATGGGAAAAACCCATACTTCACTTACATACACAATATGCCAAATTGCAAATCTTCACCCTAGGCCATAATTGCTTGCTCCCTTGCTTGTAAAATACTTAGATATGATAAACTAACACAATTGCATCCTTGGATCAAGAATCAAACACAAGGAAATCAAAATTTCTACATACATATGATAATGGTCATATGGCCCAAAAATATTTTCTTCACTACTTTACCCCTCTGGTTCTCTCAATTCTTAAACTAAACTTGGTCAACCAAAGCCATGTCATCCAAGACCATGTCAAGGTGAGTAACTTTGATGTTGACCACCAGGGCTAGAGTTGACTAGGTTGACCAGTAGCAAGGTGACAAGTAGTGATGCTGAAATAAAGAGAAGATGACCTCAAATTTGAAACTTTGCAAAACAACTCCAAATTGAACATAACCACCACCATCCCAACACATTAATTATATGAATGAGTTGTACCAAAAATATTTCCAAAATTCATCCAAAATGTTCATGCGGCCATATGATCGAACACTTGGCAGGCATAGTTTCATTTTTGTGTTACACTCTATTACCCTCTGGTTTCTTGCCTAAACCCCTTTAACTTGTGATCATTATACCCTCCTGCATCCCCTGCATCAAGTTTGGTACCTGCCCTGGCCGATTAAAGTGGAAAGATGGAGAGAGGAGCTCACCACCGTACCATGCCGGCCACCTTTGACCACCACTCCTCACTTTCCCTCTGGCCACCATCTCGCCCCATCTCCTTGTCCTGGAGCCTCCCTGCAACTCAAGGAACCTCACCGTACACAGCCAAGCATCGCCAAGGCACGGCATTGGCCAGAACGAGCTCGTCCAAAACGTGCCAGTACACGCCCGTGCACGCGGTGACCGCGCTCTAGCCGCGCCAGGACGCCACGCGCTCGAGCATCCTACGCCACCCCTGCACCAGCTAGCTCTGCGTCGAGCATCGCCTCCCCGCCCTCTACACGCCAGACACCATCCCTAGCCTGCCCCTGCTCCGTCGCCGTCGTCCTCGACCAAATGATGCCGCACGCTCTGCCGCACTCCCTGCAAGCTCGTGTGCAATCCCGTCGCCCTTTTCTCTGCGCCAATGCACGTTGAGCATCGCCAGGACACCGCCTATCTCTAGCCGTCCTTCACTTGCCCCTTGGATCGCCGGAAACGCCACGCCATGGCCGCTCCTCCACAGCACCCCATGGCCACCTCCCTCCCGCTATAAATACAGGACCTCAGCCCTCCATTTCTTCACACAACACGCTCCCCTCTCACCACTGATCCTCCTCCCCCAGTCAATTTCATCTCACACTGCCGGAGTAGCTCGAATCGCGAGCTCGAAGCCGCCGGAGCTCGCGGAAGCTCTGCTTCGATTGGAGCCTCCCCGAGCGCCGCCGCTGCACCAAGCTGTTCCTCGTCGACAACCACTTCTCCGCGCACACTGCTAGACACCTGCAACGGCCTGGTAGGCTCCCTGACCCCCTAGGCTCGCCGCCAGTGTGCTCGCCTCTCGCCGGAGACGACGACGCTCACACGCCGTCGATCTCCTTTCTAATCCAACGGCCCCCTTTGCTCGTACCGCTTCGCTGTGTTAAAACACACTAACAGGTGGCCCCCACCTCGTCAGGGCAGCCCACTCGCACCCGTGGCTTGTTGGGCTGCGCAGTAAAATTAAATACCGTTTCGGCCCGTTAAGGTTTCCCGCCCAAGCCCACGATTCAAATTTAGGTTTAAACTTATTTCAAATTGTGCTGCAGATGGTTTAGTAAAATTTGAATAGTTTGAAATCTGCCAAACCAAATTTAGCAAACTTTATACCGTTGGAAAGCCCATAAAATTATCTAACCAATGCCACTGATCCCACCTCCAAATTCAAAGTAGATTTAATTTGATAAAAAAGACAAGACAGGGACTTTTGTACTTTCAAACTTTATTTAAAATTTAACCAAAATAGATTTTGGATTGATTCCAATTCTAATAAATCACAAATGATGTCCTCTAATTGATTATGCAATAATATAGACATGTTATTTGTATGATCATGGACTAGATGAAATAAAATAGCTATGTAGTCAATTCTAGTGCAATGAAACTTGAATTCAAAATTCAATAAGTCATATGAGAGCTACCCTCTCATTTAAATCTTGATCCTAAGTAATATGACCAGGGGAAATGACTTAGGCTAATGAACCCCTGATAATTATTACTTAGAGATTTTAATTCACTTAAATGTAGTATTAAAACTTTGTGAAGTGTAGCACTTCAATTAAATTGTACTCACATATAATAGATATGGAATGTTGACTTTGGGTCAACCTATATTTCATACCTTATTATTATATGAAGAGATTAAATCTTAATGATAGGTAATGAGAAGAATTTATTTTCTCTAAGGATCTAAATACAAATTTAAGAAATAAGAATAATGAGAGGAAATTATTTCTCTCTTAAATAAGAACTCATCAAATAATCCACCATGCCATGTTTGATTGATGATAGGATTAGTGTGTGAAATCTTTTGAGTGCTTCTAGTTTAGTATGTGAGCTTGGTTTAGTATTTATACCTCGTATTCGTATATAGACGCTAGTAACGAGGAATACCAAGAGGAGGAGGCCTACTCTCAAGAAGAAGAAGAGAACTTCGATAACTACTCAGCTCAAGGCAAGCTAACCCTTGCTAAACACAAGTGCTTAGCTCTACAAGAGCAAAGGCACCATCACACTTTACTTTATGTATTACCTATCCCATGTTTTTACCTACATTTACTTTTGCTTATTTATTTCAAAGTACTTTTTGATTTATGATTCACTTGGCTAGAGTAGAACAATATTGAAGTTAGCTTAGCACAAATCAAAGCTAGATAGCACCCTTCATGAAATAGTTGCTAGTGCTAATCAATTAAAATTGACTACTCTAGATGGGAACATGGTGAAGTGAATTAACTTTGAGAGAAAGTAAAGTGGAGGTGGATGTGAACAAGAGAAGATGGTGATTTTTGATAAAATTGATGATTGGGTTTGAATGCGATACCCTTCCAATTATACAAGTACCCCCACAATACCTGATTATAGGTAGGGCTTAACTAGAAACTTGTGTATTTTAGTATGGGTTCCCTCTAAACAAGCATCATAGGGGTTACGCCGAGGCTACCTCCGTTAAGTGTGGAATGATGTTAAAATGAGGTGAAGGTACGGCCCAAGCCCTGTGCAGTTCCCGGGTTAACTGCGGTTCTCACCGGGAGGCCAAGCTCATGGGGAGAGGTGCTCATACTAGCATATATAAGTGAAAGGTTATGGTTGATGATCCGCGTACTGTGTTACGATGATTTGGGGTTATCCTCGACGGATGTAATCAAAAGTTGTGGCACAAGAGTACAACCTCTGCAGAGTGTTAAACCTATTCGAATAGCCGTGTCCACGGTTACGGACGATTGGAAAGGCCATACTATCTCCGTTATCATAATATGTTTTGATCTTAAAAATGAATGGTGAATTGAAAGGTGATATTGAGGTGAATCAATATGAGTTGTGGGAATGACACTAATGTTCCCACTTGAGTTAGTCTAGCACATGACAAGGCTTTACTAAATGTTTATCAAACTAAAACTTGGCTTTATGCAAATAAACCTAGAGCTTAGCACCCCCTTATTACACTTAATGAGTAATTATTGTAGAGTTAGTTTGTGAGTACTTTAAAAGTACTCATGGCTTTGCCCTGGCTATTCAAATGCCAGACTATGAAGGAGAGCACCAGTATCAGGATGACGGACAACATGACGTCTACGATAACTAGGATCGTCTTCTAACGTCAAGCGTTGCCTGTGGAATAGATAGTCCACTACTACATCGCTTCCGCTACTAATTGTGATGTTGAACAATATATTCGTGTAATATTGGATCATGTGATCTATGGTTGTAAGACAATATGTGTTGTAATAAATGATGACTCTATGCTACTTACTATTATGTCTCGCAAAAACATTATTCCTGGGATTGCGATGTACGGCATAATAGGCATCTGGACTTAAAAATCCGGGTGTTGACAATTAATGATGAGATAAAATATTATGACGCCATTATAATTTTGTGGATTATGCTTTAGTGACTACCGCTTTTACACTGAATAGAGCATCATCATGATCCGTTGAAATGACACCATACGAGTTATGGCATGGGTATGAACCCTGATAATCTTTTCTTAAATTTTGGTATGCATAGCATAAGTAAATAAGTTTACAACCAAAATCGGATAAATGTCTTTGTTGGTTATCCCAGAAATTTGATTGGGAATTCTTCCCATGAGACAAAGACAAAAGTGTTTGTCAATGTTTCTTATTTCCAAGAAATTGTTTTCTAGCGAAGTATTTGAGTGGGAGGACAATAGAACTTGATAAGGTTTATGAACCTGAGCATAATGATCAGAGTAGCGCAACATCGGAATTGGTTCCGGAAGCGGCCACGACGATCATGGCTCCCATGACTACAAAGTGTTTTAGCCATGGAGATCGAAGTACATATTGAACCTTGTAGGTATGGTTTACTTTGTGATCAAATAAATGATTTGTGGACAAAGGATTGTTTTTTGAACAATGATAAACCAACTACAAACAAAGAAGTTATGATGGACCCTGACTCCATTAAAATGGCTATACGCCATGAAATCCAAGATAGATGAATATTTTTTTGAAAATAAATGGATCTATAAAATTGATGGACTTGGATGAAATATCCTTAAAAAAGCTTGATTTGTCGAAAAGTTGTTTACGACAAAGTTCAAAGAGTTGACTACGATAAGATTAGATCTTCCGTAGCAATGCTTATAGTCTATATGGATTATCCTAGTAATCACTACATATTTCTTTTATGAGATATGTTAGTAGGATAGCAAAATACATTACTTATCAGAAGTGTGTATTGAAGGTGTATACAAGATACAACCAAAAGTTTTGCTGGTCCGTGGAATACTAGTATCACGGAGTTGGAATCTTCACCGGATGAAATAGTCAAAGAGTTTTTGATTTCATCAGAGACGATGAAGAGGCTTGCATTTGCAAGAAATTAAGTGGGAGCGCTGAGACATATTTATAATAATTATGTAGATGACATATAGTTGGTTATAAATGATGTAATTATATACTTGATTAAAAGGTTTCATTGAGAAATTAACTTAAATGAAAGGATATGGACTAAAACAAATTTAGTGACAAGATCTATGAAGATAGATTGAAACACATACATAAGTTTAAGTCAAAGTACATAGGATGGATATTGAAGTAGTTCAATATAGAAATATTAAGAAAATGTTCTTGTCATGTGAAGGTTTAACAAGACTTGAGTGTATCTGACACTCAATGAGTAAAAACATATGAGTGATTATAGATCACAAATAATATGTACACAATCAGATGCCACGTGCTCTTAAAAATGTTATGAGCACGTACCAGAATGATTCATGTGATGATCATTGAAAAACAGTAAGAATATTCTTGAGTACTTAAGAAGAACCAAGGATATATATATATATATATAGTTTTGTATGGAGAAATGACAAACAAATCGCTGTAAGGTGTTGCACCAATATTTGTTTTGTCACATATGAAAATAAAATTTCAATCTCAAATTAGACTAAGTGTTGATTAAAAGGTAGCACAATGAGCTAGAAGTTGTCTATGCTAGATTTAAAAGAGTTCTAAATATTGTGATGGATTCTACAAACGAAGGCAGAGTATGTCATTGTTTTGACAATGACAAAGGATGTTAAAGTCAAGAGGTTCTTTGAGAACTTGGTGTAGTTCCGACAAAGTCAGAACTTTGAAGCTATAATGTGTGTGACAATATTAGTGACATATTTCAGACCGCGGAATTAAGGTTCCACCAGACGACCAAACATATTTAATGCCGACTCATTTGGAAATGAGTGATGCGTTGAGACGCAAATGAATTACAAAATACAAACGTTTCTGAGCGTGTCAGATCCGTTGACTAAAACCTCTCCCGTGAGCAAAACATGATAAAACACCGGAAGGCCAAGGTGTTATATCTTTACAAATGTAAACTAGATTATTGACTCTAGTGCAAGTGGGAGACTGATGTCTACGGGAGCTTCTATTCTTGTAGACAGTGTTGGGCCTCCAAGAGCAGAGGTTTGTAGAACAGCAGCAAGTTTCCCTTAAGTGGATCACCCAAGGTTTATCGATCTGAGGAGGAAGAGGTCAAAGATATCCCTCTCATGCAACCCTGCAACCACAAAGCAAGAAGTCTCTTGTGTCCCCAACACACCTAATAGGTGCACTAGTTCGGCGAAGAGATAGTGAAATACATGTGGTATGAATAAGTATGAGCAGTAGCAACAGCGCCAGAAAAGTGCTTTGCTGTCCAGGACTGGCGGGTAGTTGATGGTGGTAATATTGCAAAGAAACGCGATAAAACAGTAAACAAGCAGCGATAGCAGTATTTAGGAACAAGGCCTAGGGATCATACTTTCACTAGTGGACACTCTCAACATTGATCACATAACAGAATAAATAGATAGATGCTAGACTCTACACTCTCTTGTTGGATGATGAACACCACTGTGTAGGATTACACGAACCCGCAATGCCGGAGTTAACAAGCTCCACAATATTCGATGTTCATATTTAAATAACCTTAGAATGCAAGATAGATCAACATAACCAAATAGATCACATCAATACCATCATAGTAATAGTTAACTTCATAATCTACAAGAGATCACAATCATAAACTACGCCAAGTACTACATGATGCACACACTGTCCACTTTACATCATGCAGGAGGAATAGAATACTTTAATAACATCACTAGAGTAGCACATAGATGAATTGTGATACAAAACTCATATGAATCTCAATCATGTAAGGCAGCTCATGAGATCATTGTATTGAAGTACATAGGAGAGAGATTAACCACATAGCTACCGGTACAGCCCCGAGCCTTGATGGAGAACTACTCCCTCCTCATGGGTTCCGGAAGCGGCCACGACGATCATGGCTCCCATGACTACAAAGTGTTTTAGCCATGGAGATCGAAGTACATATTGAACCTTGTAGGTATGGTTTACTTTGTGATCAAATAAATGATTTGTGGACAAAGGATTGTTTTTTGAACAATGATAAACCAACTACAAACAAAGAAGTTATGATGGACCCTGACTCCATTAAAATGGCTATACGCCATGAAATCCAAGATAGATGAATATTTTTTTGAAAATAAATGGATCTATAAAATTGATGGACTTGGATGAAATATCCTTAAAAAAGCTTGATTTGTCGAAAAGTTGTTTACGACAAAGTTCAAAGAGTTGACTACGATAAGATTAGATCTTCCGTAGCAATGCTTATAGTCTATATGGATTATCCTAGTAATCACTACATATTTCTTTTATGAGATATGTTAGTAGGATAGCAAAATACATTACTTATCAGAAGTGTGTATTGAAGGTGTATACAAGATACAACCAAAAGTTTTGCTGGTCCGTGGAATACTAGTATCACGGAGTTGGAATCTTCACCAGATGAAATAGTCAAAGAGTTTTTGATTTCATCAGAGACGATGAAGAGGCTTGCATTTGCAAGAAATTAAGTGGGAGCGCTTAGACATATTTATAATACTTTATGTAGATGACATATAGTTGGTTATAAATAATGTAAATATATACTTGATTAAAAGGTTTCATTGAGAAATTAACTTCAATGAAAAGGATATGGACTGAAACATATCTAATGTCAAGATCTATGAAGATAGATTGAAACACAAAATAAGTTTAAGTCAAAGTACATAGAATGGATATTGAAATAGTTCAATATAGAAATATTAAGAAAATATTCTTATCATGTGAATTTTTAACAAGACTTAAGTGTATTGACACGCGTACAGCACGCGACCGTTGGGAACCCCAAGTGGAAGGTGTGATGCGTACAGCAGTAAGTTTCCCTCAGTTAGAAACCAAGGTTTATCGAACCAGTAGGAGTCAAGAAGCACGTTGAAGGTTGATGGCGGCGAGATGTCATGCGCAACACCAGGGATTCGGCGCCAACGTGGAACCCGCACAACACAAACCAAGTACTTTGCCCCAACGAAGCAGGTGAGGTTGTCAATCTCACCGGCTTGCTGTAACAAAGGATTAGATGTATAGTGTGGATGATGATTGATTGCAGAAAACAGTAGAACAAGTATTGCAGTAGATTGTATTTCAGTAAAGAGAATTGGACCGGGGTCCACAGTTCACACTAGAGGTGTCTCTCCCATAAGATAAACAGCATGTTGGGTGAACAAATTACAGTTGGGCAATTGACAAATAAAGAGGGCATGACCATGCACATACATATTATGATGAGTATAGTGAGATTTAATTGGGCATTACGACAAAGTACATAGACCGCTATCCAGCATGCATCTATGCCTAAAAAGTCCACCTTCAGGTTATCATCCGAACCCCTTCCAGTATTAAGTTGTTAACAACAGACAATTGCATTAAGTATTGCGCGTAATGTAATCAATAACTACATCCTCGGACATAGCATCAATGTTTTATCCCTAGTGGCAACAGCACATCCATAATCTTAGAGATTTCTGTCACTTCCCCAGATTCACGGAGACGTGAACCCACTATCGAGCATAAATACCCCCTCTTGGAGTTAAGAGTAAAAACTTGGCCAGAGCCTCTACTAATAACGGAGAGCATGCAAGATCATAAACAACACATAGATATAAATTGATAATCAACATAACATGGTATTCTCTATTCATCGGATCCCAACAAACACAACATATAGAATTACAGATAGATGATCTTGATCATGTTCGGCAGCTCACAAGACCCGACAATTAAGCACAATGAGGAGAAGACAACCATCTAGCTACTGCTATGGACCCATAGTCCAGGGGTAGACTACTCACACATCACTCCGGAGGCGACCATGGCGGTGTAGAGTCCTCCGGGAGATGATTCCCCTCTCCGGCAGGGTGCCGGAGGCTATCTCCTGAATCCCCCGAGATGGGATTGGCGGCGGCGGCGTCTCTGGAAGGTTTTCCGTATCGTGGCTCTCGGTACTGGGGGTTTCGCGATGAAGGCTATTTGTAGGTGGAAGGGTAGGTCAGGGGGCGTCGCGAGGGGCCCAGGAGACAGGTCGGCGCAGCCAAGGGTGGGGCTGCGCCGCCTGCCCTCCTGGCCACCTCGTGGCCCCACTTCGTTGACTCTTCGGTCTTCTGGAAGCTTCGTGGCAAAATAGGACCCTGGGCATTGATTTCGTCCAATTCCGAGAATATTTCCTTACTAGGATTTCTGAAACCAAAAACAGCAGAAAACAACAACTGGCACTTCGGCATCTTGTTAATAGGTTAGTTCCAGAAAATGCATAAATATGATGTAAAGTATGCATAAAACATGTAGATATTATCAATAATGTGGCATGGAACATAAGAAATTATCGATACGTCGGAGACGTATCAGCATCCCCAAGCTTAGTTCCTGCTCGTCCCGAGCAGGTAAACGATAAACAAAGATAATTTCTGGAGTGACATGCCATCATAACCTTGATCATACTATTGTAAGCATATGTAGTGAATGCAGCGATCAAAACAATGTATATGACATCAGTAAACAAATGAATCATATAGCAAAGACTTTTCATGAATAGTCCTTCAAGACAAGCATCAATAAGTCTTGCATAAGAGTTAACTCATAAAGCAATAATTCATAGTAGAGGCATTGAAGCAACACAAAGGAAGATGAAGTTTCAGCGGTTGCTTTCAACTTGTAACATGTATATCTCATGGATATTGTCAATGTAAAGTAATATAACAAGTGCAATATGCAAGTATGTGGAATCAATGCACAGTTCACACAAGTGTTTGCTTCTTGAGGTGGAGAGAAATAGGTGAACTGACTCAACATAAAAATAAAAGAATGGTCCTTCAAAGAGGAAAGCATCGATTGCTATATTTGTGCTAGAGCTTTGATTTTGAAAACAAGAAACAATTTTGTCAACGGTAGTGATAAAGCATATGTGTCATGTAAATTATATCTTACAAGTTGCAAGCCTCATGCATAGTATACTAATAGTGCCCGCACCTTGTCCTAATTAGCTTGGATTACCGGGATTATCGCAATGCACATGTTTTAACCAAGTGTCACAAAGGGGTACCTCTATGCCGCCTGTACAAAGGTCTAAGGAGAAAGCTCGCATCGGATTTCTCGCTATTGATTATTCTCAACTTAGACATCCATACCGGGACAACATAGACAACAGATAATGGACTCCTCTTTTATGCATAAGCATGTAGCAACAATTAATTTTCTCATATGAGATTGAGGATATATGTCCAAAACTGAAACTTCCACCATGGATCATGGCTTTAGTTAGCGGCCCAATGTTCTTCTCTAACAATATGCACGCTCTAACCATAAAGGTGGTAAATCTCCCTTACTTCAGACAAGACGAACATGCATAGCAACTCACATGATATTCAACAAAGAGTAGTTGATGGCGTCCCCAGGAACATGGTTATCGCACAACAAGCAACTTAATAAGAGATAAAGTGCATAAGTACATATTCAATACCACAATAGTTTTTAGGCTATTTGTCCCATGAGCTATATATTGTAAAGGTGAAGAATGGAAACTTTAAAGGTAGCACTCAAGCAATTTACTTTCGAATGCCGGAGAAATACCATGTAGTAGGTAGGTATGGTGGACACAAATGGCATAGTGGTTGGCTCAAGTATTTTGGATGCATGAGAAGTATTCCCTCTCGATACAAGGTTTAGGCTAGCAAGGCTTATTTGAAACAAACACAAGGATGAACCGCTGCAGCAAAACTCACATAAAATACATATTGTAAATTTTATAAGACTCTACACCGTCTTCCTTGTTGTTCAAACTCAATACTAGAAATTATCTAGACTTTAGAGAGACCAAATATGCAAACCAAATTTTAGCATGCTCTATGTATTTCTTCATTAATGGGTGCAAAGTATATGATGCAAGAGCTTAAACATGAGCACAACAATTGCCAAGTATCACATTATCCAAGACATTTTAGCAAATTACTACATGTATCATTTTCCAATTCCAACCATATAACAATTTAACGAAGAAGAAACTTCGCCATGAATATTATGAGTAGAGCCTAAGGACATACTTGTCCATATGCTACAGCGGAGCGTGTCTCTCTCCCACACAAAGAATGCTAGGATCCATTTTATTCAAACAAAACAAAAACAAAAAAAACAAACCGACGCTCCAAGCAAAGCACATAAGATGTGATGGAATAAAAATATAGTTTCAGGGGAGGAACCTGATAATGTTGTCGATGAAGAAGGGGATGCCTTGGGCATCCCCAAGCTTAGACGCTTGAGTCTTCTTGATATATGCAGGGGTGAACCACCGGAGCATCCCCAAGCTTAGAGCTTTCACTCTCCTTGATCATGTTGTATCATCTCCCTCTCTTGATCCTTGAAAACTTCCTCCACACCAAACTCAAAACAACTCATTAGAGAGTTAGTGCACAATCAAAATATACATGTTCAGAAGTGACATAATCATTCTTAACACTTCTGGACATTGCACAAAGCTACTGAAAGTCAATGGAATCGAAATATCCATCGAACATGTCAAAACAGGCAATGCGAAATAAAAGGCAGAATCTGTCAAAACAGAACAGTTCATATTGATGAATTTTATTGAGGCACCAGACTTGCTCAAATGAAAATGCTCAAACTGAATGAAAGTTGCGTACATATCTGAGGATCACTCACGTAAATTGGCATAATTTTCTGAGTTACCTACAGAGAATTTTGCCCAGATTCGTGACAGCAAAGAAATCTGTTTCTGCGCAGTAATCCAAATCTAGTATGAACCTTACTATCAACGACTTTACTTGGCACAACAAAACACTAAACTAAGATAAGGAGAGGTTGCTACAGTAGTAAACATTTTCCAAGGCACAAATATAAAACAAAGTACTATAGTAAAAACATGGGTTGTCTCCCATAAGCGCTTTTCTTTAACGCCTTTCAGCTAGGCGCAGAAAGTGTGTATCAAGTGTTATCAAGAGACGAAGTGTCAACATCATAATTTGTTCTAATAATAGAATCAAAAGGTAACTTCATTCTCTTTCTAGGGAAGTGTTCCATACCTTTCTTGAGAGGAAATTGATATTTAATATTACCTTCCTTCATATCAATGATAGCACCAACAGTTCGAAGATGAAAGATCGAGATGTCGCCTAGAGGGGGGGGGGGGTGAATAGGCGATTACAAACTCTTGCGGATTTGTCTTGTAAGAATGCGGAATTAAACTATCGTTTAGTTTACAAGCACAAACCCTAAATATGCTAAGCTCAACTAAGTGTAACAATAGCAACTAGAGCTAAGCAAGATAGGCACAAGATATATGTAGCACAAGTGATAGCAAGATATATGTACTTCAAGCACGATGGCTATCACAAGGAAAGAGAGCTCGGGTATAGAAATAACCGAGGCACGCGGAGACGAGGATGTATTCCCGTGTTCCCTTGCTTTGCAACAAGGTACGTCACGTTTGGAGGAGTGGAGGTCCCACGAAGGATTCCCCGCGCCACGAAGGCTCACCCTATTCTCCGAACCACACCCACGAAGGATAATGGCCCTTTCCTTATGGTTAGCTTTTCCTCCGCTCCGGAGATGGCAAGCTCCACAACCACTTCACAAGCTCCACGAAGGAGAAGCCCGGGCCTCTTCACAATCTTCTTGAAGAGATCACCGGAGCACCAATCACCAAGCCAACTAGGAGGTCACCCTCCAAGAGTAACAAGCTCACGGTCTCTCACTCGAACAAATCATGGTGGAGAGCTCAACACTATGCAATGATGCAAAGCAAGAACACCGGAGGTGTTCAAGTCCTTCACGCTCAAATCCCACCAAAGCAACGAATGCTAGGATGAGATTGGAGAGGAAGAACAAGGGGAAAGTCAACCAAAGACTCCAAGATCTAGATCCCAAGAGATTCCCTCACTTAGAGAAGAAACGGTTTGGTGGAAGTGTAGATCTAGATCTCCTCTCTCAAATCCTCAAATATGAGCAAGAATGGTTGGAGGAATCAAGGGGGAGAGCAAGTTCTTCAAATAGCAACAATGGAGGTGAGAGAATGGGAAGAACTACTTTTGCCCAAGGTGGAAGAAGCCTATTTATAGCTAAAGGGGAAAAATAGCTATTGGGGAAAAAGACAGAAAATCGGGCAGAAAAAACAATAAAAACGGCCCAGCTACCTGAACCGACCGGCCGGAGCTCAGGCTGATGCGGCCGTGGCCCATCCGGTCGGACCGCCCAGCGACGGCGAGCGTGGCGCACGGCGGTGGCGCGGAGTAGGCAAGGCGCGCGGGGGTGGGCGGCTCACACTGGCGAGGCAGTAGCGGGCGAGCGGGCCGCATGGGCGGCGGCGGAGCGCGCGTGCGGCGGGAGGGTAGGCCGCGGGCGGCGGCGGCCGTGTGGGCCGAGCGGCGGTGAGCGGCGATGGAGAATTCGGTCGGGCCGAGGTGGGCGCTCGGGCAGGCCGGTCGCGGACCGCCACCGGCGGTCATGGGCCGAGGCCACCGGACCTGGCCCGGAAGGCACTCGCCCCGGTCCGGCGCAGACCGGGTGGGCCGGTGGCCGGTCCGGTCTGGCCGGTCGGTCCGCTGCCCCTTTTGTTCTTTTTCTTTTTATTCTTTTTCCTTTTTCCCTTTTCTTTAATAACAAATGCTCCCGAACTCCGAATCGCATGAAACCAATTTTGTTTGGAAGATAACAACGGATGCTATCTTATGGAAAGTGAAAACCCAAGAATCTGTAGGAGGGGATTTTATCATGAATATAAAAGGTACAACCTTATATCATGAATAACCGGTAAAATCACCCAACCTTGAAAATGCAATAGAAGATGCATGCGAACTCCGTTTTCGATGAACTTGGGCTTGTTGTAAAGCTAGCAACAAGCTCAAGAACCTCACACCGAGAAATACCAAGAAGCAATAAGAATATGCAAAGTATGCAAAGGATTGAGCTCCCTAAGACGATGTGATCAAGTTACCCAACCGAAAGCCCCTCTTAATAGTGCGGCTATCTATCCTATAATCCGGTCTCCCAACATCCACCTTGAGACCGGTAAAAGGAAAACCTATCAAGGTCATACCTTTGCTTTGCGCATCTCATCACTTGATCATTGTTGCTTCGTGAAGACTCACAAATGCTCCCCATACACTATGATGGGAAAGCTCCATTGATGCACATCTTCACAAGTCCATTATCATCAAATGGACGGCAAGCTTCAAGTATGTGATTCACTTGAGACGCTCATCTTGAACTTGCCCAACTCAACCTTGTATCTTCACATACTCACATAAGATAGAGCATGGCTAATATTGAGTTCCACATAAGAACTCCATCTTCATTTCTTCTTATTGATCATATCACATATATATATCTTCATACCGATGATCTTGATGCCAATACACAAGATATACCTTTATCTTCATGGCAACCATACTTGAATCCAACACATGGAGAGCAAGTAGTACCTATGGAATATTCCTTCATATAAACTCAATGAAAACATTAGTCCATAGGGATTGTCATTAATTACCAAAACCACACATAGGGGCAATGTACCCTTACAATCTCCCCCATTTTGGTAATTGATGACAACCACAATAAGAGGGTTTATATAATGAATATTAGTGACAAGTACGCAACTTATCCGAGAATAAGTTGTATACAAGAGGTTGTATTTGATATGGTCAAGTAACACAAAGCTACTATCCCATATCAAAACCGGCTCTACTCACACAACTACAACAAATGCAATAGATGTGAGTAGAACCAATATATATAGAGAAAACTCCCCCACAATGTATGCACGTGTGATGAACATGAATTCATTGCATACATTGTCAAGATTAACCTTTGGGATAGTTTCCACTATATATATACAACCATGCAAAACATATAAATATGGAATGCATGAGAGGCAAAACACTTAAGCACAAACCAAACTTAAGTATAAGACCATTCCCTTAAACCCTCTAAACTTCTCCCCCATTGGCATCGATTGTCAAAATGGGTGAAAAAAAAATTTAGAAGGCCAATATAATGTGAGTTCCTCCCCAAAGTGTGCACTTCTCATAATTTGAGTGGAATCAAGTGCACATATCCAATGATGAATACTTGAAGGAAGTCAAACTATATTGAGGATCAAGGATTGCATAAAGATAACAAGGTGAAGTGAGCTTCAACAAATAAAGCAAGCAATCAAAGATCCACTTGGACAAACAAGGATATCATGATAAGAGAGATATAGTGCTCTAAAAATAAGAAAGCTCCCCAAGGTTCGTGCACAATTTATAATGTTTGCATTTGAATACAATATGCACAAACATGGAATCCTTACTCCCTATATATCATTTAGAACACAACTAAGATAAAGAGAGTATGCTTATCAAGAACAACTTTAATCCAACAATTACGAGATATGAGTGCATGAAGAAAATAAATAAACCAAGCACTCATAAATTTTCTTTACCAACCCACTAAAAACAAACGGGGTAAAAGATGGTCGGCAAAGATCAAGGATATCAAGGTGATGGATTAACACTCTTATGTATATGAGTTTCTAAAGTGGACAAAGTGATCCATAAAGAAACATGCACACACAAGAGGTTAACAAAATAGATAAAACAAGATATCCAAGATGAAGTCATAAAATATACCAAAGGATGTTTGCTTAAGAAGCATATGTAGCCTATGGCTCCAATTTTCACTTATGGTATATATGAATGAACTTCAACCAAGTTAAACCTCAAAAACATTACAACTAACAATAAGGGAAGTAGAGCTAGTTGGAGTGTTTTGAGAAAGGCAACAAGTATCACAAATACGGATTTATTTCACAAATTCATCAATATTGCACACAAGAGCTCTTTGAGGAATTGATATGCAATAAATTTCTAGAGGGCATATTTGTGATAGGTGAATCATAAAATATGATATATATATATATATATATATAACCTATCATATGCATCTTCTCAAATTACTCAAATGTTCAATAAGAAGTTTTACTTTAAAAGGGTTTTTCAAGAACCGCAATATTTTCGAAATAAATAATTTCATGCCAAGATACAACCTACAAGAGGTTGGATGTTATATGAGAATGCATGAATAAGATACTTGTTACCGAGATAGCAATGGCTTGATGTAGTAGATAAGAGTTCATCGATCATCCTAGCTTGACTCCAATTCTCATATGGTGACAACACCTTCCTTATAGATGAGACAAGCCTCCATTGCATCTCCAATGTACCTAAAACATCATTCAAGTACATCTTGGTCCCCAAACTTATTGGGTCCAACATGGTTAGACTAACCACAATATATAGGACACACTCCATATAAACATGTGCATATTTAGATGAAGTTTGAATTTCATGCACATCTTAGCCATTTAGGATTTGATGGAGTATATCCTACATAATGGATCGAAAGAAAGCAAGCATGCTACAAGTATAAACAAATTACATATAAGCATGCACCAAAACTTTTAAAGATCAAAGAAAGATATACTTTGGACAAAACACCAAAGGAATTAAATAAGGCATAGAGGTGTCACAAAACAAATTTGTTGTCCAAATTATATCTAAGAAGCAAATCACAAAAGAATTGTTCAACAAAGTTCAACAAATGAACTAAGAAGAGACCATTGAGCATAAAGGATGAAATAAAGCAAACACGCTCAAAGATCTTATCTCATTCAACATATAAAGCATAGAAGAAGGAATGAGATAGCAAAACTCCCAAAGGAGCAAGGTTCGAACAAATAAACCAAACCCACTACACTTTTCACAATGGCACAATGTACCGTAAGGAAAAGGTTTGTCTTCCAAAACAAACACTTGATATGAATCAAGATAATTTATCAAAAGATTTTTCAAAGAGGCAAGGAAGACACATGGGAGCAACACGGATTTGTTGGAAATAAAATAAGGAAATAGGAAGCAATCCAAGATGAAGATGATCCATAAATTCAACCACATACAAGGTTATCAATTGTCAAAGACAATGAGAATATTGGAATTAACTTCCGGTGGTATATAACAAGGATAGTAAGGATCAACTTCACAATAAAAGGCATAGGATAAGTATATAGAATTAAGCACTATGCATGGATGAAGATTCTTGATAGCTTCAACTAGTCAAACAATCACGCACGGCAATGATTAGAATAACTTGAAGCAAACGGTGTCCCAAATAAGATATAGAGATATGTATTTGAGGAAAAACCGCACCAAGAATTTCATATTCAAACAAGAGCCCACAAGATGAGTAATAAAATATTTTTATTAGGAATGGAACTTGTTTGAGCAAACATGCCACCTAGGAACAAGATAATTAAGAGCATCAACTCTAAGTGGCATAACCTCATATGTTCACATTTTCTAGGCTTGTGATATGTACAAAACATATTACTCCCCCATAATGTGATAAAACATATCTTCTAAATAAGAGGCAACTAAAATTCAACTAGAGATGATTAATGGATATTTAGAATTTGAATTTCTCATGAGTATGACACACATTTTAAAGAAAGAGAGATGCACAAAGCATATCACTCCCCCAAAATGGGATGTTCCATTAATCACTTAAAAGAGAGCCAAATAAGATATCATCAAGATGCATTAGGCTCAAAACAATACACAAGTATATGATGAGTCAATCAAACATACTTGAATACACAATATAGGCAAGTAAGATACAACACATACATACATACACATATTTGGTACAAAACCAAACATGCAAAGGGGCAAGTAACTTACAATAAACATGAAGAGTTGAAGTATAAGTTACCGCAAAGAGGAACATTGGATATAAGATATAGATGATAATCCATATGACTTGGCTTGGTCAAAATATAATATATGAAGATCCCTTAATTCTTCATGAAGTAGCCAAGTCTCCAATGACCTCCACTTGTACCTATTGATCAAGTTTGAGATTGTTGGTCCCCAACCAAGTTGGGTCCTAAGAGATTAGTCACAATAGGCTTGGCAACCCAAATGGTTCTTTTCTTGAAACCACTTTGAGTTCCAACAAACTTGGCTAACACATTGCCATCCTTATCCTTCCCTAGAGAATAATCATTATCAACAATTATAGGGTTAGATAAGGTACCACCTAAGCAAGAAGAAGCAAAGTGCCCCTTCTCACGACATAAGTAGCAAGTGTTCCCCTTTCTCTTCTTTATTGATTTCTTCTCTTGGGGAACAATATCTTGATTCTTCTTGGGAAGTGCCATATCTTCAACTTGAGGTCGAGCATGAGCTTGACCTTGACCTTGTGGCCGTTTCCCTTGTTGTTTCTCACTCAAGTGCTTCTTCTTCTTCAATGGGCATGATCTAACATGATGCCCTTCAACCTTGCACTTGAAGCAAACCAACTTGGCCGGATCCTTGACTTTGTCTTGGCCCTTCTTCTTGTTGCTCTTGCTCTTGGACTTGTTCTTGTTATTGGAGTTGAATCCAAGTCCACTTTTGTCATTGGGGGATTGTTGCACACTTAGCATCTTGTCAAGTGCGGATTTCCCTTCATGACGCTTTTCCAAGTCTTTCTTCAAAGAAAGGACTTGAGCCTCGAGCTCTTTTATTTCCTCTACATGGTTAGTAGAAATACAAGTACTAGAGGAAGTAGAAGCTTCATTGTTAGAGCAACAAGGCAAAGTGAGTAATCCAACACAAGGTGTATCACTAGTTTGACTAGATGGATTGCAAGGACTAGCACATGGCAATATAATATTTGTAGTAGAGATTGTGCTAACATCCATATGAGGCTCACAAGATGTTACCTTAGTGATACTTGCCTCATGAGCTAACTTTAGCCCATCATAGGAAATTAGAAGATCATCATGAGAGCTTGAGAGCTTTTTATGACTTTCTTCCAATTCCCTATAATTGCTAGTTAGCAACTCAAGTTGAGCCCTTAGCTCAACATTCTCCTTTAAGGTCGATGCTTCACAAGAATTAGAGTTAGTAGCACAAGCATCAACAATAGTTTTCTCATTTTCATGCATATAGGATTCAATTTTTTGTGTAAGCATGAAATTAGCATGCTTCTCATCTTTTAGCTCATGCTTGAGGAGAGTGAATCTCATTTCCCCATTTTCAACATGGGACTCCAACTCCACTATGGTTTCCCTATATTTATTCAAGGTATCCATAGAGTGTTCGAGATAAGCACGAGCTTCTTTATTACCACGAAGAGAAGCATATACCATTGCCATATCATGCACCAAGATATTATGTTCTTCATCATTATCATCATCATCACTCTCATCATTAGAGGATGTGTTAGGAGTCAAAGTAGGAGATACCTTTGGTCCATTTGCCATAAGGCACATGTGCATACCGGAGGATGAAGATGAAGATATTCTTGAATCCTCATTTGAAATCATGTCTTGATCCATAGAGTGTTCGGTTTCCTCTACAATGTTAGTCAACAAGCAACTAGAGGAAATAGAAACATTTTGATTATGGGAGCAAGACAAGGCAAGCATATCCTCATGAGATCTATGGAAGCAATTTACACATGATATGCAAGGACTATCAACACAAGCATGTAGATTATTTTCAATGCAAGATGTGTTTAAGTCCAAAGAGGAAACATTGCAATGAGATAGAGATGAAGAGTCATCACTATTGAGCACAATATCAACATTGCAATTTCCCTCACCACTCACCATATCATTACCTTGTGTCTTGCAACACGTTGGTGAAGTGGAAGAAGATGATGACTCATCACGGCCGGAGGTGGAAGCAACTTGGAACTCTTCATGATGTGAAGGGGAACAGAGCTCCTCGGAGTCACCACCGACCAAATGAGAAGTGGATCCACCAAACATTTCCTTAAGCTTGATCCACATCTCATGAGATGACTTTCGCTTTATATATATCAAGAACCTACGAAAATCGGGTCTCAAGGAGAATAAAAGCTCATTAGATACTTGAGCTTCAAGATGTAAGTTTTTCTCATCCTCTAAAGATAGATTATGAGAATCCATCGGAGGAGAAAAACCAACATCTAGAAATTGCTCTATATTTGGACACAAGGTCCGAAGATTACAAAGCAAGCAATTTCGCCACAAAAGATAATTTGTGCCATTAAAGACAATTGTGTCATTGTGCACTATACTAGCCGACATCTTTACTCTCAAGGCGGTGAAGCCTAAAACAAGGAGAGACCTTGCTCTGATACCAATTGAAAGATCGAGATGTCGCCTAGAGGGGGGGTGAATAGGCGATTACAAACTCTTGCGGATTTGTCTTGTAAGAATGCGGAATTAAACTATCGTTTAGTTTACAAGCACAAACCCTAAATATGCTAAGCTCAACTAAGTGTAACAATAGCAACTAGAGCTAAGCAAGATAGGCACAAGATATATGTAGCACAAGTGATAGCAAGATATATGTACTTCAAGCACGATGGCTATCACAAGGAAAGAGAGCTCGGGTATAGAAATAACCGAGGCACGCGGAGACGAGGATGTATTCCCGTGTTCCCTTGCTTTGCAACAAGGTACGTCACGTTTGGAGGAGTGGAGGTCCCACGAAGGATTCCCCGCGCCACGAAGGCTCACCCTATTCTCCGAACCACACCCACGAAGGATAATGGCCCTTTCCTTATGGTTAGCTTTTCCTCCGCTCCGGAGATGGCAAGCTCCACAATCACTTCACAAGCTCCACGAAGGAGAAGCCCGGGCCTCTTCACAATCTTCTTGAAGAGATCACCGGAGCACCAATCACCAAGCCAACTAGGAGGTCACCCTCCAAGAGTAACAAGCTCACGGTCTCTCACTCGAACAAATCATGGTGGAGAGCTCAACACTATGCAATGATGCAAAGCAAGAACACCGGAGGTGTTCAAGTCCTTCACGCTCAAATCCCACCAAAGCAACGAATGCTAGGATGAGATTGGAGAGGAAGAACAAGGGGGAAAGTCAACCAAAGACTCCAAGATCTAGATCCCAAGAGATTCCCTCACTTAGAGAAGAAACGGTTTGGTGGAAGTGTAGATCTAGATCTCCTCTCTCAAATCCTCAAATATGAGCAAGAATGGTTGGAGGAATCAAGGGGGGAGAGCAAGTTCTTCAAATAGCAACAATGGAGGTGAGAGAATGGGAAGAACTACTTTTGCCCAAGGTGGAAGAAGCCTATTTATAGCTAAAGGGGAAAAATAGCTATTGGGGGAAAAAGACAGAAAATCGGGCAGAAAAAACAGTCAGAAAAACGGCCCAGCCGGCTGCGGCCGACGGATTCGAGCGCCGATGGCCGGTGGCCCATCCGGCCGGACCGGCCCAACAGCCGGCGGCTGCACAGCGTGCGGGCGGCAGAGTAGGCAAGGCGCGCGGGGGTGGGCGGCCTGGCGAGGCGGCAGCGGGCGAGCGGGCCGCATGGGCGCGGCGGCCCGAAGCGCGCGTGCGGCCAGAGGGTAGGCCGCGGCGGCGGCGGCCGTGTGGGCCGAGCGGCGGTGAGCGGCCCGATGGAGAATCTGGTCGGGCCGAGGTGGGCGCCGGGCAGGCCGGTCGCGGACCGGGCCACCGGCCGGTCATGGGCCAGAGGCCACTGGACCTGGCCCGGAAGGCACCAGCGCCTGGTCCGACGCAGACCGGGTGGGCCGGTGGCCGGTCCGGTCTGGCCGGTCAGTCCGCTGCCCCTTTTGTTCTTTTTCTTTTTATTCTTTTTCCTTTTTCCCTTTTCTTTAATAACAAATGCTCCCGAACTCCGAATCGCATGAAACCAATTTTGTTTGGAAGATAACAACGGATGCTATCTTATGGAAAGTGAAAACCCAAGAATCTGTAGGAGGGGATTTTATCATGAATATAAAAGGTACAACCTTATATCATGAATAACCGGTAAAATCACCCAACCTTGAAAATGCAATAGAAGATGCATGCGAACTCCGTTTTCGATGAACTTGGGCTTGTTGTAAAGCTAGCAACAAGCTCAAGAACCTCACACCGAGAAATACCAAGAAGCAATAAGAATATGCAAAGTATGCAAAGGATTGAGCTCCCTAAGACGATGTGATCAAGTTACCCAACTGAAAGCCCCTCTTAATAGTGCGGCTATCTATCCTATAATCCGGTCTCCCAACATCCACCTTGAGACCGGTAAAAGGAAAACCTATCAAGGTCATACCTTTGCCTTGCGCATCTCATCACTTGATCATTGTTGCTTCGTGAAGACTCACAAATGCTCCCCATACACTATGATGGGAAAGCTCCATTGATGCACATCTTCACAAGTCCATTATCATCAAATGGACGGCAAGCTTCAAGTATGTGATTCACTTGAGACGCTCATCTTGAACTTGCCCAACTCAACCTTGTATCTTCACATACTCACATAAGATAGAGCATGGCTAATATTGAGTTCCACATAAGAACTCCATCTTCATTTCTTCTTATTGATCATATCACATATATATATCTTCATACCGATGATCTTGATGCCAATACACAAGATATACCTTTATCTTCATGGCAGCCATACTTGAATCCAACACATGGAGAGCAAGTAGTACCTATGGAATATTCCTTCATATAAACTCAATGAAAACATTAGTCCATAGGGGTTGTCATTAATTACCAAAACCACACATAGGGGCAATGTACCCTTACAATCTCCCCCATTTTGGTAATTGATGACAACCACAATAAGAGGGTTTATATAATGAATATTAGTGACAAGTACGCAACTTATCCGAGAATAAGTTGTATACAAGAGGTTGTATTTGATATGGTCAAGTAACACAAAGCTACTATCCCATATCAAAACCGGCTCTACTCACACAACTACAACAAATGCAATAGATGTGAGTAGAACCAATATATATAGAGAAAACTCCCCCACAATGTATGCACGTGTGATGAACATGAATTCATTGCATACATTGTCAAGATTAACCTTTGGGATAGTTTCCACTATATATATACAACCATGCAAAACATATAAATATGGAATGCATGAGAGGCAAAACACTTAAGCACAAACCAAACTTAAGTATAAGACCATTCCCTTAAACCCTCTAAACTTCTCCCCCATTGGCATCGATTGTCAAAATGGGTGAAAAAAAAAATTAGAAGGCCAATATAATGTGAGTTCCTCCCCAAAGTGTGCACTTCTCATAATTTGAGTGGAATCAAGTGCACATATCCAATGATGAATACTTGAAGGAAGTCAAACTATATTGAGGATCAAGGATTGCATAAAGATAACAAGGTGAAGTGAGCTTCAACAAATAAGGCAAGCAATCAAAGATCCACTTGGACAAACAAGGATATCATGATAAGAGAGATATAGTGCTCTAAAAATAAGAAAGCTCCCCAAGGTTCGTGCACAATTTATAATGTTTGCATTTGAATACAATATGCACAAACATGGAATCCTTACTCCCTATATATCATTTAGAACACAACTAAGATAAAGATAGTATGCTTATCAAGAACAACTTTAATCCAACAATTACGAGATATGAGTGCATGAAGAAAATAAATAAACCAAGCACTCATAAATTTTCTTTACCAACCCACTAAAAACAAACGGGGTAAAAGATGGTCGGCAAAGATCAAGGATATCAAGGTGATGGATTAATACTCTTATGTATATGAGTTTCTAAAGTGGACAAAGTGATCCATAAAGAAACATGCACACACAAGAGGTTAACAAAATAGATAAAACAAGATATCCAAGATGAAGTCATAAAATATACCAAAGGATGTTTGCTTAAGAAGCATATATAGCCTATGGCTCCAATTTTCACTTATGGTATATATGAATGAACTTCAACCAAGTTAAACCTCAAAAACATTACAACTAACAATAAGGGAAGTAGAGCTAGTTGGAGTGTTTTGAGAAAGGCAACAAGCATCACAAATACGGATTTATTTCACAAATTCATCAATATTGCACACAAGAGCTCTTTGAGGAATTGATATGCAATAAATTTCTAGAGGGCATATTTGTGATAGGTGAATCATAAAATATGATATATATATATATATATAACCTATCATATGCATCTTCTCAAATTACTCAAATGTTCAATAAGAAGTTTTACTTTAAAAGGGTTTTTCAAGAACCGCAATATTTTCGAAATAAATAATTTCATGCCAAGATACAACCTACAAGAGGTTGGATGTTATATGAGAATGCATGAATAAGATACTTGTTACCGAGATAGCAATGGCTTGATGTAGTAGATAAGAGTTCATCGATCATCCTAGCTTGACTCCAATTCTCATATGGTGACAACACCTTCCTTATAGATGAGACAAGCCTCCATTGCATCTCCAATGTACCTAAAACATCATTCAAGTACATCTTGGTCCCCAAACTTATTGGGTCCAACATGGTTAGACTAACCACAGTATATAGGACACACTCCATATAAACATGTGCATATTTAGATGAAGTTTGAATTTCATGCACATCTTAGCCATTTAGGATTTGATGGAGTATATCCTACATAATGGATCGAAAGAAAGCAAGCATGCTACAAGTATAAACAAATTACATATAAGCATGCACCAAAACTTTTAAAGATCCAAGAAAGATATACTTTGGACAAAACACCAAAGGAATTAAATAAGGCATAGAGGTGTCACAAAACAAATTTGTTGTCCAAATTATATCTAAGAAGCAAATCACAAAAGAATTGTTCAACAAAGTTCAACAAATGAACTAAGAAGAGACCATTGAGCATAAAGGATGAAATAAAGCAAACACGCTCAAAGATCTTATCTCATTCAACATATAAAGCATAGAAGAAGGAATGAGATAGCAAAACTCCCAAAGGAGCAAGGTTCGAACAAATAAACCAAACCCACTACACTTTTCACAATGGCACAATGTACCGTAAGGAAAAGGTTTGTCTTCCAAAACAAACACTTGATATGAATCAAGATAATTTATCAAAAGATTTTTCAAAGAGGCAAGGAAGACACATGGGAGCAACACGGATTTGTTGGAAATAAAATAAGGAAATAGGAAGCAATCCAAGATGAAGATGATCCATAAATTCAACCACATACAAGGTTATCAATTGTCAAAGACAATGAGAATATTGGAATTAACTTCCGGTGGTATATAACAAGGATATTAAGGATCAACTTCACAATAAAAGGCATAGGATAAGTATATAGAATTAAGCACTATGCATGGATGAAGATTCTTGATAGCTTCAACTAGTCAAACAATCACGCACGGCAATGATTAGAATAACTTGAAGCAAACGGTGTCCCAAATAAGATATAGAGATATGTATTTGAGGAAAAACCGCACCAAGAATTTCATATTCAAACAAGAGCCCACAAGATGAGTAATAAAATATTTTTATTAGGAATGGAGCTTGTTTGAGCAAACATGCCACCTAGGAACAAGATAATTAAGAGCATCAACTCTAAGTGGCATAACCTCATATGTTCACATTTTCTAGGCTTGTGATATGTACAAAACATATTACTCCCCCATAATGTGATAAAACATATCTTCTAAATAAGAGGCAACTAAAATTCAACTAGAGATGATTAATGGATATTTAGAATTTGAATTTCTCATGAGTATGACACACATTTTAAAGAAAGAGAGATGCACAAAGCATATCACTCCCACAAAATGGGATGTTCCATTAATCACTTAAAAGAGAGCCAAATAAGATATCATCAAGATGCATTAGGCTCAAAACAATACACAAGTATATGATGAGTCAAACAAACATACTTGAATACACAATATAGGCAAGTAAGACACAACACATACATACATACACATATTTGGTACAAAACCAAACATGCAAAGGGGCAAGTAACTTACAATAAACATGAAGAGTTGAAGTATAAGTTACCGCAAAGAGGAACATTGGATATAAGATATAGATGATAATCCATATGACTTGGCTTGGTCAAAATATAATATATGAAGATCCCTTAATTCTTCATGAAGTAGCCAAGTCTCCAATGACCTCCACTTGTACCTATTGATCAAGTTTGAGATTGTTGGTCCCCAACCAAGTTGGGTCCTAAGAGATTAGTCACAATAGGCTTGGCAACCCAAATGGTTCTTTTCTTGAAACCACTTTGAGTTCCAACAAACTTGGCTAACACATTGCCATCCTTATCCTTCCCTAGAGAATAATCATTATCAACAATTATAGGGTTAGATAAGGTACCACCTAAGCAAGAAGAAGCAAAGTGCCCCTTCTCGCGACATAAGTAGCAAGTGTTCCCCTTTCTCTTCTTTATTGATTTCTTCTCTTGGGGAACAATATCTTGATTCTTCTTGGGAAGTGCCCTATCTTCAACTTGAGGTCGAGCATGAGCTTGACCTTGACCTTGTGGCCGTTTCCCTTGTTGTTTCTCACTCAAGTGCTTCTTCTTCTTCAATGGGCATGATCTAACATGATGCCCTTCAACCTTGCACTTGAAGCAAACCAACTTGGCCGGATCCTTGACTTTGTCTTGGCCCTTCTTCTTGTTGCTCTTGCTCTTGGACTTGTTCTTGTTATTGGAGTTGAATCCAAGTCCACTTTTGTCATTGGGGGATTGTTGCACACTTAGCATCTTGTCAAGTTCGGATTTCCCTTCATGACGCTTTTCCAAGTCTTTCTTCAAAGAAAGGACTTGGGCCTCGAGCTCTTTTATTTCCTCTACATGGTTAGTAGAAATACAAGTACTAGAGGAAGTAGAAGCTTCATTGTTAGAGCAACAAGGCAAAGTGAGTAATCCAACACAAGGTGTATCACTAGTTTGACTAGATGGATTACAAGGACTAGCACATGGCAATATAACATTTGTAGTAGAGATTGTGCTAACATCCATATGAGGCTCACAAGATGTTACCTTAGTGATACTTGCCTCATGAGCTAACTTTAGCCCATCATAGGAAATTAGAAGATCATCATGAGAGCTTGAGAGCTTTTTATGACTTTCTTCCAATTCCCTATAATTGCTAGTTAGCAACTCAAGTTGAGCCCTTAGCTCAACATTCTCCTTTAAGGTCGATGCTTCACAAGAATTAGAGTTAGTAGCACAAGCATCAACAATAGTTTTCTCATTTTCATGCATATAGGATTCAATTTTTTGTGTAAGCATGAAATTAGCATGCTTCTCATCTTTTAGCTCATGCTTGAGGAGAGTGAATCTCATTTCCCCATTTTCAACATGGGACTCCAACTCCACTATGGTTTCCCTATATTTATTCAAGGTATCCATAGAGTGTTCGAGATAAGCACGAGCTTCTTTATTACCACAAAGAGAAGCATATACCATTGCCATATCATGCACCAAGATATTATGTTCTTCATCATTATCATCATCATCACTCTCATCATTAGAGGATGTGTTAGGAGTCAAAGTAGGAGATACCTTTGGTCCATTTGCCATAAGGCACATGTGCATACCGGAGGATGAAGATGAAGATATTCTTGAATCCTCATTTGAAATCATGTCTTGATCCATAGAGTGTTCGGTTTCCTCTACAATGTTAGTCAACAAGCAACTAGAGGAAATAGAAACATTTTGATTATGGGAGCAAGACAAGGCAAGCATATCCTCATGAGATCTATGTAAGCAATTTACACATGATATGCAAGGACTATCAACACAAGCATGTAGATTATTTTCAATGCAAGATGTGTTTAAGTCCAAAGAGGAAACATTGCAATGAGATAGAGATGAAGAGTCATCACTATTGAGCACAATATCAACATTGCAATTTCCCTCACCACTCACCATATCATTACCTTGTGTCTTGCAACACGTTGGTGAAGTGGAAGAAGATGATGACTCATCACGGCCGGAGGTGGAAGCAACTTGGAACTCTTCATGATGTGAAGGGGAACAGAGCTCCTCGGAGTCACCACCGACCAAATGAGAAGTGGATCCACCAAACATTTCCTTAAGCTTGATCCACATCTCATGAGATGACTTTCGCTTTATATATATCAAGAACCTACGAAAATCGGGTCTCAAGGAGAATAAAAGCTCATTAGATACTTGAGCTTCAAGATGTAAGTTTTTCTCATCCTCTAAAGATAGATTATGAGAATCCATCGGAGGAGAAAAACCAACACCTAGAAATTGCTCTATATTTGGACACAAGGTCCGAAGATTACAAAGCAAGCAATTTCGCCACAAAAGATAATTTGTGCCATTAAAGACAATTGTGTCATTGTGCACTATACTAGCCGACATCTTTACTCTCAAGGCGGTGAAGCCTAAAACAAGGAGAGACCTTGCTCTGATACCAATTGAAAGATCGAGATGTCGCCTAGAGGGGGGGGGGGTGAATAGGCGATTACAAACTCTTGCGGATTTGTCTTGTAAGAATGCGGAATTAAACTATCGTTTAGTTTACAAGCACAAACCCTAAATATGCTAAGCTCAACTAAGTGTAACAATAGCAACTAGAGCTAAGCAAGATAGGCACAAGATATATGTAGCACAAGTGATAGCAAGATATATGTACTTCAAGCACGATGGCTATCACAAGGAAAGAGAGCTCGGGTATAGAAATAACCGAGGCACGCGGAGACGAGGATGTATTCCCGTGTTCCCTTGCTTTGCAACAAGGTACGTCACGTTTGGAGGAGTGGAGGTCCCACGAAGGATTCTCCGCGCCACGAAGGCTCACCCTATTCTTCGAACCACACCCACGAAGGGATAATGGCCCTTTCCTTATGGTTAGCTTTTCCTCCGCTCCAGAGATGGCAAGCTCCACAACCACTTCACAAGCTCCACGAAAGAGAAGCCCGGGCCTCTTCACAATCTTCTTGAAGAGATCACCGGAGCACCAATCACCAAGCCAACTAGGAGGTCACCCTCCAAGAGTAACAAGCTCACAGTCTCTCACTCGAACAAATCGTGGTGGAGAGCTCAACACTATGCAATGATGCAAAGCAAGAACACCGGAGGTGTTCAAGTCCTTCACACTCAAATCCCACCAAAGCAACGAATGCTAGGATGAGATTGGAGAGGAAGAACAAGGGGGAAAGTCAACCAAAGACTCCAAGATCTAGATCCCAAGAGATTCCCTCACTTAGAGAAGAAACGGTTTGGTGGAAGTGTAGATCTAGATCTCCTCTCTCAAATCCTGAAATATGAGCAAGAATGGTTGGAGGAATCAAGGGGGAGAGCAAGTTCTTCAAATAGCAACAATGGAGGTGAGAGAATGGGAAGAACTACTTTTGCCCAAGGTGGAAGAAGCCTATTTATAGCTAAAGGGGAAAAATAGCTGTTGGGGGAAAAAGACAGAAAATCGGGCAGAAAAAACAGTCAGAAAAACGGCCCAGCCGGCTGCCAGGCCGACCGGATTCGCGCTGATGCGGCCGGTGGCCCATCCGGCCGGATCGCCCAAGAGCCGGGCGGCTGCACAGCGTGCGCGGGCGGCGAGTAGGCAAGGGGCGCGCTGGGGTGGGCGGCCCAGTGGCGAGGCAGGCAGCGGGCGAGCGGGCCGCATGGGCGTGGCGGCCCGAAGCGCGTGCGGCGGGAGGGTAGGCCGCGGGCGGCGGCGGCCGTGTGGGCCGAGCGGCGGTGAGCGGCCCAGTGGAGAATTCGGTCGGGCCGAGGTGGGCGCCGGGCAGGCCGGTCGCAGACTTGGCCACCGGCCGGTCATGGGCCAGAGGCCACTGGACCTAGCCCGGAAGGCACCAGCGCCTGGTCCGGTGCAGACCGGGTGGGCCGGTGGCCGGTCCGGTCTGGCCGGTCGATCCGCTGCCCCTTTTGTTCTTTTTCTTTTTATTCTTTTTCCTTTTTCCCTTTTCTTTAATAACAAATGCTCCCGAACTCCGAATCGCATGAAACCAATTTTGTTTGGAAGATAACAACGAATGCTATCTTATGGAAACTGAAAACCCAGGAATCTATAGGAGGGGATTTTATAATGAATATAAAAGGTACAACCTTATATCATGAATAACCGGTAAAATCACTCAACCTTGAAAATGCAATAGAAGATGCATGCGAACTCCATTTTCGATGAACTTGGGCTTGTTGTAAAGCTAGCAACAAGCTCAAGAACCTCACACCGAGAAATACCAAGAAGCAATAAGAATATGCAAAGTATGCAAAGGATTGAGCTCCCTAAGACGATGTGATCAAGTTACCCAACCGAAAGCCCCTCTTAATAGTGCGGCTATCTATCCTATAATCCGGTCTCCCAACATCCACCTTGAGACCGGTAAAAGGAAAACCTATCAAGGTCATACCTTTGCCTTGCGCATCTCATCACTTGATCATTGTTGCTTCGTGAAGACTCACAAATGCTCCCCATACACTATGATGGGAAAGCTCCATTGATGCACATCTTCACAAGTCCATTATCATCAAATGGACGGCAAGCTTCAAGTATGTGATTCACTTGAGACGCTCATCTTGAACTTGCCCAACTCAACCTTGTATCTTCACATACTCACATAAGATAGAGCATGGCTAATATTGAGTTCCACATAAGAACTCCATCTTCATTTCTTCTTATTGATCATATCACATATATATATCTTCATACCGATGATCTTGATGCCAATACACAAGATATACCTTTATCTTCATGGCAACCATACTTGAATCCAACACATGGAGAGCAAGTAGTACCTATGGAATATTCCTTCATATAAACTCAATGAAAACATTAGTCCATAGGGGTTGTCATTAATTACCAAAACCACACATAGGGGCAATGTACCCTTACAGAAGAAAAGGTCTTCCCAATATAATGGGACAAGATGCATTGCATTTAATATCCAAGACAACAAAATCAACGGGGACAAGGTTATTGTTAACAGTAATGCGAACATTATCAACTTTCCCCAACGGTTTCTTTGTAGAGTTATCAGCAAGATTAACATCCAAATAACAATTTTTCAATGGTGGCAAGTCAAGCATATTATAAATTTTCTTAGGCATAGCAGAAATACTTGCACCAAGATCACATAAAGCATTACAATCAAAATCATTGACCTTCATCTTAATGATGGGCTCCCAACCGTCCTCTAGCTTCCTAGGAATAGAAGCTTCGCGTTCTAATTTTTCTTCTCTAGCTTTTATGAGAGCATTTGTAATATGTTTCGTGAAAGCCAAATTTATAGCACTAGCATTAGGACTCTTAGCAAGTTTTTGTAAGAACTTTATAACTTCAGAGATGTGGCAATCATCAAAATTCAAACCATTATAATCTAAAGCAATGGGATCATCATCCCCAATGTTGGAAAAAATTTCAGCAGTTTTATCACAGGCAGTTTCAGCAGTTTCAGGCAGTTTCTCGCGCTTTGCATTAGAAGTGGAAACATTGCTAACACCAATTTTTTTATTATTATTAGTAGGAGGTGCAGCAACTTGTGTAGCATTAGCATTACTAGTGGTGGTAATAGTCCAGACTTTAGCTATATTATCTTCTTTTTCATTTTCTTCTCTTTCCCACCTAGCTCGCAATTCGGCAATCAATCTTATATTCTCATTAATTCTAACTTGGATAGCATTTGTTGTAGTAACAATTTTATTATGATTATTTTCATTAGGCATAACTTTCGATTTCAAAAGATCAACATCAGCAACAAGACTATCGACTTTAGAAGCAAGTATATCAATTTTCCCAAGCTTTTCTTCAACAGATTTGTTAAAAGCAGTTTGTGTACTAATAAATTCTTTAAGCATGGCTTCAAGTCCAGGGGGTGTGTTCCTATTATTATTGTAAGAATTCCCATAAGAATTACCATAGCCGTTGCCATTATTATAAGGATATGGCCTATAGTTGTTACTAGAATTGTTCCGGTAAGCATTGTTGTTGAAATTATTATTTTTAATGAAGTTTACATCAACATGTTCTTCTTGTGCAACCAATGAAGCTAACAGAACATTATTAGGATCAACATTTGTCCTATCATTCACAAGCATAGACATAATAGCATCAATCTTATCACTCAAGGAAGAGGTTTCTTCGACAGAATTTACCTTCTTACCTTGTGGAGCTCTTTCCGTGTGCCATTCAGAGTAGTTGATCATCATATTATCAAGAAGCTTTGTTGCTTCACCAAGAGTGATGGACATAAAGGTACCTCCAGTAGCTGAATCCAATAGGTTCCGCGAAGAAAAAATCAGTCCTGCATAAAAGGTTTGGATGATCATCCAAGTAGTCAGTCCATGGGTTGGGCAATTTTTAACCAAAGATTTCATTCTTTCCCATGCTTGTGCAACATGCTCAGTATCTAATTGTTTAAAATTCATTATGCTACTCCTCAAAGATATAATTTTAGCAGCGGGATAATATCTACCAATAAAAGCATCCTTGCATTTAGTCCATGAATCAATAATATTCTTAGGCAGAGATAGCAACCAATCTTTAGCTCTTCCTCTTAATGAGAAAGGGAACAATTTTAATTTTATAATGTCACCATCTACATCTTTATATTTTTTCATTTCACACAATTCAACAAAATTATTGAGATGGGCAGCAGCATCATCAGAACTAACACCAGAAAATTGCTCTCGCATAACAAGATTTAGTAAAGCAGGTTTAATTTCAAAGAATTCTACTGTAGTAGCAGGTGGAGCAATAGGTGTGCATAATAAATCATTATTATTTGTGGTTGTGAAGTCACACAACTTAGTATTTTCAGGAGTACCCATTTTAGCAGTAGTAAATAAAATAAACTAGATAAAGTAAATGCAAGTAACTAATTTTTTTGTGTTTTTGATATAGAGTGCAAGACAGTAAATAAAGTAAAGCTAGCAACTAATTTTTCTGTATTTTGATTTAGTGCAACAAACAAAGTAGTAAATAAAACTAAGCAAGACAAAAACAAAGTAAAGAGATTGGGATGTGGAGACTCCCCTTGCAGCGTGTCTTGATCTCCCCGGCAACGGCGCCAGAAATTTAGCTTGACACGCGTACAGCACGCGACTGTTGGGAACCCCAAGTGGAAGGTGTGATGCGTACAGCAGTAAGTTTCCCTCAGTTAGAAACCAAGGTTTATCGAACCAGTAGGAGTCAAGAAGCACGTTGAAGGTTGATGGCGGCGAGATGTAGTGCGGCGCAACACCAGGGATTCCGGCGCCAACGTGGAACCTGCACAACACAAACCAAGTACTTTGCCCCAACGAAACAGTGAGGTTGTCAATCTCACCGGCTTGCTGTAACAAAGGATTAGATGTATAGTGTGGATGATGATTGATTGCAGAAAACAGTAGAACAAGTAATCAAGTAGATTGTATAACAGTAAAGATAATTGGACCGGGGTCCACAGTTCACTAGAGGTGTCTCTCCCATAAGATAAACAACATGTTGGGTGAACAAATTACAGTTGGGCAATTGACAAATAAAGAGGGCATGACCATGCACATACATATTATGATGAGTATAGTGAGATTTAATTGGGCATTACGACAAAGTACATAGACCACTATCCAGCATGCATCTATGCCTAAAAAGTCCACCTTCAGGTTATGATCCGAACCCCTTCCAGTATTAAGTTGCTAACAACAGACAATTGCATTAAGTATTGCGCGTAATGTAATCAATAACTACATCCTCGGACATAGCATCAATGTTTTATCCCTAGTGGCAACAACACATCCATAATCTTAGAGATTTCTGTCACTTCCCCAGATTCACGGAGACGTGAACCCACTATCGAGCATAAATACCCCCTCTTGGAGTTAAGAGTAAAAACTTGGCCAGAGCCTCTACTAATAACGGAGAGCATGCAAGATCATAAACAACACACAGATATAAATTGATAATCAACATAACATGGTATTCTCTATTCATCGGATCCCAACAAACACAACATATAGAATTACAGATAGATGATCTTGATCATGTTCGGCAGCTCACAAGACCCGACAATTAAGCACAATGAGGAGAAGACAACCATCTAGCTACTGCTATGGACCCATAGTCCAGGGGTAGACTACTCACACATCACTCCGGAGGCGACCATGGCGGTGTAGAGTCCTTCGGGAGATGATTCCCCTCTCCGGCAGGGTGCCGGAGGCGATCTCCTGAATCCCCCGAGATGGGATTGGCGGCGGCGGCGTCTCTGGAAGATTTTCCGTATCGTGGCTCTCGGTACTGGGGGTTTCGCGACGAAGGCTATTTGTAGGCGGAAGGGTAGGTCAGGGGGCGTCACGAGGGGCCCAGGAGACAGGTCGGCGCGGCCAAGGGTGGGGTCGCGCCGCCTGCCCTCCTGGCCACCTCGTGGCCCCACTTCGTTGACTCTTCGGTCTTCTGGAAGCTTCGTGGCAAAATAGGACCCTGGGCGTTGATTTCGTCCAATTCCGAGAATATTTCCTTACTAGGATTTCTGAAACCAAAAACAGCAGAAAACAGCAACAGGCACTTCGGCATCTTGTTAATAGGTTAGTTCCAGAAAATGCATAAATATGATGTAAAGTATGCATAAAACATGTAGATATTATCAATAATGTGGCATGGAACATAAGAAATTATCGATACGTCGGAGACGTATCATGTATCTGACACTCAATGAGTAAAAACACATGAGTGATTATAGATCACAAATAATATGTACACAATCAGATGTCATGTGCTCTCAAAAATGTTATGAGCATGTACCAGAATGATTCATGTGATGATCATTGAAAAACAGTAAGAATATTCTTGAGTACTTAAGAAGAACCAAGGATATATATATAGTTTTGTATGGAGAAATGACAAACAAATCGCTGTAAAGTGTTGCACCGATATTTGTTTTGTCACATATGAAAATAAAATTTCAATCTCAAATTAGACTAAGTGTTGTTTAAAAGGTAGCACAATGAGCTAGAAGTTGTCTATGCTAGATTTAGAAGATTTCTAAATATTGTGACAGATTCTGCAAAATAAGATAGAGTATGTCATTGTTTTGACAATGACAAAGGATGTTAAAGTCAAGAGGTTTTTTGAGAACTTGGTGTAGTCCCGACAGAGTCAGAACTTTGAAGCTATATTGTGTGTGACAATATTAGTGACATATTTCAGACCGCGGAATTAAGGTTCCACCAAAAGACCAAACATATTTAATGCCGACTCATTTGGAAATTAGTGATGCGTTGTGACGCAAATGAATTACAAAATACATACGTTTCTGAGCGTGTCAGATCCGTTGACTAAAACCTCTCCCGTGAGCAATACATGATAAAGCACCGGAAGGCCAAGGTGTTATATCTTTACAAATGTAAACTAGATTATTGACTCTAGTGCAAGTGGGAGATTGTTGGAGATATGCCCAAGAGACAATAATAAAATGGTTATTATAATATATCTTTGTGTTTATGATAATGTTTACATACCATGCTATAATTGTATTAACCGAAACATTGATACATGTGTGTTATGTAAACAACAAGGAGTCCCTAGTATGCCTCTTAACTAGCTTGTTGATTAATAGATGATTAGTTTCATAATCATGAACATTGGATGTTATTAATAACAAGGTTATATCATTGTATGAATGATGTAATGGACACACCCAATTAAGCGTAGCATAAGATCACGTCATTAAGTTATTTGCTATAAGCTTTCGATACATAGTTACCTAGTCCTTATGACCATGAGATCATGTAAATCACTTATACCGGAAAGGTGCTTTGATTACATCAAACGCCACTGCGTAAATGGGTGGTTATAAAGGTGGGATTAAGTATCCGGAAAGTATGAGTTGAGGCATATGGATCAACAGTGGGATTTTTCCATCCCGATGACGGATAGATATACTCTGGGCCCTCTCGGTGGAATGTCGTCTAATGTCTTGCAAGCATATGAATAAGTTCATAAGATACCACATACCACGGTACGAGTAAAGAGTACTTGTCAGGAGACGAGGTTGAACAAGGTATAGAGTGATACCGATGATCAAACCTCGGACAAGTAAAATATCGCGTGACAAAGGGAATCGGTATCGTATGTGAATGGTTCATTCGATCACTAAAGTCATTGTTGAATATATGGGAGCCATTATGGATCTCCAGATCCCCCTATTGGTTATTGGTCGGAGAGAGTACTCAACCATGTCTGCATAGTTCGCGAACCGTAGGGTGACACACTTAAGGTTTGATGTTGAAATGGTAGAACTTGAAATATGGAATGGAGTTCGAAGATTTGTTCGAAGTCCCGGATGAGATCCCGGACATCACGAGGAGTTCCGGAATGGTCCGGAGAATAAGATTCATATATAGGAAGTCATTTTATGAGATTTAAAATGATCCGGAAGGTTCTACGGAAGGTTCTAGAAGGTTCTAGAAAAGTCCGGAAGAAATCACTAAGGAAGGCGGAGTCCCGGAGGGACTCCACCTCCCATGGCCGGCCAACCCTAGGAGGGGGGAGTCCACCTTGGTCTCCACCAAGGGGGCCGGCCAACCCCCCACATGGAATGGGGGAATCCCACCCCAAGTGGGATTCCCACCTTGGGTAGGTTTCCCTATCACATGGAAGGTTTTGGGTTCGGGTCTTATTCGAAGACTTGTAGTCCAACACTTGGGGCTTCCACCTATATAATGAGGGGCCAAGGGGAGGGGGCCGGCCACCCCAAGACCATAGCCTGGCCGCACCCCCTTAGTGGCCGGCCACCCCCTCCCAAACCCTAGCCGCCCCCTCTCTCCTCCAACGCTCCCGCACGCTTAGCGAAGCTCCCCCGGAGTTCTCCACCACCACCGCCACCACGCCGTCGTGCTGCCGGATTCAAAAGGAGACTACTACTTCCACTGCCCGCTGGAACGGGGAGGTGGACGTCGACTTCATCAACACCGAACGTGTGACCGAGTACGGAGGTGCTGCCCGATCGTGGCACCGTGATCAAGATCTTCTACGCGCTTTTGCAAGCGGCAAGTGATCGTCTACCGCAGCAATAAGAGCCTACTCTTATAGGCTTTGGAAATCTTCAAGGGTGAGTCTCGATCATCTCCTCGTTGCTACCGTCTTCTAGATTGTATCTTGGCTTGGATTGCGTTCTAACGGTAGGAAATTTTTTGTTTTCTATGCAACGAATCCCTACACATAAGCTATATGAGAAAGGGCTTCTGAAAACTAAAGACATGTACATGCTCTGTGGAATTGTGCATGCCAGAAGTTCACCAAAGCTTAATTTAATGAATAAAGACATGCAAATGCACGCATTTTTACTGTAACATCCTCACACATGGCTTTGTATCCAAAATATCAAACCGGTAACAAGGATGGACACTATGTTTATATTTTAACACACCCATGTGTGGCTGAGCGGCTCCTTTTACACCCCAACTTCTTCTTTATTTTTCGTTTAAATTGCATCTTTAAACTCAATATGTGTACCTCTAATCTGGTACTCATAACATGGCTCCATCTTAAGTACAAACATTACGATCCTCGGTTACTGCTGGCGCAAAGTTGACGTGGGAGTTAGAGATCTCTGTGGTGTAACTTTTCTTCAGGTCCCCGGCAACGGCGCCAGAAATTTGCTTGATGCGTGTGGTTGACATGTCCGTTGGGAACCCCAAGAGGAAGGTGTGATGCGCACAGCGGCAAGTTTCCCTCAGTAAGAAACCAAGGTTTAATCGGACCAGTAGGAGTCAAGAAGCACGTTGAAGGTTGATGGCGGCGGGATGTAGTGCGGCGCAACACCAGAGATTCCGGCGCCAACGTGGAACCTGCACAACACAACCAAAGTACTTTGCCCCAACGAAACAGTGAGGTTGTCAATCTCACCGGCTTGCTGTAACAAAGAGTTAACCGTATTGTGTGGAAGATGATTGTTTGCAGAAAACAGTAGAACAAGTATTGCAGTAGATTGTATTTCAGTATAGAGAATTGGACCGGGGTCCACAGTTCACTAGAGGTGTCTCTCCCATAAGACAAACAGCATGTTGGGTGAACAAATTACAGTTGGGCAATTGACAAATAAAGAGAGCATGACCATGCACATACATATCATGATGAGTATAGTGAGATTTAATTGGGCATTACGACAAAGTACATAGACCGCCATCCAACTGCATCTATGCCTAAAAAGTCCACCTTCAGGTTATCATCCGAACCCCCTCCAGTATTAAGTTGCAAAGCAACAGACAATTGCATTAAGTATGGTGCGTAATGTAATCAACAACTACATCCTTAGACATAGCATCAATGTTTTATCCCTAGTGGCAACAACACAACACAACCTTAGAACTTTCTATCACTGTCCCAGGTGTCAATGCAGGCATGAACCCACTATCAAGCATAAATACTCCCTCTTGGAGTTACAAGCATCTACTTGGCCAGAGCATCTACTAGTAACGGAGAGCATGCAAGATCATAAACAACACATAGATATAACTTTGATAATCAACATAACAAGTATTCTCTATTCATCGGATCCCAACAAACGCAACATATAGAATTACAGATAGATGATCTTGATCATGTTAGGCAGCTCACAAGATCCGACAATGATAGCACAATGGGGAGAAGACAACCATCTAGCTACTGCTATGGACCCATAGTCCAGGGGTAGACTACTCACACATCACACCGGAGGCGACCATGGCGGCGTAGAGTCCTCCGGAGATGATTCCCCTCTCAGACGGGGGTGCGGAGGCGATCTCCTGGATCCCCCGAGATGGGATCGGCGGCGGCGGCGCCGTCTCTGGAAGGGTTTCCATATCGGGGCTGTCGTGACGGGGGGTTGCGCTCCGGAGGCTTTAAGTAGGCGGAAGGGCAGGTCAGGAGGCGGCACGAGGGCCCCACACCACAGGGCCGCGCGGCCAAGGGGGGGCCGCGCCGCCCTAGGGTGTGGCCCCCTCGTGGCCCCTCTTCGTCTCTTCTTCGGACTTCTGGAAGCTTCGTGGCAAAATAGGACCCTGGGCGTTGATTTCGTCCAATTCCGAGAATATTTCGTTACTAGGATTTCTGAAACCAAAAAAAGCAGAAAACAAAGAATCGGCACTTCGGCATCTTGTTAATAGGTTAGTTCCAGAAAATGCACGAATATGACATAAAGTGTGCATAAAACATGTATATAACATCAATAATGTGGCATGGATCATAAGAAATTATCGATACGTCGGAGACGTATCAGCATCCCCAAGCTTAGTTCTGCTCGTCCCGAGCAGGTAAAACGATAACCCAGATAATTTCTGGAGTGACATGCCATCATAACCTTGATCATACTATTTGTAAAGCATATGTAGTGAATGCAGCGATCAAAACAATGTATATGACATGAGTAAACAAGTGAATCATATAGCAACGACTTTTCATGAATAGCACTTCAAGACAAGCATCAATTAAGTCTTGCATAAGAGTTAACTCATAAAGCAATAATTCAAAGTAAAAGCATTGAAGCAACACAAAGGAAGATTAAGTTTCAGCGGTTGCTTTCAACTTATAACATGTATATCTCATGGATATTGTCAACATAGAGTAATATAATAAGTGCAATAAGCAAATATGTAGGAATCAATGCACAGTTCACACAAGTGTTTGCTTCTTGAGGTGGAGAGAAATAGGTGAACTGACTCAACATTGAAAGTAAAAGAATGGTCCTCCATAGAGGAAAAGCATCGATTGCTATATTTGTGCTAGAGCTTTGATTTTGAAAACATGAAACAATTTTGTCAACGGTAGTAATAAAGCATATGTATCATGTAAATTATATCTTACAAGTTGCAAGCCTCATGCATAGTGTACTAATAGTGCCCGCACCTTGTCCTAATTAGCTTGGACTACCGGATCATCACAATGCACATGTTTTAACCAAGTGTCACAAAGGGTACCTCTATGCCGCTGTACAAAGGTCTAAGGAGAAAGCTCGCATTGGATTTCTCGCTATTGATTATTCTCAACTTAGACATCCATACCGGGACAACATAGACAACAGATAATGGACTCCTCTTTTATGCATAAGCATGTAACAACAATTAATAATTTTCTCATTTGAGATTGAGGATATTTGTCCAAAACTGAAACTTCCACCATGGATCATGGCTTTAGTTAGCGGCCCAATGTTCTTCTCTAACAATATGCATGCTTAACCATAAGGTGGTAGATCTCTCTTACTTCAGACAAGACGGACATGCATAGCAACTCACATGAAATTCAACAAAGAGTAGTTGATGGCGTCCCCAGTAAACATGGTTATCGCACAACAAGCAACTTAATAAGAAATAAAGTGCATAATTACATATTCAATACCACAATAGTTTTTAAGCTATTTGTCCCGTGAGCTATATATTGCAAAGGTGAATGATGGAATTTTAAAGGTAGCACTCAAGCAATTTACTTTGGAATGGCGAAAAATACCATGTAGTAGGTAGGTATGGTGGACACAAATGGCATAGTGGTTGGCTCAAGTATTTTGGATGCATGAGAAGTATTCCCTCTCGATACAAGGTTTAGGCTAGCAAGGCTTATTTGAAACAAACACAAGGATGAACCGGTGCAGCAAAACTCACATAAAAGACATATTGAAAACATTATAAGACTCTACACCGTCTTCCTTGTTGTTCAAACTCAATACTAGAAATTATCTAGACCTTAGAGAAACCAAATATGCAAACCAAATTTTAGCATGCTCTATGTATTTCTTCATTAATGGGTGCAAAGTATATGATGCAAGAGCTTAATCATGAGCACAACAATTGCCAAGTATCACATTACCCAAGACATTATAGCAATTACTACATGTATCATTTTCCAATTCCAACCATATAACAATTTAACGAAGGAGAAACTTCGCCATGAATACTATGAGTAGAAACTAAGGACATACTTGTCCATATGCTACAGCGGAGCGTGTCTCTCTCCCATAAAGTGAATGCTAGGATCCATTTTATTCAAACAAAACAAAAAACAAAAACAAACCGACGCTCCAAGAAAAGCACATAAGATGTGATGGAATAAAAATATAGTTTCAGGGGAGGAACCTGATAATGTTGTCGATGAAGAAGGGGATGCCTTGGGCATCCCCAAGCTTAGACGCTTGAGTCTTCTTGATATATGCAGGGGTGAACCACCGGGGCATCCCCAAGCTTAGAGCTTTCACTCTCCTTGATCATGTTGCATCATACTCCTCTCTTGATCCTTGAAAACTTCCTCCACACCAAACTGAGAACAACTCATTAGAGGGTTAGCGACAATAAAAATTAACATATTCAGAGGTGACACAATCATTCTTAACACTTCCGGACATTGCATAAAGCTACTGGACACTAATGGATCAAAGAAATTCATCCAACATAGCAAAAGAGGCAATGCGAAATAAAAGGCAGAATCTGTCAAAACAGAACAGTTCGTATTGACGAATTTTATCGAGGCACCAGACTTGCTCAAATGAAAATGCTCAAATTGAATGAAAGTTGCGTACATATCTGAGGATCACTCACGTAAATTAGCATAATTTTCTGAGTTACCTACAGGGGAAAACAGCCCAGATTCGTGACAGCAAAGAAATCTGTTTCTGTGCAGTAATCCAAATCTAGTATGAACTTTTCTATCAACGGCTTTACTTGGCACAATAAAACACTAAACTAAGATAAGGAGAGGTTGCTAAAGTAGTAAACAACTTCCAAGACACAAAATAAAAACAAAGTACTGTAGGTAAAAAACATGGGTTGTCTCCCATAAGCGCTTTTCTTTAACGCCTTTCAGCTAGGCGCAGAAAGTGTGTATCAAGTATTATCAAGAGACGAAGTGTCAACATCATAATTTGTTCTCATAATAGAATCAAAAGGTAACTTCATTCTCTTTCTAGGGAAGTGTTCCATACCTTTCTTGAGAGGAAATTGATATTTTATATTACCTTCCTTCATATCAATGATAGCACCAACAGTTCGAAGAAAAGGTCTTCCCAATATAATGGGACAAGATGCATTGCATTCAATATCCAAGACAACAAAATCAATGGGGACAAGGTTATTGTTAATGGTAATGCGAACATTATCAACTTTCCCCAAAGGTTTCTTTGTAGAATGATCAGCAAGATTAACATCCAAATAACAATTTTTCAGCGGTGGCAAGTCAAGCATATTATAAATTTTCTTAGGCATAACAGAAATACTTGCACCAAGATCACATAAAGCATTGCAATCAAAATCTTTAACCTTCATCTTAATGATGGGCTCCCAACCATCCTCTAGCTTTTTAGGAATAGAGGCTTCGCGCTCTAGTTTCTCTTCTCTAGCTTTTATGAGAGCATTTGTAATATGTTGCGTGAAAGCCAAATTTATAGCACTAGCATTAGGACTTTTAGCAAGTTTTTGCAAGAACTTTATAACTTCAGAGATGTGGCAATCATCAAAATTCAAACCATTATAATCTAAAGCAATGGGATCATCATCCCCAATGTTGGAAAAAATTTCAGCAGCTTTATCACAGCGATTTCAAATAGCTTTAGCAGCTTTCAGGCAGTTTCTCGCGCTTTGCATTAGAAGTGGAAACATTGCTAACACCAATTCTTTTATTATTATTAGTAGGAGGTGCAGCAACATGTGTAGCATTAGCATTACTAGTGGTGGTAATGGTCCAAACTTTAGCTACATTCTTTTCTTTAGCTAGTTTTTCATTTTCTTCTCTATCCCACCTAGCACGCAGTTCAGCCATTAATCTTATATTCTCATTAATTCTAACTTGGATGGCATTTGTTGTAGTAACAATTTTATTATGATGATTTTCATTAGGCAAAACTTTCAATTTCAAAAGATCAACATCAGCAGCAAGACTATCGACTTTAGAAGCAAGTATATCAATTTTCCCAAGCTTTTCTTCAACAGATTTGTTAAAAGCAGTTTGTGTACTAATAAATTCTTTAAGCATGGCTTCAAGTCCAGGGGGTGAACTCCTATTATTGTTGTAAGAATTCCCATAAGAATTACCATAGCCGTTGCCATTATTATAAGGATATGGCCTATAGTTGTTTCTAGAATTGTTCCGGTAAGCATTGTTGTTGAAATTATTATTTTTAATGAAGTTTACATCAACATGTTCTTCTTGTGCAACCAATGAAGCTAACGGAACATTATTAGGATCAATATTAGTCCTATCATTCACAAGCATAGACATAATAGCATCAATCTTATCACTCAAGGAAGAGGTTTCTTCGACAGAATTTACCTTCTTACCTTGTGGAGCTCTTTCCGTGTGCCATTCAGAGTAATTGATCATCATATTATCAAGAAGCTTTGTTGCTTCACCAAGAGTGATGGACATAAAGGTACCTCCAGCAGCTGAATCCAATAAATTCCGTGAAGAAAAATTTAGTCCTGCATAAAAGGTTTGGATGATCATCCAAGTAGTCAGTCCATGGGTTGGGCAATTTTTAACCAGAGATTTCATTCTTTCCCAAGCTTGAGCAACATGTTCAGTATCTAATTGTTTAAAATTCATTATGCTACTCCTCAAAGATATAATTTTAGCAGGGGGATAATATCTACCAATAAAAGCATCCTTGCATTTAGTCCATGAATCAATACTATTCTTAGGCAGAGATAGCAACCAATCTTTAGCTCTTCCTCTTAATGAGAAAGGGAACAATTTTAGTTTAATAATATCACCATCTACATCTTTATATTTTTGCATTTCACATAGTTCAACAAAATTATTAAGATAGGCAGCAGCATCATCAGAACTAATACCAGAAAATTGCTCTCGCATAACAAGATTAAGTAAAGCAGGTTTAATTTCAAAGAATTCTGCTGTAGTAGCAGGTGGAGCAATAGGTGTGCATAAGAAATCATTATTATTTGTGGTTGTGAAGTCACACAACTTAGTATTTTCTGGGTTGGCCATTTTAGCAACAGTAAATAAAGCAAACTAGATAAAGTAAATGCAAGTAACTATTTTTTTTGTGTTTTTGATATAGCAAACAAGATAACAAATAAAGTAAAACTAGCAACTAATTTTTTTGTATTTTGATTTAGTGCAGCAAACAAAGTAGTAAATAAAACTAAGCAAGATAAAAACAAAGTAAAGAGATTGAGAAGTGGAGACTCCCCTTGCAGCGTGTCTTGATCTCCCCGGCAACGGCGCCAGAAATTTGCTGCTGGCGCAAAGTTGACGTGGGAGTTAGAGATCTCTGTGGTGTAACTTTTCTTCAGGTCCCCGGCAACGGCGCCAGAAATTTGCTTGATGCGTGTGGTTGACACGTCCGTTGGGAACCCCAAGAGGAAGGTGTGATGCGCACAGCGGCAAGTTTCCCTCAGTAAGAAACCAAGGTTTAATCGGACCAGTAGGAGTCAAGAAGCACGTTGAAGGTTGATGGCGGCGGGATGTAGTGCGGCGCAACACCAGAGATTCCGGCGCCAACGTGGAACCTGCACAACACAACCAAAGTACTTTGCCCCAACGAAACAGTGAGGTTGTCAATCTCACCGGCTTCTTTGTAACAAAGAGTTAACCGTATTGTGTGGAAGATGATTGTTTGCGTAAAACAGTAGAACAAGTATTGCAGTAGATTGTATTTCAGTATAGAGAATTGGACCGGGGTCCACAGTTCACTAGAGGTGTCTCTCCCATAAGACAAACAGCATGTTGGGTGAACAAATTACAGTTGGGCAATTGACAAATAAAGAGAGCATGACCATGCACATACATATCATGATGAGTATAGTGAGATTTAATTGGGCATTACGACAAAGTACATAGACCGCCATCCAACTGCATCTATGCCTAAAAAGTCCACCTTCGAGTTATCATCCGAACCCCTCCGTATTAAGTTGCAAAGCAACAGACAATTGCATTAAGTATGGTGCGTAATGTAATCAACAACTACATCCTTAGACATAGCATCAATGTTTTATCCCTAGTGGCAACAAAGACAACACAACCTTAGAACTTTCTCGTCCTGTCCCGGTGTCAATGCAGGCATGAACCCACTATCGAGCATAAATACTCCCACTTGGAGTTACAAGCATCTACTTGGCCAGAGCATCTACTAGTAACGGAGAGCATGCAAGATCATAAACAACACATAGATATAACTTTGATAATCAACATAACAAGTATTCTCTATTCATCGGATCCCAACAAACGCAACATATAGAATTACAGATAGATGATCTTGATCATGTTAGGCAGCTCACAAGATCCGACAATGATAGCACAATGGGGAGAAGACAACCATCTAGCTACTGCTATGGACCCATAGTCCAGGGGTAGACTACTCACACATCACACCGGAGGCGACCATGGCGGCGTAGAGTCCCCCGAGAGATGATTCCCCTCTCCGGCAGGGTGCCGGAGGCGATCTCCTGGATCCCCCGAGATGGGATCGGCGGCGGCGGCCTCTCTGGAAGGTTTTCCGTATCGTGGCTCTCGGTACAGGGGGTTTCGCAACGGAGGCTTTAAGTAGGCGGAAGGGCAGGTCAGGAGGCGGCACGAGGGCCCCACACCACAGGGCCGCGCGGCCAAGGGGGGGCCGCGCCGCCCTAGGGTGTGGCCCCCTCGTGGCCCCTCTTCGTCTCTTCTTCGGACTTCTGGAAGCTTCGTGGCAAAATAGGACCCTGGGCGTTGATTTCGTCCAATTCCGAAAATATTTCGTTACTAGGATTTCTGAAACCAAAAACAGCAGAAAACAAAGAATCGGCACTTCGGCATCTTGTTAATAGGTTAGTTCCAGAAAATGCACGAATATGACATAAAGTGTGCATAAAACATGTAGATAACATCAATAATGTGGCATGGATCATAAGAAATTATCGATACGTCGGAGACGTATCAGTTACCAATCAGGTACTTCCGTAATAAAAGGCTAAAAACAAAAAGGTGCCATAATATGTAGTTCTATGCGGTTAAATGACAATAGTTCACATGCTAATTAAGAAAAGCTCAAATGTGCTAACACTTCATGATTATTTGTATACATTAAAACTATGCATGTCAGTGAAATGAGACCAGGATCCTTGCATCGAACAACTGAAAAAACAAGGGGTTATCTATTCATGAGAGAATTCTTTTAGGCATATATAATTCAAAGACGCTGCAACTTGTCGTAGCACATGCAAATAGTGTTAGCTTTTTTTTTGAGGAAAATAGTGTTAGCTTTTGAGAGTATATTTGAAACATTAACCAGTACTTATAGTTGTGAGTCTGTGATCAGTGGCAGAGTCTAGTGAGGCTATTTTTAGCATGAAAGGGGCTAATGCAGTCTTTTCTCCGTGAGTCATGGTTAAAGTGTAAATTCCTATAACTGTATGCAATCAGCAAGGAGAGAGTACTTAAGAATTATACAGAACTATAAGTATACAGAATCAATATGGTCAGTGTCCTTGTGTTATGGAATTGCAAATTACATGACACACACCTTTCAACACTTGAAATACTGTGTTATTGACATGAACAAAGAAGGCCCCTTTACCCAAAAGAAGACTGGTTGGAGCATTTACCAAGTTTCTGACAAGATTTGTTGCATCTTCTGATAACTGAAATGAAAAAAGCGGATACACATTAATGATATGTTGGTAAAGTTCAAAAAGGTTATGATGTAATAAAAAAATTCACGGCAAGCTGAATCATTTCATTTTAAGTTGTCACGCTAAGAAGTGGTAAACTTTGATTTTGCACAAGCCATAGAGGCATCAATTTTGGACCAGATGTACTATTATAATTAGCAATTGGTGTAACTGTTTGTCTATTGCACAGTACCACCTCCATCCCAAGGCTTAAGGTCTATATTTTTTTAGCAAGGATAATAGAACTAGCACGCCACACTTCCAAACGATAGTGATGAATCTCCTTGGACACGGCCTGGTGAAGCGTGGTGCCCTTCTCTAGAATACCATTTACCACAATGCAAGTGTTTGAAGTGGAGAGACCAAGTCCGAATACAATTGATATCCCACCAACCCTGACAAAAACCAATTGTTTCCATAAGCTACAAGAGAAAGGGCTTATGAAAATTAAATACATGTACATGCTCCGTGGAATTGATTATGCCAGGAGATTCATGAAAAGCTTAATTTGATGAAGAAAGACATGCAAATGGGCGCATTTATAATGTAACATCCTTCACATGTGGCTTTATCTCCAAAATATCAAACCAAGGCTGGACACTGGGTTTATATTTTAACACACCCATGTGTGGTTCTGTGGTTCCCTTTACCTGGAACTTCTTCTTTTTTTTCGTTTAAATTGCACCAATTAAGACTTGAACTCAATATCTTTTGCTCCTGAATGTACGATGTAATATTACATGTACCAGCATGTTCACAATGAATCTCAAGAGCATGACAAAACATGGACAAATACTCAGCATGCTTTGCCTCTTAAAAATAATGGATTGCCTCGAAAATGACTACTGCAAGGTAGTTGGGTTTAGCCACGCGCATGGATAATTTTTTGGCCATAAAAACTGTGTTTGAAACAGAACAACTGAAAATGTCAATATTTGGTGACCGCCTCGTTAGACACGGTGGTCATACTCATATGTTGGAAACTGGAACTATTGGAAGAAAAAAAAAGTCCGGTAGGTGCTATACACCACCCTGGCCGGTGTGGACTAGGTGTCGCACACCCCAGGATAGGTGTTGGGCCAGCCCAGCGTGTTTTTTTTTTTCTGTTTTACCTTTTTCTTCTATTTGTTTCTTATTTTTATTTTTGCCCTTTTAAAATTTCAATTTTGATTGTTTTCGAAAAATTTAAACTTTTAGAAATTTGATTATTTTTCGAATATGAATATATTTTAAGTTTCAAGATTTTGTAAAATTCGGTAAGAATAAAAAATTGATTATTATTTATATAAATATTTTATGAATTTAAATACATTTCCCGAATATGAATTCGAAAAATTTAAAAATTTTAAACATTTTTCAAATTTAAAGGTCTTTGAAAAACAAACAAAAAGCAGGAAAATCAGAAACAGAAAATGAAAAAAAAGGCCAAGCCTAATGGCCGGCCAGAGGTGTGCGGTGTACTTGGTAAGCACCGACCTGGTCAGGTCGGTGTATAGGATTTGCCGGCCTGGCATGGAAAATGTTTTGCGCGTTCAGTAAGCTTTCGTCAACTAGGACGGGCCGAGCCCACTACAAAACAAGGCCGGGCCGACACGAGGAAGGTCCAGGTAAAAACACGCCATGCAAAAACGCTACGCCGAGCTGGCGGCCTATGCTCCCTTCCGCTGCCTCCCCCATACGGATCCCCTAAACTCACCGCGCCGCCGCCGCCGCCACCACCACCGCCGCCGAAACCCACCTCCTCCCATGTCCCGCCGCCCTGCTCACCACCTCCTCCCGTTACTCCACCGCCGTCACCTTCACCGCTCCGTCCATCTCCCCTACACATCCGTACCCATTCCTCCCGACGCGACTCCCTCCACCTCCATCCCGTCCCCGCCGCCCCTTCACCCCGCGCCCTGGCCGCCGTCGTATTCCCCCACCTCCACCCCGCTCCCACCTTTCACGGCCTCCCACCTCCGCGCCGCCGTCTCCTCCCTCGCCGCCGCTCTGCTGGCTCTGCCCGACCCGGATCCCGACCCCGCGCCGGCCCTCCACGCCCACTCATTCCCCACCCTCCTCGCCGTCTCGCCGCTCGCCTCGACGGAGCTCCTCTCCCTCCTCCGCCCCAAGCCCTTCCTCGGCCTCGCGGTCTTCTCTTTCCGCCGCGCGCTCTCGCCGCCGCCCACGCTCCCGGAGTTCTCCCTCGCCATCTCGCTCGCCAGCCGCGCCCGCGACCCCACCACGGCGGCCAGCATCTTCGCCGACGCCTCCACCGCCTACTGCCCCGACCTGCCGCTCTACAACGCGCTCATGTCCGCCTACATGCACAGCGGCCTCGTGAACCGCTGCATCGAGGCCTTCCGCGCGCTGCAGCGCGACCCGCGGTGCGGCCCGCCCAGCGCCGACTCCTACAACATACTCATCGCCCTCTTCGGCCGCTCCCTCCTCGTCGATCACATGGAGGCCACGCTCCAGTCGCTGGATGCCTCGGGACAGTGCCGCACGGTTGGCACGTACAATGCGATCATCGCCGGGTACCTCACCGCGTGGATGTGGGACAGAATGGAAGCAGTTTTCAGTGAAATGATGTCAGGTGGTCAAGTTAGTCCAGACACCACTACGCATTTGCTGATGCTGAGAGGGTACGCGCATGCCGGGAAGATTTATAAGATGGAGCAGGCTTACCAGCGTGCTCGTGAGCATGCTGGCAAGGTTGATGTGGTGCATATTCGTGCAATGCTATGCGCGTACTGCAAGTTTGAACATGTGGATAGGATTCAAAAGATCGAGAAGTTGCTTCAGAAGCTGCGTCCTGACGATTACAGGCCCTGGCTCAACGTGTTGCTGATTAGGGTGTATGCCAAGGAGGGGCTGGTTGAGGGGATGGAAAGAAGGATCACTGAGGCGTTGGAACGCAATACCACTGTCTGCACAACGCAGGTCATGCGGTCCATCATAACCAGCTATTTCCAGTCTGATGCCGTCGATAGACTCGCGCATTTTGTCCGACAGGCTGAGGAGGCCGGGTGGAAGCTATGCCGGAGTTTGTACCACTGCAAGATGGTCATGTATGGAAAGCACCACCGGCTCGCAGAGATGCACGGGGTGTTGGATGAGATGGAGCATTTTAGGTTTGACCGGACAAAGAAGACCTTTTGGATCATGCACAAAGCATATAGGAACTGCGGAATGGATACTGAGGCTGATACTGTACTTGGCATGATGTGGAAGCACGGTTTTGGAGCCCCAAGCGACCTATTTGTTCAATGACATGTAAGTAGACCCTCTATTTCTATTGTGCTGATTGCTATTCATAAATGTGTGTTCTTTTTGCATAAATTGGTATGATTTCACGGCCGACTTGTAAGCTCAGATTTACATAACTTGGGCAAATAGGGACAAAGACACATCTAGAATTAAACTATGGTATTAGTGCAATTATTGTGTAGAAGAAATAAGGAATCTCTATATACTGTTCAGAAGCACTGCAAGCCTCATCCATTTAATGGTGTTTATCCTCTACCGTCTGAGGTTATTCAAGCAATCTTTGATGGAGAATATGCATGTTCTCAGCTGCTCACCCAGCGATAACAGGGGAAAACATGCCTTCATATTTGAACCATAAATTATGGTGGTTCGTGTCGAAGGTAGTTGGTATCACAATACAACCAGAATTTTACTGTGAACAAAATGATGCATGAATCATTGATTTACATTCTTGTTCTACAATATCTCATCTCCCATGTTTACATGTATACCGTGTACTGTTACATCATAACTTGCGGGAGTTAGGTTTCAGTGTTTAGACTTTAGAGATGTTTTTTGCTGCACTGGTATTTTTATACCCAACAAGTGCATACATAATTACATATGTGGGTAGAAGCTTTTCTTAGCTAATTTCATCCGCAGTTATAACATTTCTGTATTTTACTACTTATTGTAGGAAATATCTTGTTATGTGTAGTTGGCTGTTGATCCGTGTTGGTGTTTTACTGTTTTTTATTTTAGTTCTTTGTTGTAGCATATATTTGAGCTTTAAGTTGTTGGAGTTCTTGATTTTGCAAACTTGTTGCATATAACCTACAAAAACATTGGGCTACAATTGCACAGCTGAGAGAGTCTGTGTTGATTGACTACACAAAGCAATACACTAATGGGATGTTCAGTTTGAGAAACTGGAGGGTGATTGGATCATCTGGTTTTAGCTTATTTGTTTTGAGGAGCAGAATGGTTCCTCCATCGCTGCCTCAGCCCAGACAAGGCCATTCTTCCAAAATTCATCAGATAATTCCATGATTGACCAACCCATCCTAGGGTGAGTACTCCCGCAAACAAAACACCCTATAATGCTCCATTTGAATCATTGTCTGCAAGTGGTTACCAAGCCAATATCAAATGTCATAAAAAGACCTATTTATATAATTCCATGATGGACTGACCCATCCTAGGGTGAGTGTTCCCTCAAACCAAACACCCTAAAAATACTCCCTTTGAATCATTACCAGCAATTATTACCAAATCATATAAAATGACATAACAAGACCTAGTTATATTCATTAAAGAGTGGATAACATTGCCATCATTAATGGATATATGAAGTGAAATTAGTATGTGTTCACAAAGATTTGTTCCTTCACTTGTCTTGGGAAGGAATGGACCCTACTGTGGTAGATTAACCAGTCGTACTATACAAATTGTCCAACTTATAAAGAAATGTGAAATGACTGTCGGTTGTTTGGAACTTTGGATTATCAACAACAGTAAACAGTTAATATAATGAAAACTCCATGTTGGGGAATACAAGAGTATGTGCCACATGTGGTTCATTTTCACAAAGTTAGTAATTTCTGGATACTGACAACATATGTTAGTTGAAAAGTCTGGTAAAATAAGCTAAATTGTGTCCAAAATAAGCAAACAATTGCTCTCCGAGTATTTTAACACTCTGTCAAGACTTAACTTCTACTAGCCTCAGTAGCCCATGTTTGAAGTTTAAACTCAGCTTTGTCCATAAAGAATTAAAGATATGCCTGAACAGGTTGCTGAGTCACACATTGTTAGTTTCGCAAAAAAAAAAAAGAGTCACACATTGTTAGTGAGGTATAAGAAGAGATGTAAACCCCAGTTATATCTCAAAGAACTGCATGCTTATCCAGCTTATATTACTTTTTGTTTAATTTTGCAGTACCTAAAAAAAATGTTCACCTCAAGGTTGCAAGTGTTGTTTGCATCTTTTGATTCAAGCCCCACTTTTGTGGACATACTTTTGGTCTTTTCCCTGTATTGGACCTGGCGTTGACTTTAATCCCATACAGTTCCCAAATTGATGTAATATAAATGCATGATCCCATGCTTCTTATGGACGAACACAGTTGCTTTCCTCAAGAAAGCACTTAGATGAAAGCTTGGATTTTTTTTCAAAGAAGGAAATAGGTTGAGGAATAATTGGTGTAGATCCGCGATAAATCTTAAGGTTTGTTTTGGTGTACATGGGGGATACAGAAATGATATATTTTCTGCAGCAAGTAGAAGAACAAAATGAAAAGACTAACCACAACATCACTATACACCGAAAACTTGCCCATTTGTTTTTAATCTCCATAGCTTTTTAGTGTCTGGAGGTAATTTGATGTTAAAATGGACATTTAGTATGCATGATATGTGTTATGGGCATTTTTTTTTCTTAGAGCTGCAATGTGCATAATTCTTATTGTACACACGCCTTTAGCCCAAATAGGCTGAAATTCTCGAATAGGATATGTATATTTTGATAACTACTTCCTCCATCCCAAAATATAAGGCATCTAAGGATTAGTCAAAAGTCAACGTTTTTAAAGTTTTACCAAGTTTATGCACAAAAATATAAACATTTACAGTACTAAATAACATGAATAGAGTCACCATAAAATATATTTTCTTAATATGTCCATTCGATACTATAGATGTAAATATAATTTTCTAAATATTTGGTCAAAGTTAGTAAAGTTTGACTTTTGACTAGTCCTTAGACGCCTTATATTTTGGGACGGAGGGAGTATTTAGCAGTGTTTGGTAATGTAACACTGGTACTTCCTCCGTTCTTAAATACAAGGCCACTTTGCTTTTTAAGACAAACTTTCACTAATAATTTGGTTAACCAAATATGATGTGCATGTCATTTAAAATTATAACATCGGATGCACATTTCAATGAACTTTCCAGTGATATACTTTTAAACTACGAAGCACCTATACGGTGAGACAGATACGGCGATACGGGATACGGCAATTTCTAGAAACAACAATACGGTGATACGGCGAATATACATATAAAATTAATGAAATGCTATGCAATGCCTTGTGAAGTCAAAGAATAATTGAGGCGGCGGAGGAGAGAACGATTCCAGGTTGCGGGGAGGCGATTCTAGATGACGGCGAGTGACTCCAGATGGCGATGGTGGCGGTGCGCTCACTCCTGAGGCCTCAATCCAAACCACTTCCATGGTTAATCAAGCAAATAGATAGATAGCGCACTGGCTATTAGGGTCACTAGTGGGCTTTGGTTGGGGTTCCCAACGTTCCTGTGTCCTAGCCGTGTCGATGATGTCCCTGGCGGTGTATTGGTGGTGTATCGGTATTTTTGTCTTTCTTTCTAAAATCGGCAAAAGCCGATACTCCTGGGATACGTGTATCGCCCATGTATCGAGGTATCCGAGTATCGGAGTATCGGCGGAATATTATACGCGGACACGGCAGACTTTGAAGTATCGGTGCTGGGCAGCTTTTAAATGACATATAACTTATATTTGGTTAATTAAATCATTAATCAAAATTTGACACAAAAAACGGTGTGGCCTTGTATTCATGAACAGAGGGAGTATGTAAAATTGTAAAGATATTCATGAAATGTGACAAGGTTTCTTGTAAGGATGTGTGTCAGACTGTCAGTACTTATGGGTTGACGCGTCTCAGCGGAGGTGGTTTAACTATACGTCAGGGCGGTTGCCCCGGATTTAGCTGCAGTGGTTGTGGTCTACGGGGCGGTTTGTCTTGTGCAGCTTGGGTTGCGGGCGTCTGGGTCCTGCGGCGTTGCTGCTCGAGCGGTAGAATGTCGGGGTGGCGATCCGGGAAGGTGGTGTTGGCGGTCTGCGCTGGGCTTGACAGAGCAGGCGGATGCCAGGCGGCGTCCCAAATTTTTTTATGGTGTTGAGAGCGTTAACCTCGTGTTGTGTGTGAGAAGAGGTTTCTTAGTCTATGTTGGTTGTCGACGTGTCGGCGTCGCATTGGCACAGTTCCTCTGTTGGGTCGGCTTCTTCACCTATATTGTAGCATCCTGTGCCTGCTCCTCCCATAGCAGGCATGTCGTCTTCTCTCCACATAGGTGGGAGGTTGTCTGGTATCGGCGAGCATTCCAGATGTATTTTGTGTTTTCAGCTGTGTCGTTGGCACTTATGTGTTTGCACCCGGTGGTGCTGGTTTTTGAGTGGGCTTCGCCCTGTTTTTATCGCTGTTTGCCTGGTTTTACGTTGATTAACTTGACAAGTATTTTCTTCTGAATTAATGAAAAAGGCAAACACTTTTGCCTCGTTTAAAAAGCATCATGGTACCAAACTGTGTTTTATGGTTACTACCTTGCTGGTCAGATTTAAATCTCAACACATGAACAGTTGGTTGTAATAAAGTAAGTCGGAACTAAAATACAATGACTGCATGGACTGAAGTAGTTGTGATGTTCACGGAATGTGTATTAGTACATCCTGAGTGCAGGCACTGAACGATATGTAATGACTAGTAGTTTTGCATCTGACATTGAAGTTTAAGTTTGTATATTGCACTTAACTTGGTAAAAGTGTCTGACCATGATACATTTGCAGGATTTATCTGCTCCACTCATTGGGGAATTTCAAGTTTTGCTCTCTGACAAGGTATCTGAATGCAATGTGAGTCTGTTAACATCATATGCTGCTCAAAAAAGTAAATTGCTCCACATGGAAGCCTAGAACTCAGAAGTACCCTGAAACAACTAAGACATGGGGCATTGTATCCCCTAAAGTTTAGGGCCGACTGAGGTTGATATAAACAAAGTGCTCTTTGGATACATGGAAGCTGCTACATTCCTGCCCATCTTTGTTCTGCATATAGCAGTTAAAATGTGGATCCGAACTACCACCGTTTGCGCTGATCAAGAAAATACATCAAGTCTACATGACATGATGGAGCCAAAGGAAAATCAAACACAAGGTTTGCTGTGCATCCCTACTTGGTGGTGAAAGCTCATCCCTGATGGCAAAGGCAATCTGAGGTGCCTGCTCGTTTTGTATTGCATTGTCAGAGTGGTGACTGCTTTGTAATCATGGTCAAAAGCTTCTCCGGTTTCACCTGTGTGTTTGTTGAAGCTCACTGTGCACTCTGAGGACGCTGCTTTGTAATACTGGCAGGCAACCTCGCAATTTTGGAGCACTCGGTTAATAGCTTGCAGGGCAGTAATGAACAAGAAAGCATTTTGACGATCTAGCTCTGGCAGCAGGCCAAGTGGCTTGGTTGCACGAACGTCTGGGCATTGTCTGTCATGTTTAAAGAAGGAACAGAGCGCGTGGGGTACAACTACAGATCTGCATATACTTTTGTTCAGAACATCGTTGCGGTGCCAAGGCACTTATAATGTAACTCCATTTTCCTTTCTGTTTCGTTTTCCCACTAATAATTAACAGATGCACCAATTTTTTGACATGCGTGCAATGATTCTTTTGGCACCACAGAAGTTGTGCTCAGCGGAAAATATAGTCATCAACTTTGTCATGTAGTCTGTTGGTTGCATTGTGTATCGCATCGAGCTATCACCTTCTGCAGCTAGAAATAATTGTAACGCTGTTGCGTGAAGTATCGCCTTCAGATTGGAATCCAAAATGTTCTGATCCGTTTGGCTTCTTCAAATCTCGCTCTGATATGATCTTGTCTTCTTTTATTTGGAACATCCAATTTGCATTCCTGTAAACAGTTCCATGTTTCTGCCAGGAAATAATAATTGGCATTACCTGAAAAGCTGAACGGAGACAGATTTTCTCTGATGGATCTGATCCAGTTTAAGATACAGTACGTCAGTAGTGATTATAGATCTTGGTGGTTGAGTTGATTTGCTCTGCGTGTGGATTATCAGGAGTCAACGAACTCAAGTGTTGGCAACCAACAGGCAGTTTACCATCATAGATTATGCAGCAACTTTTGACATGCATGCAATGATTCTTTTGGCACCATACAAGTTGTAGTCGGCAGAAAATATAGTCGTCAACTTTGTCATATTGTTGTTAGTTGCAATGTATATCGTGCATCCAGGTATTACCTTTCGCAGCACAAAAAATTGTAAACTGTTATGTCAAGTATTGCTTTCAGATTGGAATCCAAAATGATCTGATTCGCTTGGCTTGTGCAGTTCTGGCTCTGTACTGTTGTGACCTGGAATGCATCAGTAAGATACGGTCTTGTCCTCTTTTATTTGGAACATCCGACTCTCGTTCCTGTAAGCAGTTCCATGTTTCTTATGTTAACTCTTCCGTCAGGAAATAATGATTGACATTGCTAGAAAAGCTGAATGGAGAAAGATTTTCTATGATGGATCTGATCCAGTTTAACATACGTAACTAGTGACTACTGATCATAGATCTTGGTGGTTGGGTTGATCTTGTCCGCGTGCGGAATATTAGGAATCAGTAAACATCGTTGCGGTGCCAAGGCATATGCAAGGTTTTCAGTATTAGGATATAAGGCAGCATCTTTTTTTTGTCAGTGATATCGTATCTTAGTAATACAATACTGTGCAATTTGTATTTTAAATAAGAATGTATGTATATATTATAAATATCGCTTGAATTTAATTATTAATTTTAAATTCTAGCATATTTTATGTAATTTTCTTTACGAGCCTACGAACAAAAGATTGGGGCCCATATACTTCGAAGCCAGTAGACAAAAATGGCTTGATGACCGCTTTTTTCATGTACATACTCCTTTTTAATGTCCATCTCTCCCAAATAAATGGAAGCTCTGTTATTCAAGAAATTAGTTCATCTTGCGACTCTAAGAAACCATTTTCCTTTTGCTTACCATGCCTTCGCGTCCTTATTTTTTTTTTTTCGAGGGTACGCCAATGGCGTACCAAATCTTTATAGAAGAAAGCAAGGTGTCATATACAAGAGGCCTACCCAACGTCTGCGAACAGCGAAGGCGGCAACTCCACACACACACACACACACACACTAGGCCTATTCTCTCGCAAATTGGTACTCCTCTCCTCTTTTGGCAAGCCTCCAAAGGCCAAACTCCTCCTTGATATGAATCAACATCTGGGCGGTAGAGAATTGCAGGTTAGTGTTTCCAAACACTCTAGCGTTGCGTTGTTTCCAGATCTGCCACGCGATGAGGATCACCAGCGTGTCGAAACTATTTCTATCCCTTCTCCTCACCAGATCTCTAGCCGAAGACCACCAAGACTCCAAAGAACTGTCCCTGTTAGGCTCCACAATGTTCAGCCCTGCAGCCGTGATACAACCGAACCACACCTGACGAGCATACGGGCAGCGCATGAGCACGTGATCCAGGTTGTCCTCATCCTGAAGGCACCAGTAACAAGCCGCCGATCGATCTTGCAATCCATGTCTGTGCCTTCTATCTGAAGTCCAAAGACGATATCTCAAAGCAAGCCACACAAAAAATTTGCATTTTGGTGGTGCGAATGAGTGCCAGATGGGTTTATACATGCTGAACTCTTCCTGCCCCAAACAGAGCATCCTGTAGGTGTCCTTGGCTGAGTAGGCACCCTTGATCGATCCAGGCCAGGTGAATCTGTCCGGCCTGCTAGCATCCCTGTCAACTAGCTCGATCTCATCCCAAAGCCTGATGCATTGTGCCCAGCCTTCAACTGACAGCTCCGGACCAAGGTCACGAAGCCAACTGTTATCAAGGAGCGCGTCCGCCACAGTCCTCGAATTTTTCCTTCTAGTGTTCACCGAGTCAAAGGCCAGTGGTGCAATATCCTCCAAGTGTTCACCTCCACAGTCGCGTCCTTATTTTTTACATAAGGATGGAATCGTATGGTATCGACTTTGTATCGGATACTAAATATGCTATGATACATATAAGATACTACTATATTAAGATATTAGCATGATAAGTATCGTAAAAATCACAAGATATTACGATACGTGTCCTGATAACTTGCTTACATCTAATTTCATTTTCAGGCCAGCAGGCAGCGAGATGCACCAATTTTTTGTGGTACTCGGCAGAAGATATAGTCGTTAACTTTGTCAAATCATCCATTGAGGTATTACCTTTCGCAGCACAAGTAATTGTAAGCTGTTATGTCAAGTATTGCTTTCTGATTAGAATCCAAAATGATCTGACTTGCTTGTCTTCGGCAGTTCTTGCTCTGTGTACTGTTGTGACCTGGAATGCATCATCATATATTTTAAACATCCAACTCTCGTTCCGGTAAACGTTTCCATGTTTCTTCTGGTAAACTCTTCTGTGAGAAAAATAATTGGCATTACCAGAAAAGCTGAATAGGAGACATATTCTCTGATGTATCTGATGCAGTTTAACATACGGTCAGTAGCACATCTTTTTTTGGCTGGGTTGATCTGGCCTGCGTGTGGAATATTAGGAGTCGATGGACTCAAGTGTTGTGTACCATGCATCGAGGTATCAGCTTTCAAAGCTACACATATTTGAAGTTGTTGTCTGAAGTTTTGATTTCTGATTCTTTATTTTTAAAACGGAGCAAAACAGCTTTCCCCATCTCATTAATTAACAAAATTTAAGTTTTTTTTACAAACCGAGCAATGCTCGGGATACCAAACGATCACTCTCTCATGGCAGGATAGATCCCAAGTGCTTAGCGCCCGCTGAGCTCTAAAGGGCCACCTCTCCCTTAATTTTGGTTTAAACAACAAAAGGCATAGTGTAAACATTGCGAAAAACACGCGCTTTCACTCATTCCAAATCTCTCACGAGACAAGCATGATGAGCGAAGCGAAGAAATTCCATCTAGTTCCATGAAGAACAGTCACCAATCCTCCACCGTGTCGAAAGCATCCAATACAGACGTGTCCATAGAGGTATCCAAGCTAAGAAATGATAGAGTTCCATCTATGTTTGGAGTAGCGAAACTTCAAGAGGAAGTGTGCCGCGGATTCCGGCTCCCCTTTTCATAATTGACAATCACCACAATTAGGCCACCCGCGTCTTTGGAGGCGATCGACTGTCTATCTCGGTTTGAAGAATGAGAAATGAAAAATGAAAAAAGTTTGCATTTAGAAGGGACACAATTTTCCCATGCAGTCGCCGCCGTGTAGGATCTTGAAGCCGTGATTTTCCAAATGATATCATCCAAGACTTCCTGATTAAGATGAACCTTGCCCAAGGATCCAAAAACTCGGTAATTTGGCGGATGGTGATACCACCTTCAATGTTAATATTGGAAATCCAAAAACCATGGTGAATGCCTTTCTTGATCGTGAAGTTTTTCCTGAGATATCAAAGATGGATGCAGAGATGTCATTTGGCTTCATACCTCCAAACCATGGCGCATGCCAAAAAATCGCAATACGCCCATTCCCATTCTCGATGGTGATGGTGGTGGCCACATAGAAAAACTCTCCATACCCACCTCTTTTTAATGGGAGATAATCATGAATCAACCTTTAAGGGTCTTGCCAACAAAGTCAAACCTACCAGAGCCTCAATGTCTGCGCAAACTTGTCAAGATGAACGATGTCATGACCACCCCCCCTAACTTTTAATAAAATCACAAGAGATTACAAAAAAAACACCACGTGTTTCCATACAATAAAACTTGGTCGAGGAACAATTTTTCATTAGACGCCATCTATTTTTAAAAAATTATCAAACATTTACACCAAAGATAATTATGTATTTGCAACATTTGACAAAATTCCGAGAAAAAACACAATTTGTAGCAAACACTCAGAAACACATTGCAACTTCTTGTATGTTATTTCACAACGAAACTCATTCAATTTTGTTATATTTTTAAATCACTCAACATAAGATAAATAGAGTTTGTAGCAACACACATACATGAGTTTGTAGCAATTTGGACACAAACACCTAGGATAGTTTCCGCATCTCGCGTGCGCTTTCACAAGAAAACACACATGAGTTTGTAGCAATTTTAACACAAATGCAACAACTGAAATCCGCGGAAAAACTAACCTTGTGCAGCAGCACCGACCTTGCCGGATCGGGCTCCCAACTACTAATCCGGAACGTAGATCACAACATTTCTTTGGCATACACCAAGAACCAGCGGCATCTCACTCGAATTTTGGAACGAAAAACCGACGTTTATAAAATAATGGTATAAGTATAGATCAAAATTCCAATTAGTTATTTGACATTTTTTAGCACGGCAAATAGAGAAATAAAACAGTGCGTAGCTAGTTAAGTGTCACGCTAAAGTTCATTAACTTTTTGGTGGACAAATGATTTTCCAATTAACCTTCCGTTGGCCACCTGATACCTTGTCCGTGCCCACCCAAAAAAAATACGTATCTCTCAAGCTTTAAGGTACCTGGAGGAACGACAAGCGATGTGATATGGATTACAAGTGTCCCACGCCCTGATTGTGGAATCCAAAATGATCTGATTCGTTTGGATTCTGCAGTTCTTGCTCTGTACTCTTGTGACCTGGAATGCATCAGGGAGATACGATCGTGTCCTCTTTTATTTGGAACACCCAACTCTCTTTCCCGTAAACAGTTGAATGTTTCTTCCGATGACTCTTTATGTCGGGAAATAATAAAAGCCGAATGGAGACAGATTTTCTCTGCTGGATCTGATCCAGTTTAACATACTACAGTACGTCAGTAGTGATCATAGATCTTGGTGGTTGGGTTGATCTGGTCTGCGTGTGGAATATTACGAGTCAATGAACTCAAGTGTTTGCAGCTAACTAACGTAGACGGTTTACCTTCATGGATTATTTGCCAGATGGTACATTTTTGCCTTGTAATCATGCCACTGGCCAAGCGTCAGAGTCTAGGAGCTGTGCCTGAACCCTCTCGTCATTAAGCTAAAAGCTGAGAGTTGGAGTTCACGAGCTGTGGTCGTGACGGATGAGGTCAACGCTCGCGATCACCATAATTCCTCTCACATCGATCGTCCAGCAACGGACTGAATTTGGCCACAGACGACGACCCTTTGTTGCCCACACTATTACCCGTCTAATCCTGCAGTACAGGCGGAACATCACAGCTCACATCCTTGGAGAAGATCGCTCGCAGGATGTGAGACAGTGAGAGCGCCAAGCAAGCAATCATCGTCCTAAGATATTATTTGGGCGGGCGGGAGTGCGAACACGCCAGCCTTGCCTTGATTCCTTTCCAGCTTACTCCTGGACATGGCTGCCGTCCGAAACTGGAATGCTGTTTCATCAGCGTCTATGGCTTCTCCTCACGAGACGACAACTGTGATTCCAGAGGTAGGTTAGCATGTCGTTGTGGTGGTGGCGATGGAATGAATAGTTGTGGGATGGCAATTGCATTGCCGCCTGTTGGCTCTATATGGTTACAAGATTCTTTTAGCAGAACTCAAACGCATGTAATACTGGTGCTGAGAGATTCATCTCCAACAAATTTTTTTTTTGAAACGAGGCAAGACTTGCCATTTTCATTAATAGAGAATAATAGGTGATCAGTTTTGTTAACGAAAAACCGACCAAAAACCAGTACAAACACCCATGCCGACCGCCATGGAACACGACCGTCGCATGGGCACACACAACCACCCTGGCAACCCACCGAAGGTGCACAAACACCACCAAGGCGAAGATCGTCGTCGAGGTTGCTTACCGGCGTCATCGTCATCACTCCGCACCCGCAGCGCCCGACTTCCCTGAAGAAGCGATCACCAAAGAAGACCTTGCCGAAGCGGCACCGCGAGGCTCAAGCTGGCCAATGCCAAACAGGGGCTCCTCGTGTAGGGGAATGCAGCTCCGACTCGGATGACGAGCTCCGGCGAGGGGATGCACAAGACCCGCGCCGAAGGTGAACTTCACCTGGACCGCCCCTTGCAGGTCATCGTACACCGCCAAAGAGAAGACCTCGAAGAACATGGCAGCTCCGACTCCACAACAACGGAAGACCAGCATGGAGGAAACTCGGACACGCCGGGCCAAGCCGACTACAAGGTCTTGCCGCGACCAAACCATCACTCTTCAACGCCATCGTTGCCACAAAATCCGCCACACGGAACACCGACATCGCCGGTTGGACACCTGCCAACCGCGAAGTTGTGTGCGTCCAGCCCAAAGGAAGTGCAGATGTGATCGAGGTCTTCTAGACGACGCCCCAAAGGAGGTAAGCGACGTGAGACGACGCCCATCGCCCGACCCAACAGGGCCAAAGCTTTCACCCGAAGAGCCTGATCCGAGCTTGGAGGCCGAGGGAGCTCCACGACAGTGCCTCCAACGAGGGAACAACCCCCGCGGCCGCAGCCACAGCCGGTCGGACATAGCCGGGCAGACTTTCGCCCGGAACTTCAAGGCCACCATCCCCACGCAACTGGCCGAAGCCAGCCTACAATTCCACTGGCCCGCACACACCTGCAACCACGACCGCGCCATCGCGAAGCAGGGCCACCACAGACCTCGCCGCCGACGAAGTCGACGGGCCAGATTCTGCACGATCTGGCGACCACCTCCAGGGCGCCGTCGACGACCAGCAACAGCCAGCAGGCCGCCAGCCCCGCACAAAGGAACCACATAGCAGGAGGGGGGTCGCCACCCCACCCCATCGCGACAAGCCACAACCACAGGGCTGTCGGGGTCGATGCCGCCGGGCCGGTGCAGGGGAGCCAGAGCTCAGCCACCGAAGGTCGAGCAGAGGAGTCCACGACGCGCGAGGGGGGCTCCAGGCCGCTAGGAGCCGCCGGACCGGGGCCGAGCCTCCCCAATCGGAGTAGAGTCGCCGCCCCAATCCGCGATTGCAGCGCGGCCGCGTGGGAGAGGCCCCGCCACCGCCGTCTTCCATACGGGCTTAGCCCGATGAAGTCATCCGGCGACGGCGAGGAGGGGTGGAGCCTAGGGGCTGGGGTGGCGGCGGCGGGTTAGGTTTCCCCCGAGCCGCCCCTAGAGACGACGCGGGGATCGAGTTGTAGAATATGATCCATCTCCAAAAATTGGTATTAGAGCGAGAATATCGTTGAGGCCATTGCTCACGGCGGTGTCGGTGAATTCCATGCGAGGTGAAGGTCGACAAAACGGAGCGGAGGTTGCTGGTGGTGTGATTCCGCTAGCAGCCGGCATAGGCGGACCCAACAAAATTTTGAAGCCTGGACAAACAAGCTTAGTGTGCTAAATTTTTATCAAATATATATAAAATTGGGGTGAAAATAGGCTTGCCGTCCGGTCGGAAGTCTGGGCGGCTGCCCGTGCAAAAGGCATGGTAGATCCGCCTATGGCAGCCGGTTGCGGTGCAATGCTGCAAAGAGGATGGTGGTGGGAGGCCGCTACAAGAAGATGATGTCGAGATGCCGTTACGGAGATGGTGGTGCGATGCCGTGTGAGGCTGCAACAAGGACTAGGTGTGAAGCCGGTGGTGATGCCATCTTTGCATGATGTCGGTGGGATGCCGATAGACAAGTGGATGTGATACCGCGTCCTCCGATGGTGTTGCCAGTGCTTGCGGCAAGATGAGCTGATGTATGGGGTAGCAAGGTGTGTCGATTGATGTTGTGAAGGTCGGTGTTGGCCACATCAGGTCGTTTTCGCCATGGACGGCAAGACGGCCGCGTGATAGACGTTCCTCGAAATAGGCTTTCGCCCCGCTATATTAACATAGCACACATGCCAAAGACGTTCAACAGACGTCGTTCATGGCAAAGAGCTTACATGCCAGCCTTTGGTTCGATCTCGGCGAGCAGTCATCCGACTCCACTGTTCGCCGGAAACCGCCCGGCGGCGAGGGGGTTGCTGGTCCGGATGAATAAAGGTGGTTGTCTTATGGCTCCTCTTATGCGAGGATGATGACCTTCTAGTGGCCGGTTCTTCTTCATGTGGCCGGAGTGATGAATTTTGGAAGGCTATACCGACGAATGTAACACTGTACCTTATGCTTAGAGTTTGTTGAATTGGATGGTATTTGGTTGTGCGCATCATTGTTTTTATTCCGACCATTTGATTCTGGAGGGAGCGGCGTGAAGCTCTGTTATGTGTTGCCATCACATGACATTATGGTCCACGCTAAAATCAGAGACAAAGAATATCATAAAGATCGGATTGGCAACACAGAGTTTTATCTTTCAGGATGAAAATTTAAGTTCTGGCGTTAATTAATTTTGCGTGGCAATTGTGATCTAGAGTATTTGTTCACAGTCTAGGAGGTGTCGCCGAACCCTCTTGTCAATTGACGCTGGTGATCAGAGTTTTCAAGCTGTGCGCGCCCCAGATGAAGTCAACGAGCGTGATCATGGTATTCCTCTCACATCTTCCAGCAACGGATTAAATCTGGCTGCAGACGATGACACATGACTATTATCCGTCTAAGAGCATCTCCAGCCGCGTCCCCCAAAGCGTCCCCCAAACCGCGCCGGATTGAGCGTTTGGGGGACGTGTTTTGTTCGTGCCGCGTTCGGGGGACGTCGCTCCCCAGCCGCGTCCCCCAAACGCCGCCCCCAAACATTTAAAATATTTTTTTTAACACATAAACCATTTATATCAAATGTAGCATATGAATAAAAATGTTTGCGAGGATTGTTTTCAAATTAAATTACAACAAACAATAAAACAAGTAATCAAATATAATAAATAGGGCTAGATGCTACATCAAGGTGCCACGGTATTTCCTTTGATCCTCCACAAATGCTCAACGAGATCAGCTTGAAGTTGCTCATGCACATTGCTGTCACGGATCTCTGCGTGCATGGCGAGAAAATCAGCAAAATCTGCAGGCAACTCATGATCAACCTTCGCGAGAGGGCCTTGACACTCATAGAGACCAACATGTGACCTAACATGATTCTTGCGGTCATCCTCGATGATCATGTTGTGCATGATCACACAAGCCTGCATCCTTCTTCCCGGCCTTGATCCTCCGCGGCGCGGCCTCTTCCTCTTCTCCGCCTCAGCGTCAAGCATGTCCTGGAGGGATGCGATGATCAGCAAATGCTCCCACAGGTCGTCGTCGAACGCTTGCTCGTCCTCCAGCTGCAGGGCAACCATCTCATCGTCGCTGTCCATTGCTAAAGCAAAATCAATGGTTAAAATTGCGCCGAGGCAGACGACGCAACAAACAGCGGCCAATCGCGCCTACCTGGCAAGTCATCGAGCACCTTCTGTGCGCGGAGGTGGGGCGGATTTGACGGCGCGTTCTGGGACGTGCTGGCGACGCGGCGGCGGCGGCACGACCGGCGGGAGCCCCAGCAGCCGAGACAACGGTGCCGACTCTCAGCAGAGATCAGACGCCCAAACGGCCGGGAAATCCAGCGGCGGCGGTGGGGTGGGAGGCGCGGGAAGGAAGGAGCGACGAGAAAAGAGGCGCGAACCAACGGTTTATGCAAATAGTCGCCGACATGTGGGATCCTGCCTCGCTTTTCGTTGTGTCCGGCGTCCCCGGAGCGTCCCCTGTGGGACGGGAACGGGCTCGGGGCGCCGGACACCGTATCGGGCCGCGCCGGACAAAAATGGGCTTTGGGGGACGCGGCTGGAACGCTTTTTTTGTCCGGCGTGCTCCAAATCCCTTTGGGGGACGCTTTGAGGGACGCGACTGGAGATGCTCTAACCTTGTACTAGTACAGGCAGAACATCACATCCCACATCCTTGGAGAAGATGGCAGGATTTGAGAGCAGCAGCAGCCACCAGACAAGGCAATTATCGTAGTGACTGGTGGGATATTATTGGGACGGGCGCGCGGGCAGGAACGCCAACACGCCAGCCTTGCCCTTGATTCCCCTCCGCCCTAGACCGCGAGCGAGGCTGGACGGTGCTTCTGCCGTCCGAAACTGGGTCGGCGTCTATGGCTTGTCCTCTTGAGAGTTGAGACGACAACCGCGATTCTTGGGGGCTTGGGAGAGGCACGAGCTTCTGGTTGTCGTTGTGGTTGATGTTGCAATAGCGATTGAATAGTTGTGTAACTCGAACTACTGTAATTCCAAAGAATATTTTGGCGTCGATTACAAAGAAGCACCTTGTAAAACTCCCTTTAATGCTTTTATTAAAGGGAGAAATAGCATGGATGGGGTCCTTTCTCTACATGATAAGGTGAACTGGAATTTCTTAATTGATTGTCATAGAGCCCGAGGCTTATCTATCAGTGGTGCATTTGGTCTAAAAATATTACACAATGGAACTGTGAGTGTTAAGTTGAATAATGTGGTGGGTTCTTACTTCCAAAGTGCTAAGTGAGTGAGACAAGGTGACCCCTTCTCACCTACCCTTTTTAATATGGCTGTAGAATGTCTCACAAAAATGGTCCTTAGGACCTATAGGAAAATAACCTCATAACTGGGTTTGCTAGTGATATTTTTGACAAAGGAGTGGCAGTTATACAATATGCTTAGATGATACAACCTTTTTGGATCCAACATGATGTAGAGCAGGCGGTGAACCTAAAATTGTTGCTTTATATGTTTGAGTTGATGTCAGGATTAAAAATTAACTACCTGAAGAGAGAGATTGTGGTGATTGGTGGTGATCTTAATTAATATCATGGAAACATATTCTGGTATGTTTAATTGTCAAATTGGCAAGTTACCTATGAAATACTTAGGGGTTCCTGTGATTTTTTTCAAATATAGAAAATATTGATTGGGCTTTCATGGATGCAAAAATGACAAAAAAAAAAGTTGGACTCCTGGATTAGTGATTCTGCATCCTCTCGTGCAAGGCTTGCCTTATTAGATGCTTATATCTCTGGCATCCCTTCCTATTATATGGCAACATTTCATTTGAAAAAAAAACGTTGTTGAAAAGTTGGACAAACATAGGAGAAGGTTTTTTTGGGCTGGTAGGAAGAAGAACAAAGCCTATTTTATGGTTAAATGGAAAAGGGTTTGCAAATCAAAAGAAAAAGAGGGCCTGGGGGTGAAAGACCTCAGGAAGCAGAACATAAGTCTTCTTACCAAATGGTGGTGGAAGCTATAAACTCAAGATGGATTATGGCAAAGAATTGTGAGGCAAAAATATATGAGAAATAAAATTGTGTCATCTGTTAAACAGATTTTATGATTCTCCTTGTTGGAAAAGCTCTGTTGAAGATAAAAGAGCATTATCTTCAGGGGAGAGAGGTGGTGTTGAAAAAAGATGATCTTGTTAGATTCTGGTTAGATCCCTGGTTAAATGGTGAGAGCGTATCTGAAAATTATCCCCTTTTGTTTGATATTAATTTAGCCCAGGAGGTAACCTTCCATCAGGTGATTTCTGCAGATTTTAATATCCCCTTTAGAAGAAGGTTTTATGTTAATTTGCTCAATCAATGGAATGAGATAAAGTTGGTTGTTATCCAATTACCTAGATCTAATGATCCTGATGAAGTTAGGTGGAAGTTATCTAGTAATAAGTGTTTTTCTACTGGTTCTATGTATAAAATGCTTGAACAACATATTGCTGGGCCTAATAATAAATGGATATGGAAAGCCAGGTTACCTTTGAAAATAAAAAAATCCATGTGGCAAATTGGTTATGGTGCTATTCTAACCAGAGATAATCTTAAGAAGAGAAAATGGATTGGGTCTCCTATTTGTTCATTTCTATAACAACTGTGAGAGTATGGATCATTTGTTTTTCTCATGTGCTATTGGAGGAACCAGTTGGGGGAACCCCTCCCGAACCCCTCCTCTCCCGAACCCCTCCCCAACCCTAACCGCCGCCGGGGCAAAGACCCTCGGGGCATGGCGGCGGCGGGGGCCTCCTCGCCGACGTGGGGGACGGCGGAAGGGTTCTCCCCTCCTCGACGCACGCGGCGGCCGGCGGTCAGCCCCCCCCCCCCCCCGCCTCTCGTCAGTGCATGGAGGCGATCTCGGGCTTCTTCCGCGTCATGAGGGCGCCCAGGGCAGCAGCCTTGGGTTCAACGGAGGTGGCTCTCTTCTACGCCGGAGAGGGTCGGCCTGCGGTTGGTGGTGGTGGATCTTTTGATCTATCACCGCGATCCGGCGGTGAGATGGAGGGGCATGGAAGCCGGCGATGGTGTCGCCGGTGGAGGGTTGGATTGGCCAGCCCGGGATGGTCGCCGACGTGGGGGTCTGACCTGTATAAAGGCGGCAGTCCTAGGGCCTCTCTTGCGTGAAGAGGAGGACTTACTGGAGGCCTGGACTCGTGATCTGGCCGGTGGGTTGAGTTCCGGAAGGCTCCGCCGGCGAATGTAATAGTGATTTGCCTGGAGTTTGCTGGATCGGAATTATTCGGTCGTGCGCACCCATGCTTTTATTCCGACCGATTGGTTCTGGAGGGAGTGGCGCGAAGCTCTTTTTCTGTGTTGACATCAAGTGACTGTGGATCCATGATAAAGTCGGAAGAAGAGAATTTCATGAAGGCCGGAGGGGAGGACTAGCTAAGGGAGGTTCAAGTCTCCGCGCTGTTGAGAGACTTGCTTGGTGTTCCGGGCTTCACAGCAGCGGTATGAAAGTGGGGGCGACAACACAGGTGAAGTGCAGAGTCCTACCTTTCAGGGTGAAAACCCAAGGTCTGGCCTTAGCTGGTTGTGCCTGGCAATGGCCTTGGTGGAGGCATTGTTTTGAGAGAGGGGACTATCTTCAGGGTGAAAACCTAAGATCTTTGATCGGGCGACGACGGTGTTTGAGCACTGTTTCCTTCTTGGAGGCGTCATTTTTTGGAGAGTCTGTAATTCAGGTGTTGTCTTGGCGGTGGATGTATTGCTGTTGTTAGGCCCGAGATACTGTAGCAGGACTTTTGTTTCTTAACTTTTTTTTCATTTTTTTGGCTGTGTGCATCCGTAGTGCCATTAGGGTGGTGTGTTGTTGCAGAGGTTGAATGTAATTGGTATCTTCTTGATATTAATATATTCCCTTTATCGAAGAAAAAAAGAACCAGTTGGGGTTATGTTGGTGCTTGTGTTGGAGCTAAGAGTTGCCCTTCAAATAGGTGGTGGGCTCTAGCCTGGTTGTATGCTTATTTGCCTGGGATAGAAAATTCTTTACTCTGCTTATGGCTGCTATCTTTTGGTCTATTTGGATTACCAGGAACAAGATAACCTTTGAAGGTTATGTGCTTAAGAATCCTATTGCAATAATATACATGGTGTTTTTTTATGTACTATGTAAGTTTATATGAAGAAGCTGATGCTGGGAAGATCAAGGCGGGGGCAAAGGTGCTGATGGACAAAATGGCGTTTCTGACCGAGAACATCAATGTGGCAACGCTGATAATGCATCTCAGGATGGTTCCAGAGTACTGATGCTTCAAGATCCTTGATGATGTTGCTCTTTAGCTCAGGATGTGTTACTTTTTAGTAGTTATCTGAACATGTAATAACTGGTGTATGTGAATGTTTTGTGCTGAACTTATCGTCAGATGTTGCTGTAGTGCTGTCGGGTTTTTGCCCCGTAGTGGATGCTTGATTTCGAGCATCTGTCAACGGGTTTCGTGATGGTGCGAGGGAGGCCTCTTTCCCGTTCTCTTTGTGCTGCGTGGATGTGTCTAGTTGAACTCATGTATTTCCGTTATGTTGCAGTTATGGAAAGGGTAGCCCGTTTAGAAAAAAAAGATTTTGGCGTCGAGTGTTCAATGTGTAAGATTGTATATTGTCTCTGGACTCTCTGCTGTTTGATTGAAATGAATGATAAACTGAGATGGCGCGCATTGCATCCTGTCAAACCGAATAGAGCTTTGCGTAGATGGCAGCCACGTTTTTTACACGGCAGGTGTGACTTGTTTTCGTCTCCATCGATTACCGGCGCATGCCATGTCGCGGCGTGTCTGCGCCCCCGTGAGACTACTTGCAGCCGGAAAGGGGCGATCGAGCAGGGAGAAGAAAAATGGCCGGACCTCAGAGGTAGACGGGTTGATAGAGCGCACAGCACCGTCGGAGCTAAGAATGGCAATGGGCAGGGTATGGGCAGGGTAGAGCAATACCATACCCATACCCGTATAATCAATGGGTACAAACTTCTACCCATACCCATACCCATGGGTATAAAACTTTACCCATACCCATACCCGGCGGGTACCCATACCCATTGGGTACCCGGTGGGTAGATTAAATTGTACACAAGTCAATCATAATTTTACATTTATCGATAACAATTTTGATTAAAAATATTAATTATATCAACTCAATAACATGTAGTTGAGTACATAAAAATTAACATAATATAAAAATCGTATTCTCATATTCTAACTCATAAATCAAAAAAAATAGACGTGTCACGTAAGAATTTAACAATAAACTGGCAGGGTATGGGTATACCCGCGGGTACGAGGTTATACCCGTGCCCTACCCATGACTTAACGGGCAGGGTATGGGTACTATCCATGGGCATAAAAGTGTACTCATACCCTGCTCATACGGGTACGATATCCGCGGGTTACCTGGGAGATGACGCCGAGGACCCCAAGAGAGACCTTGGCGGCGTCGTCCAGGTCCGGGTGATCGGCGCCCAGCTCCCTCACCACGGCGAAACCCTTGCTCGCAGGCGCCGGCGTCACGATCCTCAGCCCGACCACGTACTCGTGCACGGCGCCTCCCTTGCCCCACAGCGAGCTCCCGTGTGCGCCCGTCGCAAGGAGTCCGCCGATGGAGAGACCGTACCAGTAGGGTGAGTTCGGAAGAGCGAGCCCCGCCGCTGCGGCGGCCTCGATGAGGTCCCGGAGGATCATGCCGCTCTCCACCGTGATGAGCCGATTCGCGGTGTCAATGTGCACCATCTGGTTCAGCCGTGCGGTGCTTATGATTGTGCCGTGGCGGCCACCGGGGCACGACAGCTTGGGGATGCTGTGAGAGTGCTTGGTGGCCACCTTCAGCTTGCGTTTCGCAATGGCCGCGGCCGCCACGGCTGCCACGAGCTCCAGCTCGGTGCGCGGGTTAGATGATGTTGGCGGCGTGGCAGATGCTACGGTCCGTGAAGGAGCCGTAGGCATTGGTGACCGTGCAGTTCAAATTGCTGTGGCCTTGGATCCCAGGGTATGGGTACGACAACCGGACGGCAGACGTACCACGGAACGGGACGGGAAACTCTTCCCTTTTGCCCTTGTCTGCTTGCTTGTAGTAGTAGGGTTTAGGGTGGGGCGGTGCTAGCCCGCTGCCTACACCGTCCTCGTCCCCGCAATGTCTCGCCTCTCTCGTCCATCTCTTGCCTTCTGCCAAGGCATCCTTTGCCTGCCCGGAATTGCACCTTATTTTTTTGTTTGTTTCCTTGCGGCGCTGCCTGCCCATGGTCGATCGAACCGGGATTGGGGTTAAACCGTTAAGCCTGCTCCAGCCGGATAAGATGACCTATTTCCGAGCTGGAGTGCAAGATTAGCACAGCTCAACCCGCACTTTTCTGCTACCAGAAGAATGGCTACAGTAGTCCAGCTTATGACGACGCAAGACGCAACGCAATACTACATAACTCGACTCGAGAACACGACAAACCAGCCAACCTTTCCACCACGCCATACCTCCTTTGCTTACTCTTCTTAACAGTATCAGTACGACGGCGCGCTGCTTTAGCCGTATGCACACTTGCGCTGCCCCACGGTCATCCGCTGTGCCGCACCAGCGCTTTCAGGCTCCATCGTACAAATTAAAAGAAGAAAGTGTCTTACTACTACTACTTAGTAAATTCAAATCAGATCCCCGTACACCGCCTCGATTATACTATATGCAAGGGTTTGTTGTCGCGACCCGCGACCGGGCGCACGCGGCCTAAACATCCCCGTCCAAGCCAGCTAATTTAACACCAGCGAGCTACGCTACGCTACGCGCCAAATTAAGCGCCCGAGTCGTGGTCACAACCGGCATTGGCATCGGCATCTCAATTAGCGACGACTAATGAACCACTAAATAAATTAGTGAGGTGGTACTAGAGTAATTAGGAGTAGGACTCCGCGGCGGCAATGAGAACGCCCCTCTTCGTCGGTCGTCGTCGGAGTCTTTGTCCCGCCGCTCGTGTCACCAGCTCGGGAGGCTCGGAATAAAATGGCGCTTTCGGTGACTGTTCGGCCAGCCGGCGCGTGCGTGCTTTACTTTTGGTGGATGGTCGTAATAATAATTGGCGAGCTTAAAGAAAGCATCGTGGTTTAGATCTGCCCGTCGTGTTTGTAGCAACGAACGACGAGCGATACTGCGATACTGTGGCCGAGCGGCGCACGTCAAGACGAATCCCGCCGTGTTACTCTCAATCAGAAAATTTGCCTTTTTTTTTTGCGAAACACAGTACAAATATAGACACTCACATATACGACATGCATTCATCCCTATGAACGGACGCACGCATACACTTCATTCGACGGATCTTAAGATTGACGAAATCACCAAAGACGTCTCGCTATCGATAGGAACGTAACCTCCCATTGGAGAATATTTCACCTTTAATTAGACACCAAATTTGAAACCTCGGGTTTGAACTCTGGTGAATTGGGGATGCCACTGTCCTTCTAACCACTCAACCATATCATGTGGTTCCGGCGTGACGATTCTTCATTCCGAGTTTCCAACTTGCTCGTTTTCAATATTACAATTACGGAGTATATTATGTATTTATTATACAGAAAACTAAACTAATTTAAAATATATATTTGTTCCACGTGGTATATACTTACTACTTTAATACGGTTTGCATAAATGCATAATAAGCCTCGGTGATTTAGTACATCGCCGAACATCAAGTGTGAAGGGTAGTGCACAAATGCAGCTCCTCTATAAGCATACAACTCGTGGCAAGATTAAGGATTGCGGTAATCTGCGGCGATTTAAAATGTACTCCCTCAGTTTCATAATTCTAGTTATGGTTTATCTCACATTGAAACAATACACACAACAAAAACTATAGATTGGAGGGAGTATTAAACATTCCTTTAAAATATGTGGAGGAAAACTTATCCTTGCTAGTGGACTAATGAAGATTTAGTAAATACAAATCACATCGTTTATGTATAAGGGTTTGCAAAATAATGATCTTGCTATTATCGCAAGATAAGCTTTCCAAATCATATCAGCGTTCCCTCTTATATTTTAGTAATACAGACATGCGAAAACTGCAAACGGAGGCCGAGTTATATATAGCCCTTTATTTGCAAATATTCAGAAATCATAGTTTAAATTTGAAAAAAATCTGAAAAAAATCTTGGATCTAGACAATGATGAAATCTAGAAACCTGCAAAATCTCAACGTGATTTTTTTTTGTATTGTAGGCTACACAAAAATGATAAAATCTGACATATTTTGTAGTTTTGAAATGTGCACTATTCACTATTCTCAGATCCACACATTTTTATTTTTGTGTAGCCGAAAATACTAAGAATTTCACATTGAGATTTTGCATGTTTGTAGATTCCATCATTGGCTACATCCAGGATTTTTTCAGAATTTTTTGAAGCTGAAAAATATAATTTTATAATTTTTAAATATAAAAAGCTACATGTAGTTGGGCCTCCATTTGTCCACTCTCACATGGAAAAATTTATTATGTGGAACACACTCACATAAACAATCACCACCAAGGCACCAACGAAGGAAAAGCGGGGCAATTTGTCTCGAGCAAGCTCCGGAAGCGACACGACATGGCGACTGGCTCAAAGGACAAAGTGCTTTTGCCGTATTCATCGTCATTTCACCGGCAATAAACTGTAGATCCTCCTGCATGCGATTTCTTTCCTATATGTCAAGAACAAATGATGCCAAGCACCCAGCTGACGGTGCATAAAACTACTGGCAAGCCTAGTACAAGTTCTTTTATCGATCAAATGCCCGTGTATTTTCTAGGAGCAAAATAACATTTGCTACTTTGTACTACTACGAGGAAGCAGCGCTCACAACGTACTGTAACTACATGCATCAACATATATACAGTACTACTCCTACGTACTTTAGAAGACAGTCTTGTGAATTTAAATGAAACCCTAAAAGCACCATACAGTTAGAAACGGGGAGGTGATACTTATCGAGACTAGGGACACAATGAGGCAAAAAGCACCGTCGGCAACCGAGCATAAATATTCCGGCTGTCAACGCGTGTCCGCGGTTCTTAACGTAGGTGCAACGTATCAGACACGGCCTAATGTTCCACGGACGCTGCAACCAAACCATTATGTACACCAGCGGGCAAACATGCCGCACCGCACCTAAAAGCACCATTTTCCCCCTAAAAAGGCAACATTTTTTAATAAGAACAAAATCAACTTCTTTTTCCTAAAAAGGGCAACATGCTTTCAAGTTTCAATAAGAACTAAAGCAACATTTGTAGAGATTTCCACCCACCCAAAATAAGTCATATAACTTTGTCAAGATACAGATATCTATACAAAAATGTGTCTAATGCTTCCTCCATAACTATTTACTTCGCATTCTAAAGTTAGTCAAAGTCAGATTTTGAAAAAGATTGACCAACAATATAAGAAAAAAACATTTGTACTTATACTATCAAATACATATTTTTTCGATAAAGGGAATATATTAATATCGAGAGATACCAATTACACCCAGCCTCTGCAACAACGCACCACCCTAATGACACTACGGATGCACACAGCCAAAAAAAGGAAAAGAAAACTAAGAAACAAAAGTCCCGCTACAGTGTCTCGGGCCTAACAACAGCAATACATCCACCACCATGACAACACCTGAATTGCAGACTCTCCAAAAAACGACGCCTCCAAGAAGGGAACAGTGCTCCAACACCGTCGTCGCCCGATCAAAAGATCATAGGTTTTCACCCTGAAGATAGTCCCCATTCTCAAAACAATGCCTCCACCAAGGTCACTGCCACGCACAACCAGTTAAGGCCAGACCTTGGGTTTTCACCCTGAAAGGTAGGACTCTGCGCTTCACATGTGTTGTCGCCCCCACTTTCATACCGCTGATGTGAAGCCTAGACACCAAGCAAGCCCCTCAACAGCGCAGAGACTTGAACCTCCCTTAGTTAGTCCTCCCCTCTGATGTCTACGCCCCCCCTCCTTTTCCTGTAGACAGTGTTGGGCCTCCAAGAGCAGAGGTTTGTAGGACAGCAGCAAGTTTTCCCTTAAGTGGATCACCCAAGGTTTATCGAACTCAGGGAGGAAGAGGTCAAAGATATCCCTCTCATGCAACCCTGCAACCACAAAGCAAGAAGTCTCTTGTGTCCCCAACACACCTAATAGGTGCACTAGTTCGGCGAAGAGATAGTGAAATACAGGTGGTATGAATAAATATGAGTAGTAGCAACGGCACCAGAAAAGTGCTTTGCTCAGGACAGTAAACAAGCAGTAGTAACGCAGCAGTAGTAACGCAGTAAAACAGTAAACAAGCAGCGATAGCAGTATTTAGGAACAAGGCCTAGGGATTAGACTTTCACTAGTGGACACTCTCAACTTTGATCACATAACAGAATAGATAAATGCATACTCTACACTCTCGTTGGATGATGAACACATTGCGTAGGATTACACGAACCCTCAATGCCGGAGTTAACAAGCTCCACAATTCAATGTTCATATTTAAATAACCTTAGAGTGTAAGATAGATCAACACAACTAAACCAAGTACTAACGTAGCATGCACACTGTCACCTTCATGCTAAGAAAGGAGGCATAGATCACATCAATACTATCATAGCAATAGTTAACTTCATAATCTACAAGAGATCATAATCATAGCATACGCCAAGTACTAACACGGATGCACACACTGTCACCATTACACCGTGCAGGAGGAATAAAACTACTTTAATAACATCACTAGAGTAGCACATAGATAAATTGTGATACAAAACACATTGCAATCATAAAGAGATATAAATAAGCACTTCACTATGCCATTCATAACAGTGAATAAGTATTCTGTGAAATATAGCCTAAGCGACCCACACGGTGCACACACTGTCACCTTTACACACGTGGGACAAGGAGTCTCCGGAGATCACATAAGTAAAATTCACTTGACTAGCATAACGACATCTAGATTACAAGCATCATCATATGAATCTCAATCATGTGAGGCAGCTCATGAGATTATTGTATTGAAGTACATAGGAGAGAGATGAACCACATAGCTAACGGTACAGCCCCGAGCCTCGATGGAGAACTACTCCTTCCTCATGGGAGACAGCAGCGTTGATGGAGATGGCGGTGGTGTCGATGGAGGAGCCTTCCGGGGGCACTTCCCCGTCCCGGCGGCGTGCCGGAACAGAGACTCCTGTCCCCCAGATCTTGGCTTCGCGATGGCGGCGGCTCTGGAAGGTTTCTCGTACCGTGGCTTTTTTCGTCTCGAGGTTTTAGGTCCAGGGGCTTTATATAGGCGAAGAGGCGGCGTCAGAAGGTCAACGGGGCGACGACACTATAGGGGGGCGCGGGCCACCCCTAGGCCGCGCCGGCCTATGGTTTGGTGGGCCTGTGCCCCCTCTCTGGCGGTTCTCGTGTGTTCTGGATGCTTCCGGGCAAAATAGGAACCTGGGCGTTGATTTCGTCCAATTCCGAGAATATTTCTTTACTAGGATTTCTGAAACCAAAAACAGAATAAAACACAAACTGGCACTTCGGCATCTTGTTAATAGGTTAGTTCCAGAAAATGCACGAATATGACATAAAGTGTGCATAAAACATGTAGATATCATCAATAATGTGGCATGGAACATAAGAAATTATCGATACGTCGGAGACGTATCAGCATCCCCAAGCTTAGTTTATGCTCGTCCCGAGCAGGTAAACGATAAACAAAGATAATTTCTGGAGTGACATGCCATCATAACCTTGATCATACTATTGTAAAGCATATGTAGTGAATGCAGCAATCCAAGACAATGGTAATGACATGAGTAAACAAATGAATCATAAAGCAAAGACTTTTCATGAATAGTACTTAAAGACAAGCATCAATAAGTCTTGCATAAGAGTTAACTCATAAAGCAATAATTCAAAGTAAAGGTATTGAAGCAACACAAAGGAAGATAAAGTTTCAGCGGTTGCTTTCAACTTATAACATATATATCTCATGGATAGTTGTCAATGCAAGCAATATAACAAGTGCAATATGCAAGTATGTAAGAATCAATGCACAGTTCACACAAATGTTTGCTTCTTGAGGTGGAGAGAGATGGTGAACTGACTCAACATAAAAAGTAAAAGAAAGGCCCTTCGCAGAGGAAAGCATCGATTGCTATATTTGTGCTAGAGCTTTGGTTTTGAAAACATATAGAGAGCATAAAAGTAAAGTTTTGAGAGGTGTTTGTTGTTGTCAACGAATGGTAGTGGGCACTCTAACCCCCTTGCCAGACAAACCTTCAAAGAGCGGCTCCCATTTTATTTTATTTTTGTGTGGCACTCCTTCCAACCTTTCTTTCACAAACCATGGCTAACCGAATCCTCGGGTGCTTGCCAACAATCTCATACCATGAAGGAGTGCCTTTTTTATTTTTAGTTTTATTATGATGACACTCCTCCCCACCTTTGCTTTCTCAAGCCATGGCTAACCGAATCCTTCGGGTGCCGTCCAACAATCACATACCATGGAGGAGTGTCTATTTTTGTTAATTAATTTGGGACTGGGAATCCCATTGCCAGCTCTTTTTGCAAAATTATTGGATAAGCGGATGAAGCCACTAGTCCATTGGTGAAAGTTGCCCAACAAGATTGAAAGATAAACGCCACATACTTCCTCATGAGCTATAAAACATTGACACAAATCAGAGGTGATAAATTTTGAATTGTTTAAAGGTAGCACTCAAGCAATTTACTTTGGAATGGCGGAGAAATACCATGTAGTAGGTAGGTATGATGGACACAAATGGCATAGTGGTTGGCTCAAGGATTTTGGATGCATGAGAAGTATTCCCTCTCGATACAAGGCTTAGGCTAGCAAGGCTATTCGAAACAAACACAAGGATGAAGCGGTGCAGCAAAACTCACATAAAAGACATATTGAAAACATTATAAGACTCTACACCGTCTTCCTTGTTGTTTAAACTCAATGCTAGAAATTATCTAGACCTTAGAGAGAGCAAATATGCAAACAAAGTTTTAGCATGCTCTATGTATTTCTTCATTAATAGGTGCAAAGTATATGATGCAAGAGCTTAAACATGAGCACAACAATTGCCAAGTATCACATTATCCAAGACATTATAGCAATTTACTACATGTATCATTTTCCAATTCCAACCATATAACAATTTAACGAAGAAGAAACTTCGCCATGAATACTATGAGTAAAGCCTAAGGACATACTTGTCCATATGCTACAGCGGAGCGTGTCTCTCTCCCACACAAAGAATGCTAGGATCCATTTTATTCAAACAAAACAAAAACAAAAACAAAAGCACACAGACGCTCCAAGTAAAGTACATAAGATGTGACCGAATAAAAATATAGTTTCAGGGGAGGAACCTGATAATTTTGTCGATGAAGAAGGGGATGCCTTGGGCATCCCCAAGCTTAGACGCTTGAGTCTTCTTAGAATATGCAGGGGTGAACCACGGGGCATCCCCAAGCTTAGACTTTTCACTCTTCTTGATCATAGTATATCATCCTCCTCTCTTGACCCTTGAAAACTTCCTTCACACCAAACTTCTCATAAACTTCATTAGAGGGGTTAGTACATAATCAAAAACTCACATGTTCAGAGGTGACACAATCATTCTTAACACTTCTGGACATTGCTCAAAACTACTGGAAGGTAATGGAACAAAGAAATCCACCCAACACAGCGAAAGAAGCAATGCGATATAAAAGGCAGAATCTGTCAAAACAGAATAGTCCGTAAAGACGAATTTTTAATAAATACTTCCGTTGCTCAGATCAGAAAACTCAAAACTAATGAAAGTTGCGTACATATCTGAGGAACACGCACGTAAATTGGCATATTTTTATGATTTTTCTACAGAGAAAACAGCCCAGATTCGTGACAGATAGAAATCTGTTTCTGCGCAGAAATCCAAATCTAGTATCAACCTTCGATTAGAGGCTTCACTTGGCACAACAAAACACTAAACTAAGATAAGGAGAGGTTGCTACAGTAGTAAACAACTTCCAAGACACAAATATAAAACAAAGTACTGTAGCAAAATAACACATGGGTTATCTCCCAAGAAGTTCTTTCTTTATAGCCATTAAGATGGGCTCAGCAGTTTTAATGATGCACTCGCAAGAAATAGTAGTTGAAGCAAAAGAGAGCATCAAGAGGCAAATTCAAAACACATTTAAGTCTAACATGCTTCCTATGCAAAGGAATCTTGTAAATAAACAAATTCAAGAAGCATAATGCAACAAGCATAGAGAGATAAAACAAGTGTAACTTCAAAAATTTCAGCAAAGAGAGAGGTGTTTTAGTAACATGAAAATTTCTACAACCATATTTTCCTCTCTCATAATAACTTTCAGTAGCAACATGAGCAAACTCAACAATATAACTATCACATAAAGCATTCTTATCATGAGTCTCATGCATAAAATTATTACTCTCCACAATAGCATAATCAATTTTATTAGTTGTAGTGGGAGCAAATTCAACAAAGTAGCTATCATTATTATTCTCATCATCAAATATAGGAGGCATATTGTAATCATAATCAAATTTATCCTCCATAATAGGTGGTACCAAAAGGCTACTATCATTATAATCATCATAAATAGGAGGCAAAGTATCATCAAAGTAAATTTTCTCCTCCATGCCCGGGGGACTAAAAAGATCATGCTCATCAAAACCAGCTTCCCCAAGCTTAGAATTTTCCATAGCATTAGCAACAATAGTGTTCAAAGTATTCATATTAATAACATTCCCATTAGCATGCATATAAAGTTCCATGGGTTTTTTAATTCTCTCTTCAAACACATCATGTCCTAATTCAAGATAAAGTTCATAAAGATCTCTCATATTTTTGTTGTTTTTCATTATGCCTAACTAGTGTAAACAAGAAACAAAAAGTTGCAATTGCAGGATCTAAAGGAAATAGCTTCGAGTACTTACGGCGCCGGAAAATAGCTTAGTAGCCGAGATCCGGAGTGTGAGTACCTTTTACCTTTCCTCCCCGGCAACGGCGCCAGAAAATAGCTTGATGTCTACGCCCCCCCTCCTTTTCCTGTAGACAGTGTTGGGCCTCCAAGAGCAGAGGTTTGTAGGATAGCAGCAAGTTTTTCCTTAAGTGGATCACCCAAGGTTTATCGAACTCAGGGAGGAAGAGGTCAAAGATATCCCTCTCATGCAACCCTGCAACCACAAAGCAAGAAGTCTCTTGTGTCCCCAACACACCTAATAGGTGCACTAGTTCGGCGAAGAGATAGTGAAATACAGGTGGTATGAATAAATATGAGTAGTAGCAACGGCACCAGAAAAGTGCTTTGCTCAGGACAGTAAACAAGCAGTAGTAACGCAGCAGTAGTAACGCGGTAAAACAGTAAACAAGCAGCGATAGCAGTATTTAGGAACAAGGCCTAGGGATTAGACTTTCACTAGTGGACACTCTCAACTTTGATCACATAACAGAATAGATAAATGCATACTCTACACTCTCGTTGGATGATGAACACATTGCGTAGGATTACACGAACCCTCAATGCCGGAGTTAACAAGCTCCACAATTCAATGTTCATATTTAAATAACCTTAGAGTGTAAGATAGATCAACACAACTAAACCAAGTACTAACGTAGCATGCACACTGTCACCTTCATGCTAAGAAAGGAGGCATAGATCACATCAATACTATCATAGCAATAGTTAACTTCATAATCTACAAGAGATCATAATCATAGCATACGCCAAGTACTAACACGGATGCACACACTGTCACCATTACACCGTGCAGGAGGAATAAAACTATTTTAATAACATCACTAGGGTAGCACATAGATAAATTGTGATACAAAACACATTGCAATCATAAAGAGATATAAATAAGCACTTCACTATGCCATTCATAACAGTGAATAAGTATTCTGTGAAATATAGCCTAAGAGACCCACACGGTGCACACACTGTCACCTTTACACACGTGGGACAAGGAGTCTCCGGAGATCACATAAGTAAAATTCACTTGACTAGCATAACGATATCTAGATTACAAGCATCATCATATGAATCTCAATCATGTGAGGCAGTTCATGAGATTATTGTATTGAAGTACATAGGAGAGAGATGAACCACATAGCTACCGGTACAGCCCCGAGCCTCGATGGAGAACTACTCCCTCCTCATGGGAGACAGCAGCATTGATGGAGATGGCGGTGGTGTCGATGGAGGAGCCTTCCGGGGGCACTTCCCCGTCCCGGCGGCGTGCCGGAACAGAGACTCCTGTCCCCCAGATCTTGGCTTCGCGATGGCGGCGGCTCTGGAAGGTTTCTCGTACCGTGGCTTTTTTCGTCTCGAGGTTTTAGGTCCAGGGGCTTTATATAGGCGAAGAGGCGGCGTCAGAAGGTCAACGGGGCGACGACACTATAGGGGGGCGCGGGCCACCCCTAGGCCGCGCCGGCCTATGGTTTGGTGGGCCTGTGCCCCCTCTCTGGCGGTTCTCGTGTGTTCTGGATGCTTCCGGGCAAAATAGGAACCTGGGCGTTGATTTCGTCCAATTCCGAGAATATTTCTTTACTAGGATTTCTGAAACCAAAAACAGCAGAAAACAGCAACTGGCACTTCGGCATCTTGTTAATAGGTTAGTTCCAGAAAATGCACGAATATGACATAAAGTGTGCATAAAACATGTAGATATCATCAATAATGTGGCATGGAACATAAGAAATTATCGATACGTCGGAGACGTATCACCCTCCGGCCTTCATGAAATTCTCTTCTTCCGACTTTCATCATGAATACATAGTCACTTGATGTCAACACAGAAAAAGAGCTTCACGCCGCTCCCTCCAGAACCAAACGGTCGGAATAAAAGCATGGGTGCGTGCGACTGAATACCACCCGATCCAGCGAACTCCAGACATAAGATGCACTGTTCCATTCGCTGGCGGAGCCTTCCGGAACTCATCACTCCGGCTCGATGAAGAAGATCAACCTCCAGAAGGTCTTCGTCTTGGCGCGTGAGAAACCCTAGGACCACCGCCATTACACAGGCCGAGCCCCCACGCAAACGGCCATCCTCGCCGCCTGTCACACCGAAGATCCGGCAAGACAGACGACTCTGGGGTGCGGGAACCAGCAGGCTACACAGCCGCGATCAGCCCTGGTCGCACCGCCACCGGCTGCACTGAGGCCACCGCCGGCAGCAACCACCGAGGACCACAACCGCCGTAGCGCCTTCTCTGCAACCGCCGTAGAGCCTTCTCCGCAACCCTCCGCCGATCGATCCACCGCCCTACGCCCCTCCGCACCGCCATAGGACGGCGGGCCTAGGTGGGGGACCTAGACCCGCAACGAAGCCACCGCCATCAGCGAGTAGCGCCGCCACCGCCAGGCTGGGGACGCCGCCCCAACCTCTGCCAACGCCGAGATCCGCCGATGCCGCCCCAGCCGCACCGAAGAGCCGTCGCCGCTCCTCCACCCGAGCACCTTCGGCGCCAGGGGCCGCCGCCACTGCGGCAGATGCCGGCGACAGCGGCGGGAGGGAGCCTGCTCGAGGGGAGGGGGTGTGGTGGTTGGGTTTGGCCCCCCGGCGGCGCCCTGGGGAGCGCCACGGGAGGGGAGGGAGCTTGTGAGTTTGAGGATAGATATAGAAACTATAGTTCTTTACTATTGATACGCCCAGAGGATAAATACATATAACAAGAAAATAAATTGTGTGACGATTCTATTACGAAAATTTAATAGTATTATAGAGTTTTTTTAAAGGAGGCCGAGACACCCGTCCTCCATCGAAAAGATGCATACAACATTTATTCAAACTTTATTCAACAAAGATCTAGCTCCATCTCTTGCCTCCACTATCTAGTGCCGCGAGGGGCGAAGCTCCGGTAGGGCAGCCTCCATACCTTGATTTTGGTGAATAAACTTAGATGCGCGTGTGAAAAAAATATGATTGTTTCTGTGTACATTGAGAAAAATCGATTACAAACCGAGAACATAGACTATTTAGCTCCAAACATAAAATCATATTCTAGGTACAGTGTGAATAATATTGCTTGTACTACAAAGATTTATCATTGACTGCACCTTAGTATATACAAGATAAGCACGAGTTATTCATTATTCATACTCGCGAAATTGGAGACTTTAGAGATTTTTAGATATTTAAAATGGAAATCATACTTCCTCCGACTGCATTATCACCCCATTAAGATGGCATTGATTTTACCCATGGCGGCATCAATAATTGAAAGGTATCTTCTGGCAACAAAGATGATTAAGACTAAGTTACGCATCAAATGAGGGATAAGCAAACGTCTTGATTGTTTAAATTACATCATATTTTTTTAAAAGAGGTAAAGCATTGCCATTGAGTTGGCATTATTGATATGATTTATCAGGTTCTACTTATAATCAAACTTTTTTTATTGTATTAAGTGCTTGTGTTAAAACCATATACATCATTGCTGTTTTATGACTATTTTGTTATTGCATCATTTAAAGTTTGCCCTACCTAAAAAAAATTCATCCTTCGCCACTGAGTGCCATGACGCAACACTTACAAAGCCGACAATGAGGAAAACATGCCATCGGGGCCTTATGCCCTACTGACACACAAAACGACCGACCAACTAGGTAACAGGGCATCGCCTAGACACCCTGTGGCTAACTCGGAGCACACATTCAGTCCAGCAGACCATCAGGAAGTACCTCACGCATACACTCCACAAGTCATCAACCCACTGAGCTATCTTCAGGGCATAAATCCACACGATCCTTGTCGGGCTTGTCGTCGACACCTCTATTGCTCTAGACAGCGGCCCGCCTCTATTTGCTCGACGTCGTCCCTAGCGGCAATGGCGTGAGGAGGCGTTGACGTGGATAGGGTGCCAGAGTGCTGGCGAGAGACGCTCCGATGCTACAGCATGGGGCGAGGGGTGGGAGGGTCGGTACGGAGACGATGGCCTGCGAAGCGTACGAAGTTACAAAGCTTTCGTCTGACCAAACCAAGAGAGCAAAGTAATTGTAAACTAAAGAGTACATTTGTATTCAGAGAAAGTTGCGCCCCTTATTTTGGAACAGAGGGAATATTATCATTTATGTTTGCATGATTAGCAGTAGCTGACTGTTTTTGTAGGCATTGCTTGCTTGTTTCATAGCTAGACAAAGTACCCCCTCTGGACCAAATTTGTTGACTCTATTTTATCCACTGTTCAAAAACTAGGCCGATTCAACGATTACTAGGCCGATTAATCGCTACTAGGGGCCTGACCGTGTCGATTACCATTAATCTCTTGTGTTAATCCTTTAGCCCGATTAATCGTACTGAAAGTCCGATTACTAGGTATGTTCCCGATTAACTACTGCACTTGGTCAAAAAAGTTATAAACTTTTCAATGCATATAGGTAGTACAGACGCTACCCCTCCCCAATAAAGTAGGTTTTGCAAAGTTCCCGCATGATTGCAGTCTCCAACAGCTTGAATTCCGTTGTCGCCAACTAGTTCCTTGCCCTCCCAGACCAGTTACTCTCAGTTGCCTAGATACAGGAGAGCTCGACCACCTTGAGTAGCTCATGCAGGAGCTCAATGGCGCCTTCGATAGGTTAGGTGGTTGACGTGTAAGATGGATCGTACCCAAGGTAGTTGGTTGGAGAAGATAAACTTCAGAGGTGAGAGAATAAGAAGTGGAATGAAGAAACGCGACTTCGACTAGTGGATCCTGATTCACTCGTGACCTTGACGATTAGGTCACTGAGGAGAAGCATACATGTTTTTCTGGGATTTTAGACTCTAGAGAAGTAGGGCCAGACATATAGAGGCTCATATACTATTATTTTTCTTATATAAACTATTTTTTACGTGCTAATTTGTGTAAGTTACACCGATTAATAGCCAACCGATTAAATCAGTTAATCGTCCGAATTTCGATTAATCGCTACTCCCAAGCCGACCGATTTCCTTACCATTGATTTTATCTAGATACGAATGTATCTAGTCAACAAATGCATCTAGTTATATTCATATTTAGAAAAAGTGGAGTCAACTAATTCGGATCCGATGGAGTACTATAAGAGCATCTCCACTCGGCTCCCTAGGACCCCCTTCTCCGGCCAAATTTTATCGCCGGATGGATCTAAATTTCTTAACCGCAGCCCTAGGAGCCCAAAATTCGCCGGATTGGGCTGTTTTTTATCCAGCGATCCCTGGCCGAACCCAACTAACCGGGAAGCGCATGCGAGCACCGGATGGAGAGAAAAGGGCACGAAGATCCGAAAGGACGCGCGAAGAATCCAGTCCTACCAATGGCCCCGTTCAGTCAGCGACACAAGGCACGGTTGAAAGTGCATGGCGCCCCCATGTGTGGTTTTGGTAAGTAATGACAATCCCTATGAACTAATGTTTGGATTGAGTCATGTTTGGTAGGACTTGTCCATAGGCAATGCTTGAAGCATATGTTGACTTCAAGGTTGTAATAAGAAGAAGAAAATGAAGAATATCGAGTGATAAGTGTGTCTTGAAGAATAAGATGGAGTGGTGGCTCATGTATACCTTCAAGACATCAACATGATGAAGAATGAAGAATTGAAGTGCAAGTTCAAGAAAAACATCTAGAAGAGATCATAGGCTTGAGGATTTCCATTCTTATGGTGATCATGGATATGTGAAGTCATGCCTAAAGAAGAGGCTCTGCCATAGGAGTATCGGGGAGAAATTTGCAATTCTTCAACATGCAAGTGTAATCAAGAAAGGTGTTCCGTCTTGAGGTGGAAAAGATCGACATCATCAACCTTAAGTGGAATATGCGCAAGTCAAAGGTATGATCTTGATAGGGTTTGTTTCTTACCGGCCTCGTGGTGTTAGTTGTGAGACCGGGTTATAGGATAGATAGTCGTACTATCAAGAGGCGCTCTCAAGTGAGTAACTTCATTGTATCGTTCGGAGAGATTTCAAAACTTTTCATCATTGGCATCATCTTTCTTGGTTCTTATTTGGTTCTTATCCATGAGAGAATTTATAGCTTGTGTTAATCTCCAAGACAAGCTATAGTTCATCGAAAACGTGTTTCATATGCATTCTCTATTGCGTTTTCGATGTTGGTGGTTTTACCGGTTTATCTTTTATAGATAGGTAAAACCTTTATTCATTTGTTTCTATCTTACCTTGTTGGACTATGATGTTTCTATGCATATTGTCGTAGATTTCGTTGTTGTGATTTCAACGAGCCCAAGATCATCGAAATCGGAGTCCGGATGCAAAACTTTTTGAAGTTTTCGTACCGGTATGTATGGACGTTTCACAGGGGCAGAAGTACCGATTTTGGGGCCGGTACTACCGGTGGGGCGGTAGTACCGGTCAAGTTCCGCCCAAGTTCCAGAAACATGATTTCTTATGTACCTGGAGCATCCCGGGGACGTCCTACTTCGCCCGGAAGTTGGCCGGTACTACCAGGGTGTGGTAGTACCGCCCCAAATGACCGTAGGTTCCGGTTTTGACGAGTTGTGTGCATAACGGGCAGATTTCTCTGATGGGGTTCGTAGCATAGAAAAAAAAATTTTCCTACCGCAAGACGAATAAAACCAACAGATCTAATCTATGGAACACCCAAGATCTAATCTACAAGATCGAAGCAACGAGATGGAGATGAGACTAACCCTCGAAGATTCCAAAGTCTACGAGATTAATCTCGTTGTTGATGTAGACGATCGTCCCCGGTGCTGCAATCCGGCAGCACTTCCGTACTCGGTCGCGCGTATGGTGTCGATGAAGCTCCTTCCTCTCCCCGTTCCAGCGGGCAGCGGAGGTGTGGTAGATCTCCACGGAATCCCAGCAGCACAACAGCGTGGTGGTGGTGGTGGAGAAGAATTCCTGCAGGGCTTCGCCTAAGCCGGAGCAGGAGAAACTGGGAGGGAGGAGAGGTGGCAAATTAGGGTTGCGTACGGAGCAGCTTTGGCCGGCCAAACTATCCCACTATATATAGTCGGGAACTAGGGTTAGGGTTTCACAAAACCCATCTAGTGTCGGCGCCTGGTGGGCCCACACAATACCCTGGCGTGGCCTGGGGGGGCCGTGCCGGCGTGTTGTGTGGCCCGTGCCGGCGATATTTTACTTGTCCGAGGTTCGATCATCGGTATCTCCATACCTTGTTCAACCTCGTTACCGACAAGTACTCTTTACTCGTACCGTGGTATGTGATCTCTTATGAACCATTCATATGCTTGCAAGATAATCAGATGACATTCCACCGAGAGGGCCCAAAGTATATCTATCCGTCATCAGGATGGACAAATCCCACTATTGATCCATATGCCTCAACTCACACTTTCCAAATACTTAATCCCATCTTTATAACCACCCATTTACGCAATGGCGTTTGATGTAATCATAGTACCCTTCCGGTGTAAGTGATTTACATGATCTCATGGTCGAAGGACTAAGACAACTATGTATCGAAAGCTTATAGCATTTTGAACTTAATGACTTGATCTTATGCTACGCTCATTTGGGTGTGTTTCCATTATATCATTCAAATAATGACATAACCTTGTTATTAATAACATCCAATGTTCATGATCACGAAACCATGATCATCCATTAATCAACAAGCTAGTTATACAAGAGGCTTACTAGGGACTCCTTGTTGTTTACATAACACACATGTATCAATGTTTCGGTTAATACAATTATAGCATGGTATGCAAACATTCATCATAAACACAAAGATATAATAATAACCATTTTATTATTGCCTCTTGGGCATATCTCCAACAGTCTCCCACTTGCACTAGAGTCAATAATCTAGATTACATTGTAAGGTACCTAACACCCATGGCATTCTGGTGTTGGTCATGCTTTGCCCTTGGGAGAGCTTTAGTCAACGGATCTGCAACATTCAGATCTGTGTGTACTTTGCAAATCTCTATTTCACCATCTTCGATGTACTCGCGAATCGAATGAAAACGCAGCTTGATATGCTTCAGCTTCTTGTGTGACCTTGGTTCCTTTGCATTGGCGATGGCACCCGTGTTGTCACAATAAATGACTAACGGGTCCAATGCACTAGGAACCACACCAAGCTCAACAATGAACCTCTTCATCCATACCGCTTCCGATGAAGCCTCTGAAGCCGCTATATATTCAGATTCTGTTGAAGATTTCGCCACCGTGCACTGCTTGGAACTGCTCCAGCTTACTGCCGCACCATTCAATATAAACACGTACCTGCATCGAGACTTAGAGTCATCAGGATCGGTGTTCCAACTTGCATCGGTGTAACTGGTTACAACGAGCTCTTGGTCACCGCCATAACAAAGAAACATATCCTTAGTCCTTTTCAAGTACTTCAGGATATTCTTGACCGCTGTCCAGTGTTCCATTCCTGGATCACTTTGATATCTGCTGGTCAAACTAACAGCATGTGCGATATCCGGTCTAGTACATAGCATGTCATACATGAGAGAGCCTACTGCCGAAGCATAGGGGATTTTGCTCATCCTTTCTCTTTCATCTGCCGTAGCCGGACCTTGAGTCTTACTCAAGAACTTACCTGGCAACATAGGCAAGAACCCTTTCTTGCTTTCATCCATTCTAAACTTCTTTAGAATCTTGTCCAGGTATGTACTCTGTGAAAGGCCTATTAGGCGTCTTGATCTATCTCTATAAATCTTGATGCCTAAAATGTACGTTGCTTCACCAAGGTCTTTCATTGAAAAACACTTATTCAAATAACCTTTAACGCTGCTTAATAGTTCTATATCATTCTCAATCAATAATATGTCATCTACATATAATATCAGGAATGCTACAGAACTCCCACTCACTTTCTTGTAAATACAGGCCTCACCATGAGTCCGTATAAAACCGAAGTCTTTGATCACTCTATCAAAGCGTAGATTCCAACTCCGGGATGCTTGCTTCAGTCCATAAATGGAACGCTGAAGTTTGCATACCTTGTCAGCATTTTTAGGATCGACAAAACCTTTGGGTTGTACCATGTACAACTCTTCCTCAATATCACCATTGAGGAACGCCGTTTTGACATCCATCTGCCAAATCTCATAATCGAAAAATGCAGCTATTGCTAACAAAATCCTCACAGACTTTAGCTTCGCTACAGGTGAGAAAGTCTCATCATAGTCAACTCCTTGAATTTGTCGAAAACCCTTTGCGACAAGTCGAGCTTTATAGACAGTAATATTACCATCAGCATTTGTTTTTCTTTTGAAGATCCATTTATTCTTGAAAGCCTTGCGGCTATCAGGTAAGTCTACCAAAGTCCATACTTTGTTATCATGCATGGATCCCATTTCGGATTTCATGGCTTCTTGCCATTTGTTGGAATCTGGGCTCATCATCGCTTCTTCATACGTCGCAGGGTCCTCATCATTGTTGTCCACAATCATGACATTTATACAGGGATCATACCAATCAGGAGTGGTACGTTCCCTCGTCGATCTGCGAGGTTCAGTAGCTTCCTCGTTCGAAGCTTCATGATCATCATCATTTGCTTCCTCTCCTATCGGCGTAGGCTGCGCAGAAACTTCTTCCGGCACTGCGCTACTCTGATCTAGGAGAGAAGGTTCATCAACCTCGTCGAGTTCTACTTTCCTTCCAGTCACTTCTTTAGTGAGAAACTCCTTCTCAAGAAAGGATCCGTTCTTGGCAACAAAGATTTTGCCTTCGGATCTGTGATAGAAGGTGTACCCAATTGTTTCTTTAGGGTATCCTATGAAGACGCATTTCTCCGCTTTGGGTTCTAGCTTGTCAGGTTGTAACTTCTTTACATAAGCTTCGCAACCCCAAACTTTAAGGAACGACAGCTTAGGTTTCTTCCCAAACCATAATTCATACGGTGTCGTTTCAACGGATTTAGATGGTGCCCTATTTAAAGTGAATGCGGCTGTCTCTAATGCATAACCCCAAAATGACAACGGCAAATCGGTAAGAGACATCATAGACCGAACCATATCTAAGAGAGTTCGATTATGACGTTCGGACACACCATTGCGCTGTGGTGTTCCCGGCGGTGTCAACTGTGAAAGTATTCTGCATTTCTTTAAATGCATGCCAAACTCATAACTCAGATATTCGCCTCCGCGATCAGAACGCAGAAACTTAATCTTCTTGTTACGCTGATTTTCTACTTCACTTTGGAATTCCTTGAACTTCTCAAAAGTCTCGGACTTATGTTTCATAAAGTAAATATATCCATATCTACTCAGATCATCCGTGAAGGTTAGAACATAACGATAACCACCGCGCGATGCTACACTCATTGGTCCGCACACATCAGTATGTATGATTTCTAATAAGTCTGTAGCTCACTCCATTGTACCAGAAAATGGAGTCTTAGTCATTTTTTCCCATTAGACATGCCTCGCATCTGTCAAGTGACTCAAAGTCAAGTGACTCAAGAAGTCCATCGGAATGGAGTTTCTTCATGCGCTTCACTCCAATATGACCAAGTCGACAGTGCCACATATAAGTAGAATTATCATTCAATTTAATTCGCTTAGCATCTATGTTATGAACATGTGTATCACTACTATCGAGATTTAACAAGAATAAACCATTCATCTCAGGTGCATGGCCATAAAAGACATTACTCATATAAATCGAACAACCATTATTCTCAGACTTAAACGAATAACCGTCTTGCATTAAACAAGATCCAGATATAATGTTCATGCTCAACGCAGGTACCAAATAACAATTATTGAGGTTTAAAACTAATCCCGAAGGTAGATGTAGAGGGAGCGTGCCGACGGCGATCACATCGACTTTGGATCCATTTCCAACGCGCATCGTCACCTCGTCTCTTGCCAGGCTTCGTCTATTCCGCAGTTCCTGTTTCGAGTTACAAATGTGAGCAACCGAACCAGTATCAAATACCCAGGCACTACTACGAGAACCAGTAAGATAGACATCAATAACATGTATATCAAATATACCTTTCTTTTTGACATGGCCGCTCTTCAGATCGGCCAAGTATTTGGGGAAATTACGCTTCCAGTGCCCCTTCCCCTGGCAGTAATAGCACACAGTCTCAGGTTTAGGACCAGCCTTAGGTTTCTCAGGATGCGTTGCAACTTTCTTGCCGCCCTTCTTGAAGTTACCCTTGTTAGGCTTGCCCTGCTTTTTGAAACTGGTGGTCTTGTTGACCATCAACACTTGATTCTCCTTTTTAATCTCAACTTCAGCAGATTTCAGCATGGAAAAGAGTTCAGGTAAATCTTTATTCATGTTCTGCATGTTGTAGTTCATCACGAAGTTCTTGTAACTTGGTGGCATTGATTGAAGGACACGGTGAATACCCAGCTGGTTAGGGATCATCATCCCCATGTCACTGAGCTCTTGGCATGTCCGGACATGGCGAACATGTGCTCACTAACGGAGCTGCCCTCTTCCATCATGCAGCTAAAGAACTGCTTCGAGGCCTCATAGCTCTCCACGGCCGCATGAGTTTCAAGGATAAGTTTGAGCTCACGCATCATCTCACATGGGTCGTGGTGCTCAAAACGCTTTTGGAGCTCTGCCTCTAAGCTGCACAAGATGGCACACTGAACTTCGGAGTACCGAACAACCCGAGTCTCATAAACATTCTTTATGTCCTCGAACACTGCAGGAGGTGGTGGGGGACCTAGCGGTGCTTCGAGCACATATTGCAGGCTTCCACCATTGAGGAAAATCCTCACATGACGGAACCAGTCAGTGAAGTTGCTACCATTGCCCTTAAGCTTTTCTTTCTCTAGGAACTGGTTAAAATTGATGGAGGGGGGCGCCATGATCTACCACATATTTGCAAAGAGTTTAGACTAAGTTTATGATAAATTGAGTTCAAGTTTAATTCTTAAATTAACTAGGTGAACTCCCACTTAAAAAAATATCCCTCGCATTGTCTTAGTGATTACACGAACCAAATCCACTACACCAAGTCCGATCTTCACGAGAAAAGATGTAGCTTCAAAGGCGAACACTCAAAGTGTTCATCATATCATTCATATGACTCATGCTCTACCTTTCGGTATCCCGTGTTCCGAGACCATGTCTGTACATGCTAGGCTCGTCAAGGCAACCTTGGTATCCGCGTGTGCAAATCTGGCTTGCACCCGTTGTATGCACATGTAGAGTCTATCACACCCGATCATCACGAGATGCTTCGAAACGACAAGTCTTAGCAACGGTGCATACTAAGGATGAACACTTTATTATCTTGATATTTAGTGAGAGGGATCATCTTATAATGCTACCGTCGCGATCTAAGCAAAATAAGATGCAGAAAAAGGATTAACATCACATGCAATTCATAATGTGTGATATGATATGGCCTTTCTTCTTGTGCTTTTGATCTCCATCTCCAAAGCACGGACATGATCTCCATCATCACCAGCATGGCGTCAAGGTCAGTGGCGCCGCTTCATGGTTGTCCATCACTTATAGCTACTATAACAACTACTTGAAATAAAGCTATTACATGATGAATAGACACGCAGGTCTTTAACAAAAATTAAAGACAACCATTAGGCTCCTGCCGGTTGCCATAATACAATAATGAACATCTCATACATCAAATATAATCATCATCACATCATGGCCATATCACATCACCAAACCCTGCAAAAACAAGTTAGACGCCTCTAATTTGGTTTGCCTATTTTACGTGGTTTAGGGTTTTCGAGTAAGATCCAATCTACCTACGAACATGAACCACAACGGTGATACTAGCGTTGACAATAGAAGTGTAAATTACAATCTTTACTATGGTGGGAGAGACAGACACCCGCGAAGCCACTTATGCAATACAAGTTGCATGTCAAGCGTGGAGCAAGTCTCATGAGACGCGGTCATGTAAAGTTAGCCCGGGCCGCTTCATCCCACCATCCCGCAAGAAGCAAAGTACACAAACTAAAGCAACAAAAGCATCACCGCCCACAAAACCATTGTGGTCTACTCGTGCAACAGATCTATGCATAGACATGGCTCTGATACCACTGATGGGGTTCGTAGCATAGAAAACAAAATTTTCCTACCGCAAGACGAATAAAACCAACAGATCTAATCTATGGAACACCCAAGATCTAATCTACAAGATCGAAGCAACGAGATGGAGATGAGACTAACCCTCGAAGATTCCAAAGTCTACGAGATTAATCTCGTTGTTGATGTAGACGATCGTCCCCGGTGCTGCAATCCGCAAAGACTTCCGTACTCGGTCGCGCGTACGGTGTCGATGAAGCTCCTTCCTCTCCCCGTTCCAGCGGGCAGCGGAGGTGTGGTAGATCTCCACGGAATCCCAGCAGCACAACGGCGTGGTGGTGGTGGTGGAGAAGAATTCCTGCAGGGCTTCGCCTAAGCCGGAGCAGGAGAAACTGGGAGGGAGGAGAGGTGGCAAATTAGGGTTGCGTACGGAGCAGCTTTGGCCGGCCAAACTATCCCACTATATATAGTCGGGAACTAGGGTTAGGGTTTCACAAAACCCATCTAGTGTCGGCGCCTGGTGGGCCCACACAATACCCGGCGCGGCACGGGGGCCCGCGCCGGCGTGTTGTGTGGCCCACCCCTGGCCTTTCTCCTTCTCCCCTTTGGACTCCGTCTGCATGACAGAAAAATAAGAACCTCTGTTTTTATTTCGTCCAATTCCGAGAATGTTTCCAGAACAACTTTTCTTGAAATACAAAACAGCAGAATTCTTCCAGAACAATTCCGGTCCTCCTCGTGATGTCTTGGATCCCATCCGAGACTCCGAACAACATTCGGTCTCCATCTCATATTCCGAATCTACCTATGCGACATCGAACCTTAAGCGCGTCACCCTACGGTTCGTGAACAATGCAGACATGGTCGAGACTTCTCTCCGAGCAATAACCAATAGCGGGATCTGGAGATCCATAATGGCTCCCACATATTCAACGATGACTTAGTGATCGATTGAACCAATTACATACGATGCCAATTCCCTTTGTCTCGCGATATTTTACTTGTCCGAGGTTCGATCATCGGTATCTCCATACCTTGTTCAACCTCGTTACCGACAAGTACTCTTTACTCGTACCGTGGTATGTGATCTCTTATGAACCATTCATATGCTTGCAAGCTAATCAGATGACATTCCACCGAGAGAGCCCAGAGTATATCTATCCGTCATCAGGATGGACAAATCCCACTATTGATCCATATGCCTCAACTCACACTTTCCAAATACTTAATCCCATCTTTATAACCACCCATTTACGCAATGGCGTTTGATGTAATCAAAGTACCCTTCCGGTGTAAGTGATTTACATGATCTCATGGTCGAAGGACTAAGACAACTATGTATCGAAAGCTTATAGCATTTTGAACTTAATGACTTGATCTTATGCTACGCTCATTTGGGTGTGTGTCTGTGCTGACCCTGCATACCACTGCATGTTGTAGTATGCCAGTCGTTGATATAACATTCGCGAAGTACCATTCCGCAAATATTACATCCCTCAGAGTAGTACAACAGAACATAGCAGGGTCCATAACTCATTCACATATTATTACAATCATCATACACAAGTCGTCTCGGAGCTCCTCTTGGGTTCTGAGAGGATAACTCCTGGGTTCGAGGCGAACCCAACTTAACTTACAATACTATTGTCTCATTAAACTAAACATTTATTTAAACGAGCAGCTAAATAGTAAGAGTTCGCGCTGCTCGGCTACTACTACTCCTCCTGATATCCTTAGGCTTGTTCTCCTCCGGAAGCCTCCCCGGATCCGTAGACTATGATGTAGTCTACGCCTTCAACACCTCCTGAGAGGTCTGGTTCCTCGTAGCCGATGATCTCGGCTCCATCATTGCTGTTGTAGTCCTCCTCCTCCAGACGGTTCAGACAATCTAAGCATGGGGTTTAAGAGTGGTATGAGTACGAGCGTACTCAACAAGTTCATTTTAGATAAGAGGTGTTTTATGCACTAGCTACGATACTAGACTAGAAAGTCTAATACCAATGCAAGTTTTGTTAAACATTTCTTCAAGAGATTGTTTTTATTTCAAAGAGCTATGTCCGTCAGCCTTCACCGGTTTACTAGAACTTCATGGAGCTCCTTTCCGGCCGCGTTCGCAGTTCCTCAATCCCGGAACAGGGAGTGACAGTCACAGATTCTTTACACTGCAGAGGTGTGTTGCTTTACCCATAAGAGATCTTAACCTTGGTGCCAACCGGCAGCTTTCCCGTCCACACTTCCTTAGGTGTGAGGCCCGGTATAAGGTCTAGCCAATCATGTTCCTCCGCTACCTCGAACACCCACCCTTTGTTGCATACCCCGACCCTGGGTCCTCGTCGGTCCTCTTATACCACTTAAGGATGGACCCCGACCACGACAACAGTTTGGGACTCGTTAACCAAACTCCTTCGCCGGTAGCTGCAACCCATCATAGACCGCAATACCGTGGGGACTTTAGGCTTCCCCAGCCCACCGCTTGCACTTCGAGCGACAAGTGTCTACGGACTATGCCGTGGGGACTTAAGGCTTCCCCAGCCCACCGCTTGCCCTGACAGATACAAGTGTCTACGGTAAAGCGCATCCGTTGATGAACGAGAGGTGGAAACACTTTTGACTACTCCGTCCCACTCCGGATCTTATGGTTAACACGGATATTACTAAGACAAGAATCACTGGCGACATTTGTTGTTTAATCCTAGATGGATATAAGCCCGTGCAATGGAACCTCCACCATATCAACACAATCCATGGTTCCATTGCCCACCACATAGTCATATTCATAGTTATGAAAGTAGTGGTTTTGATTTTTGTGCAATAGTGATAACCATAATACTTTGCAAGTAATTTGATAAAAATACTCAAATGACATGAGCAAGTGATGAACTTGCACGAACACCGCAAAGTTCTCAGCTTGGAAGGTATGGACTGACCCTTGTCCTCTTGTTCTGAAAAATAGCATCATTGTCCGATAAGGGCAATGGTTAAAGAAGCAGTGATGCATGTTTCCATTTTTAGGGTTTGTTCCCCCCTTCCGATGTCGTTAATATTTCATGTAAGAGGTTAATACTAAGAATGATTTGGGGATACTTGATTTAGAGTAAAATACAACCTTGAAATGTTGTCAAGGTGTTTTTGGAGTCCAAATGCATTAATGGACTTATTTTCATTATTGAAAATAAAATATGTGATTTAAAGGGTTATTTAAATCATCAAATTTGAACTTATTCTTGTTTAACTCCAAAAATTCTATTTCATATTTTATTATGATAGAGATTTTTATACTGAGTGGTTTTCATATTTTTAATTATTTTTGTGGAGCTTTTAAACATTTAGTATGAATTTTCAAAGTTTACGCCTTAATTGGAATTTGTGAATTTCCCAAAATGTCCCTGGACCCACCGTCGCTGGAGCCCATGGTTTGGGTTAGACCAGCTCGGGTCCAACCGACCCGAGCGGTCGCTCACTCCTCGCCACGCGCCGCTCGACTAACCCTAATCCTCTCCCGTGCTCGGCGACCCGTGGTCGCCGCCGCTGCCGCCGAATTACTCCGGTCTACTCGGCCACCGCCGGCGGTGAGATGGGTATCAATCGAACCGCCGTTCGACGGCGCTTCGATTGATCCGCGTCGATCTGCTTTTCCCCGCCGCCGTTCTTCCTCAACGCCCCGGTGACATGGCCGCGGGCGACCGCCGCGCTCTCGTCGTTGCCGACGAGCCTGATGCCTTGGCGTGGCCGTGTGCCCCGCCGTGGTGCTGCTGGGGTCCCTGCGCCCCGACGACAGCCTGGCTTGGCCATGGCCTAGCGCCGTCGTTCGCCCGACGCGTGCCGCCGTGGCCGCCATGGCTGCGCTGCTCTCCTCGACTCCGGTAAGTGCGCCTCCTTTCCCGCTCCCTCCCGTGCTCGACCTTCTTCCACCTCTAGACCCGCTGCTGTGGTGTGCTTGCCTATGCAAGCACGGCTGTGTTCTTCTGCAGCGCCCTGTTTTCCTTCTCCTGCTATTCTATGCTTCTGAGCTATGCGTGTGCTACTGCGCAACATTGCTAAGCTATGTGCCTGGGAAAGCTTGCTTCGTGTTTCCTAGCTCTATCTGTTCATTTCCATCTCTCGCCGTGGCCCTCTCGTGATTGCTCATGAGCATCCAAAGTGATGCTCATGACCTCGTTGGCATGCTCCTATTCCTTTTTACCGTCACTAGGGCATACTCGTGCGTGCTTAATTCTGTCTCCGACTTGATTGTGGTGATTAATCCTTGCATACTTGCAAGTGCCGTTGCCTTTGAGCTAGTTCATTTAGTTTAGATTCATGATTATGCTCTATTGAGCTGTACTGTTGGCTTAGCAGTGTGATTCAGTGATGGATTGACATGTGCTTTACTTGTATAATGTGATCCTATGGTTCATCAAGCTTTTGATGTGCTTCTGGATACAATTATAAAGCCTGATGCTCTTATCTGTGATGCAATTGTTCAGTTATTTAATTATCTGTTCATGTGTTAATTGCTTGGAATGGATTCTAGCATGCTTGATCAAGTCCTGATGATCTTATGATCATCAGTTGCTTGGTGAATGGCTGCTGTTTCACTCTTGTGTCTAGCTGATGCTCTCCTGATGACAAAGTGTAACACGTTGGCTTGTGTTTGTACTCCTTGGTGTTTGCTCAAGCCCCTGCTACTATCTGCAATGATCCATTGGATCATCTCGCATGGCCTGGTGCATAGCTTACTTCTCTGTTTCATTTATCTCGTGTAGCTTTGATTCATTAAGTAGATAAATGATGTGAATCTGCTCATGATGATGATCATATGAATGAATTAGTTAAGCTAGAGGGATGCCAATCATATATTGGGGACCCTAGCTTCATTTGAACCCTTCTGGGTAATGATATATGTGCTGGTTTGATGGTTTGATTGCTTAAGTGGTAGAGGTTGCCTCAACAGCCATTCTTGACTGTTCAGGAAGCTCCCACATCTTGTTGGCTTGCTGTGATTACTAGATGCTGACTGGTTGATCCAGATTTGGACTTCCAGTGGCTCTTTGCTGTTGACAAACTTAAATAGACATATATTGTCTATCAGTCTGATGGAATCAATAGCTATAGGTGTTGAGTATGTGGCCAGGCTAGCTGTGTCTTCATCTGCTGTTGGATTTCTTCAGTTATGCATTAATTTACATGGCTGTTGTTCCCTTTAGATGCTTAACCAGTGGCCTCTCTACTCTTGCTTGCACCATATGGCTTAGTAGCCAGATGATGACACAAACAGGGTACTCACATCCTTTTGCTTCTGTGTGTTTGATGCACATGCATATTTATGAACAAAACCATCTGGTTTGTTCATGTTGAGTTATATACCTCACTCCAGCTCCTAGATTTTGATGTTGGTGTAGAGGTTTTTCTTCAGTGTTGATCTGATGGTTGAGTTGCTTGCCCTGCTCCTCCTGATGAGCTTGTGAAGCTTGGTTTATTTTCTGGTGATTGGGAATAGATGGAACAGCTCTAGCTGTTCATCTGTTCTTGGTGTTCTTGGCTGTTCTTGGTGAACTTACCACTGCTGCTGTCGATGGATGAACAAATGGCTAGGGTTTGAGCACTGAAAAAGTTATATATGGTGCTGCTAAGCTCTCCCTGGTCGACAGCTTGGGTCTGGTCACTTTGGTGACTCACTGATGCTGTGTATGTGTTGTGCCACATGCACAACCAGTGCCTGGTGTTGAGCATGCACACCTGATGTGTGTGCTGCTTGGGTGTCTGTGTGAACCAGATACTTTGCACTTGGGACATTGAGAGGATCAGCTCGGCAGAGTTGATCATATCTGCTTATTTTCCTTTGTTTCTAACCTGCCAAGTGGCTATGCCACTTGGCATAACTCTTCTTTTGTTGTGAATATGTGCAGGGATCATCCATTGAGCAAAATGGACAAGGACTTCATCAAATACAAGATCAATTGAGGATGACCTTGTAGAATTTAGACTAGGACTATTAACTTGTAATTTTTCTTTATTTTCTATTCTGCCCAGTTATGTAATGTGTTATATTATTCTTTTATTTCACTTATGAATATTGTAATGACATTGTAATTTGTGTGATGATCAATAAAGCTCAAGGTTTCTCTCAAATGAGCTTTACTTAGTTGTTATATTCTTAATTATCTTGATTAATGATAATTGTTTATTAAATTATCTCAGGTTTAAATTATGTGATATTCTTTTGAGGTTTGAATTTGAAATTCAAATTCAACTTTGGTTTGAATTCAATGATACAATTTAATTTAGAATTCAATCATGTAACTTAAGTTGTAATGCAATACTCTCCTCTCTTCTCAAAACCCTAATTTAGTTAGGTGCGTTACAAGTTTGTCGCACTCTCGAAACCCTAACCCTGTAAGGTGTCGAGAGAGAAACTTGTCCCCCTTCAATGCAGTTTTTGTTTAAAAACGCGAAATTTCCCCAGAATTTTCTATGCAATGCACATCCCTTTCTAAAATCTACCCCTCGATCGTCTCTAAACCTGGGATATTACAGCCTTTCCCCCTTAAAGAAAACTTCGTCCCGAAGTTGTGGTTGGAATACCTGAACAGCTCGGGGTATGTTTTCCTCAGGTCTTCCTCTTTTTCCCAGGTGGCTTCCCTCTCGGGGTGGTGCTTCCATTGTATCTTGCAATACTTGATCGCCTTATTTCTGAGTTGTTTCCAGCTTTCCTCGAGAATCTTGGCTGGCTTCTCGATGTACGTCAGGTCTGGTTGTAACTCAAGCTCCTCATGTGATATTGGTTCATCTGGGGTCTTCAAACACTTCCGAAGTTGTGACACATGGAATACATTATGAACTTGAGCTAACCTTCCCGGTAGATCCAACTCAAAGGCTAAACCTCGATTCTGACTCAGTATCTTGAAAGGTCCTATATATCTAGGACTGAGTTTCCCTTTTACTCCAAACCTCTGGAGTCCTTTCATCGGGCTTACCTTAAGATAAACCATGTCTCCAACTTGTGGCTCCCACGTCCTTCTCTTCTGATCGGCGTAACTCTTTTGCCGACTCGGGCTATCTTGAGCCTGTCTCTCGATAATGTCAATGATTTGTTGTTTTTCCTTGACATAATCAGGGTTGAACTCTTTGCTTGCTCCGGCTTCATACCAACAAATTGGTGATCTACACTTTCTTCCATACAGAGCTTCAAATGGTGCCATCTTGATGCTGCTTTGGTAACTATTGTTGTATGAAAACTCTGCTAAAGGTAGATGCTCCTCCCATGATCCTCCGAAGTCTAGGGCACAAGCCCTAAGCATATCTTCTAAGATCTGATTGGTTCTCTCGGTTGTCCACCTGTTTGTGGATGATACGCGGTACTATAATCCAACTTGGATCCTAAAGCTTCGTGAAGTTGCTTCCGTAATGCTGATGTGAACACGGATCCTCGATCCGATACGATCTTCTTTGGCACTCCATGCTTACTTACGATCTCTTTGATGTAAAGATCGATAAGTTTCTCTCCTTTATCCCGCTGGTTTACCGCTAAGAAATGTGCACTTTTCGTCAACCGGTCCACGCTTACCCATATCATGTCCTTCGTTTTATTGGTCATTGGTCGTACGGTGATGAAATCCATCGCTATCTCCTCCCATTTCCACTCTGGAATAGGTAGAGGTTGTAACTTCCTCAGGACTCGATGTTCAGCCTTCACTGGCCGGGTGTATGGCATTCTCGCCACATATTGTGCTATCTCCCGCTTCATGTTATTCCACCCGTAATAATTCCTTTAGATCCATGTACATCTTTGTACTTCCCGGATGTATTGAATATGGTGTTTGATGAGCTTCCTGAGTATTACTTCCTTAATTTTAGCAATATCCGAACGCAAATCCTCTTGGAACCACAAAGTTCCAGATTCTCCACGGTGAAATTCTGATGGTCTTCCCTCATCTATTCTCCTCATCTCTTCTACAATGAATGGATCGTCCAACTGACCCATCATTATCTCATTCTTCAGGTTGACATTCAACTCATCGGCTACTTGTAACGCCGATAATCCTTCATGGGCTTCCTTCTCCCAAAGTTGTATTTGGGCTTGGCTTATTTCCTTCCTCAATTCCGGTGATATTTCTTGTTCCACTCCCCAGGTACTCTTCCTACTCAGGGCATCTGCTACTACATTAGCCTTCCCCGGTGTGTAGTTGATTGTCGATCATAATCCTTGATCAATTCTAGCCATCTTTTCTGCCTCATGTTGAGTTCCTTCGAGTGAAGAAATATTTGAGGCTTTTGTGGTCTCAGTATAGAGCTCACACTTAGCTCCATAGAGAAAATGTCTCCATGTTTTAAGTGCAAATACGACCGCTGCTAACTCCAAGTCATGTGTTGGATAGTTTACTTCATGAGGTCTAAGTTGCCTCGATCCATAGGATATCACTTTCCGATCTTGCATGAGTACACAACCCAATCCATGTTTGGATGCGTCACAGTACAAGGTGTAATCCTTGCCGACTTCCGGAACTGCTAACACCGGTGCCGTGGTGAGTTTCTCCTTCAGAGTTTGAAAACTCTTCTCACACTCCTCTGACCACACGAATGGTGTGTTCTTTCTTAGCAACTTTGTCATTGGTCCTGCTATCTTAGAGAATCCTTCAATGAATCTCCGATAGTATCCTGCCATTCCAAGGAATCCTCGGATTTCCTTGATAGTCTTGGGTGCTTCCCATTCTAACACTGCTGCTACCTTGCTCGGGTTGACAGCGATTCCATCTTTACTAATGACATGACCAAGAAATTCCACTTGATCTAGCCAAAATTCACACTTACTGAGTTTTGCATAAAGTTGGTGTTCCCTTAGTGTTTGCAACACTAATCTCAAATGATCGGCATGTTCTGCCTTGTTCTTGGAATATATCAAGATATCATCGATGAATACGATGACAAACTTGTCTAGATATGGCATGAAAATCTTATTCATGAGATTCATGAATATTGCTAGGGCATTGGTCAATCCAAAAGGTACTACAAGGTATTCATGGTGTCCATACCTTGAGACAAAGGCAGTTTTCGGAACGTCCTCCTTCTTGATCTTTATCTGGTGATAACCGGATCTTAGATCAATCTTGGAAAAGACTCCCGCTCCTCTAACCTGATCAAATAGATCTTGTATTCTTGGAAGTGGATACTTGTTCTTGATTGTGACGTTGTTCAGATTTCTGTAGTCTCCGCACATCCTTCTTCCTCCATCCCTTTTATCCACGAAGATCACAGGTGATCCCCATGGTGAAACACTCTCCTGAATGAATCCCTTCTGTTCCAAGTCATCCAGTTGTTCCTTGAGTTCTTTCAATTCCTTAGGCCCCATCTTATATGGTGCTTTGGCAATCGGAGTCGTTTCTGGGATTAGGTCGATAGTGAATTCTATCTCCCTATCCGGTGGCATACTGTAATTCCGCAGGAAACACATCCTGGAATTCATTTACTACAGGTATATCTTCTAACTTAACCTCCTTCATGCTATTCAGCTGTAGCTCCACTTCAATCTGTGTATGTTTGTCGCCTTGGTAGATCATTCTACTTCCATCGGGACTTTTTAATGACACCGTCTTGTTTACACAGTCGATCAATGCTCCATTAGCTTCTAACCAGTTCATACCAAGAATGACATCAATATCCTTCATCGGTAAAATGAACAGGTCCGCGTCAAACGCGCACTTATTGATCATAATGACTTGTTTTTGTTTGGCATGAGTTACTAATATCGTTCCCCCCGCAGAAAGTATGGTTATGGGTGTATCTAACTTAGTGCAACTAATCCCATGTTTGATGATGAATTGTTGAGAAATGAATGATGTAGTTGCACCAGTATCAAAAAGTACTTTGCCAGGATGAGTGAGTAACTGAAGCGTACCTATCACCGCCTGGTCAGAGTTGACCACCTCCTCCAGACTGGTACAATTCAGCTTGCCGAAGGGCTTCTTATTCTTCCAATTCCCTCCGGTGTTTCCTCGATTTCCTCCTCCTCCACTATTCTTCGTGGGGCAGTCCTTCAGCATGTGCCCCTCCTGACGACACCCAAAGCATATGATCTTGGGTTTCCTACAATCCTTCATGACATGTCCTTTTAAACCACAGGAATGGCATATAATCTGATTTGCAGACTGATATCCTTGGTTCCTCCTCTGATTGCTGTTGTTGTTGTTGTTGTTATACCGTGGCTTGAAACTCAAGCTGGTATTGGGCTTGTTACTAACAAACCTCTTAGGCTCATACTTGGCCTTCTTCCTCTTCTCTTCTTGCAGTTGTTTAAAGTCATCTTCAAGAGTGATGGCTGCATCCACCAACTCTTGGAATTCCGTTGCTCTCATCATCCGTAGCTGCACCTTAAACTGGGGACTTAACCCCTTCAGAAATCTCTTCTTCTTCTTGTCCTCGGTATTGACTTCCTCAACCGCATACCGGGACAGCTTGGAAAACTCCCTGACATAGGTCAGGATTGCCTTATCCTTCTGCTCGAGACTCTCAAACTCTCGACGCTTCAGTTCCACAATACTTTCAGGGACATTGGATTCCCTGAACTTCCTTGCAAACTCCTCCCAGGTGAATACCTTTCCTGCCGGATACACGGCTACAATGTTGTCCCACCATGATGCGGCAGGTCCACATAGCAGATGGGTAGCATATCGGACCTTCTCTTGGTCATTGCATCCAACAGTGTTGAGCTTGCGCTCAGTATCCATCAACCAATCTTCCGCGTCCATCGGCTCGGGCGCGTATGCGAAAGATATCGGCTTGGTGTTTTGGAAGTCTGCTAATGTGACTCCCTGGTTCTCAGGTCTCTCCACCCTATTCTGCTGCATCAGATCCTGAAAGAATTTGTTCTGCAGCTCCAGTGTTACACGCTGCCTCTCTTCCGCAAGTTGCATGTACTGGATAAAGTTTTGCTATGTCATGGGTGGTGGTGGTGGTGGAAACTGATCTCTGGCTGCACCCTCAGCCTCTTCCTTTTCCTTTGCTTCGCGCTCCATGCGCTGCGCTTCCGTCTCGTTTCCTAACGTTCCCGACATAATCCCCTAGTTCTGCAACACAAGATGATTCTCATAATTACTCCATGCGCAAGTTTTCTGAGCTCAACTTTGTGCACAGAACTAGTCACGCAAGGGAAATCAAGAAGCAAATCCAACTCATACAAAACATATACCCTGTATATACTTAAGTGGTCTTATTACAATACTCGAGTCGATGTGAGTATGCAAACTCACTTATTAAAGTATATGTACAAATTTATGCAAATATTACAAACTATAATACACGTGGTACTTGTGTATTATAGCCTCGCCTCCCTTGGTGGACTCTAGTCGATCTTCACTCCCGATACATTCCAGGCTTCCATCCGGTCGAACGTGTCGTCCTCCTAATAGACCCTGGAACATAAGGTCTCCCCGTTGGCTTGTAATCCGAATCCGATGATGACCCTAGGGAGAAATCAGTGTTCACAAACTGATCGTTGAGTGCATCATAATCCACCCATCGGGTGTACTCTCCTGTAGCCCCACCATAAGGGTTACCAAAACCCATACCCGACTCAACCTGTGTCGGATATCCTCCATCCACTCCTTCATTACTAGGATAGCTCTGGTTCTGGGTTGTTGCATCATCGTTCATCTCTCCATCATAATACCCAGTAGTACTATGGGTTCCAGTATCACTACCCCAACGCCAACCCCTAGAATTCTCGATCGGAGTCTCGGAACGCTGGTTGTTTCCGGATTCCGCTCCGCCTTCGTATCCCCCATAGGAACTATTCAGGTAGTTCCCAGGTGTAGCAGGTGTAGTTTCACGTGTAAGTGGATCAAAGCTGATGTAGTCACCAGCAGAATAAACTGGTGTGTGCACTACATTCTCCATAGGTTCTTTCCCCCTACTCTCCTCCTTGGGTGCGGTAAATTCCTCTAGCATTGTATCAATAGCTCCTATCAGATGATGGTTCAGCTGAAAGAGTAGTGATATGAAGTTACGGCTATTATCCATATATTTTGCCGCTGCTATGGGTTTGCGTTTGGCGTATTTGTAGTGGTTGAGCATGGGATCTTCTTCCTCCTGATTATGGGGAATATGGGAGAACTCGGAATCCATAAGCTCTTTTGTCTTATGTTCCCGTATGTCGGTTATGGCTCTCATAACAGCTATATGATAGGCTGTGTTGGTTGTCCTAGCTTCTCCAGCTGGCATGACTACGCTCATTCCCAAAGATTCGGGAAGTCGCAGTCCTACTCTGCACTTGGCCAACACCGGTCCATCATAGAACATGTACTTCTTTACTGGAATCTGGGGATCACACCCAAATTCCAGCAACATGGCTCGTAGGATATCAGCAAGTCCTCCTTGGTATTCGTTCAGTGTGGAATCCATAACTTTCACGTTTCTTCCCGGTCGTGCACTTGCCATATTGGCTGTAGAAATAGAAAGATTATAAGATTAGTAATAATGCATCATAATAGAGATAATAAAGAATTATCGCACTAAAAGATATGATTGTTGTATTCTCAATTGAATATACACCATATTTTTAGAGAATTCTTTACTAATCCTATTTGACTCCTAACGTTTAGTCCCATTTACTAGGTTCCAACCTAAGTTCAAAGCTTTTGCAATGATACAAACAGTGGTGACCCTGCATAAAACTGCATGTTGTAGTATGCCGTCGTTGATATAACATTCGCGAAGTACCATTCCGCAAATATTACATCCCTCAGAGTAGTACAACAGAACATAGCAGGGTCCATAACTCATTCACATATTATTACAATCATCATACACAAGTCGTCTCGGAGCTCCCCTTGGGTTCTGAGAGGATAACTCCTGGGTTCGAGGCGAACCCAACTTAACTTACAATACCATTGTCTCATTAAACTAAACATTTATTTAAACGAGCAGCTAAATAGTAAGAGTTCGCGCTGCTCGGCTACTACTACTCCTCCTGATATCCTTAGGCTTGTTCTCCTCCGGAAGCCTCCCGGATCCGTAGACTATGATGTAGTCTACGCCTTCAACACCTCCTGAGAGGTCTGGTTCCTCGTAGCCGATGATCTCGGCTCCATCATTGCTGTTGTAGTCCTCCTCCTCCAGACGGTTCAGACAATCTAAGCATGGGGTTTAAGAGTGGTATGAGTACGAGCGTACTCAACAAGTTCATTTTAGATAAGAGGTGTTTTATGCACTAGCTACGATACTAGACCAGAAAGTCTAATACCAATGCAAGTTTTGTTAAACATTTCTTCAAGAGATTGTTTTTATTTCAAAGAGCTATGTCCGTCAGCCTTCACCGGTGTACTAGAACTTCATGGAGCTCCTATCCGGCGCGTTCGCAGCTTCCTCAATCCCGGAACAGGGAGTGACAGTCACAGTTCTTTACACTCTGCAGAGGTGTGTTGCTTTACCCATAAGAGATCTTAACCTTGGTGCCAACCGGGCAGCTTTCCCGTCCACACTTCCTTAGGTGTGAGGCCCGGTATAAGGTCTAGCCAATCATGTTCCTCCGCTACCTCGAACACCCACCCTTTGTTGCATACCCCGACCCTGGGTCCTCGTCGGTCCTCTTATACCACTTAAGGATGGACCCCGACCACGACAACAGTTTGGGACTCGTTAACCAAACTCCTTCGCCGGTAGCTGCAACCCATCATAGACCGCAATACCGTGGGGACTTTAGGCTTCCCCAGCCCACCGCTTGCACTTCGAGCGACAAGTGTCTACGGACTATGCCGTGGGGACTTAAGGCTTCCCAGCCCACCGCTTGCCCTGACAGATACAAGTGTCTACGGTAAAGCGCATCCGTTGATGAACGAGAGGTGGAAACACTTTTGACTACTCCGTCCCACTCCGGATCTTATGGTTAACACGGATATTACGGCACAAGAATCACTGGCGACATTTGTTGTTTAATCCTAGATGGATATAAGCCCGTGCAATGGAACCTCCACCATATCAACACAATCCATGGTTCCATTGCCCACCACATAGTCATATTCATAGTTATGAAAGTAGTGGTTTTGATTTTTGTGCAATAGTGATAACCATAATACTTTGCAAGTAATTTGATAAAAATACTCAAATGACATGAGCAAGTGATGAACTTGCACGAACACCGCAAAGTTCTGCAGTTGGAAGGTATGGACTGACCCTTGTCCTCTTGTTCTGAAAAATAGCATCATTGTCCGATAAGGGCAATGGTTAAAGAAGCAAAGTTGATGCATGTTTCCATTTTTAGGGTTTGTTCCCCCCTTCCGATGTCGTTAATATTTCATGTAAGAGGTTAATACTAAGAATGATTTGGGGATACTTGATTTAGAGTAAAATACAACCTTGAAATGTTGTCAAGGTGTTTTTGGAGTCCAAATGCATTAATGGACTTATTTTCATTATTGAAAATAAAATATGTGATTTAAAGGGTTATTTAAATCATCAAATTTGAACTTATTCTTGTTTAACTCCAAAAATTCTATTTCATATTTTATTATGATAGAGATTTTTATACTGAGTGGTTTTCATATTTTTAATTATTTTTGTGGAGCTTTTAAACATTTAGAATGAATTTTCAAAGTTTCGCCTTAATTGGAATTTGTGAATTTCCCAAAATGTCCCCGGACCCACTGTCGCTGGAGCCCAGCGGTTTGGGTTAGACCAGCTCGGGTCCAACCGACCCGAGCGGTCGCTCACTCCTCGCCACGCGCCGCTCGACTAACCCTAATCCTCTCTCGTGCTCGGCGACCCGTGGTCGCCGCCGCCGTCGCCGAATTACTCCGGTCTACTCCGGCCACCGCCGGCGGTGAGATGGGTATCAATCGAACCGCCGTTCGACGGCGCCGATTGATCCACGTCGATCTGCTTTTCCCGCCGCCGCCGTTCTTCCTCAACGCCCTGCTGACATGGCCGCGGGCGATCGCCGCGCTCTCGTCGTTGCCGACGAGCTCGACGCCTTGGCGTGGCCGTGTGCCCCGCCGTGGTGTTGCTGGGGTCCTCGCGCCCGACGACAGCCGGCTTGGCCATGGCTCGGCGCCGTCGTTCGCCCGACGCGTGCCGCCGTGGCCGCCATGGCTGCGCTCGCTCTCCTCGACTCCGTAAGTGCGCCTCCTTTCTGCTCCCCTCCCGTGCCTGACCTTCTTCCACCTCTAGACCCGCTGCTGTGGTGTGCTTGCCTATGCAAGCACCGCTGTGTTCTTCTCGCAGCGCCATGTTTGCCTCGCTCCCGCTATGCTATGCCGCTGCGCTATGCGTGTGCTATCGCGCAAGATTGCTAAGCTATGTGCCTGTGAAAGCTTGCTTCTGTGTTTCCTAGCTCTATCTGTTCATTTCCATCTCTGGCTGTGGCCCTCCTGTGATTGCTCATGAGCATCCAGTGATGCTCATGACCTGTTGGCATGCTCCTATTCCTTTTTACTGTCACTAGGGCATACTGTGCGTGCTTAATTCTGTCTCTGACTTGATTGTGGTGATTAATCCTTGCATACTTGCAAGTGCCAGTGCCTTTGAGCTAGTTCATTTAGTTTAGATTCATGATTATGCTCTATTGAGCTGTACTGTTGGCTTAGCAGTGTGATTCAGTGATGGATTGACATGTGCTTTACTTGTATAATGTGATCCTATGGTTCATCAAGCTTTTGATGTGCTTCTGGATACAATTATAAAGCCTGATGCTCTTATCTGTGATGCAATTGTTCAGTTATTTAATTATCTGTTCATGTGTTAATTGCTTGGAATGGATTCTAGCATGCTTGATCAAGTCCTGATGATCTTATGATCATCAGTTGCTTGGTGAATGGCTGCTGTTTCACTCTTGTGTCTAGCTGATGCTCTCCTGATGACAGTGTAACACAGTGGCTTGTGTTTGTACTCCTTGGTGTTTGCTCAAGCCCCTGCTACTATCTGCAATGATCCATTGGATCATCTGCATGGCCTGGTGCATAGCTTACTTCTCTGTTTCATTTATCTGTGTAGCTTTGATTCATTAAGTAGATAAATGATGTGAACTGCTCCGCAGTGATGATCATATGAATGAATTAGTTAAGCTAGAGGGATGCCAATCATATATTGGGGACCCTAGCTTCATTTGAACCCTTCTGGGTAATGATATATGTGCTGGTTTGATGGTTTGATTGCTTAAGTGGTAGAGGTTGCCTCAACAGCCATTCTTGACTGTTCAGGAAGCTCCCACATCTTGTTGGCTTGCTGTGATTACTAGATGCTGACTGGTTGATCCAGATTTGGACTTCCAGTGGCTCTTTGCTGTTGACAAACTTAAATAGACATATATTGTCTATCAGTCTGATGGAATCAATAGCTATAGGTGTTGAGTATGTGGCCAGGCTAGCTGTGTCTTCATCTGCTGTTGGATTTCTTCAGTTATGCATTAATTTACATGGCTGTTGTTCCCTTTAGATGCTTAACCAGTGGCCTCTCTACTCTTGCTTGCACCATATGGCTTAGTAGCCAGATGATGACACAAACAGGGTACTCACATCCTTTTGCTTCTGTGTGTTTGATGCACATGCATATTTATGAACAAAACCATCTGGTTTGTTCATGTTGAGTTATATACCTCACTCCAGCTCCTAGATTTTGATGTTGGTGTAGAGGTTTTTCTTCAGTGTTGATCTGATGGTTGAGTTGCTTGCCCTGCTCCTCCTGATGAGCTTGTGAAGCTTGGTTTATTTTCTGGTGATTGGGAATAGATGGAACAGCTCTAGCTGTTCATCTGTTCTTGGTGTTCTTGGCTGTTCTTGGTGAACTTACCACTGCTGCTTGTCGATGGATGAACAAATGGCTAGGGTTTGAGCACTTTGAAAAAGTTATATATGGTCTTGCTAAGCTCTCCCTGGTCGACAGCTTGGGTCTGGTCACTTTGGTGACTCACTGATGCTGTGTATGTGTTGTGCCACATGCACAACCAGTGCCTGGTGTTGAGCATGCACACCTGATGTGTGTGCTGCTTGGGTGTCTGTGTGAACCAGATACTTTGCACTTGGGACATTGAGAGGATCAGCTCGGCAGAGTTGATCATATCTGCTTATTTTCCTTTGTTTCTAACCTGCCAAGTGGCTATGCCACTTGGCATAACTCTTCTTTTGTTGTGAATATGTGCAGGGATCATCCATTGAGCAAAATGGACAAGGACTTCATCAAATACAAGATCAATTGAGGATGACCTTGTAGAATTTAGACTAAGACTATTAACTTGTAATTTTTCTTTATTTTCTATTCTGCCCAGTTATGTAATGTGTTATATTATTCTTTTATTTCACTTATGAATATTGTAATGACATTGTAATTTGTGTGATGATCAATAAAGCTCAAGGTTTCTCTCAAATGAGCTTTACTTAGTTGTTATATTCTTAATTATCTTGATTAATGATAATTGTTTATTAAATTATCTCAGGTTTAAATTATGTGATATTCTTTTGAGGTTTGAATTTGAAATTCAAATTCAACTTTGGTTTGAATTCAATGATACAACTTAATTTAGAATTCAATCATGTAACTTAAGTTGTAATGCAATACTCTCCTCTCTTCTCAAAACCCTAATTTAGTTAGGTGCGTTACAAGTTTGTCGCACTCTCGAAACCCTAACCCTGTAAGGTGTCGAGAGAGAAACTTGTCCCCCTTCAATGCAGTTTTTGTTTAAAAACGCGAAATTTCCCCAGAATTTTCTATGCAATGCACATCCCTTTCTAAAATCTACCCCTCGATCGTCTCTAAACCTGGGATATTACAGTGTCCATTATATCATTCAACTAATGACATAACCTTGTTATTAATAACATCCAATGTTCATGATCACGAAACCATGATCATCCATTAATCAACAAGCTAGTTATACAAGAGGCTTACTAGGGACTCCTTGTTGTTTACATAACACACATGTATCAATGTTTCGGTTAATACAATTATAGCATGGTATGCAAACATTCATCATAAACACAAAGATATAATAATAACCATTTTATTATTGCCTCTTGGGCATATCTCCAACATTCTCTTGCCATATTTAAGGGGGTATTCTTCCCCAATGTTTCCTAACCGTTAGAGCTCGTTTTTGCTCCCATCGTTGACCTTCTTTGAGCTTGCTATCTTCCTCTCCCTCCCAAGAATCTTGCATCTATTTGAGAGAAAGATAGAGGAGACCTAGATCTACATCTTCAACAATCAAATCAATCTCTGTGTGAGGGGAATCCACTAGATCTAGATCTTGGAGAAATTTGGTGTTCCTCCTATTTGTTCTTCCTTTCTTATTCCCCCAATAGCTTTTGTAGCTTTGTTGGAATATAAGAGAAAAGGACTTGAGCATCTTTGTGGTGTTGTTTCCATTGCATTTGGTGCATCGGGTTTCTCCGCAGTGATACGTGGAGGTGAAAGTTCGTGAGATGTACACTTCGGGAGCTCTTTACCAGAGCTTGTTCCTCTTGGGTATTTGGACCCTAGACGGCTTTAGTGGTCTTTGTGGTGTTTCTTGGGCCTCCAATTAAGTTGTGGACATTGCCCCAAGTTTTGAGATTTGTGGCTTAGTGGTGTTATTGGGAGCCTCCAATTAAGTTGTGGAGATAGCCCCTAGCTTTTTGCGGGTTTGGTGACCACCCTCAAGGTACCATAGTGGATCGAGGACATCCCTTTTGGTGGGATTCTCGAGGAGAATATGGTGAGGCCTTCGTGGCGTTTGGAGTGCTTTGTCCCCCGCACCGCTCAAACGGAGCATATCACTCGCAAGAGTGTGAACTTCGGGATACGTCGTTGTCTCGCGTCACCTTGGTAATTCCTATACCCGAGCTATTTACTTGTGCACTTTACTTTGTGATAGCCTTCGTGCTTGAAGTTATATATCTTGCTATCACATAGTTGCTTGTATTTCTTGGAATAAGTTGTTCGTACACATAGGTGAACCCTAGTTATAGAGGTTTTGTGCTTAGCAAATTAAACGTTTGTTTTATTCCACATTTGTTAAGCTATAATCGTAAAAGTTTTAAACCGCCTATTCACCCTCCCTCTAGGCGTCATCCGTGTCCTTTGAACGGTCATCGTCATCTCCTCGGCTTCTGCGTGTCGTTACTCGCCAGAGCGGCAGGCTAGTGGACACGCGGCGGAATTAAGGGAGCAACATGCAAGTGGACACACGACATTCATCGTCTTCTCCTTGGCTTCTGCGCGCCATTACTGGCCGGGGCAGCAGGCCTATATATCCCTCCTCATTTCCCCTTCTTCTTCCTCCACGCACCGCCGATAGACTGCCAAAAACTCCCTCACCTCCACACTCCCCTTTCTGATGCGCGAAGATGGACGAACGCTACCCCGGCGACAATGCGGCGGCGAACGGGTTCGGCCGCCGATCCCTCCACAACTGGGGAGGCGCGGCTACTATACGAGTCCAACTACCCGACACCACCCGATTTTCGCAGGCCGCTATCCTGGGGGCTTAGCGTTGGCGTCGTCTACATCCCTCCACCGCCGCTGGGGGCCGTAGAGCTCAACGAAGAGATTCAGGTCGCCCTCGCCATGATGTCTAACGAGGAGTGGGCGCTTCCGGAGCGCTTCCCCGACAACCACGTCGTGTGGGCCTCCTTCTTCCGCGAACGCTACGAGTGGGAGCTGGCGTCCTACGAGGGCCCTCCTCCGCCACCGGCGAGGAACAACGCGGACGGTGGGCGCCGCTGGTGGAGCATCCCGGGCCGCACCCTCGCCACCGTCCTCGTCCACATCCAGGCGGGGAACTCCCCCATCCTGCAAATGCCGCCGAGAACTCCGGCGGCGTTCTCTCGGCGTCGCGGGAACTCGTGGATGCCACTGCGGATGGCATCCACGTCATCATCTTCGGACCCGACGTCGCACTCCTCAGGCTCCGCGATGGCAGCCATGCTGACGACCCAGCTTCCAATTGTCAAGCCGGAGCCTGTCTGAGGCCGCGGTGGCGGGATAGTCATCCGCGAGAGGTGGAGCCTGTCGCCTCCGCGTGGCCGCTTGATCTGCGTCAAGCACGAGCCGGAAGAAGGAGGCCACGCTGGCAGGCACCTGGGCAAGCCGAAGAAGGAGGCCACGCTGGTGACCTCCCCCGACATCGAGGATGACGCGATCCTCGAGGTGGTGATGGCGCATTCGCTGAACTACGTCGTCCCCGTCGACCTCAATATGCTGATGGACGCGGCGCTTGCTAGGTCCAAGGCGGAGTGGGAGAGGGAGGAGGCGTAGCGCCAGCAGCGGCTGCTCGAGGAGGCCGCACAGCGCCCAAGCCCAAACCCAGCGACACGACGACGACGTCGTCGTCCTCGACGATAGCGAGGATGACTGGGCAACGCCGCGTCCTTCTCGACGCGTTGGGGCCCCATGCCAGAGCAGCAGCCGCCAGCCGCAGGCGTCGCCGCCAAAGGACGACGACGACTCCGATGGCATTTCGGCATGTAGTACGCCGGTTTATTGCTTTTTTATCTACTATAAGTAGGCCGATATCGAATAAATGTGTGAATTCGGCGAAAAATTAACGAACTAGCATATATTATATGAATCCCGGTAAATTTCGCCTAAATTTTACTATGTTTGTTTGAATTCAGTCGCCGAAATCATAGTTTTGCGTCGCTTCCGTGGCTCGACGCTGGGAAACTAGGCATCTCTAGGCCGAAAGTTTCATCCATCCGGCGCTAACTAGCACCAGATTTCGGTCTGGAAAGCGGCAACGAGTGAAGGTGCTAACCAGCCTCATTTTTTGCATACATTTTCACGTAGAATCCTCGCGAGGTGCAGCTACCCTCTGATGGTGAGGGTGCGGGTGAGGTAGGGTAGCTAGGTGTGAAGCAGGCGCGTGAGCGCATCCTTTTGCATGCACGGCTCTGGCTGCCACCCACTACTTTATTATACTAGGGTCACGAAAGACTACTATCAGCTCGTGATGGAGGGATCTCCGGTGCAGCTACGTGTAGCGGCATGTGAGCTTGAAAAGGGAACAAGCTCCAACTATCGGCCCAAGTTGTGCCCTCCGATCCTGTGAAGGAAGGAAAGCGTACCAGTAGAGTGTAAATAATATCCAGTAGGCGGGCGTCCATTGGTGGACAGAAGAGAGCCGGTCGGGGCAAGTCAAAGAGCAGGGAGGTGGGTGGTGTGGGGCGGTGGCGCCCATTAAATTTCCATGGAAAGGCCTTTTGTCCTGCACGAGATTCATCGATCTACACGAGAGAGAGAAGAAAGCAAGGGGAAAAACGAGGGAAGCCAACACGCTAGCTAGATAGCAGAGACCAGCCAGGCCGCAAGGCGCCAAAAGGCGAGGGGCTGCCTGCGTGCTGGATTCTACACCACCACACACTAGCCAACAAAACCAAAAACAAAACGAGAGAAAATCCAAGCCAAGCCATACCCATCCACCTCTCCCTCCTCATGACGTACGTACGTACGTGTACGTGTGCGGCGCAGCAGCTTGCCAAGTCGCCAAAAACCCAGCCAGACCCCCGTGCCTGCCGACGCCCTCTCTTCCACTCGAACAGACTGTTTACGGCGCGCTATATGCCTTTACGGCGCAAGGTGACATAGGCATTCTCAATGGGCCTACCGAAGAAGATACCTGAGTTTACTGAAGACCCATGACCCGAAACTTTACGTAGTTTGAAAAGATAGAGTTGTATTAGGAATATCAAACTTATAAATATCGCGGGTTGGTTTACGAAACCCTCCCGGACTTTGTAACTTGTACATCACGAAACCCTCGGCTCCGCCTCATATATAAGGGGGAGACGGGGACGAAGAAAGGATCGATTCATTGTTTTCCAGCAACCCTAGTTTCATAGCAGTCGAGTACTTTTCCGGCTGAAACCTTCGAGATCTACTTGCCCTCTACTTCCAACTAAACCCTAGTCTACAACCCGTATGCATTGATAAGTTAGTCCATTATCACACGTGAAGTGGTTGCCGATCTAGACGCTCAAAAAAATTATCTTACATTTTAGTGTTTTTCTAGAAGCTGCATCTTAAGACGCGGCAAACACGAACTCTGAATTTAACAGTCAACCAACAGTAAAACTCTGAAACAGCACAAACGTAAATAAAGACGGAATTTGAACAGTACAAACAAACAGAAAACTGAAATGTATTCTAAGCAAAACCTAACCCTAATCATTATCGGTGTCTTCCTCGTCTTTCAGGAAGGTGTCGAGCCACCAGCGGTCTTTGTCGGGGACGGTCTGCAGTCCCAACTGCATGAGCGGGTACTGCTTGTTGGAGAAGGCCTTCCCCGCCCCCCGCTCTGCCTTCTTATCCGCCTAATAATTATTCTCGTACTCGACGTCTCCGGGAGGCAGCCGCCTCCACTCCACCATGCGGTGCTTGTCCGCATCCATGACCAGTATCTGATGCACCACCCTTGCATGACAGCGCTCGTCCTCCTCCGAAACAAGGCGCAGCGGTGGCGAAAGCATGTCCGTCGTCTCGTGGCTGGGGATTTTCAAGGAAGTTTAATGAGCGGTTTGGCCGGCGAACCGCCACGGCGGCGTCGTAGGCACGCGCCGCTTCATGGCAGGTGTCGAAAGTCCCCAACCAACACCGCCTCCTACCGGCGGAGATATCCGCCACGCAGTTGCCAGTGGGGCACTCGCGGACTTTGAAGAAGCTCACAGAGTTGCGGGGGGCAATGTGAATATGCGGAGGGGGAAAGTCAGATCTATGCCGGGCGAGGGTCACGTGAATCGGTGGTGGTTATTTTGCGGGAGCGGCGGGGGGGGGGGGGGGGGGGGGCTTTTTGAAGGTGGTTGGGGAGCGGTGGAGAGAGGCTAAAGTTTGCGGCACGCCATAACGTGTGATGCATATATTACGCACGCCCCAGGTTTTTTTTCAGTGTGCTACATATATATCACACGCCCTAGGGTTTTTCTCTGTGATGCATATATATTGCACGCCCTAGGGTTTTTCGGTGTTCTATACAAAAATTGGGTTGGGCCGTAGTTTACGATGTTTGCTGGATCGTCGCTTCACCGGAAAAACGGTTATTTGGGGCAGCGGTAGTTTGCCTGTTGAAGTTGCTCTTAGGACGAGTATGACGACCCAAAATGGTGTCACATCCGATATGTTTTAGTCTGTTTGGATCACGATGCGGAGAGAATGTGGATAGCGGTTCGACCTACCAGGTCTGTGCCCACAACGACACAACCCATTCCGTCTTCGCTGACCAGTTTGGTCCATTGGTCGCAAACAACAATTCAGATCAGATTCAAATAAAATGTAGAAGCACATGAAATTTCGAAAAATATTTAATTCCATTCATTTGAACATAATTTACATAGGAAACTAAAAAGAAAAAATCCCTAGTTCGTCCCAGCGCCGCCATGCATCTTCCTCATTTGTCGGTAGTGAGGTCAATGAACGGTGGAGGCGTCCAAGCCCCTACTACGCCCACTCAGGGATCGCCGACAGCACGTGTTGCGGTGGATGCGATAGATACTACGCGGCAGTGTCGGTGGTGGTTAGTACCATGGAGGAGGCGACACCATCTTGCAGTCCTGCTCCGGCTGGAGAGGCGCGTCCGGTGGTGGCGTTGGTAGCGAGGCTATGTGGTCCGCCACCATGGCCGTGAGCTAAAAGTCCTCGTTCAGGCTAGGTCTGGACCACTTGGCCTCCTCCTCGGCCATGTACTGCTCCACGACAGATGCGATGGCCACCTCGTTGTCGTAGTTGTTTGGGACGAGACTTATTTTGGGGCCCTACTACACATTTTTTTTGTGGAACACAGTACAGAGGAAAAACGCTCACAATACATACATACACTCAGTCATATGAACGCACGCACACCGTACCCTATGAGTATCTCCGAGAGACATAGTCCAAGAAACTGATCTGACGGATCTCGAGATTGACGAAGTCACCTACGAGCGTCTCAATGTCGACGAGAACATCGCCTCACACTAAAAAAATATTTCGTCTTTTAATGAAACACTAAATTGTTAAATCTGTGATTTAAACTCTCGTGAGCTAAAAAGAGACACCACTACCTCCCTAACCTTCCAACCATACTACACTGACTCTGGTTCAGTTGGATCCAACACCTATTTTCGCACGTAAAGAAAACACCTATTTTCGGCCACGCACGCGCCGCGCTTCGTACTGGTGCGGGCTCTCGAGACGGAGCCGTTCGACGCCGCTGCATGACGACGAGCGGCGCACGTGAAGACGTGAGTACTCCCTTCGTCCACAAATAAGTGTACCTGCAGGGTTTTCAAGATAAATTATGAGTGGAGTGAAAAGTACATTAGGAATATGCATCCCTCCTCTTTAATTCTTTCACCTCCAATAAGCTAAGTGCATGTAAAAACATAAAGAATATATGCTCAATATTACTGGGTTTGATTTCCGTGCGATGAGAGAGAAGCAATTAAATTGCATTGGGAAGATAGGAGTATACTCTTAGAGGCTAGATGTCCACTTATTTGAGGACGGAGGAAGTAGCGTCGAGACGAGACGTTGCTGGACACGCGCGCGTCCTTTTCGCGTCACGCGGTCGCTCCGATGATTCGACGCACTAGCAATAGCATATTGACTGCTCAAATCATTTGGCGCCGTGATTACGACCTGGGCGACAGGACGTGGCGGGGGTGATCACATGATGAGTTTCGTGTGACGGACTAGCTCGTTCTTTTTTGGAATTCTCAAAGAAAAGAAAAGCTCGCTCTTTGGACCCATGGGTCCAGCAACCGACGAACCCTTTGACGATACGTATCCAGCCCAAGATTCCGCCTTTCTTGATTAGATCTCGAAGCAAAACAAACCGACGGCGCGCTTCGAGTCAGGTGATGGACCAGCACAAAACGTGTTTCTTGGACGAGACATTCTTGCGTCTTTGCGTGCCATGCAAGTTGATGCATCTTGCATGATAGTATACAGTTTGACTTGCAACAATTAGGCCATTTCCATCCATCACGGACTTCTAAATCGGTGTAAGGTTACATTGCCTCTAAGTGTGCTTTTCTAATTAATGACAATCTTCTATGAACTAATGTTTTCATTCTGTTTATATGAAGAAATATTTCATAGGTCTTGATTGTATTCCATGTGTTGGATTCAAGTGTGGTTGCTATGAATATAAAGATATACCTTTGGTATTGGTATCAAGATCATCGATCTGAAGAGAAGAATATGTCATGATCAAGAAGATGAAATGAAGAACATGAAGAGATACAAGGTTGGCCAAGACTAAGAGTGAAGAATTGAATTCAAGTTGATCAACACATGAATAAACATTGTACCACTTTGGATCATAATCTTGTGGGCGTTATCAGATATCATTAAGGTTGAGAAGGGCAAGTTCAAGATGAACATATCGAAGATATCATACTTGAAGCTTGTTGTCCACTTGGTGATAATGGATATGTGCAGATGTGCCTCAATGGAGCTACCCTATAATGGTGTATATGTGAGAGCAATTGTGAGTCTTCATGAAGCAACAACGATCAAGCGAGTCATTCTGGCTTGAGTGGAGCTTGAAGCGTCATCATCAAAATCAAGCGGGGTGCGCAAGGTAAATGGTATGGCATTGCTAGGTTTTCCTTTTACCGGTCTCAATGTAGTTGTTGAGAGACCGAGTTACAGGATAAATAGCCGTACTATCAAGAGGGGCTTTCGGTTGGGTAACTTGATCGCATCGTCTTAGGGAGCTCAATCCTTTGCATCCCTATTCTTGTTGCTTCTTAGTGTTTCTCTGTGTGAGGTTCTTGAGCTTGTTGCTAGATTTTCAACAAACCCAATTTCATCGGCGACGGAATCCGTATGCATCTTCCTTTGCGTTTTCGAGTTTGGAGGTCTCGCTGATTCTTCTTTTAGGGAGGTTTCATACCTCTCCTTATTTGATATTTTACCTCTAGCTCTTTCTTGGGTCTCCCCTATTATATAGAGTTTATTATTAGCTTCTCAAAAAGCCCAAGTTTGCTAAACTCGGAGTCCGAATGTAAAAGTTATCATCGTTTTTGTATTCCGGCGTAGAAACCAGCGGTGCCGGTTTCCCCGCCGAAATTATTCAGGCGTGCCGGATTGTTTTCCGGTATATGCCGAATGGCGTACCAGTACGTCATTCCGGTGAAACCGAAATGATTCTGCCTAGCCAAAATGATTCCGGCGTGCCATTTTTCTCGCCGGTTTCACTTTTTTGGTTCCGGTGTAGAAACCGGCGCTGCCGGAATTTTCCGGCAGACAGACTGGTTTCTCGTTTTTTTTGCCCCAAACAA